>NW_027478534.1:0-600000 GCF_051014685.1 Ptiloglossa arizonensis | reverse complement strand
GATGCTCGAAACGAATAACTAGAACGGCCTAGGGGAAAGGTTGGCATACCGTTGTAATCGGGCGAGTTTCTACTTTCAGATGCAACAGAAATTTTGTGGATTGGTCAATCCGTTCGCGAGATATGGCAGTTTGGAGGTAAGAAACGCTTGAGAAACTAAAAATTTTCGCAGTTCTGATGCTCGAAACGAATAACTAGAACGGCCTAGGTGAAAAGTACGCATACTGTTGTAACCGGGCGAGTTTCTACTTTCAGATGCAACAGAAATTTTGCGGATTGGTCAATCCGTTCGCGAGATATGGCAGTTAGGAGGTAAGAAACGCTTGAGAAACTCAAAATTTTCGCAGTTCTGATGCTCGAAACGAATAACCAGAACGGACTAGGGGAAAAGTACGCATACCGTTGTAATCGGGCGAGTTTCTACTTTCAGATGCAACAGAAATTTTGCGGATTGGTCAATCCGTTCGCGAGATATGGCAGTTTGGAGGTAAGAAACGCTTGAGAAAGTCAAAATTTTCGCAGTTCTGATGCTCCAAACGAATAACCAGAACGGCCTAGGGGAAAAGTACGCATACCGTTGTAATCGGGCGAGTTTCTACTTTCAGATGCAACAGAAATTTTGCGGATTGGTCAATCCGTTCGCGAGATATGGCAGTTTGGAGGTAAGAAACGCTTGAGAAACTAAAAATTTTCGCAGTTCTGATGCTCGAAACGAATAACTAGAACGGCCTAGGGGAAAAGTACGCATACAGTTGTAATCGGGCGAGTTTCTAATTTCAGATGCAACAGAAATTTTGCGGATTGGTCAATCCGTTCGCGAGATATGGCAGTTTGGAGGTAAGAAACGGTTGAGAAACTCAAAATTTTCACAGTTCTGATGCTCGAAACGAATAACTAGAACGGCCTAGGGGAAAAGTACGCATACCGTTGTAATCGGGCGAGTTTCTACTTTCAGATGCAACAGAAATTTTGCGGATTGGTCAATCCGTTCGCGAGATATGGCAGTTTGGAGGTAAGAAACGCTTGAGAAACTAAAAATTTTCGCAGTTCTGATGCTCGAAACGAATAACTAGAACGGCCTAGGGGAAAAGTACGCATACAGTTGTAATCGGGCGAGTTTCTAATTTCAGATGCAACAGAAATTTTGCGGATTGGTCAATCCGTTCGCGAGATATGGCAGTTTGGAGGTAAGAAACGGTTGAGAAACTCAAAATTTTCACAGTTCTGATGCTCGAAACGAATAACTAGAACGGCCTAGGGGAAAAGTACTCATACCGTTGTAATCGGGCGAGTATCTACTTTCAGATGCAACAGCAATTTTGCGGATTGGTGTATCCGTTCGCGAGATATGGCAGTTTGGGGGTAAGAAACGCTTGAGAAACTCAAAATTTTGGCAGTTCTGATGCTCGAAACGAATAACTAGAACGTCCTTGGGGAAAAGTACGCATACCGTTGTAATCGCGCGAGTTTCTACTTTCAGGTGCAACAGAAATTTTGTGGATTGGTCAATCCGTTCGCGAGATATGGCAGTTTGGACGTAAGAAACGCTTGAGAAACTCAAAATTTTCGCAGTTCTGACGCTCGAAACGAATAACTAGAACGGCCTAGGGGAAAGGTTGGCATACCGTTGTAATCGGGCGAGTTTCTACTTTCAGATGCAACAGAAATTTTGTGGATTGGTCAATCCGTTCGCGAGATATGGCAGTTTGGAGGTAAGAAACGCTTGAGAAACTCAAAATTTTCGCAGTTCTGATGCTCCAAACGAATAACCAGATCGGCCTAGGGGAAAAGTACGCATAGCGTTGTAATCGGGCGAGTTTCTACTTTCAGATGCAGCAGAAATTTTGCGGATTGGTCAATCCGTTCGCGAGATATGGCAGTTTGGAGGTAACAAACGTTTGAGAAACTCAAAATTTTCGCAGTTCTGATGCTCGAAACGGATAACTAGAACGGCCTAGGGGAAAAGTACATCTACCGTTGTAATCGGGCGAGTTTCTACTTTCAGATGCAACAGAAATTTTGCGGATTGGTCAATCCGTTCGCGAGATATCGCAGTTTGGAGGTTAGAAACGCTTGAGCAACTCAAAATGTTCACATTTCTGATGCTCGAAACGAATAACTAGAACGGCCTACGGGAAAAGTACGCATACCGTTGTAATCGGTCGAGTTTCTACTTTCAGATGCAACAGAAATTTTGCGGATTGGTCAATCCGTTCGCGAGATATGGCAGTTTGGAGGTAAGAAATGCATGAGAAACTCAAAATTTTCGCAGTTCTGATGCTCGAAACGAATAACCAGAAAGGCCTAGGGGAAAAGTTCGCATACCGTTGTAATCGGGCGAGTTTCTACTTTCAGATGCAACAGAAACTTTGCGGATTGGTCAATCCGTTCGCGAGATATGGCAGTTTGGAGGTAAGAAATGCATGAGAAACTCAAAATTTTCGCAGTTCTGATGCTCGAAACGAATAACCAGAACGGCCTAGGGGAAAAGTTCGCATACCGTTGTAATCGGGCGAGTTTATACTTTCAGATGCAACAGCAATTTTGCGGATTGGTCAATCCGTTCGCGAGATATGGCCGTTTGGATGTAAGAAACGCTTGAGAAACTCAAAATTTTCGCAGTTCTGATTCTCGAAACGAATAACCAGAACGGCCCAGTGGTAAAGTACGCATACCCTTGTAATCGGGCGAGTTTCTACTTTCAGATGCAACAAAAATTTTGCGGATTGGTCAATCCGTTCGCGAGATATGGCAGTTTGGAGGTAAGAAACGTTTGAGAAACTCAAAATTTTCGCAGTTCTGATGCTCGATACGAATAAATAGAACGGCCTAGGGGAAAAGTACACATACCCTTGTAATCGGGCGAGTTTCTACTTTCAGATGCAACAAAAATTTTGCGGATTGGTCAATCCTTTCGCGAGATATGGCAGTTTGGAGGTAAAAACGTTTGAGAAACTCAAAATTTTCGCAGTTCTGATGCTCGAAACGGATAACTAGAACGGCGTAGGGGAAAAGTACACCTACCGTTGTAATCGGGCGAGTTTCTACTTTCAGATGCAACAGAAATTTTGCGGATTGGTCAATCCGTTCGCGAGATATCGCAGTTTGGAGGTTAGAAACGCTTGAGCAACTCAAAATGTTCACACTTCTGATGCTCGAAACGAATAACCAGAACGGCCTAGGGGAAAAGTACACACACCGTTGTAATCGGGCGAGTTTCTACATTCAGATGCAACAGAAATTTTGCGGATTGGTCAATCCGTTCGCGAGATATGGCAGTTTGGAGGTAAGAAACGTTTGAGAAACTCAAAATTTTCGCAGTTCTGATGCTCGAAACGAATAACTAGAACGGCCTAGGGGAAAAGTACGCATACCGTTGTAATCGGGCGAGTTTCTACTTTCAGATGCAATAGAAATTTTGCGGATTGGTCGATCCGTTCGCGAGATATGGCAGTTTGGAGGTAAGAAACGCTTGAGAAACTCAAAATTTTCGCAGTTCTGATGCTCGGCAAGCATAACTAGAACGGCCTAGGGGAAAAGTACGCATACCGTTGTAATCGGGCGAGTTTCTACTTTCAGATGCAACAGAAATTTTGCGGATTGGTCAATCCGTTCGCGAGATATGGCAGTTTGGAGGTAAGAAACGCTTGAGAATCTCAAAATTTTCGCAGTTCTGATGCTCGGAACGAATAACCAGAACGGCCCAGTGGTAAAGTACGCATACCGTTGTAATCGGGCGAGTTTCTACTTTCAGATGCAACAGAAATTTTGCGGATTGGTCGATCCGTTCGCGAGACATGGCAGTTTTTACGTAAGTAACGCTTGAGAAACTCAAAATTTTCGCAGTTCTGATGCTCGACAAGCATAACTAGAACGGCCTAGGGGAAAAGTACGCATACCGTTGTAATCGGGCGAGTTTCTACTTTCAGATGCAACAGAAATTTTGCGGATTGGTCTATCCGTTCGCGAGATATGGCAGTTTGGAGGTAAGAAATGCATGAGAAACTCAAAATTTTCGCAGTTCTGATGCTCGAAACGAATAACTAGAACGGCCTAGGGGAAAAGTACGCATACCGTTGTAATCGGGCGAGTTTCTACTTTCAGATGCAACAGCAATTTTGCGGACTGGTCAATCCGTTCGCGAGATATGGCCGTTTGGATATAAGAAACGCTTGAGAAACACAAAATTTTCGCAGTTCTGATGCTCGAAACGCATAACTGGAACGGCCTAGGGGAAAAGTACGCATACCGTTGTAATCGGGCGAGTTTCTACTTTCAGATGCAACAGAAATTTTGCGGATTGGTCAATCCGTTCGCGAGATATGGCAGTTTGGAGGTAAGAAACGCTTGAGAAACTCAAAATTTTCGCAGTTCTGATGCTCGACAAGCATAACTAGAACGGCCTAGGGGAAAAGTACGCATACCGTTGTAATCGGGCGAGTTTCTACTTTCAGATGCAACAGAAATTTTGCGGATTGGTCTATCCGTTCGCGAGATATGGCAGTTTGGAGGTAAGAAATGCATGAGAAACTCAAAATTTTCGCAGTTCTGATGCTCGAAACGAATAACTAGGACGGCCTAGGGGAAAAGTACGCATACCGTTGTGATCGGGCGAGTTTCTACTTTCAGATGCAACAGCAATTTTGCGGATTGGTCAATCCGTTCGCGAGATATGGCCGTTTGGATGTAAGAAACGCTTGAGAAACTCAAAATTTTCGCAGTTCTGATGCTCGAAACGAATAACCAGAACGGCCTAGTGGTAAAGTACGCATACCGTTGTAATCGGGCGAGTTTCTACTTTCAGATGCAACAGAAATTTTGCGGATTGGTCAATCCGTTCGCGAGATATGGCAGTTTGGAGGTAAGAAACGCTTGAGAAACTCAAAATTTTCGCAGTTCTGATGCTCGAAACGAATAACCAGAACGGCCTAGTGGTAAAGTACGCATACCGTTGTAATCGGGCGAGTTTCTACTTTCAGATGCAACAGAAATTTTGCGGATTGGTCAATCCGTTCGCGAGACATGGCAGTTTGCAGGTAAGGAATGCATGAGAAACTCAAAATTTTCGCAGTTCTGATGCTCGAAACGAATAACCAGAACGGCTTAGGGGAAAAGTACACATACCGTTGTAATCGGGCGAGTTTCTACTTTCAGATGAAACAGAAAGTTTGCGGATTGGTCGATCCGGTCGCGAGATATGGCAGTTTGGTGGTAAGAAACGCTTGAGAAACTCAAAATTTTCGCAGTTCTGATGCTCGAAACGAATAACTAGAACGGCCTAGGGGAAAAGTACGCATACCGTTGTAATCGGGCGAGTTTCTACTTTCAGATGCAATAGAAATTTTGCGGATTGGTCGATCCGTTCGCGAGATATGGCAGTTTGGAGGTAAGAAACGCTTGAGAAACTCAAAATTTTCGCAGTTCTGATGCTCGGCAAGCATAACTAGAACGGCCTAGGGGAAAAGTACGCATACCGTTGTAATCGGGCGAGTTTCTACTTTCAGATGCAACAGAAATTTTGCGGATTGGTCAATCCGTTCGCGAGATATGGCAGTTTGGAGGTAAGAAACGCTTGAGAATCTCAAAATTTTCGCAGTTCTGATGCTCGGAACGAATAACCAGAACGGCCCAGTGGTAAAGTACGCATACCGCTGTAATCGGGCGAGTTTCTACTTTCAGATGCAACAGAAATTTTGCGGATTGGTCGATCCGTTCGCGAGACATGGCAGTTTTTACGTAAGTAACGCTTGAGAAACTCAAAATTTTCGCAGTTCTGATGCTCGACAAGCATAACTAGAACGGCCTAGGGGAAAAGTACGCATACCGTTGTAATCGGGCGAGTTTCTACTTTCAGATGCAACAGAAATTTTGCGGATTGGTCTATCCGTTCGCGAGATATGGCAGTTTGGAGGTAAGAAATGCATGAGAAACTCAAAATTTTCGCAGTTCTGATGCTCGAAACGAATAACTAGAACGGCCTAGGGGAAAAGTACGCATACCGTTGTAATCGGGCGAGTTTCTACTTTCAGATGCAACAGCAATTTTGCGGACTGGTCAATCCGTTCGCGAGATATGGCCGTTTGGATATAAGAAACGCTTGAGAAACACAAAATTTTCGCAGTTCTGATGCTCGAAACGCATAACTGGAACGGCCTAGGGGAAAAGTACGCATACCGTTGTAATCGGGCGAGTTTCTACTTTCAGATGCAACAGAAATTTTGCGGATTGGTCAATCCGTTCGCGAGATATGGCAGTTTGGAGGTAAGAAACGCTTGAGAAACTCAAAATTTTCGCAGTTCTGATGCTCGACAAGCATAACTAGAACGGCCTAGGGGAAAAGTACGCATACCGTTGTAATCGGGCGAGTTTCTACTTTCAGATGCAACAGAAATTTTGCGGATTGGTCTATCCGTTCGCGAGATATGGCAGTTTGGAGGTAAGAAATGCATGAGAAACTCAAAATTTTCGCAGTTCTGATGCTCGAAACGAATAACTAGGACGGCCTAGGGGAAAAGTACGCATACCGTTGTGATCGGGCGAGTTTCTACTTTCAGATGCAACAGCAATTTTGCGGATTGGTCAATCCGTTCGCGAGATATGGCCGTTTGGATGTAAGAAACGCTTGAGAAACTCAAAATTTTCGCAGTTCTGATGCTCGAAACGAATAACCAGAACGGCCTAGTGGTAAAGTACACATACCGTTGTAATCGGGCGAGTTTCTACTTTCAGATGCAACAGAAATTTTGCGGATTGGTCAATCCGTTCGCGAGATATGGCAGTTTGGAGGTAAGAAACGCTTGAGAAACTCAAAATTTTCGCAGTTCTGATGCTCGAAACGAATAACCAGAACGGCCTAGTGGTAAAGTACGCATACCGTTGTAATCGGGCGAGTTTCTACTTTCAGATGCAACAGAAATTTTGCGGATTGGTCAATCCGTTCGCGAGACATGGCAGTTTGCAGGTAAGAAATGCATGAGAAACTCAAAATTTTCGCAGTTCTGATGCTCGAAACGAATAACCAGAACGGCTTAGGGGAAAAGTACACATACCGTTGTAATCGGGCGAGTTTCTACTTTCAGATGAAACAGAAAGTTTGCGGATTGGTCGATCCGGTCGCGAGATATGGCAGTTTGGTGGTAAGAAACGCTTGAGAAACTCAAAATTTTCGCAGTTCTGATGCTCGACAAGCATAACTAGAACGGCCTAAGGGAAAAGTACGCATACCGTTGTAATCGGGCGAGATTCTACTTTCAGATGCAACAGAAATTTTGCGGATTGGTCTATCCGTTCGGGAGATATGGCAGTTTGGAGGTAAGAAATGCATGAGAAACTCAAAATTTTCGCAGTTCTGATGCTCGAAACGAATAACTAGAACGGCCTAGGGGAAAAGTACGCATTCCGTTGTGATCGGGCGAGTTTCTACTTTCAGATGCAACAGCAATTTTGCGGATTGGTCAATCCGTTCGCGAGATATTGCCGTTTGGATGTAAGAAACGCTTGAGAAACTCAAAATTTTCGCAGTTCTGATGCTCGAAACGAATAACTAGAACGGCCTAGAGGAAAAGTACGCATACCGTTGTAATCGGGCGAGTTTCTGCTTTCAGATGCAACAGAAATTTTGCGGATTGGTCAATCCGTTCGCGAGATATTGCAGTTTGGAAGTATGAAACGCTTGAGAATCTCAAAATTTTCGCAGTTCTGATGCTCGAAACGAATAACCAGAACGGCCTAGTGGTAAAGTACGCATACCGTTGTAATCGGGCGAGTTTCTACTTTCAGATGCAACAGAAATTTTGCGGATTGGTCGATCCGTTCGCGAGATATGGCAGTTTTTAGGTAAGTAACGCTTGAGAAACTCAAAATTTTCGCATTTCTGATTCTCGAAACGAATAACCAGAACGGCCCAGTGGTAAAGTACGCATACCCTTGTAATCGGGCGAGTTTCTACTTTCAGATGCAACAAAAATTTTGCGGATTGGTCAATCCGTTCGCGAGATATGGCAGTTTGGAGGTAACAAACGTTTGAGAAACTCAAAATTTTCGCAGTTCTGATGCTCGAAACGGATAACTAGAACGGCCTAGGGGAAAAGTACATCTACCGTTGTAATCGGGCGAGATTCTACTTTCAGATGCAACAGAAATTTTGCGGATTGGTCAATCCGTTCGCGAGATATCGCAGTTTGGAGGTTAGAAACGCTTGAGCAACTCAAAATGTTCACATTTCTGATGCTCGAAACGAATAACTAGAACGGCCTACGGGAAAAGTACGCATACCGTTGTAATCGGTCGAGTTTCTACTTTCAGATGCAATAGAAATTTTGCGGATTGGTCAATCCGTTCGCGAGATATGGCAGTTTGGAGGTAAGAAATGCATGAGAAACTCAAAATTTTCGCAGTTCTGATGCTCGAAACGAATAACCAGAAAGGCCTAGGGGAAAAGTTCGCATACCGTTGTAATCGGGCGAGTTTCTACTTTCAGATGCAACAGAAACTTTGCGGATTGGTCAATCCGTTCGCGAGATATGGCAGTTTGGAGGTAAGAAATGCATGAGAAACTCAAAATTTTCGCAGTTCTGATGCTCGAAACGAATAACCAGAACGGCCTAGGGGAAAAGTTCGCATACCGTTGTAATCGGGCGAGTTTATACTTTCAGATGCAACAGCAATTTTGCGGATTGGTCAATCCGTTCGCGAGATATGGCCGTTTGGATGTAAGAAACGCTTGAGAAACTCAAAATTTTCGCAGTTCTGATTCTCGAAACGAATAACCAGAACGGCCCAGTGGTAAAGTACGCATACCCTTGTAATCGGGCGAGTTTCTACTTTCAGATGCAACAAAAATTTTGCGGATTGGTCAATCCGTTCGCGAGATATGGCAGTTTGGAGGTAAGAAACGTTTGAGAAACTCAAAATTTTCGCAGTTCTGATGCTCGATACGAATAAATAGAACGGCCTAGGGGAAAAGTACACATACCCTTGTAATCGGGCGAGTTTCTACTTTCAGATGCAACAAAAATTTTGCGGAATGGTCAATCCTTTCGCGAGATATGGCAGTTTGGAGGTAACAAACGTTTGAGAAACTCAAAATTTTCGCAGTTCTGATGCTCGAAACGGATAACTAGAACGGCGTAGGGGAAAAGTACACCTACCGTTGTAATCGGGCGAGTTTCTACTTTCAGATGCAACAGAAATTTTGCGGATTGGTCAATCCGTTCGCGAGATATCGCAGTTTGGAGGTTAGAAACGCTTGAGCAACTCAAAATGTTCACACTTCTGATGCTCGAAACGAATAACCAGAACGGCCTAGGGGAAAAGTACACACACCGTTGTAATCGGGCGAGTTTCTACATTCAGATGCAACAGAAATTTTGCGGATTGGTCAATGCGTTCGCGAGATATGGCAGTTTGGAGGTAAGAAACGTTTGAGAAACTCAAAATTTTCGCAGTTCTGATGCTCGAAACGAATAACTAGAACGGCCTAGGGGAAAAGTACGCATACCGTTGTAATCGGGCGAGTTTCTACTTTCAGATGCAATAGAAATTTTGCGGATTGGTCGATCCGTTCGCGAGATATGGCAGTTTGGAGGTAAGAAACGCTTGAGAAACTCAAAATTTTCGCAGTTCTGATGCTCGGCAAGCATAACTAGAACGGCCTAGGGGAAAAGTACGCATACCGTTGTAATCGGGCGAGTTTCTACTTTCAGATGCAACAGAAATTTTGCGGATTGGTCAATCCGTTCGCGAGATATGGCAGTTTGGAGGTAAGAAACGCTTGAGAATCTCAAAATTTTCGCAGTTCTGATGCTCGGAACGAATAACCAGAACGGCCCAGTGGTAAAGTACGCATACCGTTGTAATCGGGCGAGTTTCTACTTTCAGATGCAACAGAAATTTTGCGGATTGGTCGATCCGTTCGCGAGATATGGCAGTTTTTAGGTAAGTAACGCTTGAGAAACTCAAAATTTTCGCAGTTCTGATGCTCGACAAGCATAACTAGAACGGCCTAGGGGAAAAGTACGCATACCGTTGTAATCGGGCGAGTTTCTTCTTTCAGATGCAACAGAAATTTCGCGGATTGGTCTATCCGTTCGCGAGATATGGCAGTTTGGAGGTAAGAAATGCATGAGAAACTCAAAATTTTCGCAGTTCTGATGCTCGAAACGAATAACTAGAACGGCCTAGGGGAAAAGTACGCATACCGTTGTAATCGGGCGAGTTTCTACTTTCAGATGCAACAGCAATTTTGCGGACTGGTCAATCCGTTCGCGAGATATGGCCGTTTGGATATAAGAAACGCTTGAGAAACACAAAATTTTCGCAGTTCTGATGCTCGAAACGCATAACTGGAACGGCCTAGGGGAAAAGTACGCATACCGTTGTAATCGGGCGAGTTTCTACTTTCAGATGCAACCGAAATTTTGCGGATTGGTCAATCCGTTCGCGAGATATGGCAGTTTGGAGGTAAGAAACGCTTGAGAAACTCAAAATTTTCGCAGTTCTGATGCTCGACAAGCATAACTAGAACGGCCTAGGGGAAAAGTACGCATACCGTTGTAATCGGGCGAGTTTCTACTTTCAGATGCAACAGAAATTTTGCGGATTGGTCTATCCGTTCGCGAGATATGGCAGTTTGGAGGTAAGAAATGCATGAGAAACTCAAAATTTTCGCAGTTCTGATGCTCGAAACGAATAACTAGAACGGCCTAGGGGAAAAGTACGCATACCGTTGTGATCGGGCGAGTTTCTACTTTCAGATGCAACAGCAATTTTGCGGATTGGTCAATCCGTTCGCGAGATATGGCCGTTTGGATGTAAGAAACGCTTGAGAAACTCAAAATTTTCGCAGTTCTGATGCTCGAAACGAATAACCAGAACGGCCTAGTGGTAAAGTACGCATACCGTTGTAATCGGGCGAGTTTCTACTTTCAGATGCAACAGAAATTTTGCGGATTGGTCTATCCGTTCGGGAGATATGGCAGTTTGGAGGTAAGAAATGCATGAGAAACTCAAAATTTTCGCAGTTCTGATGCTCGAAACGAATAACTAGAACGGCCTAGGGGAAAAGTACGCATTCCGTTGTGATCGGGCGAGTTTCTACTTTCAGATGCAACAGCAATTTTGCGGATTGGTCAATCCGTTCGCGAGATATTGCCGTTTGGATGTAAGAAACGCTTGAGAAACTCAAAATTTTCGCAGTTCTGATGCTCGAAACGAATAACTAGAACGGCCTAGAGGAAAAGTACGCATACCGTTGTAATCGGGCGAGTTTCTGCTTTCAGATGCAACAGAAATTTTGCGGATTGGTCAATCCGTTCGCGAGATATTGCAGTTTGGAGGTATGAAACGCTTGAGAATCTCAAAATTTTCGCAGTTCTGATGCTCGAAACGAATAACCAGAACGGCCTAGTGGTAAAGTACGCATACCGTTGTAATCGGGCGAGTTTCTACTTTCAGATGCAACAGAAATTTTGCGGATTGGTCGATCCGTTCGCGAGATATGGCAGTTTTTAGGTAAGTAACGCTTGAGAAACTCAAAATTTTCGCAGTTCTGATGCTCGACAAGCATAACTAGAACGGCCTAGGGGAAAAGTACGCATACCGTTGTAATCGGGCGAGTTTCTACTTTCAGATGCAACAGAAATTTTGCGGATTGGTCTATCCGTTCGCGAGATATGGCAGTTTGGAGGTAAGAAATGCATGAGAAACTCAAAATTTTCGCAGTTCTGATGCTCGAAACGAATAACTAGAACGGCCTAGGGGAAAAGTACGCATACCGTTGTAATCGGGCGAGTTTCTACTTTCAGATGCAACAGCAATTTTGCGGACTGGTCAATCCGTTCGCGAGATATGGCCGTTTGGATATAAGAAACGCTTGAGAAACACAAAATTTTCGCAGTTCTGATGCTCGAAACGCATAACTGGAACGGCCTAGGGGAAAAGTACGCATACCGTTGTAATCGGGCGAGTTTCTACTTTCAGATGCAACAGAAATTTTGCGGATTGGTCAATCCGTTCGCGAGATATGGCAGTTTGGAGGTAAGAAACGCTTGAGAAACTCAAAATTTTCGCAGTTCTGATGCTCGACAAGCATAACTAGAACGGCCTAGGGGAAAAGTACGCATACCGTTGTAATCGGGCGAGTTTCTACTTTCAGATGCAACAGAAATTTTGCGGATTGGTCTATCCGTTCGCGAGATATGGCAGTTTGGAGGTAAGAAATGCATGAGAAACTCAAAATTTTCGCAGTTCTGATGCTCGAAACGAATAACTAGAACGGCCTAGGGGAAAAGTACGCATACCGTTGTGATCGGGCGAGTTTCTACTTTCAGATGCAACAGCAATTTTGCGGATTGGTCAATCCGTTCGCGAGATATGGCCGTTTGGATGTAAGAAACGCTTGAGACACTCAAAAGTTTCGCAGTTCTGATGCTCGAAACGAATAACCAGAACGGCCTAGTGGTAAAGTACGCATACCGTTGTAATCGGGCGAGTTTCTACTTTCAGATGCAACAGAAATTTTGCGGATTGGTCAATCCGTTCGCGAGACATGGCAGTTTGCAGGTAAGAAATGCATGAGAAACTCAAAATTTTCGCAGTTCTGATGCTCGAAACGAATAACCAGAACGGCTTAGGGGAAAAGTACACATACCGTTGTAATCGGGCGAGTTTCTACTTTCAGATGAAACAGAAAGTTTGCGGATTGGTCGATCCGGTCGCGAGATATGGCAGTTTGGAGGTAAGAAACGCTTGAGAAACTCAAAATTTTCGCAGTTCTGATGCTCGACAAGCATAACTAGAACGGCCTAGGGGAAAAGTACGCATACCGTTGTAATCGGGCGAGTTTCTACTTTCAGAGGCAACAGAAATTTTGCGGATTGGTCTATCCGTTCGCGAGATATGGCAGTTTGGAGGTAAGAAATGCATGAGAAACTCAAAATTTTCACAGTTCTGATGCTCGAAACGAATAACTAGAACGACCTAGGGGAAAAGTACGCATACCGTTGTAATCGGGCGAGTTTCTACTTTCAGATGCAACAGCAATTTTGCGGATTGGTCAATCCGTTCGCGAGATATGGCCGTTTGGATGTAAGAAACGCTTGAGAAACTCAAAATTTTCGTAGTTCTGATGCTCGAAACGAATAACCAGAACGGCCCAGTGGTAAAGTACGCATACCGTTGTAATCGGGCGAGTTTCTACTTTCAGATGCAACAGAAATTTTGCGGATTGGTCGATCCGTTCGCGAGATATGGCAGTTTTTAGGTAAGTAACGCTTGAGAAACTCAAAATTTTCGCAGTTCTGATGCTCGACAAGCATAACTAGAACGGCCTAGGGGAAAAGTACGCATACCGTTGTAATCGGGCGAGTTTCTACTTTCAGATGCAACAGAAATTTTGCGGATTGGTCTATCCGTTCGCGAGATATGGCAGTTTGGAGGTAAGAAATGCATGAGAAACTCAAAATTTTCGCAGTTCTGATGCTCGAAACGAATAACTAGAACGGCCTAGGGGAAAAGTACGCATACCGTTGTAATCGGGCGAGTTTCTACTTTCAGATGCAACAGCAATTTTGCGGACTGGTCAATCCGTTCGCGAGATATGGCCGTTTGGATATAAGAAACGCTTGAGAAACACAAAATTTTCGCAGTTCTGATGCTCGAAACGCATAACTGGAACGGCCTAGGGGAAAAGTACGCATACCGTTGTAATCGGGCGAGTTTCTACTTTCAGATGCAACAGAAATTTTGCGGATTGGTCAATCCGTTCGCGAGATATGGCAGTTTGGAGGTAAGAAACGCTTGAGAAACTCAAAATTTTCGCAGTTCTGATGCTCGACAAGCATAACTAGAACGGCCTAGGGGAAAAGTACGCATACCGTTGTAATCGGGCGAGTTTCTACTTTCAGATGCAACAGAAATTTTGCGGATTGGTCTATCCGTTCGCGAGATATGGCAGTTTGGAGGTAAGAAATGCATGAGAAACTCAAAATTTTCGCAGTTCTGATGCTCGAAACGAATAACTAGAACGGCCTAGGGGAAAAGTACGCATACCGTTGTGATCGGGCGAGTTTCTACTTTCAGATGCAACAGCAATTTTGCGGATTGGTCAATCCGTTCGCGAGATATGGCCGTTTGGATGTAAGAAACGCTTGAGAAACTCAAAATTTTCGCAGTTCTGATGCTCGAAACGAATAACCAGAACGGCCTAGTGGTAAAGTACGCATACCGTTGTAATCGGGCGAGTTTCTACTTTCAGATGCAACAGAAATTTTGCGGATTGGTCTATCCGTTCGGGAGATATGGCAGTTTGGAGGTAAGAAATGCATGAGAAACTCAAAATTTTCGCAGTTCTGATGCTCGAAACGAATAACTAGAACGGCCTAGGGGAAAAGTACGCATTCCGTTGTGATCGGGCGAGTTTCTACTTTCAGATGCAACAGCAATTTTGCGGATTGGTCAATCCGTTCGCGAGATATTGCCGTTTGGATGTAAGAAACGCTTGAGAAACTCAAAATTTTCGCAGTTCTGATGCTCGAAACGAATAACTAGAACGGCCTAGAGGAAAAGTACGCATACCGTTGTAATCGGGCGAGTTTCTGCTTTCAGATGCAACAGAAATTTTGCGGATTGGTCAATCCGTTCGCGAGATATTGCAGTTTGGAGGTATGAAACGCTTGAGAATCTCAAAATTTTCGCAGTTCTGATGCTCGACAAGCATAACTAGAACGGCCTAGGGGAAAAGTACGCATACCGTTGTAATCGGGCGAGTTTCTACTTTCAGATGCAACAGAAATTTTGCGGATTGGTCTATCCGTTCGCGAGATATGGCAGTTTGGAGGTAAGAAATGCATGAGAAACTCAAAATTTTCGCAGTTCTGATGCTCGAAACGAATAACTAGAACGGCCTAGGGGAAAAGTACGCATACCGTTGTAATCGGGCGAGTTTCTACTTTCAGATGCAACAGCAATTTTGCGGACTGGTCAATCCGTTCGCGAGATATGGCCGTTTGGATATAAGAAACGCTTGAGAAACACAAAATTTTCGCAGTTCTGATGCTCGAAACGCATAACTGGAACGGCCTAGGGGAAAAGTACGCATACCGTTGTAATCGGGCGAGTTTCTACTTTCAGATGCAACAGAAATTTTGCGGATTGGTCAATCCGTTCGCGAGATATGGCAGTTTGGAGGTAAGAAACGCTTGAGAAACTCAAAATTTTCGCAGTTCTGATGCTCGACAAGCATAACTAGAACGGCCTAGGGGAAAAGTACGCATACCGTTGTAATCGGGCGAGTTTCTACTTTCAGATGCAACAGAAATTTTGCGGATTGGTCTATCCGTTCGCGAGATATGGCAGTTTGGAGGTAAGAAATGCATGAGAAACTCAAAATTTTCGCAGTTCTGATGCTCGAAACGAATAACTAGAACGGCCTAGGGGAAAAGTACGCATACCGTTGTGATCGGGCGAGTTTCTACTTTCAGATGCAACAGCAATTTTGCGGATTGGTCAATCCGTTCGCGAGATATGGCCGTTTGGATGTAAGAAACGCTTGAGACACTCAAAAGTTTCGCAGTTCTGATGCTCGAAACGAATAACCAGAACGGCCTAGTGGTAAAGTACGCATACCGTTGTAATCGGGCGAGTTTCTACTTTCAGATGCAACAGAAATTTTGCGGATTGGTCAATCCGTTCGCGAGACATGGCAGTTTGCAGGTAAGAAATGCATGAGAAACTCAAAATTTTCGCAGTTCTGATGCTCGAAACGAATAACCAGAACGGCTTAGGGGAAAAGTACACATACCGTTGTAATCGGGCGAGTTTCTACTTTCAGATGAAACAGAATGTTTGCGGATTGGTCGATCCGGTCGCGAGATATGGCAGTTTGGAGGTAAGAAACGCTTGAGAAACTCAAAATTTTCGCAGTTCTGATGCTCGACAAGCATAACTAGAACGGCCTAGGGGAAAAGTACGCATACCGTTGTAATCGGGCGAGTTTCTACTTTCAGAGGCAACAGAAATTTTGCGGATTGGTCTATCCGTTCGCGAGATATGGCAGTTTGGAGGTAAGAAATGCATGAGAAACTCAAAATTTTCACAGTTCTGATGCTCGAAACGAATAACTAGAACGACCTAGGGGAAAAGTACGCATACCGTTGTAATCGGGCGAGTTTCTACTTTCAGATGCAACAGCAATTTTGCGGATTGGTCAATCCGTTCGCGAGATATGGCCGTTTGGATGTAAGAAACGCTTGAGAAACTCAAAATTTTCGCAGTTCTGATGCTCGAAACGAATAACGAGAACGGCCTAGGGGAAAAGTACGCATACCGTTGTAATCGGGCGAGCTTCTACTTTCAGATGCAACAGAAATTTTGCGGATTGGTCAATCCGTTCGCGAGATATGGCAGTTTGGAAGTAAGAAACGCTTGAGAAACTCAAAATTTTCGTAGTTCTGATGCTCGAAACGAATAACCAGAACGGCCTAGTGGTAAAGTACGCATACCGTTGTAATCGGGCGAGTTTCTACTTTCAGATGCAACAGAAATTTTGCGGATTGGTCAATCCGTTCGCGAGACATGGCAGTTTGCAGGTAAGAAATGCATGAGAAACTCAAAATTTTCGCAGTTCTGATGCTCGAAACGAATAACCAGAACGGCCTAGGGGAAAAGTACACATACCGTTGTAATCGGGCGAGTTTCTACATCCAGATGCAACAGAAATTTTGCGGATTGGACGATCCGTTCGCGAGATATGGCAGTTTGGAGGTAAGAAACGCTTGAGAAACTCAAAATTTTCGCAGTTCTGATGCTCGACAAGCATAACTAGAACGGCCTAAGGGAAAAGTGCGCATACCGTTGTAATCGGGCGAGTTTTTACTTTCAGCTGCAACAGAAATTTTGCGGATTGGTCAATCCGTTCGCGAGATATGGCAGTTTGGAGGTAAGAAACGCTTGAGAAACTCAAAATTTTCGCAGTTCTGATGCTCGAAACGAAAAACCAGGACGGCCTAGGGGAAAAGTACGCATACCGTTGTAATCGGGCGAGTTTCTACTTTCTGATGCACCAGAAATTTTGCGGATTGGTCAATCCGTTCGCGAGATATGGCAGGTTGGAAGTAAGAAATGCATGAGAAACTCAAAATTTTCGCAGTTCTGATGCTCGACAAGCATAACTAGAACGGCCTAGGGGAAAAGTACGCATACCGTTGTAATCGGGCGAGTTTCTACTTTCAGATGCGACAGAAATTTTGCGGATTGGTCAATCCGTTCGCGAGATATGGCAGTTTGGAGGTAAGAAACGAATGAGAAACTCAAAATTTTCGCAGTTCTGATGCTAGAAACGAATAACTGGAACGGCCTAGGGGAAAAGTACACATACCGTTGTAATCGGGCGAGTTTCTACATTCAGATGCAACAGAAATTTTGCGGATTGGTCAATCCGTTCGCGAGATATGGCAGTTTGGAGGTAAGAAATGCTTGAGAAACTCAAAATTTTCGCAGTTCTGATGCTCGAAACGAAAAACTAGAACGGCCTAGAGGAAAAGTACGCATACCGTTGTAATCGGGCGAGTTTCTACTTTCAGATGCAACAGAAATTTTGCAGATTGGTCGATCCGTTCGCGAGATATGGCAGTTTGGAACTAAGAAACGGTTGAGAAACTCAAAATGTTCACAGTTCTGATGCTCGAAACGAATAACGAGAACGGCCTAGGGGAAAAGTACGCATACCGTTGTAATCGGGCGAGCTTCTACTTTCAGATGCAACAGAAATTTTGCGGATTGGTCAATCCGTTCGCGAGATATGGCAGTTTGGAAGTAAGAAACGCTTGAGAAACTCAAAATTTTCGTAGTTCTGATGCTCGAAACGAATAACCAGAACGGCCTAGTGGTAAAGTACGCATACCGTTGTAATCGGGCGAGTTTCTACTTTCAGATGCAACAGAAATTTTGCGGATTGGTCAATCCGTTCGCGAGACATGGCAGTTTGCAGGTAAGAAATGCATGAGAAACTCAAAATTTTCGCAGTTCTGATGCTCGAAACGAATAACCAGAACGGCCTAGGGGAAAAGTACACATACCGTTGTAATCGGGCGAGTTTCTACATTCAGATGCAACAGAAATTTTGCGGATTGGTCGATCCGTTCGCGAGATATGGCAGTTTGGAGGTAAGAAACGCTTGAGAAACTCAAAATTTTCGCAGTTCTGATGCTCGACAAGCATAACTAGAACGGCCTAAGGGAAAAGTGCGCATACCGTTGTAATCGGGCGAGTTTTTACTTTCAGCTGCAACAGAAATTTTGCGGATTGGTCAATCCGTTCGCGAGATATGGCAGTTTGGAGGTAAGAAACGCTTGAGAAACTCAAAATTTTCGCAGTTCTGATGCTCGAAACGTATAACCAGGACGGCCTAGGGGAAAAGTACGCATACCGTTGTAATCGGGCGAGTTTCTACTTTCTGATGCACCAGAAATTTTGCGGATTGGTCAATCCGTTCGCGAGATATGGCAGGTTGGAAGTAAGAAATGCATGAGAAACTCAAAATTTTCGCAGTTCTGATGCTCGAAACGGATAACTAGAACGGCCTAGGGGAAAAGTACGCATACCGTTGTAATCGGGCGAGTTTCTACTTTCAGATGCAACAGAAATTTTGCGGATTGGTCAATTCGTTCGCGAGATATGGCAGTTTGGAGGTAAGAAACGGATGAGAAACTCAAAATTTTCGCAGTTCTGATGCTCGAAACGAATAACTGAAACGGCCTAGGGGAAAAGTACACATACCGTTGTAATCGGGCGAGTTTCTACTTTCAGATGCAACAGAAATTTTGCGGATTGGTCGATCCGTTCGCGAGATATGGCAGTTTGGAGGTAAGAAACGTTTGAGAAGCTCAAAATTTTCGCAGTTCTGATGCTCGAAACGAATAACTAGAACGGCCTAGGGGAAAAGTACACATACCGTTGTAATCGGGCGAGTTTCTACTTTCAGATGCAACAGAAATTTTGCGGAGTGGTCAATCCGTTCGCGAGATATGGCAGTTTGGAGGTAAGAAATGCTTGAGAAACTCAAAATTTTCGCAGTTCTGATGCTCGAAACGAATAACTAGAACGGCCTAGGGGAAAAGTACGCATACCGTTGTAATCGGGCGAGTTTCTACTTTCAGATGCGACAGAAATTTTGCGGATTGGTCAATCCGTTCGCGAGATATGGCAGTTTGGAGGTAAGAAACGAATGAGAAACTCAAAATTTTCGCAGTTCTGATGCTAGAAACGAATAACTGGAACGGCCTAGGGGAAAAGTACACATACCGTTGTAATCGGGCGAGTTTCTACTTTCAGATGCAACAGAAATTTTGCAGATTGGTCGATCCGTTCGCGAGATATGGCAGTTTGGAACTAAGAATCGGTTGAGAAACTCAAAATGTTCACAATTCTGATGCTCGAAACGAATAACTAGAACGGTCTAGGGGAAAAGTACTCATACCGTTGTGATCGGGCGAGTTTCTACTTTCAGATGCAACAGAAATTTTGCGGATTGGTCAATCCGTTCGCGAGATATGGCCGTTTGGATGTAAGAAACGCTTGAGAAACTCAAAATTTTCGCTGTTCTGATGCTCAAAACGAATAACTAGAACGGCCTAGGGGAAAAGTACGCATACCGTTGTAATCGGGCGAGTTTCTACTTTCAGATGCAACAGAAATTTTGCGGACTGGTCAATCCTTTCGCGAGATATGGCAGTTTGGAGGTAAGAAACGCTTGAGCAACTCAAAATTTTCGCAGTTCTGATGCTCGAAACAAATAACCAGAACGGCCTAGGGGAAAAGTTCGCATACCGTTGTAATCGGGCGAGTTTCTACTTTCAGATGCAACAGAAATTTTGCAGATTGGTCAATCCGTTCGCGAGATATGGCAGTTTGGAGGTTAGAAACGGATGAGAAACTCAAAATTTTCGCAGTTCTGATGCTCGAAACGAATAACTAGAACGCCCTAGGGGAAAAGTACACATACCGTTGTAATCGGGCGAGTTTCTACTTTCAGATGCAACAGAAATTTTGCAGATTGGTCGATCCGTTCGCGAGATATGGCAGTTTGGAGGTAAGAAACGGTGGAGAAACTCAAAATTTTCACAGTCCTGATGCTCGAAACGAATAACTAGAACGGCCTAGGGGAATAGTACGCATACCGTTGTAATCGGGCGAGTTTCTACTTTCAGATGCAACAGAAATTTTGCAGATTGGTCGATCCGTTCGCGAGATATGGCAGTTTGGATGTAAGAAACGGTTGAGAAACTCAAAATGTTCACAGTTCTGATGCTCGAAACGAATAACTAGAACGGTCAAGGGGAAAAGTACTCATACCGTTGTGATCGGGCGAGTTTCTACTTTCAGATGCAACAGAAATTTTGCGGATTGGTCAATCCGTTCGCGAGATATGGCCGTTTGGATGTAAGAAACGCTTGAGAAACTCAAAATTTTCGCAGTTCTGATGCTCGACAAGCATAACTAGAACGGCCTAGGGGAAAAGTACGCATACCGTTGTAATCGGGCGAGTTTCTACTTTCAGATGCAACAGATATTTTGCGGTTTGGTCTATCCGTTCGCGAGATATGGCAGTTTGGAGGTAAGAAATGCATGAGAAACTCAAAATTTTCGCAGTTCTGATGCTCGAAACGAATAACTAGAACGACCTAGGGGAAAAGTACGCATACCGTTGTAATCGGGCGAGTTTCTACTTTCAGATGCAACAGTAATTTTGCGGATTGGTCAATCCGTTCGCGAGATATGGCCGTTTGGATGTAAGAAACGCTTGAGAAACTCAAAATTTTCGCAGTTCTGATGCTCGAAACGAATAACGAGAACGGCCTAGGAGAAAAGTACGCATACCGTTGTAATCGGGCGAGCTTCTACTTTCAGATGCAACAGAAATTTTGCGGATTGGTCAATCCGTTCGCGAGATATGGCAGTTTGGAAGTAAGAAACGCTTGATAAACTCAAAATTTTCGTAGTTCTGATGCTCGAAACGAATAACCAGAACGGCCTAGTGGTAAAGTACGCATACCGTTGTAATCGGGCGAGTTTCTACTTTCAGATGCAACAGAAATTTTGCGGATTGGTCAATCCGTTCGCGAGACATGGCAGTTTGCAGGTAAGAAATGCATGAGAAACTCAAAATTTTCGCAGTTCTGATGCTCGAAACGAATAACCAGAACGGCCTAGGGGAAAAGTACACATACCGTTGTAATCGGGCGAGTTTCTACATTCAGATGCAACAGAAATTTTGCGGATTGGTCAATCCGTTCGCGAGATATGGCAGTTTGGAGGTAAGAAACGCTTGAGAAACTCAAAATTATCGCAGTTCTGATGCTCGACAAGCATAACTAGAACGGCCTAGGGGAAAAGTACGCATACCGTTGTAATCGGGCGAGTTTCTACTTTCAGATGCAACAGAAATTTTGCGGATTGGTCAATCCGTTCGCGAGATATGGCAGTTTGGAGGTAAGAAACGGATGAGAAACTCAAAATTTTCGCAGTTCTGATGCTCGAAACGAATAACTGAAACGGCCTTGGGGAAAAGTACACATACCGTTGCAATCGGGCGAGTTTCTACTTTCAGATGCAACAGAAATTTTGCGGATTGGTCGATCCGTTCGCGAGATATGGCAGTTTGGAGGTAAGAAACGTTTGAGAAACTCAAAATTTTCGCAGTTCTGATGCTCGAAACGAATAACTAGAACGGCCTAGGGGAAAAGTACACATACCGTTGTAATCGGGCGAGTTTCTACTTTCCGATGCAACAGAAATTTTGCGGACTGGTCAATCCTTTCGCGAGATATGGCAGTTTGGAGGTAAGAAACGCTTGAGCAACTCAAAATTTTCGCAGTTCTGATGCTCGAAACAAATAACCAGAACGGCCTAGGGGAAAAGTTCGCATACCGTTGTAATCGGGCGAGTTTCTACTTTCAGATGCAACAGAAATTTTGCAGATTGGTCAATCCGTTCGCGAGATATGGCAGTTTGGAGGTTAGAAACGGATGAGTAACTCAAAATTTTCGCAGTTCTGATGCTCGAAACCAATAACTAGAACGCCCTAGGGGAAAAGTACACATACCGTTGTAATCGGGCGAGTTTCTACATTCAGATGCAACAGAAATTTTGCGGATTGGTCAATCCGTTCGCGAGACATGGCAGTTTGCAGGTAAGAAATGCATGAGAAACTCAAAATTTTCGCAGTTCTGATGCTCGAAACGAATAACCAGAACGGCCTAGGGGAAAAGTACACATACCGTTGTAATCGGGCGAGTTTCTACATTCAGATGCAACAGAAATTTTGCGGATTGGTCAATCCGTTCGCGAGATATGGCAGTTTGGAGGTAAGAAACGCTTGAGAAACTCAAAATTATCGCAGTTCTGATGCTCGACAAGCATAACTAGAACGGCCTAGGGGAAAAGTACGCATACCGTTGTAATCGGGCGAGTTTCTACTTTCAGATGCAACAGAAATTTTGCGGATTGGTCAATCCGTTCGCGAGATATGGCAGTTTGGAGGTAAGAAACGGATGAGAAACTCAAAATTTTCGCAGTTCTGATGCTCGAAACGAATAACTGAAACGGCCTAGGGGAAAAGTACACATACCGTTGCAATCGGGCGAGTTTCTACTTTCAGATGCAACAGAAATTTTGCGGATTGGTCGATCCGTTCGCGAGATATGGCAGTTTGGAGGTAAGAAACGTTTGAGAAACTCAAAATTTTCGCAGTTCTGATGCTCGAAACGAATAACTAGAACGGCCTAGGGGAAAAGTACACATACCGTTGTAATCGGGCGAGTTTCTACTTTCAGATGCAACAGAAATTTTGCAGATTGGTCAATCCGTTCGCGAGATATGGCAGTTTGGAGGTTAGAAACGGATGAGAAACTCAAAATTTTCGCAGTTCTGATGCTCGAAACGAATAACTAGAACGGCCTAGGGGAAAAGTACGCATACCGTTGTAATCGGGCGAGTTTCTACTTTCCGATGCAACAGAAATTTTGCGGACTGGTCAATCCTTTCGCGAGATATGGCAGTTTGGAGGTAAGAAACGCTTGAGCAACTCAAAATTTTCGCAGTTCTGATGCTCGAAACAAATAACCAGAACGGCCTAGGGGAAAAGTTCGCATACCGTTGTAATCGGGCGAGTTTCTACTTTCAGATGCAACAGAAATTTTGCAGATTGGTCAATCCGTTCGCGAGATATGGCAGTTTGGAGGTTAGAAACGGATGAGTAACTCAAAATTTTCGCAGTTCTGATGCTCGAAACCAATAACTAGAACGCCCTAGGGGAAAAGTACACATACCGTTGTAATCGGGCGAGTTTCTACTTTCATATGCAACAGAAATTTTGCGGACTGGTCAATCCTTTCGCGAGATATGGCAGTTTGGAGGTTAGAAACGGATGAGAAACTCAAAATTTTCGCAGTTCTGATGCTCGAAACCAATAACTAGAACGCCCTAGGGGAAAAGTACACATACCGTTGCAATCGGGCGAGTTTCTACTTTCAGATGCAACAGAAGTTTTGCGGATTGGTCGATCCGTTCGCGAGATATGGCAGTTTGGAGGTAAGAAACGTTTGAGAAACTCAAAATTTTCGCAGTTCTGATGCTCGAAACGAATAACTAGAACGGCCTAGGGGAATAGTACGCATACCGTTGTAATCGGGCGAGGTTCTACTTTCAGATGCAACAGAAATTTTGCAGATTGGTCGATCCGTTCGCGAGATATGGCAGTTTGGATGTAAGAAACGGTTGAGAAACTCAAAATGTTCACAGTTCTGATGCTCGAAACGAATAACTAGAACGGTCTAGGGGAAAAGTACTCATACCGTTGTGATCGGGCGAGTTTCTACTTTCAGATGCAACAGAAATTTTGCGGATTGGTCAATCCGTTCGCGAGATATGGCCGTTTGGATGTAAGAAACGCTTGAGAAACTCAAAATTTTCGCAGTTCTGATGCTCGAAACGAATAACTAGAACGGCCTAGGGGAAAAGTACGCATACCGTTGTAATCGGGCGAGTCTCTACTTTCAGATGCAACAGAAATTTTGCGGACTGGTCAATCCTTTCGCGAGATATGGCAGTTTGGATGTAAGAAACGCTTGAGCAACTCAAAATTTTCGCAGTTCTGATGCTTGAAACGAATAACCAGAACGGCCTAGGGGAAAAGTTCGCATACCGTTGTAATCGGGCGAGTTTCTACTTTCAGATGCAAAAGAAATTTTGCAGATTGGTCAATCCGTTCGCGAGATATGGCAGTTTGGAGGTAAGAAACGGACGAGAAACTCAAAATTTTGGCAGTTCTGATGCTCGAAACGAATAACTGAAACGGCCTAGGGGAAAAGTACACCTACCGTTGTAATCGGGCGAGTTTCTACTTTCAGATGCAACAGAAATTTTGCGGATTGCTCATTCCGTTCGCGAGATATGGCAGTTTGGAGGTAAGAAACGTTTGAGAAACTCAAAATTTTCGCAGTTCTGATGCTCGAAACGAATAACTAGAACGGCCTAGGGGAAGAGTACACATACCGTTGTAATCGGGCGAGTTTCTACTTTCAGATGCAACAGAAATTTTGCAGATTGGTCGATCCGTTCGCGAGATATGGCAGTTTGGAGGTAAGAAACGGTGGAGAAACTCAAAATTTTCACAGTCCTGATGCTCGAAACGAATAACTAGAACGGCCTAGGGTAATAGTACGCATACCGTTGTAATCGGGCGAGTTTCTACTTTCAGATGCAACAGAAATTTTGCGGATTGGTCAATCCGTTCGCGAGATATGGCAGTTTGGAGGTAAGAAACGGTTGAGAAACTAAAAATGTTCACAGTTCTGATGCTCGAAACGAATAACTAGAACGGTCTAGGGGAAAAGTACTCATACCGTTGTGATCGGGCGAGTTTCTACTTTCAGATGCAACAGAAATTTTGCGGATTGGTCAATCCGTTCGCGAGATATGGCAGTTTGGAGGTAAGAAACGGATGAGAAACTCAAAATTTTCGCAGTTCCGATGCTCGAAACGAATAACTGGAACGGCCTAGGGGAAAAGTACACATACCGTTGTAATCGGGCGAGTTTCTGCTTTCAGATGCAACAGAAATTTTGCGGATTGGTCAATCCGTTCGCGAGATATGGCAGTTTGGATGAAAGAAACGGCTGAGCAACTCAAAATTTTCACATTTCTGATGCTCGAAACGAATAACTAGAACGGCCTACGGGAAAAGTACGCATACCGTTGTAATCGGGCGGGTTTCTACTTTCAGATGCAACAGAAGTTTTGCGGATTGGTCATTCCGTTCGCGAGATATGGCAGTTTGGAGGTAAGAAATGCATGAGAAACTCAAAATTTTCGCAGTTCTGGTGCTCCAAACGAATAACCAGAACGGCCTAGGGGAAAAGTACATATACCGTTGTAATCGGGCGATTTTCTACATTCAGATGCAACAGAAATTTTGCGGATTGGTCAATCCGTTCGCGAGATATGGCAGTTTGGAGATAAGAAACGTTTGAGAAACTCAAAATTTTCGCAGTTCTGATGCTCGAAACGAATAACTAGAACGGACTAGGGGAAAAGTACCCATACCGTTGTAATCGGGCGAGTCTCTACTTTCAGATGCAACAAAAATTTTGCGGATTGGTCAATCCGTTCGCGAGATGTGGCAGTGTGGAGGTAACAAACGTTTGAGAAACTCAAAATTTTCGCAGTTCTGATGCTCGAAACGAATAACTAGAACGGCCTAGGGGAAAACTACTCATACAGTTGTGATCGGGCGAGTTTCTACTTTCAGATGCAACAGAAATTTTGCGGATTGGTCAACCCGTTCGCGAGATTTGGCAGTTTGGAGGTAAGAAACGCTTGAGAAACTCAAAATTTTCGCAGTTCTGATGCTCGAAACGAATAACCAGAACGGCCTAGGGGAAAAGTACGCATACCGTTGTAATCGGGCGAGTTTCTACTTTCAGATGCAACAGAAATTTTGCGGATTGGTCAATCCGTTCGCGAGATATGGCAGTTTGGATGTAAGAAACGGATGAGAAACTCAAAATTTTCGCAGTTCCGATGCTCGAAACGAATAACTGGAACGGCCTAGGGGAAAAGTACACCTACCGTTGTAATCGGGCGAGTTTCTACTTTCAGATGCAACAGAAATTTCGGGGGTTGGTCAATCCGTTCGCGAGATATCGCAGTTTGGAGGTTAGAAACGCTTGAGCAACTCAAAATTTTCACATTTCTGATGCTCGAAACGAATAACTAGAACGGCCTACGGGAAAAGTACGCATACCGTTGTAATCGGGCGGGTTTCTACTTTCAGATGCAACAGAAATTTTGCGGATTGGTCAATCCGTTCGCGAGATATGGCCGTTTGGATGTAAGAAACGCTTGAGAAACTCAAAATTTTCGCAGTTCTGATGCTCGAAACGAATAACTAGAACGGCCTAGGGGAAGAGTACACATACCGTTGTAATCGGGCGAGTTTCTACTTTCAGATGCAACAGAAATTTTGCAGATTGGTCGATCCGTTCGCGAGATATGGCAGTTTGGAGGTAAGAAACGGTGGAGAAACTCAAAATTTTCACAGTCCTGATGCTCGAAACGAATAACTAGAACGGCCTAGGGTAATAGTACGCATACCGTTGTAATCGGGCGAGTTTCTACTTTCAGATGCAACAGAAATTTTGCGGATTGGTCAATCCGTTCGCGAGATATCGCAGTTTGGAGATAAGAAACGTTTGAGAAACTCAAAATTTTCGCAGTTCTGATGCTCGAAACGAATAACTAGAACGGACTAGGGGAAAAGTACCCATACCGTTGTAATCGGGCGAGTCTCTACTTTCAGATGCAACAAAAATTTTGCGGATTGGTCAATCCGTTCGCGAGATGTGGCAGTGTGGAGGTAACAAACGTTTGAGAAACTCAAAATTTTCGCAGTTCTGATGCTCGAAACGAATAACTAGAACGGCCTAGGGGAAAACTACTCATACAGTTGTGATCGGGCGAGTTTCTACTTTCAGATGCAACAGAAATTTTGCGGATTGGTCAACCCGTTCGCGAGATTTGGCAGTTTGGAGGTAAGAAACGCTTGAGAAACTCAAAATTTTCGCAGTTCTGATGCTCGAAACGAATAACCAGAACGGCCTAGGGGAAAAGTACGCATACCGTTGTAATCGGGCGAGTTTCTACTTTCAGATGCAACAGAAATTTTGCGGATTGGTCAATCCGTTCGCGAGATATGGCAGTTTGGATGTAAGAAACGGATGAGAAACTCAAAATTTTCGCAGTTCCGATGCTCGAAACGAATAACTGGAACGGCCTAGGGGAAAAGTACACCTACCGTTGTAATCGGGCGAGTTTCTACTTTCAGATGCAACAGAAATTTCGGGGGTTGGTCAATCCGTTCGCGAGATATCGCAGTTTGGAGGTTAGAAACGCTTGAGCAACTCAAAATTTTCACATTTCTGATGCTCGAAACGAATAACTAGAACGGCCTACGGGAAAAGTACGCATACCGTTGTAATCGGGCGGGTTTCTACTTTCAGATGCAACAGAAATTTTGCGGATTGGTCAATCCGTTCGCGAGATATGGCCGTTTGGATGTAAGAAACGCTTGAGAAACTCAAAATTTTCGCAGTTCTGATGCTCGAAACGAATAACTAGAACGGCCTAGGGGAAGAGTACACATACCGTTGTAATCGGGCGAGTTTCTACTTTCAGATGCAACAGAAATTTTGCAGATTGGTCGATCCGTTCGCGAGATATGGCAGTTTGGAGGTAAGAAACGGTGGAGAAACTCAAAATTTTCACAGTCCTGATGCTCGAAACGAATAACTAGAACGGCCTAGGGTAATAGTACGCATACCGTTGTAATCGGGCGAGTTTCTACTTTCAGATGCAACAGAAATTTTGCGGATTGGTCAATCCGTTCGCGAGATATGGCAGTTTGGATGAAAGAAACGCTTGAGAAACTCAAAATTTTCGCAGTTCTGATGCTCGAAACGAATAACTAGAACGGCCTAGGGGAAAAGTACGCATACCGTTGTAATCGGGCGACTTTCTACTTTCAGATGCAACGGAAATTTTGCGGACTGGTCAATCCTTTCGCGAGATATGGCAGTTTGGATGTAAGAAACGCTCGAGCAACTCAAAATTTTCGCAGTTCTGATGCTTGAAACGAATAACCAGAACGGCCTAGGGGAAAAGTTCGCATACCGTTGTAATCGGGCGAGTTTCTACTTTCAGATGCAACAGAAATTTTGCAGATTGGTCAATCCGTTCGCGAGATATGGCAGTTTGGAGGTAAGAAACGGACGAGAAACTCAAAATTTTGGCAGTTCTGATGCTCGAAACGAATAACTGAAACGGCCTAGGGGAAAAGTACGCATACCGTTGTAATCGCGCGAGTTTCTACTTTCAGATGCAACAGAAATTTTGCGGATTGGTCAATCCGTTCGCGAGATATGGCAGTTTGGAGGTAAGAAACGGATGAGAAACTCAAAATTTTCGCAGTTCTGATGCTCGAAACGAATAACTGGAACGGCCTAGGGGAAAAGTACACATACCGTTGTAATCGGGCGAGTTTCTACTATCAGATGCAACAGAAATTTTGCGGATTGATCAATCCATTCGCGAGATATGGCCGTTTGGATGTAAGAAGCGCTTGAGAAATTCAAAATTTTCGCAGTTCTGATGCTCGAAACGAATAACTGGAACAGCCTAGGGAAAAGTACGCATACCGTTGTAATCGCGCGAGTTTCTACTTTCAGACGCAACAGAAATTTTGCGGATTGGTCAATCCGTTCGCGAGATATGGCAGTTTGGAGGTAAGAAACGGATGAGAAACTCAAAATTTTCGCAGTTCCGATGCTCGAAACGAATAACTGGAACGGCCTAGGGGAAAAGTACACATACCGTTGTAATCGGGCGAGTTTCTGCTTTCAGATGCAACAGAAATTTTGCGGATTGGTCAATCCGTTCGCGAGATATGGCAGTTTGGATGAAAGAAACGGCTGAGAAACTCGAAATTTTCACATTTCTGATGCTCGAAACGAATAACTAGAACGGCCTAGGGGAAAGGTACGCATACCTCTGTAATCGGGCGAATTTCTACTATCAGATGCAACAGAAATTTTGCGGATTGGTCTTTCCGTTTGCGAGATATCGCAGTTTGGAGGTAAGAAACGCTTGAGCAACTCAAAATTTTCACATTTCTGATGCTCGAAACGAATAACTAGAACGGCCTACGGGAAAAGTACGCATACCGTTGTAATCGGGCGGGTTTCTACTTTCAGATGCAACAGAAGTTTTGCGGATTGGTCATTCCGTTCGCCAGATATGGCAGTTTGGAGGTAAGAAATGCATGAGAAACTCAAAATTTTCGCAGTTCTGGTGCTCCAAACGAATAACCAGAACGGCCTAGGGGAAAAGTACACATACCGTTGTAATCGGGCGATTTTCTACATTCAGATGCAACAGAAATTTTGCGGATTGGTCAATCCGTTCGCGAGATATGGCAGTTTGGAGATAAGAAACGTTTGAGAAACTCAAAATTTTCGCAGTTCTGATGCTCGAAACGAATAACTAGAACGGACTAGGGGAAAAGTACCCATACCGTTGTAATCGGGCGAGTTTCTACTTTCAGATGCAACAGAAATTTTGCGGATTGGTCAACCCGTTCGCGAGATTTGGCAGTTTGGAGGTAAGAAACGCTTGAGAAACTCCAAACTTTCGCAGTTCTGATGCTCGAAACGAATAACCAGAACGGCCTAGGGGAAAAGTACGCATACCGTTGTAATCGGGCGAGTTTCTACTTTCAGATGCAACAGAAATTTTGCGGATTGGTCAATCCGTTCGCGAGATATGGCAGTTTGGAGGTAAGAAACGGATGAGAAACTCAAAATTTTCGCAGTTCTGATGCTCGAAACGAATAACTGGAACGGCCTAGGGGAAAAGTACACATACCGTTGTAATCGGGCGAGTTTCTACTATCAGATGCAACAGAAATTTTGCGGATTGGTCAATCCGTTCGCGAGATATGGCCGTTTGGATGTAAGAAGCGCTTGAGAAATTCAAAATTTTCGCAGTTCTGATGCTCGAAACGAATAACTGGAACAGCCTAGGGAAAAGTACGCATACCGTTGTAATCGCGCGAGTTTCTACTTTCAGATGCAACAGAAATTTTGCGGATTGGTCAATCCGTTCGCGAGATATGGCAGTTTGGAGGTAAGAAACGGATGAGAAACTCAAAATTTTCGCAGTTCCGATGCTCGAAACGAATAACTGGAACGGCCTAGGGGAAAAGTACACATACCGTTGTAATCGGGCGAGTTTCTGCTTTCAGATGCAACAGAAATTTTGCGGATTGGTCAATCCGTTCGCGAGATATGGCAGTTTGGATGAAAGAAACGGCTGAGAAACTCGAAATTTTCACATTTCTGATGCTCGAAACGAATAACTAGAACGGCCTAGGGGAAAGGTACGCATACCTCTGTAATCGGGCGAATTTCTACTATCAGATGCAACAGAAATTTTGCGGATTGGTCTTTCCGTTTGCGAGATATCGCAGTTTGGAGGTAAGAAACGCTTGAGCAACTCAAAATTTTCACATTTCTGATGCTCGAAACGAATAACTAGAACGGCCTACGGGAAAAGTACGCATACCGTTGTAATCGGGCGGGTTTCTACTTTCAGATGCAACAGAAGTTTTGCGGATTGGTCATTCCGTTCGCCAGATATGGCAGTTTGGAGGTAAGAAATGCATGAGAAACTCAAAATTTTCGCAGTTCTGGTGCTCCAAACGAATAACCAGAACGGCCTAGGGGAAAAGTACACATACCGTTGTAATCGGGCGATTTTCTACATTCAGATGCAACAGAAATTTTGCGGATTGGTCAATCCGTTCGCGAGATATGGCAGTTTGGAGATAAGAAACGTTTGAGAAACTCAAAATTTTCGCAGTTCTGATGCTCGAAACGAATAACTAGAACGGACTAGGGGAAAAGTACCCATACCGTTGTAATCGGGCGAGTCTCTACTTTCAGATGCAACAAAAATTTTGCGGATTGGTCAATCCGTTCGCGAGATGTGGCACTGTGGAGGTAACAAACGTTTGAGAAACTCAAAATTTTCGCAGTTCTGATGCTCGAAACGAATAACTAGAACGGCCTAGGGGAAAACTACTCATACAGTTGTGATCGGGCGAGTTTCTACTTTCAGATGCAACAGAAATTTTGCGGATTGGTCAACCCGTTCGCGAGATTTGGCAGTTTGGAGGTAAGAAACGCTTGAGAAACTCAAAATTTTCGCAGTTCTGATGCTCGAAACGAATAACCAGAACGGCCTAGGGGAAAAGTACGCATACCGTTGTAATCGGGCGAGTTTCTACTTTCAGATGCAACAGAAATTTTGCGGATTGGTCTATCCGTTCGCGAGATATGGCAGTTTGGATGTAAGAAACGGATGAGAAACTCAAAATTTTCGCAGTTCCGATGCTCGAAACGAATAACTGGAACGGCCTAGGGGAAAAGTACGCCTACCGTTGTAATCGGGCGAGTTTCTACTTTCAGATGCAACAGAAATTTCGGGGGTTGGTCAATCCGTTCGCGAGATATCGCAGTTTGGAGGTTAGAAACGCTTGAGCTACTCAAAATTTTCACATTTCTGATGCTCGAAACGAATAACTAGAACGGCCTACGGGAAAAGTACGCATACCGTTGTAATCGGGCGGGTTTCTACTTTCAGATGCAACAGAAATTTTGCGGATTGGTCAATCCGTTCGCGAGATATGGCCGTTTGGATGTAAGAAACGCTTGAGAAACTCAAAATTTTCGCAGTTCTGATGCTCGAAACGAATAACTAGAACGGCCTAGGGGAAGAGTACACATACCGTTGTAATCGGGCGAGTTTCTACTTTCAGATGCAACAGAAATTTTGCAGATTGGTCGATCCGTTCGCGAGATATGGCAGTTTGGAGGTAAGAAACGGTGGAGAAACTCAAAATTTTCACAGTCCTGATGCTCGAAACGAATAACTAGAACGGCCTAGGGTAATAGTACGCATACCGTTGTAATCGGGCGAGTTTCTACTTTCAGAAGCAACAGAAATTTTGCGGATTGGTCAATCCGTTCGCGAGATATGGCAGTTTGGAGGTAAGAAACGGTTGAGAAACTAAAAATGTTCACTGTTCTGATGCTCAAAACGAATAACTAGAACGGTCTAGGGGAAAAGTACTCATACCGTTGTGATCGGGCGAGTTTCTACTTTCAGATGCAACAGAAATTTTGCGGATTGGTCAATCCGTTCGCGAGATATGGCCGTTTGGATGTAAGAAACGCTTGAGAAACTCAAAATTTTCGCAGTTCTGATGCTCGAAACGAATAACTAGAACGGCCTAGGGGAAAAGTACGCATACCGTTGTAATCGGGCGACTTTCTACTTTCAGATGCAACGGAAATTTTGCGGACTGGTCAATCCTTTCGCGAGATATGGCAGTTTGGATGTAAGAAACGCTTGAGCAACTCAAAATTTTCGCAGTTCTGATGCTCGAAACGAATAACTGGAACGGCCTAGGGGAAAAGTACACATACCGTTGTAATCGGGCGAGTTTCTACTATCAGATGCAACAGAAATTTTGCGGATTGGTCAATCCGTTCGCGAGATATGGCCGTTTGGATGTAAGAAGCGCTTGAGAAATTCAAAATTTTCGCAGTTCTGATGCTCGAAACGAATAACTGGAACAGCCTAGGGAAAAGTACGCATACCGTTGTAATCGCGCGAGTTTCGTCTTTCAGATGCAACAGAAATTTTGCGGATTGGTCAATCCGTTCGCGAGATATGGCAGTTTGGAGGTAAGAAACGGATGAGAAACTCAAAATTTTCGCAGTTCCGATGCTCGAAACGAATAACTGGAACGGCCTAGGGGAAAAGTACACATACCGTTGTAATCGGTCGAGTTTCTGCTTTCAGATGCAACAGAAATTTTGCGGATTGGTCAATCCGTTCGCGAGATATGGCAGTTTGGATGAAAGAAACGGCTGAGAAACTCGAAATTTTCACATTTCTGATGCTCGAAACGAATAACTAGAACGGCCTAGGGGAAAGGTACGCATACCTCTGTAATCGGGCGAATTTCTACTATCAGATGCAACAGAAATTTTGCGGATTGGTCTTTCCGTTTGCGAGATATCGCAGTTTGGAGGTAAGAAACGCTTGAGCAACTCAAAATTTTCACATTTCTGATGCTCGAAACGAATAACTAGAACGGCCTACGGGAAAAGTACGCATACCGTTGTAATCGGGCGGGTTTCTACTTTCAGATGCAACAGAAGTTTTGCGGATTGGTCATTCCGTTCGCCAGATATGGCAGTTTGGAGGTAAGAAATGCATGAGAAACTCAAAATTTTCGCAGTTCTGGTGCTCCAAACGAATAACCAGAACGACCTAGGGGAAAAGTACACATACCGTTGTAATCGGGCGATTTTGTACATTCAGATGCAACAGAAATTTTGCGGATTGGTCAATCCGTTCGCGAGATATGGCAGTTTGGAGATAAGAAACGTTTGAGAAACTCAAAATTTTCGCAGTTCTGATGCTCGAAACGAATAACTAGAACGGACTAGGGGAAAAGTACCCATACCGTTGTAATCGGGCGAGTCTCTACTTTCAGATGCAACAAAAATTTTGCGGATTGGTCAATCCGTTCGCGAGATGTGGCAGTGTGGAGGTAACAAACGTTTGAGAAACTCAAAATTTTCGCAGTTCTGATGCTCGAAACGAATAACTAGAACGGCCTAGGGGAAAACTACTCATACAGTTGTGATCGGGCGAGTTTCTACTTTCAGATGCAACAGAAATTTTGCGGATTGGTCAACCCGTTCGCGAGATTTGGCAGTTTGGAGGTAAGAAACGGACGAGAAACTCAAAATTTTGGCAGTTCTGATGCTCGAAACGAATAACTGAAACGGCCTAGGGGAAAAGTACGCATACCGTTGTAATCGCGCGAGTTTCTACTTTCAGATGCAACAGAAATTTTGCGGATTGGTCAATCCGTTCGCGAGATATGGCAGTTTGGAGGTAAGAAACGGATGAGAAACTCAAAATTTTCGCAGTTCTGATGCTCGAAACGAATAACTGGAACGGCCTAGGGGAAAAGTACACATACCGTTGTAATCGGGCGAGTTTCTACTATCAGATGCAACAGAAATTTTGCGGATTGGTCAATCCGTTCGCGAGATATGGCCGTTTGGATGTAAGAAGCGCTTGAGAAATTCAAAATTTTCGCAGTTCTGATGCTCGAAACGAATAACTGGAACAGCCTAGGGAAAAGTACGCATACCGTTGTAATCGCGCGAGTTTCGTCTTTCAGATGCAACAGAAATTTTGCGGATTGGTCAATCCGTTCGCGAGATATGGCAGTTTGGAGGTAAGAAACGGATGAGAAACTCAAAATTTTCGCAGTTCCGATGCTCGAAACGAATAACTGGAACGGCCTAGGGGAAAAGTACACATACCGTTGTAATCGGTCGAGTTTCTGCTTTCAGATGCAACAGAAATTTTGCGGATTGGTCAATCCGTTCGCGAGATATGGCAGTTTGGATGAAAGAAACGGCTGAGAAACTCGAAATTTTCACATTTCTGATGCTCGAAACGAATAACTAGAACGGCCTAGGGGAAAGGTACGCATACCTCTGTAATCGGGCGAATTTCTACTATCAGATGCAACAGAAATTTTGCGGATTGGTCTTTCCGTTTGCGAGATATCGCAGTTTGGAGGTAAGAAACGCTTGAGCAACTCAAAATTTTCACATTTCTGATGCTCGAAACGAATAACTAGAACGGCCTACGGGAAAAGTACGCATACCGTTGTAATCGGGCGGGTTTCTACTTTCAGATGCAACAGAAGTTTTGCGGATTGGTCATTCCGTTCGCCAGATATGGCAGTTTGGAGGTAAGAAATGCATGAGAAACTCAAAATTTTCGCAGTTCTGGTGCTCCAAACGAATAACCAGAACGGCCTAGGGGAAAAGTACACATACCGTTGTAATCGGGCGATTTTGTACATTCAGATGCAACAGAAATTTTGCGGATTGGTCAATCCGTTCGCGAGATATGGCAGTTTGGAGATAAGAAACGTTTGAGAAACTCAAAATTTTCGCAGTTCTGATGCTCGAAACGAATAACTAGAACGGACTAGGGGAAAAGTACCCATACCGTTGTAATCGGGCGAGTCTCTACTTTCAGATGCAACAAAAATTTTGCGGATTGGTCAATCCGTTCGCGAGATGTGGCAGTGTGGAGGTAACAAACGTTTGAGAAACTCAAAATTTTCGCAGTTCTGATGCTCGAAACGAATAACTAGAACGGCCTAGGGGAAAACTACTCATACAGTTGTGATCGGGCGAGTTTCTACTTTCAGATGCAACAGAAATTTTGCGGATTGGTCAACCCGTTCGCGAGATTTGGCAGTTTGGAGGTAAGAAACGCTTGAGAAACTCAAAATTTTCGCAGTTCTGATGCTCGAAACGAATAACCAGAACGGCCTAGGGGAAAAGTACGCATACCGTTGTAATCGGGCGAGTTTCTACTTTCAGATGCAACAGAAATTTTGCGGATTGGTCAATCCGTTCGCGAGATATGGCAGGTTGGATGTAAGAAACGGATGAGAAACTCAAAATTTTCGCAGTTCCGATGCTCGAAACGAATAACTGGAACGGCCTAGGGGAAAAGTACACCTACCGTTGTAATCGGGCGAGTTTCTACTTTCAGATGCAACAGAAATTTCAGGGGTTGGTCAATCCGTTCGCGAGATATCGCAGTTTGGAGGTTAGAAACGCTTGAGCAACTCAAAATTTTCACATTTCTGATGCTCGAAACGAATAACTAGAACGGCCTACGGGAAAAGTACGCATACCGTTGTAATCGGGCGGGTTTCTACTTTCAGATGCAACAGAAGTTTTGCGGATTGGTCATTCCGTTCGCGAGATATGGCCGTTTGGAGGTAAGAAATGCATGAGAAACTCAAAATTTTCGCAGTTCTGATGCTCGAAACGAATAACCAGAACGGCCTAGGGGAAAAGTACACATACCGTTGTAATCGGGCGAGTTTCTACATACAGATGCAACAGAAATTTTGCGGATTGGTCAATCCGTTCGCGAGATATGGCAGTTTGGATGTAAGAAACGCTTGAGAAACTCAAAATTTTCGCAGTTCTGATTCTCGAAACGAATAACTAGAACGGCCTAGGGGAAAAGTACTCATACCGTTGTGATCGGGCGAGTTTCTACTTTCAGATGCAACAGAAATTTTGCGGATTGGTCAATCCGTTCGCGAGATATGGCCGTTTGGATGTAAGAAACGCTTGAGAAACTCAAAATTTTCGCAGTTCTGATGCTCGAAACGAATAACTAGAACGGCCTAGGGGAAAAGTACGCATACCGTTGTAATCGGGCGAGTTTCTACTTTCAGATGCAACAGAAATTTTGCGGACTGGTCAATCCTTTCGCGAGATATGGCAGTTTGGATGTAAGAAACGCTTGAGCAACTCAAAATTTTCGCAGTTCTGATGCTTGAAACGAATAACCAGAACGGCCTAGGGGAAAAGTTCGCATACCGTTGTAATCGGGCGAGTTTCTACTTTCAGATGCAAAAGAAATTTTGCAGATTGGTCAATCCGTTCGCGAGATATGGCAGTTTGGAGGTAAGAAACGGACGAGAAACTCAAAATTTTGGCAGTTCTGATGCTCGAAACGAATAACTGAAACGGCCTAGGGGAAAAGTACACCTACCGTTGTAATCGGGCGAGTTTCTACTTTCAGATGCAACAGAAATTTTGCGGATTGCTCATTCCGTTCGCGAGATATGGCAGTTTGGAGGTAAGAAACGTTTGAGAAACTCAAAATTTTCGCAGTTCTGATGCTCGAAACGAATAACTAGAACGGCCTAGGGGAAGAGTACACATACCGTTGTAATCGGGCGAGTTTCTACTTTCAGATGCAACAGAAATTTTGCAGATTGGTCGATCCGTTCGCGAGATATGGCAGTTTGGAGGTAAGAAACGGTGGAGAAACTCAAAATTTTCACAGTCCTGATGCTCGAAACGAATAACTAGAACGGCCTAGGGTAATAGTACGCATACCGTTGTAATCGGGCGAGTTTCTACTTTCAGATGCAACAGAAATTTTGCGGATTGGTCAATCCGTTCGCGAGATATGGCAGTTTGGAGGTAAGAAACGGTTGAGAAACTAAAAATGTTCACAGTTCTGATGCTCGAAACGAATAACTAGAACGGTCTAGGGGAAAAGTACTCATACCGTTGTGATCGGGCGAGTTTCTACTTTCAGATGCAACAGAAATTTTGCGGATTGGTCAATCCGTTCGCGAGATATGGCCGTTTGGATGTAAGAAACGCTTGAGAAACTCAAAATTTTCGCAGTTCTGATGCTCGAAACGAATAACTAGAACGGCCTAGGGGAAAAGTACGCACACCGTTGTAGTCGGGCGAGTTTCTGCTTTCAGATGCAACAGAAATTTTGCGGATTGGTCAATCCGTTCGCGAGATATGGCAGTTTGGAGGTAAGAAACGGATGAGAAACTCAAAATTTTCGCAGTTCCGATGCTCGAAACGAATAACTGGAACGGCCTAGGGGAAAAGTACACATACCGTTGTAATCGGGCGAGTTTCTGCTTTCAGATGCAACAGAAATTTTGCGGATTGGTCAATCCGTTCGCGAGATATGGCAGTTTGGATGAAAGAAACGGCTGAGAAACTCGAAATTTTCACATTTCTGATGCTCGAAACGAATAACTAGAACGGCCTAGGGGAAAGGTACGCATACCTCTGTAATCGGGCGAATTTCTACTTTCAGATGCAACAGAAATTTTGCGGATTGGTCTTTCCGTTTGCGAGATATCGCAGTTTGGAGGTAAGAAACGCTTGAGCAACTCAAAATTTTCACATTTCTGATGCTCGAAACGAATAACTAGAACGGCCTACGGGAAAAGTACGCATACCGTTGTAATCGGGCGGGTTTCTACTTTCAGATGCAACAGAAGTTTTGCGGATTGGTCATTCCGTTCGCGAGATATGGCAGTTTGGAGGTAAGAAATGCATGAGAAACTCAAAATTTTCGCAGTTCTGGTGCTCCAAACGAATAACCAGAACGGCCTAGGGGAAAAGTACATATACCGTTGTAATCGGGCGATTTTCTACATTCAGATGCAACAGAAATTTTGCGGATTGGTCAATCCGTTCGCGAGATATGGCAGTTTGGAGATAAGAAACGTTTGAGAAACTCAAAATTTTCGCAGTTCTGATGCTCGAAACGAATAACTAGAACGGACTAGGGGAAAAGTACCCATACCGTTGTAATCGGGCGAGTCTCTACTTTCAGATGCAACAAAAATTTTGCGGATTGGTCAATCCGTTCGCGAGATGTGGCAGTGTGGAGGAAACAAACGTTTGAGAAACTCAAAATTTTCGCAGTTCTGATGCTCGAAACGAATAACTAGAACGGCCTAGGGGAAAACTACTCATACAGTTGTGATCGGGCGAGTTTCTACTTTCAGATGCAACAGAAATTTTGCGGATTGGTCAACCCGTTCGCGAGATTTGGCAGTTTGGAGGTAAGAAACGCTTGACAAACTCAAAATTTTCGCAGTTCTGATGCTCGAAACGAATAACCAGAACGGCCTAGGGGAAAAGTACGCATACCGTTGTAATCGGGCGAGTTTCTACTTTCAGATGCAACAGAAATTTTGCGGATTGGTCAATCCGTTCGCGAGATATGGCAGTTTGGATGTAAGAAACGGATGAGAAACTCAAAATTTTCGCAGTTCCGATGCTCGAAACGAATAACTGGAACGGCCTAGGGGAAAAGTACACCTACCGTTGTAATCGGGCGAGTTTCTACTTTCAGATGCAACAGAAATTTCGGGGGTTGGTCAATCCGTTCGCGAGATATCGCAGTTTGGAGGTTAGAAACGCTTGAGCAACTCAAAATTTTCACATTTCTGATGCTCGAAACGAATAACTAGAACGGCCTACGGGAAAAGTACGCATACCGTTGTAATCGGGCGGGTTTCTACTTTCAGATGCAACAGAAATTTTGCGGATTGGTCAATCCGTTCGCGAGATATGGCCGTTTGGATGTAAGAAACGCTTGAGAAACTCAAAATTTTCGCAGTTCTGATGCTCGAAACGAATAACTAGAACGGCCTAGGGGAAGAGTACACATACCGTTGTAATCGGGCGAGTTTCTACTTTCAGATGCAACAGAAATTTTGCAGATTGGTCGATCCGTTCGCGAGATATGGCAGTTTGGAGGTAAGAAACGGTGGAGAAACTCAAAATTTTCACAGTCCTGATGCTCGAAACGAATAACTAGAACGGCCTAGGGTAATAGTACGCATACCGTTGTAATCGGGCGAGTTTCTACTTTCAGATGCAACAGAAATTTTGCGGATTGGTCAATCCGTTCGCGAGATATGGCAGTTTGGAGATAAGAAACGTTTGAGAAACTCAAAATTTTCGCAGTTCTGATGCTCGAAACGAATAACTAGAACGGACTAGGGGAAAAGTACCCATACCGTTGTAATCGGGCGAGTCTCTACTTTCAGATGCAACAAAAATTTTGCGGATTGGTCAATCCGTTCGCGAGATGTGGCAGTGTGGAGGTAAGAAACGCTTGAGAAACTCAAAATTTTCGCAGTTCCGATGCTCGAAACGAATAACTGGAACGGCCTAGGGGAAAAGTACACCTACCGTTGTAATCGGGCGAGTTTCTACTTTCAGATGCAACAGAAATTTCGGGGGTTGGTCAATCCGTTCGCGAGATATCGCAGTTTGGAGGTTAGAAACGCTTGAGCAACTCAAAATTTTCACATTTCTGATGCTCGAAACGAATAACTAGAACGGCCTACGGGAAAAGTACGCATACCGTTGTAATCGGGCGGGTTTCTACTTTCAGATGCAACAGAAGTTTTGCGGATTGGTCATTCCGTTCGCGAGATATGGCCGTTTGGAGGTAAGAAATGCATGAGAAACTCAAAATTTTCGCAGTTCTGATGCTCGAAACGAATAACCAGGACGGCCTAGGGGAAAAGTACGCATACCGTTGTAATCGGGCGAGTTTCTACATACAGATGCAACAGAAATTTTGCGGATTGGTCAATCCGTTCGCGAGATATGGCAGTTTGGATGTAAGAAACGCTTGAGAAACTCAAAATTTTCGCAGTTCTGATTCTCGAAACGAATAACTAGAACGGCCTAGGGGAAAAGTACGCATACCGTTGTAATCGGGCGAGTTTCTACTATCAGATGCAACAGAAATTTTGCGGATTGGTCAATCCGTTCGCGAGATATGGCCGTTTGGATGTAAGAAGCGCTTGAGAAATTCAAAATTTTCGCAGTTCTGATGCTCGAAACGAATAACCAGAACGGCCTAGGGGAAAAGTACACATACCGTTGTAATCGGGCGAGTTTCTACATACAGATGCAACAGAAATTTTGCGGATTGGTCAATCCGTTCGCGAGATATCGCAGTTTGGAGGTTAGAAACGCTTGAGCAACTCAAAATTTTCACATTTCTGATGCTCGAAACGAATAACTGGAACGTCCTACGGGAAAAGTACACATACCGTTGTAATCGGGCGGGTTTCTACTTTCAGATGCAACAGAAGTTTTGCGGATTGGTCATTCCGTTCGCGAGATATGGCCGTTTGGAGGTAAGAAATGCATGAGAAACTCAAAATTTTCGCAGTTCTGATGCTCGAAACGAATAACCAGAACGGCCTAGGGGAAAAGTACACATACCGTTGTAATCGGGCGAGTTTCTACATACAGATGCAACAGAAATTTTGCGGATTGGTCAATCCGTTCGCGAGATATGGCAGTTTGGAGGTAAGAAATGCATGAGAAACTCAAAATTTTCGCAGTTCTGATGCTCGAAACGAATAACTACAACGGCCTAGGGGAAAAGTACGCATACCGTTGTAATCGGGCGAGTTTCTACTTTCAGAGGCAACAGAAATTTTGCGGATTGGTCAATCCGTTCGCGAGATATGGTAGTCTGGAGGTTAGAAACGCTTGAGCAACTCAAAATTTTCACATTTCTGATGCTCGAAACGAATAACTAGAACGGCCTACGGGAAAAGTACGCATACCGTTGTAATCGGGCGGGTTTCTACTTTCAGATGCAACAGAAGTTTTGCGGATTGGTCATTCCGTTCGCGAGATATGGCCGTTTGGAGGTAAGAAATGCATGAGAAACTCAAAATTTTCGCAGTTCTGATGCTCGAAACGAATAACCAGAACGGCCTAGGGGAAAAGTACACATACCGTTGAAATCGGGCGAGTTTCTACATACAGATGCAACAGAAATTTTGCAGATTGGTCAATCCGTTCGCGAGATATGGCAGTTTGGAGGTAAGAAACGTTTGAGAAACTCAAAATTTTCGCAGTTCTGATGCTCGAAACGAATAACTAGAACGGCCTAGGGGAAAAGTACGCATACCGTTGTAATCGGGCGAGTTTCTACTTTCAGATGCAACAGAAATTTTGCGGATTGGTCGATCCGTTCGCGAGATATGGCAGTTTGGAGGTAAGAAACGCTTGGGAAACTCAAAATTTTCGCAGTTCTGATGCTCGACAAGCATAACTAGAACGGCCTAGGGGAAAAGTACGCATACCGTTGTAATCGGGCGAGTTTCTACTTTCAGATGCAACAGAAATTTTGCGGATTGGTCAATCCGTTCGCGAGATATGGCCGTTTGGAGGTAAGAAATGCATGAGAAACTCAAAATTTTCGCAGTTCTGATGCTCGAAACGAATAACCAGAACGGCCTAGGGGAAAAGTACACATACCGTTGTAATCGGGCGAGTTTCTACATACAGATGCAACAGAAATTTTGAGGATTGGTCAATCCGTTCGCGAGATATGGCAGTTTGGAGGTAAGAAATGCATGAAAAACTCAAAATTTTCGCAGTTCTGATGCTCGAAACGAATAACCAGAACGGCCTAGGGGAAAAGTTCGCATACCGTTGTAATCGGGCGAGTTTATACTTTCAGATGCAACAGCAATTTTGCGGATTGGTCAATCCGTTCGCGAGATATGGCCGTTTGGATGTAAGAAACGCTTGAGAAACTCAAAATTTTCGCAGTTCTGATTCTCGAAACGAATAACCAGAACGGCCTAGGGGAAAAGTACGCATACCGTTGTAATCGGGCGAGTTTCTACTTTCAGAGGCAACAGAAATTTTGCGGATTGGTCAATCCGTTCGCGAGATATGGTAGTCTGGAGGTTAGAAACGCTTGAGCAACTCAAAATTTTCACATTTCTGATGCTCGAAACGAATAACTAGAACGGCCTACGGGAAAAGTACGCATACCGTTGTAATCGGGCGGGTTTCTACTTTCAGATGCAACAGAAGTTTTGCGGATTGGTCATTCCGTTCGCGAGATATGGCCGTTTGGAGGTAAGAAATGCATGAGAAACTCAAAATTTTCGCAGTTCTGATGCTCGAAACGAATAACCAGAACGGCCTAGGGGAAAAGTACACATACCGTTGTAATCGGGCGAGTTTCTACATACAGATGCAACAGAAATTTTGCAGATTGGTCAATCCGTTCGCGAGATATGGCAGTTTGGAGGTAAGAAACGTTTGAGAAACTCAAAATTTTCGCAGTTCTGATGCTCGAAACGAATAACTAGAACGGCCTAGGGGAAAAGTACGCATACCGTTGTAATCGGGCGAGTTTCTACTTTCAGATGCAACAGAAATTTTGCGGATTGGTCGATCCGTTCGCGAGATATGGCAGTTTGGAGGTAAGAAACGCTTGGGAAACTCAAAATTTTCGCAGTTCTGATGCTCGACAAGCATAACTAGAACGGCCTAGGGGAAAAGTACGCATACCGTTGTAATCGGTCGAGTTTCTACTTTCAGATGCAACAGAAATTTTGCGGATTGGTCAATCCGTTCGCGAGATATGGCCGTTTGGAGGTAAGAAATGCATGAGAAACTCAAAATTTTCGCAGTTCTGATGCTCGAAACGAATAACCAGAACGGCCTAGGGGAAAAGTACACATACCGTTGTAATCGGGCGAGTTTCTACATACAGATGCAACAGAAATTTTGAGGATTGGTCAATCCGTTCGCGAGATATGGCAGTTTGGAGGTAAGAAATGCATGAGAAACTCAAAATTTTCGCAGTTCTGATGCTCGAAACGAATAACCAGAACGGCCTAGGGGAAAAGTTCGCATACCGTTGTAATCGGGCGAGTTTATACTTTCAGATGCAACAGCAATTTTGCGGATTGGTCAATCCGTTCGCGAGATATGGCCGTTTGGATGTAAGAAACGCTTGAGAAACTCAAAATTTTCGCAGTTCTGATTCTCGAAACGAATAACTAGAACGGCCTAGGGGAAAAGTACGCATACCGTTGTAATCGGGCGAGTTTCTACTTTCAGAGGCAACAGAAATTTTGCGGATTGGTCAATCCGTTCGCGAGATATGGTAGTCTGGAGGTTAGAAACGCTTGAGCAACTCAAAATTTTCACATTTCTGATGCTCGAAACGAATAACTAGAACGGCCTACGGGAAAAGTACGCATACCGTTGTAATCGGGCGAGTTTCTACTTTCAGATGCAACAGAAGTTTTGCGGATTGGTCATTCCGTTCGCGAGTTATGGCCGTTTGGAGGTAAGAAATGCATGAGAAACTCAAAATTTTCGCAGTTCTGATGCTCGAAACGAATAACCAGAACGGCCTAGGGGAAAAGTACACATACCGTTGTAATCGGGCGAGTTTCTACATACAGATGCAACAGAAATTTTGCAGATTGGTCAATCCGTTCGCGAGATATGGCAGTTTGGAGGTAAGAAACGTTTGAGAAACTCAAAATTTTCGCAGTTCTGATGCTCGAAACGAATAACTAGAACGGCCTAGGGGAAAAGTACGCATACCGTTGTAACCGGGCGAGTTTCTACTTTCAGATGCAACAGAAATTTTGCGGATTGGTCGATCCGTTCGCGAGATATGGCAGTTTGGAGGTAAGAAACGCTTGGGAAACTCAAAATTTTCGCAGTTCTGATGCTCGACAAGCATAACTAGAACGGCCTAGGGGAAAAGTACGCATACCGTTGTAATCGGGCGAGTTTCTACTTTCAGATGCAACAGAAATTTTGCGGATTGGTCAATCCGTTCGTGAGATATGGCCGTTTGGAGGTAAGAAATGCATGAGAAACTCAAAATTTTCGCAGTTCTGATGCTCGAAACGAATAACCAGAACGGCCTAGGGGAAAAGTACACATATCGTTGTAATCGGGCGAGTTTCTACATACAGATGCAACAGAAATTTTGCGGATTGGTCAATCCGTTCGCGAGATATGGCAGTTTGGAGGTAAGAAACGTTTGAGAAACTCAAAATTTTCGCAGTTCTGATGCTCGATACGAATAACTAGAACGGCCTAGGGGAAAAGTCACATACCATTGTAATCGGGCGAGTTTCTACTTTCAGATGCAACAAAAATTTTGCGGATTGGTCAATCCGTTCGCGAGATATGGCAGTTTGGAGGTAACAAACGTTTGAGAAACTCAAAATTTTCGCAGTTCTGATACTCGAAACGGATAACTAGAACGGCCTAGGGGAAAAGTACGCATACCGTTGTAATCGGGCGAATTTCTACTTTCAGATGCAACAGAAATTTTGCGGATTGGTCAATCCGTTCGCGAGATATGGCAGTTTGGAGGTAAGAAATGCATGAGAAACTCAAAATTTTCGCAGTTCTGATGCTCGAAACGAATAACCAGAACGGCCTAGGGGAAAAGTTCGCATACCGTTGTAATCGGGCGAGTTTATACTTTCAGATGCAACAGCAATTTTGCGGATTGGTCAATCCGTTCGCGAGATATGGCCGTTTGGATGTAAGAAACGCTTGAGAAACTCAAAATTTTCGCAGTTCTGATTCTCGAAACGAATAACTAGAACGGCCTAGGGGAAAAGTACGCATACCGTTGTAATCGGGCGAGTTTCTACTTTCAGAGGCAACAGAAATTTTGCGGATTGGTCAATCCGTTCGCGAGATATGGTAGTCTGGAGGTTAGAAACGCTTGAGCAACTCAAAATTTTCACATTTCTGATGCTCGAAACGAATAACCAGAACGGCCTAGGGGAAAAGTACACATACCGTTGTAATCGGGCGATTTTCTACATTCAGATGCAACAGAAATTTTGCGGATTGGTCAATCCGTTCGCGAGATATGGCAGTTTGGAGATAAGAAACGTTTGAGAAACTCAAAATTTTCGCAGTTCTGATGCTCGAAACGAATAACTAGAACGGACTAGGGGAAAAGTACCCATACCGTTGTAATCGGGCGAGTCTCTACTTTCAGATGCAACAAAAATTTTGCGGATTGGTCAATCCGTTCGCCAGATATGGCAGTTTGGAGGTAAGAAACGTTTGAGAAACTCAAAATTTTCGCAGTTCTGATGCTCGAAACGAATAACTAGAACGGCCTAGGGGAAAAGTACGCATACCGTTGTAATCGGGCGAGTTTCTACTTTCAGATGCAACAGAAGTTTTGCGGATTGGTCATTCCGTTCGCGAGTTATGGCCGTTTGGAGGTAAGAAATGCATGAGAAACTCAAAATTTTCGCAGTTCTGATGCTCGAAACGAATAACCAGAACGGCCTAGGGGAAAAGTACACATACCGTTGTAATCGGGCGAGTTTCTACATACAGATGCAACAGAAATTTTGCGGATTGGTCAATCCGTTCGCGAGATATGGCAGTTTGGATGTAAGAAACGCTTGAGAAACTCAAAATTTTCGCAGTTCTGATTCTCGAAACGAATAACTAGAACGGCCTAGGGGAAAAGTACGCATACCATTGTAATCGGGCGAGTTTCTACATACAGATGCAACAGAAATTTTGCGGATTGGTCAATCCGTTCGCGAGATATGGCAGTTTGGAGGTAAGAAATGCATGAGAAACTCAAAATTTTCGCAGTTCTGATGCTCGAAACGAATAACTACAACGGCCTAGGGGAAAAGTACGCATACCGTTGTAATCGGGCGAGTTTCTACTTTCAGAGGCAACAGAAATTTTGCGGATTGGTCAATCCGTTCGCGAGATATGGTAGTCTGGAGGTTAGAAACGCTTGAGCAACTCAAAATTTTCACATTTCTGATGCTCGAAACGAATAACTAGAACGGCCTACGGGAAAAGTACGCATACCGTTGTAATCGGGCGGGTTTCTACTTTCAGATGCAACAGAAGTTTTGCGGATTGGTCATTCCGTTCGCGAGATATGGCCGTTTGGAGGTAAGAAATGCATGAGAAACTCAAAATTTTCGCAGTTCTGATGCTCGAAACGAATAACCAGAACGGCCTAGGGGAAAAGTACACATACCGTTGTAATCGGGCGAGTTTCTACATACAGATGCAACAGAAATTTTGCAGATTGGTCAATCCGTTCGCCAGATATGGCAGTTTGGAGGTAAGAAACGTTTGAGAAACTCAAAATTTTCGCAGTTCTGATGCTCGAAACGAATAACTAGAACGGCCTAGGGGAAAAGTACGCATACCGTTGTAATCGGGCGAGTTTCTACTTTCAGATGCAACAGAAATTTTGCGGATTGGTCGATCCGTTCGCGAGATATGGCAGTTTGGAGGTAAGAAACGCTTGGGAAACTCAAAATTTTCGCAGTTCTGATGCTCGACAAGCATAACTAGAACGGCCTAGGGGAAAAGTACGCATACCGTTGTAATCGGGCGAGTTTCTACTTTCAGATGCAACAGAAATTTTGCGGATTGGTCAATCCGTTCGCGAGATATGGCCGTTTGGAGGTAAGAAATGCATGAGAAACTCAAAATTTTCGCAGTTCTGATGCTCGAAACGAATAACCAGAACGGCCTAGGGGAAAAGTACACATACCGTTGTAATCGGGCGAGTTTCTACATACAGATGCAACAGAAATTTTGAGGATTGGTCAATCCGTTCGCGAGATATGGCAGTTTGGAGGTAAGAAATGCATGAGAAACTCAAAATTTTCGCAGTTCTGATGCTCGAAACGAATAACCAGAACGGCCTAGGGGAAAAGTTCGCATACCGTTGTAATCGGGCGAGTTTATACTTTCAGATGCAACAGCAATTTTGCGGATTGGTCAATCCGTTCGCGAGATATGGCCGTTTGGATGTAAGAAACGCTTGAGAAACTCAAAATTTTCGCAGTTCTGATTCTCGAAACGAATAACTAGAACGGCCTAGGGGAAAAGTACGCATACCGTTGTAATCGGGCGAGTTTCTACTTTCAGAGGCAACAGAAATTTTGCGGATTGGTCAATCCGTTCGCGAGATATGGTAGTCTGGAGGTTAGAAACGCTTGAGCAACTCAAAATTTTCACATTTCTGATGCTCGAAACGAATAACTAGAACGGCCTACGGGAAAAGTACGCATACCGTTGTAATCGGGCGGGTTTCTACTTTCAGATGCAACAGAAGTTTTGCGGATTTGTCATTCCGCTCGCGAGATATGGCCGTTTGGAGGTAAGAAATGCATGAGAAACTCAAAATTTTCGCAGTTCTGATGCTCGAAACGAATAACCAGAACGGCCTAGGGGAAAAGTACACATACCGTTGTAATCGGGCGAGTTTCTACATACAGATGCAACAGAAATTTTGCAGATTGGTCAATCCGTTCGCGAGATATGGCAGTTTGGAGGTAAGAAACGTTTGAGAAACTCAAAATTTTCGCAGTTCTGATGCTCGAAACGAATAACTAGAACGGCCTAGGGGAAAAGTACGCATACCGTTGTAATCGGGCGAGTTTCTACTTTCAGATGCAACAGAAATTTTGCGGATTGGTCGATCCGTTCGCGAGATATGGCAGTTTGGAGGTAAGAAACGCTTGGGAAACTCAAAATTTTCGCAGTTCTGATGCTCGACAAGCATAACTAGAACGGCCTAGGGGAAAAGTACGCATACCGTTGTAATCGGGCGAGTTTCTACTTTCAGATGCAACAGAAATTTTGCGGATTGGTCAATCCGTTCGTGAGATATGGCCGTTTGGAGGTAAGAAATGCATGAGAAACTCAAAATTTTCGCAGTTCTGATGCTCGAAACGAATAACCAGAACGGCCTAGGGGAAAAGTACACATATCGTTGTAATCGGGCGAGTTTCTACATACAGATGCAACAGAAATTTTGCGGATTGGTCAATCCGTTCGCGAGATATGGCAGTTTGGAGGTAAGAAACGTTTGAGAAACTCAAAATTTTCGCAGTTCTGATGCTCGATACGAATAACTAGAACGGCCTAGGGGAAAAGTCACATACCATTGTAATCGGGCGAGTTTCTACTTTCAGATGCAACAAAAATTTTGCGGATTGGTCAATCCGTTCGCGAGATATGGCAGTTTGGAGGTAACAAACGTTTGAGAAACTCAAAATTTTCGCAGTTCTGATACTCGAAACGGATAACTAGAACGGCCTAGGGGAAAAGTACGCATACCGTTGTAATCGGGCGAATTTCTACTTTCAGATGCAACAGAAATTTTGCGGATTGGTCAATCCGTTCGCGAGATATGGCAGTTTGGAGGTAAGAAATGCATGAGAAACTCAAAATTTTCGCAGTTCTGATGCTCGAAACGAATAACCAGAACGGCCTAGGGGAAAAGTTCGCATACCGTTGTAATCGGGCGAGTTTATACTTTCAGATGCAACAGCAATTTTGCGGATTGGTCAATCCGTTCGCGAGATATGGCCGTTTGGATGTAAGAAACGCTTGAGAAACTCAAAATTTTCGCAGTTCTGATTCTCGAAACGAATAACTAGAACGGCCTAGGGGAAAAGTACGCATACCGTTGTAATCGGGCGAGTTTCTACTTTCAGAGGCAACAGAAATTTTGCGGATTGGTCAATCCGTTCGCGAGATATGGTAGTCTGGAGGTTAGAAACGCTTGAGCAACTCAAAATTTTCACATTTCTGATGCTCGAAACGAATAACCAGAACGGCCTAGGGGAAAAGTACACATACCGTTGTAATCGGGCGAGTTTCTACATACAGATGCAACAGAAATTTTGCAGATTGGTCAATCCGTTCGCGAGATATGGCAGTTTGGAGGTAAGAAACGTTTGAGAAACTCAAAATTTTCGCAGTTCTGATGCTCGAAACGAATAACTAGAACGGCCTAGGGGAAAAGTACGCATACCGTTGTAATCGGGCGAGTTTCTACTTTCAGATGCAACAGAAATTTTGCGGATTGGTCAATCCGTTCGCGAGATATGGCAGTTTGGAGGTGAGAAACGCTTGAGAAACTCAAAATTTTCGCAGTTCTGATGCTCGAAACGAATAACCAGAACGGCCTAGGGGAAAAGTACGCATACCGTTGTAATCGGGCGAGTTTCTACTTTCTAATGCAACAGAAATTTTGCGGATTGGTCAATCCGTTCGCGAGATATGGCAGTTTGGAGGTAAGAAATGCATGAGAAACTCAAAATTTTAGCAGTTCTGATGCTCGAAACGAATAACCAGAACGGCCTAGGGGAAAAGTACACATAGCGTTGTAATTGGGCGAGTTTCTACATTCAGATGCAACAGAAATTTTGCGGATTGGTCAATCCGTTCGCGAGATATGGCAGTTTGGAGGTAAGAAATGCATGAGAAACTCAAAATTTTCGCAGTTCTGATGCTCGAAACGGATAACTAGAACAGCCTAGGGGAAAAGTACGCATACCGTTGTGATCGGGCGAGTTTCTACTTTCAGATGCAACAGAAATTTTGCGGATTGGTCAATCCGTTCGCGAGATATGGCTGTTTGGAGGTAAGAAACGCTTGAGAAACTCAAAATTTTCGCAGTTCTGATGCTCGAAACGAATAACTAGAACGGCCTAGGGGAAAAGTGCGCATACCGTTGTAATCGGGCGAGTTTCTACTTTCAGATGCAGCAGAAATTTTGCGGATTGGTCAATCCGTTCGCGAGTTATGGCAGTTTGGAGGTAAGAAACGGATGAGAAACTCAAAATTTTCGCAGTACCGATGCTCGAAACGAATAACTGGAACGGCCTAGGGGAAAAGTACACCTGCCGTTGTAATCGGGCGAGCTTCTACTTTCAGATGCAACAGAAATTTTGCGGATTGGTCAATCCGTTCGCGAGATATGGCAGTTTGGAGGTAAGAAACGCTTGGGAAACTCAAAATTTTCGCAGTTCTGATGCTCGACAAGCATAACTAGAACGGCCTAGGGGAAAAGTACGCATACCGTTGTAATCGGGCGAGTTTCTACTTTCAGATGCAACAGAAATTTTGCGGATTGGTCAATCCGTTCGCGAGATATGGCAGTTTGGAGGTGAGAAACGCTTGAGAAACTCAAAATTTTCGCAGTTCTGATGCTCGAAACGAATAACCAGAACGGCCTAGGGGAAAAGTACGCATACCGTTGTAATCGGGCGAGTTTCTACTTTCTAATGCAACAGAAATTTTGCGGATTGGTCAATCCGTTCGCGAGATATGGCAGTTTGGAGGTAAGAAATGCATGAGAAACTCAAAATTTTCGCAGTTCTGATGCTCGAAACGAATAACCAGAACGGCCTAGGGGAAAAGTACACATAACGTTGTAATTGGGCGAGTTTCTACATTCAGATGCAACAGAAATTTTGCGGATTGGTCAATCCGTTCGCGAGATATGGCAGTTTGGAGGTAAGAAATGCATGAGAAACTCAAAATTTTCGCAGTTCTGATGCTCGAAACGAATAACCAGAACGGCCTAGGGGAAAAGTACACATACCGTTGTAATCGGGCGAGTTTCTACATACAGATGCAACAGAAATTTTGCAGATTGGTCAATCCGTTCGCGAGATATGGCAGTTTGGAGGTAAAAAACGTTTGAGAAACTCAAAATTTTCGCAGTTCTGATGCTCGAAACGAATAACTAGAACGGCCTAGGGGAAAAGTACGCATACCGTTGTAATCGGGCGAGTTTCTACTTTCAGATGCAACAGAAATTTTGCGGATTGGTCGATCCGTTCGCGAGATATGGCAGTTTGGAGGTAAGAAACGCTTGGGAAACTCAAAATTTTCGCAGTTCTGATGCTCGACAAGCATAACTAGAACGGCCTAGGGGAAAAGTACGCATACCGTTGTAATCGGGCGAGTTTCTACTTTCAGATGCAACAGAAATTTTGCGGATTGGTCAATCCGTTCGTGAGATATGGCCGTTTGGAGGTAAGAAATGCATGAGAAACTCAAAATTTTCGCAGTTCTGATGCTCGAAACGAATAACCAGAACGGCCTAGGGGAAAAGTACACATACCGTTGTAATCGGGCGAGTTTCTACATACAGATGCAACAGAAATTTTGCGGATTGGTCAATCCGTTCGCGAGATATGGCAGTTTGGAGGTAAGAAACGTTTGAGAAACTCAAAATTTTCGCAGTTCTGATGCTCGATACGAATAACTAGAACGGCCTAGGGGAAAAGTCACATACCATTGTAATCGGGCGAGTTTCTACTTTCAGATGCAACAAAAATTTTGCGGATTGGTCAATCCGTTCGCGAGATATGGCAGTTTGGAGGTAAGAAACGCTTGAGAAACTCAAAATTTTCGCAGTTCTGATTCTCGAGACGAATAACTAGACCGGCCTAGGGGAAAAGTACGCATACCGTTGTAATCGGGCGAATTTCTACTTTCAGATGCAACAGAAATTTCGGGGGTTGGTCAATCCGTTCGCGAGATATCGCAGTTTGGAGGTTAGAAACGCTTGAGCAACTCAAAATTTTCACATTTCTGATGCTCGAAACGAATAACTAGAACGGCCTACGGGAAAAGTACGCATACCGTTGTAATCGGGCGGGTTTCTACTTTCAGATGCAACAGAAGTTTTGCGGATTGGTCATTCCGTTCGCGAGATATGGCCGTTTGGAGGTAAGAAATGCATGAGAAACTCAAAATTTTCGCAGTTCTGATGCTCGAAACGAATAACCAGAACGGCCTAGGGGAAAAGTACACATACCGTTGTAATCGGGCGAGTTTCTACATACAGATGCAACAGAAATTTTGCGGATTGGTCAATCCGTTCGCGAGATATGGCAGTTTGGATGTAAGAAACGCTTGAGAAACTCAAAATTTTCGCAGTTCTGATTCTCGAAACGAATAACTAGAACGGCCTAGGGGAAAAGTACGCATACCGTTGTAATCGGGCGAGTTTCTACTTTCAGAGGCAACAGAAATTTTGCGGATTGGTCAATCCGTTCGCGAGATATGGTAGTTTGGAGGTAAGAAACGCTTGAGAAACTCAAAATTTTCGCAGTTCTGATGCTCGAAACGAATAACCAGAACGGCCTAGGGGAAAAGTACGCATACCGTTGTAATCGGGCGAGTTTCTACTTTCAGATGCAACAGAAATTTTGCGGATTGGTCAATCCGTTCGCGAGATATGGCAGTTTGGAGGTAAGAAACGGATGAGAAACTCAAAATTTTCGCAGTTCCGATGCTCGAAACGAATAACTGGAACGGCCTAGGGGAAAAGTACACCTACCGTTGTAATCGGGCGAGTTTCTACTTTCAGATGCAACAGAAATTTCGGGGGTTGGTCAATCCGTTCGCGAGATATCGCAGTTTGGAGGTTAGAAACGCTTGAGCAACTCAAAATTTTCACATTTCTGATGCTCGAAACGAATAACTGGAACGGCCTACGGGAAAAGTACACATACCGTTGTAATCGGGCGGGTTTCTACTTTCAGATGCAACAGAAGTTTTGCGGATTGGTCATTCCGTTCGCGAGATATGGCCGTTTGGAGGTAAGAAATGCATGAGAAACTCAAAATTTTCGCAGTTCTGATGCTCGAAACGAATAACCAGAACGGCCTAGGGGAAAAGTACACATACCGTTGTAATCGGGCGAGTTTCTACATACAGATGCAACAGAAATTTTGCGGATTGGTCAATCCGTTCGCGAGATATGGCAGTTTGGAGGTAAGAAATGCATGAGAAACTCAAAATTTTCGCAGTTCTGATGCTCGAAACGAATAACTACAACGGCCTAGGGGAAAAGTACGCATACCGTTGTAATCGGGCGAGTTTCTACTTTCAGAGGCAACAGAAATTTTGCGGATTGGTCAATCCGTTCGCGAGATATGGTAGCCTGGAGGTTAGAAACGCTTGAGCAACTCAAAATTTTCGCAGTTCTGATGCTCGAAACGAATAACTAGAACGGCCTAGGGGAAAAGTACGCATACCGTTGTAATCGGGCGAGTTTCTACTTTCAGATGCAACAGAAATTTTGCGGATTGGTCAATCCGTTCGCGAGATATGGCAGTTTGGAGGTAACAAACGTTTGAGAAACTCAAAATTTTCGCAGTTCTGATACTCGAAACGGATAACTAGAACGGCCTAGGGGAAAAGTACGCATACCGTTGTAATCGGGCGAATTTCTACTTTCAGATGCAACAGAAATTTTGCGGATTGGTCAATCCGTTCGCGAGATATGGCAGTTTGGAGGTAAGAAATGCATGAGAAACTCAAAATTTTCGCAGTTCTGATGCTCGAAACGAATAACTACAACGGCCTAGGGGAAAAGTACGCATACCGTTGTAATCGGGCGAGTTTCTACTTTCAGAGGCAACAGAAATTTTGCGGATTGGTCAATCCGTTCGCGAGATATGGTAGCCTGGAGGTTAGAAACGCTTGAGCAACTCAAAATTTTCGCAGTTCTGATGCTCGAAACGAATAACCAGAACGGCCTAGGGGAAAAGTTCGCATACCGTTGTAATCGGGCGGGTTTATACTTTCAGATGCAACAGCAATTTTGCGGATTGGTCAATCCGTTCGCGAGATATGGCCGTTTGGATGTAAGAAACGCTTGAGAAACTCAAAATTTTCGCAGTTCTGATTCTCGAAACGAATAACTAGAACGGCCTAGGGGAAAAGTACGCATACCGTTGTAATCGGGCGAGTTTCTACTTTCAGAGGCAACAGAAATTTTGCGGATTGGTCAATCCGTTCGCGAGATTCCTGTTGGTCGTCGCAACGACCCACTCCCAATTCCTCTTTTGGCTTTGACAGTGGTACGTGACGGCAGGAGGGACGGGGGCCTTGGCTTTACCGCCCGGGCCGCGAGGATGGTAACTCTATAAATTGCCCTCCAATCCTAAGCTGCGGTGCGCGGTGATGGGATGCGTGGTTGGGGGGGAGGCCCCAATCCCAAGCGGCCAACTCCGGGGTACCTGCCGACCCCCCGGAGTATTTAGGCCTGCCCGGGTATGGCGGCTCTGCCCGGGTCGACTTACGTTCCGACCTACTCGTGGGATCCAAAATGGATAAAACAAACTCAAAAAAAAAAAAAGGGGGAGGGGGGACGGTGCGCGTGGCGCGAGGGGTGGCGACGGAGGGGGCACTCGTGCCCCACCCGGCGCCGTTCGAGGAGGGGGACGAGACGGCGTCGGTCTCGTCCCTGGCGTCCGCGACCAGCGCCGCGGGCGTAAAGAGGCGCAGGACGGTGGAGGGGCGGAGGACGGAGGAAGATCCGTCCACGTCCGCTGCTCCACCGTTGCTCACGGTGACCGACGGGGAGGAGGACCTCAGGGACGAGGATACGGCCCATGTATCGGCCCGTATTGCCTCGTCCCTGAGGTCTATTGAGAAGGTGGCCACCACCTCGCGGGGGCTGACTACAGCCTCCGCGAGGTCGGTTGGCCAGGCCGCGACGGAGGCGCGGAGGGCTCTCCAGGAGCTGGGACGCCGTGTACCAGCTGCCTTGGAGTGCACGAACGCCCAGCTAAGGCAGCGTGTGGAGAAGCTGCAGGACGAGCTGGACTGCTTGCGGAGGGAATCGGACGCCCTTAGGAGGCGCCCTCATCCGGGGCCGACGGGCGTATGCACGTGTGGGGGAGGGAAAGCGGGAGCTCCCCCCACGCCAGCGGCGTCCACGAGGAGCATCGAGCTCCTCATGGACGCCAAGATGGCGGCCATGATGGCCGTCATCCGGGGGGAAATACGGGCGGCGCTTCGCCCCAAGGACGGAGCGCCGGCGGGACGGAGGACCGGGCCCGGGAAACAACCGAGGGGCGGGGGACCGCAGGGGGGGACCATCGCGGTTCCGGGCCCTGCGGCAGAGACGAAGGGCAAGGGTGCCGTGGTGGGGGGGGCGGCGGGGGCACAAATGCCTCCGCCGCCGCCCCCATCCGGTCCCTTGTGGACCGAGGTCCTTGGCCGAAGGGCGGGAAGGACGGCGAGGAGGGCGGCCCGGGTGCCGCCGCCTCCCCCGCCGGTTGCCCCGAAGAGGGACGGAAAGGCAGGGAGGGCGAAGCCCCGTCTGGGACGCCCCCCTTCAACGGCAGCAGTCATGCTGACCGTCCCGGAGGGGGGGGCGTCTCCTACGGGGAGGTGATGGCGGCGGCCAAGGAAAAGATATCCTTGGCCGCACTCGCCATCGAGTCGGTCCGCCCGAGATGGGCGGTGACGGGGGCGCTCATGCTGCGCGTGAGCGGCCCCGACAACGCAGCCAGGGCGGACCGACTGGCCGAAAAGCTGGGCGAGGCCTTGGCACCCCGGGGTGTCAGGGTCGCCCGGCCCACAAAGAGCGCGGAGCTGCGCGTTTGTGGGCTGGACGACTCGGTCACCCGGGAGGAGGTGGCCAGGGCGCTGGCCCAGGCCGGTGGCTGCTCTGAGGGGGACATCCGGACCGGGGAGGTCCGGCGGTCCTCCTCCGGCCTGGGAGCGGTGTGGGCACGGTGCCCTCTTCCGGCTGCCCGGAAGTTAGAAGCAGTCGGGAGGATCGTGGTGGGGTGGGTGTCGGCGAGGATCGAGGTCCTCGCCCAACGCCCACTCCAGTGCTACCGCTGCCTGGAGACGGGCCATGTCAGGCAGCGGTGCACCTCCGCGGTGGACCGCAGCGGTGCTTGTTACCGCTGCGGTGCCGAAGGCCACCGCGCGAGCCACTGCGCGGCGGCCCCCAAGTGCCCGCTGTGTGCGGACATGGGGAGACCCGCCGCGCACCGAATGGGGGGGAAGCAATGTACCCCCCCATCCCGACGAGGGCAGAGGAGAGGGGCGCCGGGGCCGCTCCCGGCGCCGGTGAGAGCGGCCCCAGCTGCGAGCGCCGCGGCGCCCGCGGACCTGGCCGCGACCGACGCGACGGCCGCAAGGAAGAGGTCGGAGGCGGCGACGGCGTTGGTGTCTGCGATGGAGGTGGACATCGGCCCCGCCGCCGTCCTCACGGAGGTGCCACCAGGAGGCGGTGAGGAGGCCATCAAATAATGGCTCCCCGCCTCCTCCTGCAGGCCAACCTCAACCACTGCCGTGCAGCGCAGGACCTGATGTGTCAGACGCTGGCGGAGTGGGGGGGTGGTCTGGCAGTCGCCGCCGAGCCGTACCGCGTCCCCGACCATCCGCATTGGATGGGGGATGCGGGCGGCTTGGTGGCGGCTGTGTGGCAGGGCGGTGACGGGTCCCCTCCGTTCTCCTTACTGGAGAACGGGGCGGGATTCGTCGCCGTCCAGTGGGGGGGAGTCGCCGTGGTGGGGTGCTACGTTTCGCCCAACTGCGGCCTTGCTGCCTTCGAGCAGTACTTGGCCGGGGTGGGGGCGTGCCTCACAAGGATTGCGCCCCGGCCGGTGCTGGTCCTGGGGGACTTCAATGCCTGGTCTGTGGCATGGGGGTCCCCCAGGACCAATCGGAGGGGCGAGGCTCTGGGCGACTGGGCGGCGGGCTTCGACCTCCGGTTGATTAACCGGGGGTCGGAGCTGACGTGCGTGCGGCGCGGGGGAGGGTCCATAGTGGATTTGACGTTTGGATCCCCCGGCGCCGCGCGTATGGTGTCCGGGTGGGACGTGGTGGTGGGGGAGGAGACATTATCGGACCACCGGTATATCCGCGTGGTCTTGACCTCCCCCGAGGCCGCCGCGGCCCCGCACCGACACCTCCGCCCGGGAGCGGGTAGCGCCCCACCACCACCACGCAGATGGGCGCTTCGGCGCCTTGACAAGGACGTCCTGGTGGCAGCCGCTCTAGCCGAAACCTGGCCTCGACGGGAGACCAGGCTGCCCGACCTGGGGGGGGCCGTGGCTCGGCTCGGGAGCGCCGTCGCGCGCATTTGCGACGCGGCGATGCCCCGGGCCGGGCCGCGGTCTCCTCGTCGGGCGGTGTACTGGTGGTCGGGCGAAATCGGGGAATTGCGGACAGCATGCGTCCGGGCCCGACGCCAGTACACCCGCGCGCGTCGTCGGGCCGGACGGAACGGCGACGACGGCGCGCGGGCTAGGGCGGCGGAACTGTACGAGTCCTATCGCGCGGGAAAGAGGGCTCTGCAGGTCGCCATCAAACGGGCCAAGGCCCAGAGCTGGAAGGAGCTCCTCGAGACCCTCGAGCGGGATCCATGGGGGCGCCCATACCGGATAGTTCTGAATAAACTCCGGCCATGGGCCCCCCCGATCACCGAGGGTCTCGACCCCCAGCTCTTGAGGGACGTGGTCGACACGCTCTTCCCGATCGTGGGGGAGAGCGGGCCACGTCCCTCTGCGGACCCGACCACCTGGTCCGCGGAGCTGGGGGTCTCGGCTGGGGAGCTAGCCGCGGCCATCCGAAGACTCGGGGCGAAGGATACTGCCCCGGGTCCTTCGGGAGTGCCCGGCCGAGTCTTGGTCTTGGCCGCGGACGTCCTGGGTGACGGTCTCCGGGAGCTATTCGACCGCTGCCTGGAGGCCGGGCGATTCCCCTCCGCATGGAAGGTGGCCCGAATGGTCCTCCTCCGGAAAGAGGGTAGGCCCGCGGACTCTCCGTCCGCGTACCGGCCGATTTGCCTGCTCGACGATGTGGGCAAGCTCCTAGAAAGAGTCGTGGCGGCCCGCATCGTCGGGCACCTGTCGCGGGGTGGGCCCGGGCTGGCGGAGTGTCAGTTCGGGTTCCGGGAGGGCCGGTCGACGATCGACGCGATTCGACGCGTCCGGTCCCTCTCGGCCTCGGCGGTCTCCCGGGGTGGGGTGGCATTGGCGGTGTCCTTGGACATCGCCAATGCGTTTAACACCCTACCCTGGGCGGCGATTAGGCGGGGGCTTGAGGAACATCGAGTCCCCGCCTACCTTAGGGCAGTCGTCGAGGACTACCTCCGCGACAGGTGGATCGAGTATCCGGGCCGGTGCGGGACGGAGAGGAGAGCGGTGTACTCCGGGGTTCCGCAGGGGTCGGTGTTAGGACCCCTGCTGTGGAACCTCGGGTACGACACCGTCCTGCGGGCCGAAGACCTCCCCGACGGCGTCAGTCTGACATGTTATGCGGACGACACCTTGTTGTTGGCCGTCGGGGGGGACTGGAGGGGGGCTGTTCGGGCCGCCGAGGACGGTGTCCGGCGCGTCGTCTCCCGGATCAGGGGGATCGGTTTGGAGGTGGCTCTCCACAAAACCGAGGTACTCGGGATGTATAGACCCCGGGGAGAGCCGCCTCCCCCCCTGATCCGGGTGGGTGAGACAGACGTCGAGGTGAGGTCTCAGATGAAATATCTGGGACTTCACCTCGACAGCCACTGGCGCTTCGAGGGCCATTTCCGGGCCCTGGCCCCGCGGTTGGAGGGGATAGTTGGCGCTTTGGGCCGTATCCTCCCCAACCTGCGGGGCCCGAGTGACCGGGTTCGCCGCCTCTACGCGGGAATGGTCCACTCGGTGGCCCTATACGGGGCCCCCGTTTGGGCGGGCGACCTGGCCGCCTCCCGGCGCAGCAAGGTATTGCTGCGCCGGGTTCAAAGGCGGCTTGCACTGCGGATCGCCCGGGGGTACCGGACCGTTTCGTATGAGGCGGCGAGCGTCCTGTCAGGGCTACCCCCGGCGGACTTGATCGCGGGCGCGCATGCGGCTTTCTACGAGGGCCGCATGCGCGCCCGCGAGGATGGGGTGGTCCTGGCGGGATGCGAGGTGGAGGCCCTGAGGCGCCAGGCCCGGGAGTCCATGCTGCAGCTTTGGCAGCAGCGGCTGGCCGAGCCGTTGTTCGGCCAGAGGACTGTCCGGGCTATCCGGCCGGTCCTGTTTGAGTGGCTGGGTAGGCGCTTCGGCTCACTCACCTACCGGTTGGTGCAGGTGCTGTCCGGGCACGGATGCTTCGGTCAGTACCTGTGCCGGATCGGTGTGGAAGAGGCGGCGCGCTGCTGGCACTGTCCAGCGGACGAGGACACGGCGCAACACACCCTCGAGGTGTGTCCGGCCTGGGGGGTGGAGCGCCGTGTCCTCACGGCCGTGATTGGGGCGGACCTATCGCTGCCGGGCGTGGTACAGGCCATGCTCGGCAGCGAGACGAAGTGGCGGGCCGTGGCCTCCTTCTGCGAGGAGGTAATCTCGCAGAAGGAGGCCGCGAGCCGCATTCGCGAGAGCGGGAGACCGCGAGCGAGGCCCCGTCCGAGGCCGGGGGCGGGTGGGCCTCCGGAAGGGCCGGGGAGGCCACCCTGAGAGCGGCGGGCGGGGGTGCGTAGCCCTTGAGGCTCGTGCCACCGCCCGTCGTCTGAGGGGTGGGTAGAGTAAGGGACGGCGACGCTCTCGAGGGCGGAGAGGCCAGAGCCGCCCTCGGGAGCGTACGAGCCGGGGTGCGGCCGCGCCGACGGCACGGTCCCAGGGCCGTGCCCCCGGCGCGGCTATGGGGGCCGTGGGCGGTCGCGAGTGTGGGACTCACGGCCGCCCTCGGGCGGCCCCCGGGAGTGGGACGTCGGAGCAGTGTGGCCCTGCTCCGACGTCGGGCGCCAGAGCGCCAAGGAGAAAACAGGGAAGGGAGGGTGAAGTACCCCCTCCCTTCCCTGGAACGGGAGGACACGGGCGCGAGAGCCCTGCACGGGGGAGCACCTGATGTTATGATGTCTTCGGTCCCAGGTGCTCCCCCTGCATAGTGCGAGGATGGCCACCGTGGTGGGTTTTAGTGGGTAGGTCCCGCGCCCGATGGGTTTCCTTCCGGGCGCGGGGAATCCCACACTCCCCCCGCCCCTCCCCAGGCGGCGGGGGGGTCTTTCGAAGATTTCCCCCACGTTAAAAAAAAAAAAAAAAAAAAAAAATCCGTTCGCGAGATATGGTAGTCTGGAGGTTAGAAACGCTTGAGCAACTCAAAATTTTCACATTTCTGATGCTCGAAACGAATAACTAGAACGGCCTACGGGAAAAGTACGCATACCGTTGTAATCGGGCGGGTTTCTACTTTCAGATGCAACAGAAGTTTTGCGGATTGGTCATTCCGTTCGCGAGATATGGCCGTTTGGAGGTAAGAAATGCATGAGAAACTCAAAACTTTCGGAGTTTTGATGCTCGAAACGAATAACCAGAACGGCCTAGGGGAAAAGTACACAAACCGTTGTAATCGGGCGAGTTTCTACATACAGATGCAACAGAAATTTTGCAGATTGGTCAATCCGTTCGCGAGATATGGCAGTTTGGAGGTAAGAAACGTTTGAGAAACTCAAAATTTTCGCAGTTCTGATGCTCGAAACGAATAACTAGAACGGCCTAGGGGAAAAGTACGCATACCGTTGTAATCGGGCGAGTTTCTACTTTCAGATGCAACAGAAATTTTGCGGATTGGTCGATCCGTTCGCGAGATATGGCAGTTTGGAGGTAAGAAACGCTTGGGAAACTCAAAATTTTCGCAGTTCTGATGCTCGACAAGCATAACTAGAACGGCCTAGGGGAAAAGTACGCATACCGTTGTAATCGGGCGAGTTTCTACTTTCAGATGCAACAGAAATTTTGCGGATTGGTCAATCCGTTCGCGAGATATGGCCGTTTGGAGGTAAGAAATGCATGAGAAACTCAAAATTTTCGCAGTTCTGATGCTCGAAACGAATAACCAGAACGGCCTAGGGGAAAAGTACACATACCGTTGTAATCGGGCGTGTTTCTACATACAGATGCAACAGAAATTTTGAGGATTGGTCAATCCGTTCGCGAGATATGGCAGTTTGGAGGTAAGAAATGCATGAGAAACTCAAAATTTTCGCAGTTCTGATGCTCGAAACGAATAACCAGAACGGCCTAGGGGAAAAGTTCGCATACCGTTGTAATCGGGCGAGTTTATACTTTCAGATGCAACAGCAATTTTGCGGATTGGTCAATCCGTTCGCGAGATATGGCCGTTTGGATGTAAGAAACGCTTGAGAAACTCAAAATTTTCGCAGTTCTGATTCTCGAAACGAATAACTAGAACGGCCTAGGGGAAAAGTACGCATACCGTTGTAATCGGGCGAGTTTCTACTTTCAGAGGCAACAGAAATTTTGCGGATTGGTCAATCCGTTCGCGAGATATGGTAGTCTGGAGGTTAGAAACGCTTGAGCAACTCAAAATTTTCACATTTCTGATGCTCGAAACGAATAACTAGAACGGCCTACGGGAAAAGTACGCATACCGTTGTAATCGGGCGGGTTTCTACTTTCAGATGCAACAGAAGTTTTGCGGATTTGTCATTCCGTTCGCGAGATATGGCCGTTTGGAGGTAAGAAATGCATGAGAAACTCAAAATTTTCGCAGTTCTGATGCTCGAAACGAATAACCAGAACGGCCTAGGGGAAAAGTACACATACCGTTGTAATCGGGCGAGTTTCTACATACAGATGCAACAGAAATTTTGCAGATTGGTCAATCCGTTCGCGAGATATGGCAGTTTGGAGGTAAGAAACGTTTGAGAAACTCAAAATTTTCGCAGTTCTGATGCTCGAAACGAATAACTAGAACGGCCTAGGGGAAAAGTACGCATACCGTTGTAATCGGGCGAGTTTCTACTTTCAGATGCAACAGAAATTTTGCGGATTGGTCGATCCGTTCGCGAGATATGGCAGTTTGGAGGTAAGAAACGCTTGGGAAACTCAAAATTTTCGCAGTTCTGATGCTCGACAAGCATAACTAGAACGGCCTAGGGGAAAAGTACGCATACCGTTGTAATCGGGCGAGTTTCTACTTTCAGATGCAACAGAAATTTTGCGGATTGGTCAATCCGTTCGTGAGATATGGCCGTTTGGAGGTAAGAAATGCATGAGAAACTCAAAATTTTCGCAGTTCTGATGCTCGAAACGAATAACCAGAACGGCCTAGGGGAAAAGTACACATACCGTTGTAATCGGGCGAGTTTCTACATACAGATGCAACAGAAATTTTGCGGATTGGTCAATCTGTTCGCGAGATATGGCAGTTTGGAGGTAAGAAACGTTTGAGAAACTCAAAATTTTCGCAGTTCTGATGCTCGATACGAATAACTAGAACGGCCTAGGGGAAAAGTCACATACCATTGTAATCGGGCGAGTTTCTACTTTCAGATGCAACAAAAATTTTGCGGATTGGTCAATCCGTTCGCGAGATATGGCAGTTTGGAGGTAACAAACGTTTGAGAAACTCAAAATTTTCGCAGTTCTGATACTCGAAACGGATAACTAGAACGGCCTAGGGGAAAAGTACGCATACCGTTGTAATCGGGCGAATTTCTACTTTCAGATGCAACAGAAATTTTGCGGATTGGTCAATCCGTTCGCGAGATATGGCAGTTTGGAGGTAAGAAATGCATGAGAAACTCAAAATTTTCGCAGTTCTGATGCTCGAAACGAATAACCAGAACGGCCTAGGGGAAAAGTTCGCATACCGTTGTAATCGGGCGAGTTTATACTTTCAGATGCAACAGCAATTTTGCGGATTGGTCAATCCGTTCGCGAGATATGGCCGTTTGGATGTAAGAAACGCTTGAGAAACTCAAAATTTTCGCAGTTCTGATTCTCGAAACGAATAACTAGAACGGCCTAGGGGAAAAGTACGCATACCGTTGTAATCGGGCGAGTTTCTACTTTCAGAGGCAACAGAAATTTTGCGGATTGGTCAATCCGTTCGCGAGATATGGTAGTCTGGAGGTTAGAAACGCTTGAGCAACTCAAAATTTTCACATTTCTGATGCTCGAAACGAATAACCAGAACGGCCTAGGGGAAAAGTACACATACCGTTGTAATCGGGCGAGTTTCTACATACAGATGCAACAGAAATTTTGCAGATTGGTCAATCCGTTCGCGAGATATGGCAGTTTGGAGGTAAGAAACGTTTGAGAAACTCAAAATTTTCGCAGTTCTGATGCTCGAAACGAATAACTAGAACGGCCTAGGGGAAAAGTACGCATACCGTTGTAATCGGGCGAGTTTCTACTTTCAGATGCAACCGAAATTTTGCGGATTGGTCGATCCGTTCGCGAGATATGGCAGTTTGGAGGTAAGAAACGCTTGGGAAACTCAAAATTTTCGCAGTTCTGATGCTCGACAAGCATAACTAGAACGGCCTAGGGGAAAAGTACGCATACCGTTGTAATCGGGCGAGTTTCTACTTTCAGATGCAACAGAAATTTTGCGGATTGGTCAATCCGTTCGCGAGATATGGCAGTTTGGAGGTGAGAAACGCTTGAGAAACTCAAAATTTTCGCAGTTCTGATGCTCGAAACGAATAACCAGAACGGCCTAGGGGAAAAGTACGCATACCGTTGTAATCGGGCGAGTTTCTACTTTCTAATGCAACAGAAATTTTGCGGATTGGTCAATCCGTTCGCGAGATATGGCAGTTTGGAGGTAAGAAATGCATGAGAAACTCAAAATTTTAGCAGTTCTGATGCTCGAAACGAATAACCAGAACGGCCTAGGGGAAAAGTACACATAGCGTTGTAATTGGGCGAGTTTCTACATTCAGATGCAACAGAAATTTTGCGGATTGGTCAATCCGTTCGCGAGATATGGCAGTTTGGAGGTAAGAAATGCATGAGAAACTCAAAATTTTCGCAGTTCTGATGCTCGAAACGGATAACTAGAACAGCCTAGGGGAAAAGTACGCATACCGTTGTGATCGGGCGAGTTTCTACTTTCAGATGCAACAGAAATTTTGCGGATTGGTCAATCCGTTCGCGAGATATGGCTGTTTGGAGGTAAGAAACGCTTGAGAAACTCAAAATTTTCGCAGTTCTGATGCTCGAAACGAATAACTAGAACGGCCTAGGGGAAAAGTGCGCATACCGTTGTAATCGGGCGAGTTTCTACTTTCAGATGCAACAGAAATTTTGCGGATTGGTCAATCCGTTCGCGAGTTATGGCAGTTTGGAGGTAAGAAACGGATGAGAAACTCAAAATTTTCGCAGTACCGATGCTCGAAACGAATAACTGGAACGGCCTAGGGGAAAAGTACACCTGCCGTTGTAATCGGGCGAGCTTCTACTTTCAGATGCAACAGAAATTTTGCGGATTGGTCAATCCGTTCGCGAGATATGGCAGTTTGGAAGTAAGAAACGCTTGGGAAACTCAAAATTTTCGCAGTTCTGATGCTCGACAAGCATAACTAGAACGGCCTAGGGGAAAAGTACGCATACCGTTGTAATCGGGCGAGTTTCTACTTTCAGATGCAACAGAAATTTTGCGGATTGGTCAATCCGTTCGCGAGATATGGCAGTTTGGAGGTGAGAAACGCTTGAGAAACTCAAAATTTTCGCAGTTCTGATGCTCGAAACGAATAACCAGAACGGCCTAGGGGAAAAGTACGCATACCGTTGTAATCGGGCGAGTTTCTACTTTCTAATGCAACAGAAATTTTGCGGATTGGTCAATCCGTTCGCGAGATATGGCAGTTTGGAGGTAAGAAATGCATGAGAAACTCAAAATTTTCGCAGTTCTGATGCTCGAAACGAATAACCAGAACGGCCTAGGGGAAAAGTACACATAACGTTGTAATTGGGCGAGTTTCTACATTCAGATGCAATAGAAATTTTGCGGATTGGTCAATCCGTTCGCGAGATATGGCAGTTTGGAGGTAAGAAATGCATGAGAAACTCAAAATTTTCGCAGTTCTGATGCTCGAAACGAATAACCAGAACGGCCTAGGGGAAAAGTACACATACCGTTGTAATCGGGCGAGTTTCTACATACAGATGCAACAGAAATTTTGCAGATTGGTCAATCCGTTCGCGAGATATGGCAGTTTGGAGGTAAGAAACGTTTGAGAAACTTAAAATTTTCGCAGTTCTGATGCTCGAAACGAATAACTAGAACGGCCTAGGGGAAAAGTACGCATACCGTTGTAATCGGGCGAGTTTCTACTTTCAGATGCGACAGAAATTTTGCGGATTGGTCGATCCGTTCGCGAGATATGGCAGTTTGGAGGTAAGAAACGCTTGGGAAACTCAAAATTTTCGCAGTTCTGATGCTCGACAAGCATAACTAGAACGGCCTAGGGGAAAAGTACGCATACCGTTGTAATCGGGCGAGTTTCTACTTTCAGACGCAACAGAAATTTTGCGGATTGGTCAATCCGTTCGTGAGATATGGCCGTTTGGAGGTAAGAAATGCATGAGAAACTCAAAATTTTCGCAGTTCTGATGCTCGAAACGAATAACCAGAACGGCCTAGGGGAAAAGTACACATACCGTTGTAATCGGGCGAGTTTCTACATACAGATGCAACAGAAATTTTGCGGATTGGTCAATCCGTTCGCGAGATATGGCAGTTTGGAGGTAAGAAACGTTTGAGAAACTCAAAATTTTCGCAGTTCTGATGCTCGATACGAATAACTAGAACGGCCTAGGGGAAAAGTCACATACCATTGTAATCGGGCGAGCTTCTACTTTCAGATGCAACAAAAATTTTGCGGATTGGTCAATCCGTTCGCGAGATATGGCAGTTTGGAGGTAACAAACGTTTGAGAAACTCAAAATTTTCGCAGTTCTGATACTCGAAACGGATAACTAGAACGGCCTAGGGGAAAAGTACGCATACCGTTGTAATCGGGCGAATTTCTGCTTTCAGATGCAACAGAAATTTTGCGGATTGGTCAATCCGTTCGCGAGATATGGCAGTTTGGAGGTAAGAAATGCATGAGAAACTCAAAATTTTCGCAGTTCTGATGCTCGAAACGAATAACCAGAACGGCCTAGGGGAAAAGTTCGCATACCGTTGTAATCGGGCGAGTTTATACTTTCAGATGCAACAGCAATTTTGCGGATTGGTCAATCCGTTCGCGAGATATGGCCGTTTGGATGTAAGAAACGCTTGAGAAACTCAAAATTTTCGCAGTTCTGATTCTCGAAACGAATAAGTAGAACGGCCTAGGGGAAAAGTACGCATACCGTTGTAATCGGGCGAGTTTCTACTTTCAGAGGCAACAGAAATTTTGCGGATTGGTCAATCCGTTCGCGAGATATGGTAGTCTGGAGGTTAGAAACGCTTGAGCAACTCAAAATTTTCACATTTCTGATGCTCGAAACGAATAACTAGAACGGCCTACGGGAAAAGTACGCATACCGTTGTAATCGGGCGGGTTTCTACTTTCAGATGCAACAGAAGTTTTGCGGATTTGTCATTCCGTTCGCGAGATATGGCCGTTTGGATGTAAGAAATGCATGAGAAACTCAAAATTTTCGCAGTTCTGATGCTCGAAACGAATAACCAGAACGGCCTAGGGGAAAAGTACACATACCGTTGTAATCGGGCGAGTTTCTACATACAGATGCAACAGAAATTTTGCAGATTGGTCAATCCGTTCGCGAGATATGGCAGTTTGGAGGTAAGAAACGTTTGAGAAACTCAAAATTTTCGCAGTTCTGATGCTCGAAACGAATAACTAGAACGGCCTAGGGGAAAAGTACGCATACCGTTGTAATCGGGCGAGTTTCTACTTTCAGATGCAACCGAAATTTTGCGGATTGGTCGATCCGTTCGCGAGATATGGCAGTTTGGAGGTAAGAAACGCTTGGGAAACTCAAAATTTTCGCAGTTCTGATGCTCGACAAGCATAACTAGAACGGCCTAGGGGAAAAGTACGCATACCGTTGTAATCGGGCGAGTTTCTACTTTCAGATGCAACAGAAATTTTGCGGATTGGTCAATCCGTTCGCGAGATATGGCAGTTTGGAGGTGAGAAACGCTTGAGAAACTCAAAATTTTCGCAGTTCTGATGCTCGAAACGAATAACCAGAACGGCCTAGGGGAAAAGTACGCATACCGTTGTAATCGGGCGAGTTTCTACTTTCTAATGCAACAGAAATTTTGCGGATTGGTCAATCCGTTCGCGAGATATAGCAGTTTGGAGGTAAGAAATGCATGAGGAACTCAAAATTTTAGCAGTTCTGATGCTCGAAACGAATAACCAGAACGGCCTAGGGGAAAAGTACACATAACGTTGTAATTGGGCGAGTTTCTACATTCAGATGCAACAGAAATTTTGCGGATTGGTCAATCCGTTCGCGAGATATGGCAGTTTGGAGGTAAGAAATGCATGAGAAACTCAAAATTTTCGCAGTTCTGATGCTCGAAACGGATAACTAGAACAGCCTAGGGGAAAAGTACGCATACCGTTGTGATCGGGCGAGTTTCTACTTTCAGATGCAACAGAAATTTTGCGGATTGGTCAATCCGTTCGCGTGATATGGCAGTTTGGAGGTAAGAAACGCTTGGGAAACTCAAAATTTTCGCAGTTCTGATGCTCGACAAGCATAACTAGAACGGCCTAGGGGAAAAGTACGCATACCGTTGTAATCGGGCGAGTTTCTACTTTCAGATGCAACAGAAATTTTGCGGATTGGTCAATCCGTTCGCGAGATATGGCAGTTTGGAGGTGAGAAACGCTTGAGAAACTCAAAATTTCCGCAGTTCTGATGCTCGAAACGAATAACCAGAACGGCCTAGGGGAAAAGTACGCATACCGTTGTAATCGGGCGAGTTTCTACTTTCTAATGCAACAGAAATTTTGCGGATTGGTCAATCCGTTCGCGAGATATGGCAGTTTGGAGGTAAGAAATGCATGAGAAACTCAAAATTTTAGCAGTTCTGATGCTAGAAACGAATAACCAGAACGGCCTAGGGGAAAAGTACACATAACGTTGTAATTGGGCGAGTTTCTACATTCAGATGCAACAGAAATTTTGCGGATTGGTCAATCCGTTCGCGAGATATGGCAGTTTGGAGGTAAGAAATGCATGAGAAACTCAAAATTTTCGCAGTTCTGATGCTCGAAACGGATAACTAGAACAGCCTTCGGGAAAAGTACTCATACCGTTGTGATCGGGCGAGTTTCTACTTTCAGATGCAACAGAAATTTTGCGGATTGGTCAATCCGTTCGCGAAATATGGCCGTTTGGAGGTGAGAAACGCTTGAGAAACTCAAAATTTTCGCAGATCTGATGCTCGAAACGAAGAACTAGAACGGCCTAGGGGAAAAGTGCGCATACCGTTGTAATCGGGCGAGTTTCTACTTTCAGATGCAACAGAAATTTTGCGGATTGGTCAATCCGTTCGCGAGTTATGGCAGTTTGGAGGTAAGAAACGGATGAGAAACTCTAAATTTTCGCAGTACCGATACTCGAAACGAATAACTGGAACGGCCTAGGGGAAAAGTACACCTACCGTTGTAATCGGGCGAGTTTCTACTTTCAGATGCAACAGAAATTTTGCGGATTGGTCAATCCGTTCGCGAGATATCGCAGTTTGGAGGTTAGAAACGCTTGAGCAACTCAAAATTTTCACATTTCTGATGCTCGAAACGAATAACTAGAACGGCCTACGGGAAAAGTACGCATACCGTTGTAATCGAGCGGGTTTCTACTTTCAGATGCAACAGTAGTTTTGCGGATTGGTCAATCCGTTCGCGAGATATGGCAGTTTGGAGGTAACCAACGTTTGAGAAACTCAAAATTTTCGCAGTTCTGATGCTCGAAACGGATAACTAGAACGGCCTAGGGGAAAAGTACGCATACCGTTGTAATCGGGCGAGTTTCTACTTTCAGAGGCAACAGAAATTTTGCGGATTGGTCAATCCGTTCGCGAGATGTGGTAGTTTGGAGGTAAGAAACGCTTGAGAAACTCAAAATTTTCGCAGTTCTGATGCTCGAAACGAATAACCAGAACGGCCTAGTGGTAAAGTACACATACCGTTGTAATCGGGCGAGTTTCTACATTCAGATGCAACAGAAATTTTGCGGATTGGTCAATCCGTTCGCGAGATATGGCAGTTTGGAGGTAAGAAACGTTTGAGAAACTCAAAATTTTCGCAGTTCTGATGCTCGAAACGAATAACTAGAACGGCCTAGGGGAAAAGTATGCATACAGTTGTAATCGGGCGAGTTTCTACTTTCAGATGCAACAGAAATTTTGCGGATTGGTCGATCCGTTCGCGAGATATGGCAGTTTGGAGGTAAGAAACGCTTGGGAAACTCAAAATTTTCGCAGTTCTGATGCTCGACAAGCATAACTAGAACGGCCTAGGGGAAAAGTTCGCATACCGTTGTAATCGGGCGAGTATCTACTTTCAGATGCAACAGAAATTTTGCGGATTGGTCAATCCGTTCGCGAGATATGGCAGTTTGGAGGTGAGAAACGCTTGAGAAACTCAAAATTTTCGCTGTTCTGATGCTCGAAACGAATAATCAGAACGGCCTAGGGGAAGAGTACGCATACCGTTGTAATCGGGCGAGTTTCTACATTCTAATGCAACAGAAATTTTGCGGATTGGTCAATCCGTTCGCGAGATATGGCAGTTTGGAGGTAAGAAATGCATGAGAAACTCAAAATTTTCGCAGTTCTGATGCTCGAAACGAATAACCAGAACGGCCTAGGGGAAAAGTACACATAACGTTGTAATTGGGCGAGTTTCTACATTCAGATGCAACAGAAATTTTGCGGATTGGTCAATCCGTTCGCGAGATATGGCAGTTTGGAGGTAAGAAATGCATGAGAAACTCAAAATTTTCGCAGTTCTGATGTTCGAAACGGATAACTAGAACAGCCTTCGGGAAAAGTACTCATACCGTTGTGATCGGGCGAGTTTCTACTTTCAGATGCAACAGAAATTTTGCGGATTGGTCAATCCGTTCGCGAAATATGGCAGTTTGGAGGTGAGAAACGCTTGAGAAACTCAAAATTTTCGCAGATCTGATGCTCGAAACGAATAACTAGAACGGCCTAGGGGAAAAGTGCGCATACCGTTGTAATCGGGCGAGTTTCTACTTTCAGATGCAACAGAAATTTTGCGGATTGGTCAATCCGTTCGCGAGTTATGGCAGTTTGGAGGTAAGAAACGGATGAGAAACTCTAAATTTTCGCAGTACCGATGCTCGAAACGAATAACTGGAACGGCCTAGGGGAAAAGTACACCTACCGTTGTAATCGGGCGAGTTTCTACTTTCAGATGCAACAGAAATTTTGCGGATTGGTCAATCCGTTCGCGAGATATCGCAGTTTGGAGGTTAGAAACGCTTGAGCAACTCAAAATTTTCACATTTCTGATGCTCGAAACGAATAACTAGAACGGCCTACGGGAAAAGTACGCATACCGTTGTAATCGAGCGGGTTTCTACTTTCAGATGCAACAGAAGTTTTGCGGATTGGTCAATCCGTTCGCGAGATATGGCAGTTTGGAGGTAACCAACGTTTGAGAAACTCAAAATTTTCGCAGTTCTGATGCTCGAAACGGATAACTAGAACGGCCTAGGGGAAAAGTACGCATACCGTTGTAATCGGGCGAGTTTCTACTTCAGAGGCAACAGAAATTTTGCGGATTGGTCAATCCGTTCGCGAGATATGGTAGTTTGGAGGTAAGAAACGCTTGAGAAACTCAAAATTTTCGCAGTTCTGATGCTCGAAACGAATAACCAGAACGGCCTAGTGGTAAAGTACACATACCGTTGTAATCGGGCGAGTTTCTACATTCAGATGCAACAGAAATTTTGCGGATTGGTCAATCCGTTCGCGAGATATGGCAGTTTGGAGGTAAGAAACGTTTGAGAAACTCAAAATTTTCGCAGTTCTGATGCTCGAAACGAATAACTAGAACGGCCTAGGGGAAAAGTATGCATACAGTTGTAATCGGGCGAGTTTCTACTTTCAGATGCAACAGAAATTTTGCGGATTGGTCGATCCGTTCGCGAGATATGGCAGTTTGGAGGTAAGAAACGCTTGGGAAACTCAAAATTTTCGCAGTTCTGATGCTCGACAAGCATAACTAGAACGGCCTAGGGGAAAAGTACGCATACCGTTGTAATCGGGCGAGTATCTACTTTCAGATGCAACAGAAATTTTGCGGATTGGTCAATCCGTTCGCGAGATATGGCAGTTTGGAGGTGAGAAACGCTTGAGAAACTCAAAATTTTCGCTGTTCTGATGCTCGAAACGGATAACTAGAACAGCCTAGGGGAAAAGTACTCATACCGTTGTGATCGGGCGAGTTTCTACTTTCAGATGCAACAGAAATTTTGCGGATTGGTCAATCCGTTCGCGAGATATGGCAATTTGGAGGTAAGAAACGCTTGAGAAACTCAAAATTTTCGCAGTTCTGATGCTCGACAAGCATAACTAGAACGGCCTAGGGGAAAAGTACGCATACCGTTGTAATCGGGCGAGTATCTACTTTCAGATGCAACAGAAATTTTGCGGATTGGTCAATCCGTTCGCGAGATATGGCAGTTTGGAGGTGAGAAACGCTTGAGAAACTCAAAATTTTCGCTGTTCTGATGCTCGAAACGAATAACTAGAACGGCCTAGGGGAAAAGTATGCATACAGTTGTAATCGGGCGAGTTTCTACTTTCAGATGCAACAGAAATTTTGCGGATTGGTCGATCCGTTCGCGAGATATGGCAGTTTGGAGGTAAGAAACGCTTGGGAAACTCAAAATTTTCGCAGTTCTGATGCTCGACAAGCATAACTAGAACGGCCTAGGGGAAAAGTACGCATACCGTTGTAATCGGGCGAGTATCTACTTTCAGATGCAACAGAAATTTTGCGGATTGGTCAATCCGTTCGCGAGATATGGCAGTTTGGAGGTGAGAAACGCTTGAGAAACTCAAAATTTTCGCTGTTCTGATGCTCGAAACGAATAATCAGAACGGCCTAGGGGAAGAGTACGCATACCGTTGTAATCGGGCGAGTTTCTACATTCTAATGCAACAGAAATTTTGCGGATTGGTCAATCCGTTCGCGAGATATGGCAGTTTGGAGGTAAGAAATGCATGAGAAACTCAAAATTTTCGCAGTTCTGATGCTCGAAACGAATAACCAGAACGGCCTAGGGGAAAAGTACACATAACGTTGTAATTGGGCGAGTTTCTACATTCAGATGCAACAGAAATTTTGCGGATTGGTCAATCCGTTCGCGAGATATGGCAGTTTGGAGGTAAGAAATGCATGAGAAACTCAAAATTTTCGCAGTTCTGATGCTCGAAACGGATAACTAGAACAGCCTTCGGGAAAAGTACTCATACCGTTGTGATCGGGCGAGTTTCTACTTTCAGATGCAACAGAAATTTTGCGGATTGGTCAATCCGTTCGCGAAATATGGCAGTTTGGAGGTGAGAAACGCTTGAGAAACTCAAAATTTTCGCAGATCTGATGCTCGAAACGAATAACTAGAACGGCCTAGGGGAAAAGTGCGCATACCGTTGTAATCGGGCGAGTTTCTACTTTCAGATGCAACAGAAATTTTGCGGATTGGTCAATCCGTTCGCGAGTTATGGCAGTTTGGAGGTAAGAAACGGATGAGAAACGCTAAATTTTCGCAGTACCGATGCTCGAAACGAATAACTGGAACGGCCTAGGGGAAAAGTACACCTACCGTTGTAATCGGGCGAGTTTCTACTTTCAGATGCAACAGAAATTTTGCGGATTGGTCAATCCGTTCGCGAGATATCGCAGTTTGGAGGTTAGAAACGCTTGAGCAACTCAAAATTTTCACATTTCTGATGCTCGAAACGAATAACTAGAACGGCCTACGGGAAAAGTACGCATACCGTTGTAATCGAGCGGGTTTCTACTTTCAGATGCAACAGAAGTTTTGCGGATTGGTCAATCCGTTCGCGAGATATGGCAGTTTGGAGGTAACCAACGTTTGAGAAACTCAAAATTTTCGCAGTTCTGATGCTCGAAACGGATAACTAGAACGGCCTAGGGGAAAAGTACGCATACCGTTGTAATCGGGCGAGTTTCTACTTTCAGAGGCAACAGAAATTTTGCGGATTGGTCAATCCGTTCGCGAGATATGGTAGTTTGGAGGTAAGAAACGCTTGAGAAACTCAAAATTTTCGCAGTTCTGATGCTCGAAACGAATAACCAGAACGGCCTAGTGGTAAAGTACACATACCGTTGTAATCGGGCGAGTTTCTACATTCAGATGCAACAGAAATTTTGCGGATTGGTCAATCCGTTCGCGAGATATGGCAGTTTGGAGGTAAGAAACGTTTGAGAAACTCAAAATTTTCGCAGTTCTGATGCTCGAAACGAATAACTAGAACGGCCTAGGGGAAAAGTATGCATACAGTTGTAATCGGGCGAGTTTCTACTTTCAGATGCAACAGAAATTTTGCGGATTGGTCGATCCGTTCGCGAGATATGGCAGTTTGGAGGTAAGAAACGCTTGGGAAACTCAAAATTTTCGCAGTTCTGATGCTCGACAAGCATAACTAGAACGGCCTAGGGGAAAAGTACGCATACCGTTGTAATCGGGCGAGTATCTACTTTCAGATGCAACAGAAATTTTGCGGATTGGTCAATCCGTTCGCGAGATATGGCAGTTTGGAGGTGAGAAACGCTTGAGAAACTCAAAATTTTCGCTGTCCTGATGCTCGAAACGAATAATCAGAACGGCCTAGGGGAAGAGTACGCATACCGTTGTAATCGGGCGAGTTTCTACATTCTAATGCAACAGAAATTTTGCGGATTGGTCAATCCGTTCGCGAGATATGGCAGTTTGGAGGTAAGAAATGCATGAGAAACTCAAAATTTTCGCAGTTCTGATGCTCGAAACGAATAACCAGAACGGCCTAGGGGAAAAGTACACATAACGTTGTAATCGGGCGAGTTTCTACATTCAGATGCAACAGAAATTTTGCGGATTGGTCAATCCGTTCGCGAGATATGGCAGTTTGGAGGTAAGAAATGCATGAGAAACTCAAAATTTTCGCAGTTCTGATGCTCGAAACGGATAACTAGAACAGCCTAGGGGAAAAGTACTCATACCGTTGTGATCGGGCGAGTTTCTACTTTCAGATGCAACAGAAATTTTGCGGATTGGTCAATCCGTTCGCGAGATATGGCAATTTGGAGGTAAGAAACGCTTGAGAAACTCAAAATTTTCGCAGTTCTGATGCTCGAAACGAATAACTAGAACGGCCTAGGGGAAAAGTGCGCATACCGTTGTAATCGGGCGAGTTTCTACTTTCAGATTCAACAGAAATTTTGCGGATTGGTCAATCCGTTCGCGAGTTATGGCAGTTTGGAGGTAAGAAACGGATGAGAAACTCAAAATTTTCGCAGTACCGATGCTCGAAACGAATAACTGGAACGGCATAGGGGAAAAGTACACCTACCGTTGTAATCGGGCGAGTTTCTACTTTCAGATGCAACAGAAATTTTGCGGATTGGTCAATCCGTTCGCGAGCTATCGCAGTTTGGCGGTTAGAAACGCTTGTGCAACTCAAAATTTTCACATTTCTGATGCTCGAAACGAATAACTAGAACGGCCTACGGGAAAAGTACGCATACCGTTGTAATCGGGCGGGTTTCTACTTTCAGATGCAACAGAAGTTTTGCGGATTGGTCAATCCGTTCGCGAGATATGGCAGTTTGGAGGTAAGAAACGTTTGAGAAACTCAAAATTTTCGCAGTTCTGATGCTCGAAACGAGTAACCAGAACGGCCTAGGGGAAAAGTACGCATACCGTTGTAATCGGGCGAGTTTCTACATTCAGATGCAACAGAAATTTTGCAGATTGCTCAATCCGTTCGCGAGATATGGCAGTTTGGAGGTAAGAAACGTTTGAGAAACTCAAAATTTTCGCAGTTCTGATGATCGATACGAATAAATAGAACGGCCTAGGGGAAAAGTACACATACCGTTGTAATCGGGCGAGTTTCTACTTTCAGATGCATCAAAAATTTTGCGGATTGGTCAATCCGTTCGCGAGATATGGTAGTTTGGAGGTAACAAACGTTTGAGAAACTCAAAATTTTCGCAGTTCTGATGCTCGATACGATTAACTAGAACGGCCTAGGGGAAAAGTGCGCATACCGTTGTAATCGGGCGAGTTTCTACTTTCAGATGCAACAGAAATTTTGCGGATTGGTCAATCCGTTCGCGAGTTATGGCAGTTTGGAGGTAAGAAACGGATGAGAAACTCTAAATTTTCGCAGTACCGATGCTCGAAACGAATAACTGGAACGGCCTAGGGGAAAAGTACACCTGCCGTTGTAATCGGGCGAGTTTCTACTTTCAGATGCAACAGAAATTTTGCGGATTGGTCAATCCGTTCGCGAGATATCGCAGTTTGGAGGTTAGAAACGCTTGAGCAACTCAAAATTTTCACATTTCTGATGCTCGAAACGAATAACTAGAACGGCCTACGGGAAAAGTACGCATACCGTTGTAATCGAGCGGGTTTCTACTTTCAGATGCAACAGAAGTTTTGCGGATTGGTCAATCCGTTCGCGAGATATGGCAGTTTGGAGGTAACCAACGTTTGAGAAACTCAAAATTTTCGCAGTTCTGATGCTCGAAACGGATAACTAGAACGGCCTAGGGGAAAAGTACGCATACCGTTGTAATCGGGCGAGTTTCTACTTTCAGAGGCAACAGAAATTTTGCGGATTGGTCAATCCGTTCGCGAGATATGGTAGTTTGGAGGTAAGAAACGCTTGAGAAACTCAAAATTTTCGCAGTTCTGATGCTCGAAACGAATAACTAGAACGGCCTAGGGGAATAGTATGCATACAGTTGTAATCGGGCGAGTTTCTACTTTCAGATGCAACAGAAATTTTGCGGATTGGTCGATCCGTTCGCGAGATATGGCAGTTTGGAGGTAAGAAACGCTTGGGAAACTCAAAATTTTCGCAGTTCTGATGCTCGACAAGCATAACTAGAACGGCCTAGGGGAAAAGTACGCATACCGTTGTAATCGGGCGAGTATCTACTTTCAGATGCAACAGAAATTTTGCGGATTGGTCAATCCGTTCGCGAGATATGGCAGTTTGGAGGTGAGAAACGCTTGAGAAACTCAAAATTTTCGCTGTTCTGATGCTCGAAACGAATAATCAGAACGGCCTAGGGGAAGAGTACGCATACCGTTGTAATCGGGCGAGTTTCTACATTCTAATGCAACAGAAATTTTGCGGATTGGTCAATCCGTTCGCGAGATATGGCAGTTTGGATGTAAGAAATGCATGAGAAACTCAAAATTTTCGCAGTTCTGATGCTCGAAACGAATAACCAGAACGGCCTAGGGGAAAAGTACACATAACGTTGTAATCGGGCGAGTTTCTACATTCAGATGCAACAGAAATTTTGCGGATTGGTCAATCCGTTCGCGAGATATGGCAGTTTGGAGGTAAGAAATGCATGAGAAACTCAAAATTTTCGCAGTTCTGATGCTCGAAACGGATAACTAGAACAGCCTAGGGGAAAAGTACTCATACCGTTGTGATCGGGCGAGTTTCTACTTTCAGATGCAACAGAAATTTTGCGGATTGGTCAATCCGTTCGCGAGATATGGCAATTTGGAGGTAAGAAACGCTTGAGAAACTCAAAATTTTCGCAGTTCTGATGCTCGAAACGAATAACTAGAACGGCCTAGGGGAAAAGTGCGCATACCGTTGTAATCGGGCGAGTTTCTACTTTCAGATTCAACAGAAATTTTGCGGATTGGTCAATCCGTTCGCGAGTTATGGCAGTTTGGAGGTAAGAAACGGATGAGAAACTCAAAATTTTCGCAGTACCGATGCTCGAAACGAATAACTGGAACGGCATAGGGGAAAAGTACACCTACCGTTGTAATCGGGCGAGTTTCTACTTTCAGATGCAACAGAAATTTTGCGGATTGGTCAATCCGTTCGCGAGCTATCGCAGTTTGGCGGTTAGAAACGCTTGAGCAACTCAAAATTTTCACATTTCTGATGCTCGAAACGAATAACAAGAACGGCCTACGGGAAAAGTACGCATACCGTTGTAATCGGGCGGGTTTCTACTTTCAGATGCAACAGAAGTTTTGCGGATTGGTCAATCCGTTCGCGAGATATGGCAGTTTGGAGGTAAGAAACGTTTGAGAAACTCAAAATTTTCGCAGTTCTGATGCTCGAAACGAGTAACCAGAACGGCCTAGGGGAAAAGTACGCATACCGTTGTAATCGGGCGAGTTTCTACATTCAGATGCAACAGAAATTTTGCAGATTGCTCAATCCGTTCGCGAGATATGGCAGTTTGGAGGTAAGAAACGTTTGAGAAACTCAAAATTTTCGCAGTTCTGATGATCGATACGAATAAATAGAACGGCCTAGGGGAAAAGTACACATACCGTTGTAATCGGGCGAGTTTCTACTTTCAGATGCATCAAAAATTTTGCGGATTGGTCAATCCGTTCGCGAGATATGGTAGTTTGGAGGTAACAAACGTTTGAGAAACTCAAAATTTTCGCAGTTCTGATGCTCGATACGATTAACTAGAACGGCCTAGGGGAAAAGTACACCTACCGTTGTAATCGGGCGAGTTTCTACTTTCAGATGCAACAGAAATTTTGCGGATTGGTCAATCCGTTCGCGAGATATTGCAGTTTGGAGGTTAGAAACGCTTGAGCAACTCAAAATTTTCACATTTCTGATGCTCGAAACGAATAACTAGAACGGCCTACGGGAAAAGTACGCATACCGTTGTAATCGGGCGGGTTTCTACTTTCAGATGCAACAGAAGTTTTGCGGATTGGTCATTCCGTTCGCGAGATATGGCAGTTTGGAGGTAAGAAATGCATGAGAAACTCAAAATTTTCGCAGTTCTGATGCTGCAAACGAATAACCAGAACGGCCTAGGGGAAAAGTACAAATACCGTTGTAATCGGGCGAGTTTCTACATTCAGATGCAACAGAAATTTTGCGGATTGGTCAATCCGTTCGCGAGATATGGCAGTTTGGAGGTAAGAAACGTTTGAGAAACTCAAAATTTTCGCAGTTCTGATGCTCGATACGAATAACTAGAACGGCCTAGGGGAAAAGTACACTTACCGTTGTAATCGGGCGAGTTTCTACATTCAGATGCAACAGAAATTTTGCGGATTGGTCAATCCGTTCGCGAGATATGGCAGTTTGGAGGTAAGAAACGTTTGAGAAACTCAAAATTTTCGCAGTTCTGATGCTCGAAACGAATAACTAGAACGGCCTAGGGGAAAAGTACGCATACCGTTGTAATCGGGCGAGTTTCTACTTTCAGATGCAACAGAAATTTTGCGGATTGGTCAATCCGTTCGCGAGATATGGCAGTTTGGAGGTAAGAAATGCATGAGAAACTCAAAATTTTAGCAGTTCTGATGCTCGAAACGAATAACCAGAACGGCCTAGGGGAAAAGTACACATAACGTTGTAATTGGGCGAGTTTCTACATTCAGATGCAACAGAAATTTTGCGGATTGGTCAATCCGTTCGCGAGATATGGCAGTTTGGAGGTAAGAAATGCATGAGAAACTCAAAATTTTCGCAGTTCTGATGCTCGATACGAATAACTAGAACGGCCTAGGGGAAAAGTTCACTTACCGTTGTAATCGGGCGAGTTTCTACATTCAGATGCAACAGAAATTTTGCGGATTGGTCAATCCGTTCGCGAGATATGGCAGTTTGGAGGTAAGAAACGTTTGAGAAACTCAAAATTTTCGCAGTTCTGATGCTCGATACGAATAACTAGAACGGCCTAGGGGAAAAGTACACTTACCGTTGTAATCGGGCGAGTTTCTACATTCAGATGCAACAGAAATTTTGCGGATTGGTCAATCCGTTCGCGAGATATGGCAGTTTGGAGGTAAGAAACGTTTGAGAAACTCAAAATTTTCGCAGTTCTGATGCTCGAAACGAATAACTAGAACGGCCTAGGGGAAAAGTACAAATACCGTTGTAATCGGGCGAGTTTCTACATTCAGATGCAACAGAAATTTTGCGGATTGGTCAATCCGTTCGCGAGATATGGCAGTTTGGAGGTAAGAAACGTTTGAGAAACTCAAAATTTTCGCAGTTCTGATGCTCGATACGAATAACTAGAACGGCCTAGGGGAAAAGTACACTTACCGTTGTAATCGGGCGAGTTTCTACATTCAGATGCAACAGAAATTTTGCGGATTGGTCAATCCGTTCGCGAGATATGGCTGTTTGGAGGTAAGAAACGTTTGAGAAACTCAAAATTTTCGCAGTTCTGATGCTCGAAACGAATAACTAGAACGGCCTAGGGGAAAAGTACGCATACCGTTGTAATCGGGCGAGTTTCTACTTTCAGATGCAACAGAAATTTTGCGGATTGGTCAATCCGTTCGCGAGATATGGCAGTTTGGAGGTAAGAAATGCATGAGAAACTCAAAATTTTAGCAGTTCTGATGCTCGAAACGAATAACCAGAACGGCCTAGGGGAAAAGTACACATAACGTTGTAATTGGGCGAGTTTCTACATTCAGATGCAACAGAAATTTTGCGGATTGGTCAATCCGTTCGCTAGATATGGCAGTTTGGAGGTAAGAAATGCATGAGAAACTCAAAATTTTCGCAGTTCTGATGCTCGAAACGGATAACTAGAACAGCCTAGGGGAAAAGTACGCATACCGTTGTGATCGGGCGAGTTTCTACTTTCAGATGCAACAGAAATTTTGCGGATTGGTCAATCCGTTCGCGAGATATGACAGTTTGGAGGTAAGAAACGCTTGAGAAACTCAAAATTTTCGCAGTTCTGATGCTCGAAACGAATAACTAGAACGGCCTAGGGGAAAAGTGCGCATACCGTTGTAATCGGGCGAGTTTCTACTTTCAGATGCAACAGAAATTTTGCGGATTGGTCAATCCGTTCGCGAGTTATGGCAGTTTGGAGGTAAGAAACGGATGAGAAACTCAAAATTTTCGCAGTACCGATGCTCGAAACGAATAACTGGAACGGCCTAGGGGAAAAGTATGCATACAGTTGTAATCGGGCGAGTTTCTACTTTCAGATGCAACAGAAATTTTGCGGATTGGTCGATCCGTTCGCGAGATATGGCAGTTTGGAGGTAAGAAACGCTTGGGAAACTCAAAATTTTCGCAGTTCTGATGCTCGACAAGCATAACTAGAACGGCCTAGGGGAAAAGTACGCATACCGTTGTAATCGGGCGAGTATCTACTTTCAGATGCAACAGAAATTTTGCGGATTGGTCAATCCGTTCGCGAGATATGGCAGTTTGGAGGTGAGAAACGCTTGAGAAACTCAAAATTTTCGCTGTTCTGATGCTCGAAACGAATAATCAGAACGGCCTAGGGGAAGAGTACGCATACCGTTGTAATCGGGCGAGTTTCTACATTCTAATGCAACAGAAATTTTGCGGATTGGTCAATCCGTTCGCGAGATATGGCAGTTTGGAGGTAAGAAATGCATGAGAAACTCAAAATTTTCGCAGTTCTGATGCTCGAAACGAATAACCAGAACGGCCTAGGGGAAAAGTACACATAACGTTGTAATCGGGCGAGTTTCTACATTCAGATGCAACAGAAATTTTGCGGATTGGTCAATCCGTTCGCGAGATATGGCAGTTTGGAGGTAAGAAATGCATGAGAAACTCAAAATTTTCGCAGTTCTGATGCTCGAAACGGATAACTAGAACAGCCTAGGGGAAAAGTACTCATACCGTTGTGATCGGGCGAGTTTCTACTTTCAGATGCAACAGAAATTTTGCGGATTGGTCAATCCGTTCGCGAGATATGGCAATTTGGAGGTAAGAAACGCTTGAGAAACTCAAAATTTTCGCAGTTCTGATGCTCGAAACGAATAACTAGAGCGGCCTAGGGGAAAAGTGCGCATACCGTTGTAATCGGGCGAGTTTCTACTTTCAGATTCAACAGAAATTTTGCGGATTGGTCAATCCGTTCGCGAGTTATGGCAGTTTGGAGGTAAGAAACGGATGAGAAACTCAAAATTTTCGCAGTACCGATGCTCGAAACGAATAACTGGAACGGCATAGGGGAAAAGTACACCTACCGTTGTAATCGGGCGAGTTTCTACTTTCAGATGCAACAGAAATTTTGCGGATTGGTCAATCCGTTCGCGAGCTATCGCAGTTTGGCGGTTAGAAACGCTTGAGCAACTCAAAATTTTCACATTTCTGATGCTCGAAACGAATAACTAGAACGGCCTACGGGAAAAGTACGCATACCGTTGTAATCGGGCGGGTTTCTACTTTCAGATGCAACAGAAGTTTTGCGGATTGGTCAATCCGTTCGCGAGATATGGCAGTTTGGAGGTAAGAAACGTTTGAGAAACTCAAAATTTTCGCAGTTCTGATGCTCGAAACGAGTAACCAGAACGGCCTAGGGGAAAAGTACGCATACCGTTGTAATCGGGCGAGTTTCTACATTCAGATGCAACAGAAATTTTGCAGATTGCTCAATCCGTTCGCGAGATATGGCAGTTTGGAGGTAAGAAACGTTTGAGAAACTCAAAATTTTCGCAGTTCTGATGATCGATACGAATAAATAGAACGGCCTAGGGGAAAAGTACACATACCGTTGTAATCGGGCGAGTTTCTACTTTCAGATGCATCAAAAATTTTGCGGATTGGTCAATCCGTTCGCGAGATATGGTAGTTTGGAGGTAACAAACGTTTGAGAAACTCAAAATTTTCGCAGTTCTGATGCTCGATACGATTAACTAGAACGGCCTAGGGGAAAAGTACACCTACCGTTGTAATCGGGCGAGTTTCTACTTTCAGATGCAACAGAAATTTTGCGGATTGGTCAATCGGTTCGCGAGATATTGCAGTTTGGAGGTTAGAAACGCTTGAGCAACTCAAAATTTTCACATTTCTGATGCTCGAAACGAATAACTAGAACGGCCTACGGGAAAAGTACGCATACTGTTGTAATCGGGCGGGTTTCTACTTTCAGATGCAACAGAAGTTTTGCGGATTGGTCATTCCGTTCGCGAGATATGGCAGTTTGGAGGTAAGAAATGCATGAGAAACTCAAAATTTTCGCAGTTCTGATGCTGCAAACGAATAACCAGAACGGCCTAGGGGAAAAGTACAAATACCGTTGTAATCGGGCGAGTTTCTACATTCAGATGCAACAGAAATTTTGCGGATTGGTCAATCCGTTCGCGAGATATGGCAGTTTGGAGGTAAGAAACGTTTGAGAAACTCAAAATTTTCGCAGTTCTGATGCTCGATACGAATAACTAGAACGGCCTAGGGGAAAAGTACACTTACCGTTGTAATCGGGCGAGTTTCTACATTCAGATGCAACAGAAATTTTGCGGATTGGTCAATCCGTTCGCGAGATATGGCAGTTTGGAGGTAAGAAACGTTTGAGAAACTCAAAATTTTCGCAGTTCTGATGCTCGAAACGAATAACTAGAACGGCCTAGGGGAAAAGTACGCATACCGTTGTAATCGGGCGAGTTTCTACTTTCAGATGCAACAGAAATTTTGCGGATTGGTCAATCCGTTCGCGAGATATGGCAGTTTGGAGGTAAGAAATGCATGAGAAACTCAAAATTTTAGCAGTTCTGATGCTCGAAACGAATAACCAGAACGGCCTAGGGGAAAAGTACACATAACGTTGTAATTGGGCGAGTTTCTACATTCAGATGCAACAGAAATTTTGCGGATTGGTCAATCCGTTCGCGAGATATGGCAGTTTGGAGGTAAGAAATGCATGAGAAACTCAAAATTTTCGCAGTTCTGATGCTCGATACGAATAACTAGAACGGCCTAGGGGAAAAGTACACTTACCGTTGTAATCGGGCGAGTTTCTACATTCAGATGCAACAGAAATTTTGCGGATTGGTCAATCCGTTCGCGAGATATGGCAGTTTGGAGGTAAGAAACGTTTGAGAAACTCAAAATTTTCGCAGTTCTGATGCTCGATACGAATAACTAGAACGGCCTAGGGGAAAAGTACACTTACCGTTGTAATCGGGCGAGTTTCTACATTCAGATGCAACAGAAATTTTGCGGATTGGTCAATCCGTTCGCGAGATATGGCAGTTTGGAGGTAAGAAACGTTTGAGAAACTCAAAATTTTCGCAGTTCTGATGCTCGAAACGAATAACTAGAACGGCCTAGGGGAAAAGTACGCATACCGTTGTAATCGGGCGAGTTTCTACATTCAGATGCAACAGAAATTTTGCGGATTGGTCAATCCGTTCGCGAGATATGGCAGTTTGGAGGTAAGAAACGTTTGAGAAACTCAAAATTTTCGCAGTTCTGATGCTCGATACGAATAACTAGAACGGCCTAGGGGAAAAGTACACTTACCGTTGTAATCGGGCGAGTTTCTACATTCAGATGCAACAGAAATTTTGCGGATTGGTCAATCCGTTCGCGAGATATGGCAGTTTGGAGGTAAGAAACGTTTGAGAAACTCAAAATTTTCGCAGTTCTGATGCTCGAAACGAATAACTAGAACGGCCTAGGGGAAAAGTACGCATACCGTTGTAATCGGGCGAGTTTCTACTTTCAGATGCAACAGAAATTTTGCGGATTGGTCAATCCGTTCTCGAGATATGGCAGTTTGGAGGTAAGAAATGCATGAGAAACTCAAAATTTTAGCAGTTCTGATGCTCGAAACGAATAACCAGAACGGCCTAGGGGAAAAGTACACATAACGTTGTAATTGGGCGAGTTTCTACATTCAGATGCAACAGAAATTTTGCGGATTGGTCAATCCGTTCGCTAGATATGGCAGTTTGGAGGTAAGAAATGCATGAGAAACTCAAAATTTTCGCAGTTCTGATGCTCGAAACGGATAACTAGAACAGCCTAGGGGAAAAGTACGCATACCGTTGTGATCGGGCGAGTTTCTACATTCAGATGCAACAGAAATTTTGCGGATTGGTCAATCCGTTCGCGAGATATGGCAGTTTGGAGGTAAGAAACGTTTGAGAAACTCAAAATTTTCGCAGTTCTGATGCTCGAAACGAATAACTAGAACGGCCTAGGGGAAAAGTACGCATACCGTTGTAATCGGGCGAGTTTCTACTTTCAGATGCAACAGAAATTTTGCGGATTGGTCAATCCGTTCGCGAGATATGGCAGTTTGGAGGTAAGAAATGCATGAGAAACTCAAAATTTTAGCAGTTCTGATGCTCGAAACGAATAACCAGAACGGCCTAGGGGAAAAGTACACATAACGTTGTAATTGGGCGAGTTTCTACATTCAGATGCAACAGAAATTTTGCGGATTGGTCAATCCGTTCGCGAGATATGGCAGTTTGGAGGTAAGAAATGCATGAGAAACTCAAAATTTTCGCAGTTCTGATGCTCGATACGAATAACTAGAACGGCCTAGGGGAAAAGTACACTTACCGTTGTAATCGGGCGAGTTTCTACATTCAGATGCAACAGAAATTTTGCGGATTGGTCAATCCGTTCGCGAGATATGGCAGTTTGGAGGTAAGAAACGTTTGAGAAACTCAAAATTTTCGCAGTTCTGATGCTCGATACGAATAACTAGAACGGCCTAGGGGAAAAGTACACTTACCGTTGTAATCGGGCGAGTTTCTACATTCAGATGCAACAGAAATTTTGCGGATTGGTCAATCCGTTCGCGAGATATGGCAGTTTGGAGGTAAGAAACGTTTGAGAAACTCAAAATTTTCGCAGTTCTGATGCTCGAAACGAATAACTAGAACGGCCTAGGGGAAAAGTACGCATACCGTTGTAATCGGGCGAGTTTCTACATTCAGATGCAACAGAAATTTTGCGGATTGGTCAATCCGTTCGCGAGATATGGCAGTTTGGAGGTAAGAAACGTTTGAGAAACTCAAAATTTTCGCAGTTCTGATGCTCGATACGAATAACTAGAACGGCCTAGGGGAAAAGTACACTTACCGTTGTAATCGGGCGAGTTTCTACATTCAGATGCAACAGAAATTTTGCGGATTGGTCAATCCGTTCGCGAGATATGGCAGTTTGGAGGTAAGAAACGTTTGAGAAACTCAAAATTTTCGCAGTTCTGATGCTCGAAACGAATAACTAGAACGGCCTAGGGGAAAAGTACGCATACCGTTGTAATCGGGCGAGTTTCTACTTTCAGATGCAACAGAAATTTTGCGGATTGGTCAATCCGTTCTCGAGATATGGCAGTTTGGAGGTAAGAAATGCATGAGAAACTCAAAATTTTAGCAGTTCTGATGCTCGAAACGAATAACCAGAACGGCCTAGGGGAAAAGTACACATAACGTTGTAATTGGGCGAGTTTCTACATTCAGATGCAACAGAAATTTTGCGGATTGGTCAATCCGTTCGCTAGATATGGCAGTTTGGAGGTAAGAAATGCATGAGAAACTCAAAATTTTCGCAGTTCTGATGCTCGAAACGGATAACTAGAACAGCCTAGGGGAAAAGTACGCATACCGTTGTGATCGGGCGAGTTTCTACTTTCAGATGCAACAGAAATTTTGCGGATTGGTCAATCCGTTCGCGAGATATGACAGTTTGGAGGTAAGAAACGCTTGAGAAACTCAAAATTTTCGCAGTTCTGATGCTCGAAACGAATAACTAGAACGGCCTAGGGGAAAAGTGCGCATACCGTTGTAATCGGGCGAGTTTCTACTTTCAGATGCAACAGAAATTTTGCGGATTGGTCAATCCGTTCGCGAGTTATGGCAGTTTGGAGGTAAGAAACGGATGAGAAACTCAAAATTTTCGCAGTACCGATGCTCGAAACGAATAACTGGAACGGCCTAGGGGAAAAGTACACCTGCCGTTGTAATCGGGCGAGCTTCTACTTTCAGATGCAACAGAAATTTTGCGGATTGGTCAATCCGTTCGCGAGATATGGCAGTTTGGAGGTAAGAAACACTTGGGAAACTCAAAATTTTCGCAGTTCTGATGCTCGACAAGCATAACTAGAACGGCCTAGGGGAAAAGTACGCATACCGTTGTAATCGGGCGAGTTTCTACTTTCAGATGCAACAGAAATTTTGCGGATTGGTCAATCCGTTCGCGAGATATTGCAGTTTGGAGGTTAGAAACGCTTGAGCAACTCAAAATTTTCACATTTCTGATGCTCGAAACGAATAACTAGAACGGCCTACGGGAAAAGTACGCATACCGTTGTAATCGGGCGGGTTTCTACTTTCAGATGCAACAGAAGTTTTGCGGATTGGTCATTCCGTTCGCGAGATATGGCAGTTTGGAGGTAAGAAATGCATGAGAAACTCAAAATTTTCGCAGTTCTGATGCTGCAAACGAATAACCAGAACGGCCTAGGGGAAAAGTACAAATACCGTTGTAATCGGGCGAGTTTCTACATTCAGATGCAACAGAAATTTTGCGGATTGGTCAATCCGTTCGCGAGATATGGCAGTTTGGAGGTAAGAAACGTTTGAGAAACTCAAAATTTTCGCAGTTCTGATGCTCGATACGAATAACTAGAACGGCCTAGGGGAAAAGTACGCATACCGTTGTAATCGGGCGAGTTTCTACTTTCAGATGCAACAGAAATTTTGCGGATTGGTCATTCCGTTCGCGAGATATGGCAGTTTGGAGGTAAGAAATGCATGAGAAACTCAAAATTTTCGCAGTTCTGATGCTGCAAACGAATAACCAGAACGGCCTAGGGGAAAAGTACAAATACCGTTGTAATCGGGCGAGTTTCTACATTCAGATGCAACAGAAATTTTGCGGATTGGTCAATCCGTTCGCGAGATATGGCAGTTTGGAGGTAAGAAACGTTTGAGAAACTCAAAATTTTCGCAGTTCTGATGCTCGATACGAATAACTAGAACGGCCTAGGGGAAAAGTACACTTACCGTTGTAATCGGGCGAGTTTCTACATTCAGATGCAACAGAAATTTTGCGGATTGGTAAATCCGTTCGCGAGATATGGCAGTTTGGAGGTAAGAAACGTTTGAGAAACTCAAAATTTTCGCAGTTCTGATGCTCGACACGAATAACTAGAACGGCCTAGGGGAAAAGTACGCATACCGTTGTAATCGGGCGAGTTTCTACTTTCAGATGCAACAGAAATTTTGCGGATTGGTCAATCCGTTCGCGAGATATGGCCGTTTGGAGGTAAGAAATGCATGAGAAACTCAAAATTTTAGCAGTTCTGATGCTCGAAACGAATAACCAGAACGGCCTAGGGGAAAAGTACACATAACGTTGTAATTGGGCGAGTTTCTACATTCAGATGCAACAGAAATTTTGCGGATTGGTCAATCCGTTCGCGAGATATGGCAGTTTGGAGGTAAGAAATGCATGAGAAACTCAAAATTTTCGCAGTTCTGATGCTCGAAACGGATAACTAGAACAGCCTAGGGGAAAAGTACGCATACCGTTGTGATCGGGCGAGTTTCTACTTTCAGATGCAACAGAAATTTTGCGGATTGGTCAATCCGTTCGCGAGATATGGCAGTTTGGAGGTAAGAAACGCTTGAGAAACTCAAAATTTTCGCAGTTCTGATGCTCGAAACGAATAACTAGAACGGCCTAGGGGAAAAGTGCGCATACCGTTGTAATCGGGCGAGTTTCTACTTTCAGATGCAACAGAAATTTTGCGGATTGGTCAATCCGTTCGCGAGTTATGGCAGTTTGGAGGTAAGAAACGGATGAGAAACTCAAAATTTTCGCAGTACCGATGCTCGAAACGAATAACTGGAACGGCCTAGGGGAAAAGTACACCTGCCGTTGTAATCGGGCGAGCTTCTACTTTCAGATGCAACAGAAATTTTGCGGATTGGTCAATCCGTTCGCGAGATATGGCAGTTTGGAGGTAAGAAACGCTTGGGAAACTCAAAATTTTCGCAGTTCTGATGCTCGACAAGCATAACTAGAACGGCCTAGGGGAAAAGTACGCATACCGTTGTAATCGGGCGAGTTTCTACTTTCAGATGCAACAGAAATTTTGCGGATTGGTCAATCCGTTCGCGAGATATGGCAGTTTGGAGGTGAGAAACGCTTGAGAAACTCAAAATTTTCGCAGTTCTGATGCTCGAAACGAATAACCAGAACGGCCTAGGGGAAAAGTACGCATACCGTTGTAATCGGGCGAGTTTCTACTTTCTAATGCAACAGAAATTTTGCGGATTGGTCAATCCGTTCGCGAGATATGGCAGTTTGGAGGTAAGAAATGCATGAGAAACTCAAAATTTTCGCAGTTCTGATGCTCGAAACGAATAACCAGAACGGCCTAGGGGAAAAGTACACATAACGTTGTAATTGGGCGAGTTTCTACATTCAGATGCAACAGAAATTTTGCGGATTGGTCAATCCGTTCGCGAGATATGGCAGTTTGGAGGTAAGAAATGCATGAGAAACTCAAAATTTTCGCAGTTCTGATGCTCGAAACGGATAACTAGAACAGCCTTCGGGAAAAGTACTCATACCGTTGTGATCGGGCGAGTTTCTACTTTCAGATGCAACAGAAATTTTGCGGATTGGTCAATCCGTTCGCGAAATATGGCAGTTTGGAGGTGAGAAACGCTTGAGAAACTCAAAATTTTCGCAGATCTGATGCTCGAAACGAATAACTAGAACGGCCTAGGGGAAAAGTGCGCATACCGTTGTAATCGGGCGAGTTTCTACTTTCAGATGCAACAGAAATTTTGCGGATTGGTCAATCCGTTCGCGAGTTATGGCAGTTTGGAGGTAAGAAACGGATGAGAAACTCTAAATTTTCGCAGTACCGATGCTCGAAACGAATAACTGGAACGGCCTAGGGGAAAAGTACACCTACCGTTGTAATCGGGCGAGTTTCTACTTTCAGATGCAACAGAAATTTTGCGGATTGGTCAATCCGTTCGCGAGATATCGCAGTTTGGAGGTTAGAAACGCTTGAGCAACTCAAAATTTTCACATTTCTGATGCTCGAAACGAATAACTAGAACGGCCTACGGGAAAAGTACGCATACCGTTGTAATCGAGCGGGTTTCTACTTTCAGATGCAACAGAAGTTTTGCGGATTGGTCAATCCGTTCGCGAGATATGGCAGTTTGGAGGTAACCAACGTTTGAGAAACTCAAAATTTTCGCAGTTCTGATGCTCGAAACGGATAACTAGAACGGCCTAGGGGAAAAGTACGCATACCGTTGTAATCGGGCGAGTTTCTACTTTCAGAGGCAACAGAAATTTTGCGGATTGGTCAATCCGTTCGCGAGATATGGTAGTTTGGAGGTAAGAAACGCTTGAGAAACTCAAAATTTTCGCAGTTCTGATGCTCGAAACGAATAACCAGAACGGCCTAGTGGTAAAGTACACATACCGTTGTAATCGGGCGAGTTTCTACATTCAGATGCAACAGAAATTTTGCGGATTGGTCAATCCGTTCGCGAGATATGGCAGTTTGGAGGTAAGAAACGTTTGAGAAACTCAAAATTTTCGCAGTTCTGATGCTCGAAACGAATAACTAGAACGGCCTAGGGGAAAAGTATGCATACAGTTGTAATCGGGCGAGTTTCTACTTTCAGATGCAACAGAAATTTTGCGGATTGGTCGATCCGTTCGCGAGATATGGCAGTTTGGATGTAAGAAACGCTTGGGAAACTCAAAATTTTCGCAGTTCTGATGCTCGACAAGCATAACTAGAACGGCCTAGGGGAAAAGTACGCATACCGTTGTAATCGGGCGAGTATCTACTTTCAGATGCAACAGAAATTTTGCGGATTGGTCAATCCGTTCGCGAAATATGGCAGTTTGGAGGTGAGAAACGCTTGAGAAACTCAAAATTTTCGCAGATCTGATGCTCGAAACGAATAACTAGAACGGCCTAGGGGAAAAGTGCGCATACCGTTGTAATCGGGCGAGTTTCTACTTTCAGATGCAACAGAAATTTTGCGGATTGGTCAATCCGTTCGCGAGTTATGGCAGTTTGGAGGTAAGAAACGGATGAGAAACTCTAAATTTTCGCAGTACCGATGCTCGAAACGAATAACTGGAACGGCCTAGGGGAAAAGTACACCTACCGTTGTAATCGGGCGAGTTTCTACTTTCAGATGCAACAGAAATTTTGCGGATTGGTCAATCCGTTCGCGAGATATCGCAGTTTGGAGGTTAGAAACGCTTGAGCAACTCAAAATTTTCACATTTCTGATGCTCGAAACGAATAACTAGAACGGCCTACGGGAAAAGTACGCATACCGTTGTAATCGAGCGGGTTTCTACTTTCAGATGCAACAGAAGTTTTGCGGATTGGTCAATCCGTTCGCGAGATATGGCAGTTTGGAGGTAACCAACGTTTGAGAAACTCAAAATTTTCGCAGTTCTGATGCTCGAAACGGATAACTAGAACGGCCTAGGGGAAAAGTACGCATACCGTTGTAATCGGGCGAGTTTCTACTTTCAGAGGCAACAGAAATTTTGCGGATTGGTCAATCCGTTCGCGAGATATGGTAGTTTGGAGGTAAGAAACGCTTGAGAAACTCAAAATTTTCGCAGTTCTGATGCTCGAAACGAATAACCAGTACGGCCTAGTGGTAAAGTACACATACCGTTGTAATCGGGCGAGTTTCTACATTCAGATGCAACAGAAATTTTGCGGATTGGTCAATCCGTTCGCGAGATATGGCAGTTTGGAGGTAAGAAACGTTTGAGAAACTCAAAATTTTCGCAGTTCTGATGCTCGAAACGAATAACTAGAACGGCCTAGGGGAAAAGTACGCATACCGTTGTAATCGGGCGAGTTTCTACTTTCAGATGCAACAGAAATTTTGCGGATTGGTCAATCCGTTCGTGAGATATGGCCGTTTGGAGGTAAGAAATGCATGAGAAACTCAAAATTTTCGCAGTTCTGATGCTCGAAACGAATAACCAGAACGGCCTAGGGGAAAAGTACACATATCGTTGTAATCGGGCGAGTTTCTACATACAGATGCAACAGAAATTTTGCGGATTGGTCAATCCGTTCGCGAGATATGGCAGTTTGGAGGTAAGAAACGTTTGAGAAACTCAAAATTTTCGCAGTTCTGATGCTCGATACGAATAACTAGAACGGCCTAGGGGAAAAGACACATACCATTGTAATCGGGCGAGTTTCTACTTTCAGATGCAACAAAAATTTTGCGGATTGGTCAATCCGTTCGCGAGATATGGCAGTTTGGAGGTAACAAACGTTTGAGAAACTCAAAATTTTCGCAGTTCTGATACTCGAAACGGATAACTAGAACGGCCTAGGGGAAAAGTACGCATACCGTTGTAATCGGGCGAATTTCTACTTTCAGATGCAACAGAAATTTTGCGGATTGGTCAATCCGTTCGCGAGATATGGCAGTTTGGAGGTAAGAAATGCATGAGAAACTCAAAATTTTCGCAGTTCTGATGCTCGAAACGAATAACCAGAACGGCCTAGGGGAAAAGTTCGCATACCGTTGTAATCGGGCGAGTTTATACTTTCAGATGCAACAGCAATTTTGCGGATTGGTCAATCCGTTCGCGAGATATGGCCGTTTGGATGTAAGAAACGCTTGAGAAACTCAAAATTTTCGCAGTTCTGATTCTCGAAACGAATAACTAGAACGGCCTAGGGGAAAAGTACGCATACCGTTGTAATCGGGCGAGTTTCTACTTTCAGAGGCAACAGAAATTTTGCGGATTGGTCAATCCGTTCGCGAGATATGGTAGTCTGGAGGTTAGAAACGCTTGAGCAACTCAAAATTTTCACATTTCTGATGCTCGAAACGAATAACCAGAACGGCCTAGGGGAAAAGTACACATACCGTTGTAATCGGGCGATTTTCTACATTCAGATGCAACAGAAATTTTGCGGATTGGTCAATCCGTTCGCGAGATATGGCAGTTTGGAGATAAGAAACGTTTGAGAAACTCAAAATTTTCGCAGTTCTGATGCTCGAAACGAATAACTAGAACGGACTAGGGGAAAAGTACCCATACCGTTGTAATCGGGCGAGTCTCTACTTTCAGATGCAACAAAAATTTTGCGGATTGGTCAATCCGTTCGCCAGATATGGCAGTTTGGAGGTAAGAAACGTTTGAGAAACTCAAAATTTTCGCAGTTCTGATGCTCGAAACGAATAACTAGAACGGCCTAGGGGAAAAGTACGCATACCGTTGTAATCGGGCGAGTTTCTACTTTCAGATGCAACAGAAGTTTTGCGGATTGGTCATTCCGTTCGCGAGTTATGGCCGTTTGGAGGTAAGAAATGCATGAGAAACTCAAAATTTTCGCAGTTCTGATGCTCGAAACGAATAACCAGAACGGCCTAGGGGAAAAGTACACATACCGTTGTAATCGGGCGAGTTTCTACATACAGATGCAACAGAAATTTTGCGGATTGGTCAATCCGTTCGCGAGATATGGCAGTTTGGATGTAAGAAACGCTTGAGAAACTCAAAATTTTCGCAGTTCTGATTCTCGAAACGAATAACTAGAACGGCCTAGGGGAAAAGTACGCATACCATTGTAATCGGGCGAGTTTCTACTTTCAGATGCAACAAAAATTTTGCGGATTGGTCAATCCGTTCGCGAGATATCGCAGTTTGGAGGTTAGAAACGCTTGAGCAACTCAAAATTTTCACATTTCTGATGCTCGAAACGAATAACTGGAACGTCCTACGGGAAAAGTACACATACCGTTGTAATCGGGCGGGTTTCTACTTTCAGATGCAACAGAAGTTTTGCGGATTGGTCATTCCGTTCGCGAGATATGGCCGTTTGGAGGTAAGAAATGCATGAGAAACTCAAAATTTTCGCAGTTCTGATGCTCGAAACGAATAACCAGAACGGCCTAGGGGAAAAGTACACATACCGTTGTAATCGGGCGAGTTTCTACATACAGATGCAACAGAAATTTTGCGGATTGGTCAATCCGTTCGCGAGATATGGCAGTTTGGAGGTAAGAAATGCATGAGAAACTCAAAATTTTCGCAGTTCTGATGCTCGAAACGAATAACTACAACGGCCTAGGGGAAAAGTACGCATACCGTTGTAATCGGGCGAGTTTCTACTTTCAGAGGCAACAGAAATTTTGCGGATTGGTCAATCCGTTCGCGAGATATGGTAGTCTGGAGGTTAGAAACGCTTGAGCAACTCAAAATTTTCACATTTCTGATGCTCGAAACGAATAACTAGAACGGCCTACGGGAAAAGTACGCATACCGTTGTAATCGGGCGGGTTTCTACTTTCAGATGCAACAGAAGTTTTGCGGATTGGTCATTCCGTTCGCGAGATATGGCCGTTTGGAGGTAAGAAATGCATGAGAAACTCAAAATTTTCGCAGTTCTGATGCTCGAAACGAATAACCAGAACGGCCTAGGGGAAAAGTACACATACCGTTGTAATCGGGCGAGTTTCTACATACAGATGCAACAGAAATTTTGCAGATTGGTCAATCCGTTCGCCAGATATGGCAGTTTGGAGGTAAGAAACGTTTGAGAAACTCAAAATTTTCGCAGTTCTGATGCTCGAAACGAATAACTAGAACGGCCTAGGGGAAAAGTACGCATACCGTTGTAATCGGGCGAGTTTCTACTTTCAGATGCAACAGAAATTTTGCGGATTGGTCGATCCGTTCGCGAGATATGGCAGTTTGGAGGTAAGAAACGCTTGGGAAACTCAAAATTTTCGCAGTTCTGATGCTCGACAAGCATAACTAGAACGGCCTAGGGGAAAAGTACGCATACCGTTGTAATCGGGCGAGTTTCTACTTTCAGATGCAACAGAAATTTTGCGGATTGGTCAATCCGTTCGCGAGATATGGCCGTTTGGAGGTAAGAAATGCATGAGAAACTCAAAATTTTCGCAGTTCTGATGCTCGAAACGAATAACCAGAACGGCCTAGGGGAAAAGTACACATACCGTTGTAATCGGGCGAGTTTCTACATACAGATGCAACAGAAATTTTGAGGATTGGTCAATCCGTTCGCGAGATATGGCAGTTTGGAGGTAAGAAATGCATGAGAAACTCAAAATTTTCGCAGTTCTGATGCTCGAAACGAATAACCAGAACGGCCTAGGGGAAAAGTTCGCATACCGTTGTAATCGGGCGAGTTTATACTTTCAGATGCAACAGCAATTTTGCGGATTGGTCAATCCGTTCGCGAGATATGGCCGTTTGGATGTAAGAAACGCTTGAGAAACTCAAAATTTTCGCAGTTCTGATTCTCGAAACGAATAACTAGAACGGCCTAGGGGAAAAGTACGCATACCGTTGTAATCGGGCGAGTTTCTACTTTCAGAGGCAACAGAAATTTTGCGGATTGGTCAATCCGTTCGCGAGATATGGTAGTCTGGAGGTTAGAAACGCTTGAGCAACTCAAAATTTTCACATTTCTGATGCTCGAAACGAATAACTAGAACGGCCTACGGGAAAAGTACGCATACCGTTGTAATCGGGCGGGTTTCTACTTTCAGATGCAACAGAAGTTTTGCGGATTTGTCATTCCGCTCGCGAGATATGGCCGTTTGGAGGTAAGAAATGCATGAGAAACTCAAAATTTTCGCAGTTCTGATGCTCGAAACGAATAACCAGAACGGCCTAGGGGAAAAGTACACATACCGTTGTAATCGGGCGAGTTTCTACATACAGATGCAACAGAAATTTTGCAGATTGGTCAATCCGTTCGCGAGATATGGCAGTTTGGAGGTAAGAAACGTTTGAGAAACTCAAAATTTTCGCAGTTCTGGTGCTCGAAACGAATAACTAGAACGGCCTAGGGGAAAAGTACGCATACCGTTGTAATCGGGCGAGTTTCTACTTTCAGATGCAACAGAAATTTTGCGGATTGGTCGATCCGTTCGCGAGATATGGCAGTTTGGAGGTAAGAAACGCTTGGGAAACTCAAAATTTTCGCAGTTCTGATGCTCGACAAGCATAACTAGAACGGCCTAGGGGAAAAGTACGCATACCGTTGTAATCGGGCGAGTTTCTACTTTCAGATGCAACAGAAATTTTGCGGATTGGTCAATCCGTTCGTGAGATATGGCCGTTTGGAGGTAAGAAATGCATGAGAAACTCTAAATTTTCGCAGTACCGATGCTCGAAACGAATAACTGGAACGGCCTAGGGGAAAAGTACACCTACCGTTGTAATCGGGCGAGTTTCTACTTTCAGATGCAACAGAAATTTTGCGGATTGGTCAATCCGTTCGCGAGATATCGCAGTTTGGAGGTTAGAAACGCTTGAGCAACTCAAAATTTTCACATTTCTGATGCTCGAAACGAATAACTAGAACGGCCTACGGGAAAAGTACGCATACCGTTGTAATCGAGCGGGTTTCTACTTTCAGATGCAACAGAAGTTTTGCGGATTGGTCAATCCGTTCGCGAGATATGGCAGTTTGGAGGTAACCAACGTTTGAGAAACTCAAAATTTTCGCAGTTCTGATGCTCGAAACGGATAACTAGAACGGCCTAGGGGAAAAGTACGCATACCGTTGTAATCGGGCGAGTTTCTACTTTCAGAGGCAACAGAAATTTTGCGGATTGGTCAATCCGTTCGCGAGATATGGTAGTTTGGAGGTAAGAAACGCTTGAGAAACTCAAAATTTTCGCAGTTCTGATGCTCGAAACGAATAACCAGTACGGCCTAGTGGTAAAGTACACATACCGTTGTAATCGGGCGAGTTTCTACATTCAGATGCAACAGAAATTTTGCGGATTGGTCAATCCGTTCGCGAGATATGGCAGTTTGGAGGTAAGAAACGTTTGAGAAACTCAAAATTTTCGCAGTTCTGATGCTCGAAACGAATAACTAGAACGGCCTAGGGGAAAAGTACGCATACCGTTGTAATCGGGCGAGTTTCTACTTTCAGATGCAACAGAAATTTTGCGGATTGGTCAATCCGTTCGTGAGATATGGCCGTTTGGAGGTAAGAAATGCATGAGAAACTCAAAATTTTCGCAGTTCTGATGCTCGAAACGAATAACCAGAACGGCCTAGGGGAAAAGTACACATATCGTTGTAATCGGGCGAGTTTCTACATACAGATGCAACAGAAATTTTGCGGATTGGTCAATCCGTTCGCGAGATATGGCAGTTTGGAGGTAAGAAACGTTTGAGAAACTCAAAATTTTCGCAGTTCTGATGCTCGATACGAATAACTAGAACGGCCTAGGGGAAAAGACACATACCATTGTAATCGGGCGAGTTTCTACTTTCAGATGCAACAAAAATTTTGCGGATTGGTCAATCCGTTCGCGAGATATGGCAGTTTGGAGGTAACAAACGTTTGAGAAACTCAAAATTTTCGCAGTTCTGATACTCGAAACGGATAACTAGAACGGCCTAGGGGAAAAGTACGCATACCGTTGTAATCGGGCGAATTTCTACTTTCAGATGCAACAGAAATTTTGCGGATTGGTCAATCCGTTCGCGAGATATGGCAGTTTGGAGGTAAGAAATGCATGAGAAACTCAAAATTTTCGCAGTTCTGATGCTCGAAACGAATAACCAGAACGGCCTAGGGGAAAAGTTCGCATACCGTTGTAATCGGGCGAGTTTATACTTTCAGATGCAACAGCAATTTTGCGGATTGGTCAATCCGTTCGCGAGATATGGCCGTTTGGATGTAAGAAACGCTTGAGAAACTCAAAATTTTCGCAGTTCTGATTCTCGAAACGAATAACTAGAACGGCCTAGGGGAAAAGTACGCATACCGTTGTAATCGGGCGAGTTTCTACTTTCAGAGGCAACAGAAATTTTGCGGATTGGTCAATCCGTTCGCGAGATATGGTAGTCTGGAGGTTAGAAACGCTTGAGCAACTCAAAATTTTCACACTTCTGATGCTCGAAACGAATAACCAGAACGGCCTAGGGGAAAAGTACACATACCGTTGTAATCGGGCGATTTTCTACATTCAGATGCAACAGAAATTTTGCGGATTGGTCAATCCGTTCGCGAGATATGGCAGTTTGGAGATAAGAAACGTTTGAGAAACTCAAAATTTTCGCAGTTCTGATGCTCGAAACGAATAACTAGAACGGACTAGGGGAAAAGTACCCATACCGTTGTAATCGGGCGAGTCTCTACTTTCAGATGCAACAAAAATTTTGCGGATTGGTCAATCCGTTCGCCAGATATGGCAGTTTGGAGGTAAGAAACGTTTGAGAAACTCAAAATTTTCGCAGTTCTGATGCTCGAAACGAATAACTAGAACGGCCTAGGGGAAAAGTACGCATACCGTTGTAATCGGGCGAGTTTCTACTTTCAGATGCAACAGAAGTTTTGCGGATTGGTCATTCCGTTCGCGAGTTATGGCCGTTTGGAGGTAAGAAATGCATGAGAAACTCAAAATTTTCGCAGTTCTGATGCTCGAAACGAATAACCAGAACGGCCTAGGGGAAAAGTACACATACCGTTGTAATCGGGCGAGTTTCTACATACAGATGCAACAGAAATTTTGCGGATTGGTCAATCCGTTCGCGAGATATGGCAGTTTGGATGTAAGAAACGCTTGAGAAACTCAAAATTTTCGCAGTTCTGATTCTCGAAACGAATAACTAGAACGGCCTAGGGGAAAAGTACGCATACCATTGTAATCGGGCGAGTTTCTACTTTCAGATGCAACAAAAATTTTGCGGATTGGTCAATCCGTTCGCGAGATATCGCAGTTTGGAGGTTAGAAACGCTTGAGCAACTCAAAATTTTCACATTTCTGATGCTCGAAACGAATAACTGGAACGTCCTACGGGAAAAGTACACATACCGTTGTAATCGGGCGGGTTTCTACTTTCAGATGCAACAGAAGTTTTGCGGATTGGTCATTCCGTTCGCGAGATATGGCCGTTTGGAGGTAAGAAATGCATGAGAAACTCAAAATTTTCGCAGTTCTGATGCTCGAAACGAATAACCAGAACGGCCTAGGGGAAAAGTACACATACCGTTGTAATCGGGCGAGTTTCTACATACAGATGCAACAGAAATTTTGCGGATTGGTCAATCCGTTCGCGAGATATGGCAGTTTGGAGGTAAGAAATGCATGAGAAACTCAAAATTTTCGCAGTTCTGATGCTCGAAACGAATAACTACAACGGCCTAGGGGAAAAGTACGCATACCGTTGTAATCGGGCGAGTTTCTACTTTCAGAGGCAACAGAAATTTTGCGGATTGGTCAATCCGTTCGCGAGATATGGTAGTCTGGAGGTTAGAAACGCTTGAGCAACTCAAAATTTTCACATTTCTGATGCTCGAAACGAATAACTAGAACGGCCTACGGGAAAAGTACGCATACCGTTGTAATCGGGCGGGTTTCTACTTTCAGATGCAACAGAAGTTTTGCGGATTGGTCATTCCGTTCGCGAGATATGGCCGTTTGGAGGTAAGAAATGCATGAGAAACTCAAAATTTTCGCAGTTCTGATGCTCGAAACGAATAACCAGAACGGCCTAGGGGAAAAGTACACATACCGTTGTAATCGGGCGAGTTTCTACATACAGATGCAACAGAAATTTTGCAGATTGGTCAATCCGTTCGCCAGATATGGCAGTTTGGAGGTAAGAAACGTTTGAGAAACTCAAAATTTTCGCAGTTCTGATGCTCGAAACGAATAACTAGAACGGCCTAGGGGAAAAGTACGCATACCGTTGTAATCGGGCGAGTTTCTACTTTCAGATGCAACAGAAGTTTTGCGGATTGGTCATTCCGTTCGCGAGTTATGGCCGTTTGGAGGTAAGAAATGCATGAGAAACTCAAAATTTTCGCAGTTCTGATGCTCGAAACGAATAACCAGAACGGCCTAGGGGAAAAGTACACATACCGTTGTAATCGGGCGAGTTTCTACATACAGATGCAACAGAAATTTTGCGGATTGGTCAATCCGTTCGCGAGATATGGCAGTTTGGATGTAAGAAATGCATGAGAAACTCAAAATTTTCGCAGTTCTGATGCTCGAAACGAATAACCAGAACGGCCTAGGGGAAAAGTACACATACCGTTGTAATCGGGCGAGTTTCTACATACAGATGCAACAGAAATTTTGCGGATTGGTCAATCCGTTCGCGAGATATGGCAGTTTGGATGTAAGAAACGCTTGAGAAACTCAAAATTTTCGCAGTTCTGATTCTCGAAACGAATAACTAGAACGGCCTAGGGGAAAAGTACGCATACCATTGTAATCGGGCGAGTTTCTACTTTCAGATGCAACAAAAATTTTGCGGATTGGTCAATCCGTTCGCGAGATATCGCAGTTTGGAGGTTAGAAACGCTTGAGCAACTCAAAATTTTCACATTTCTGATGCTCGAAACGAATAACTGGAACGTCCTACGGGAAAAGTACACATACCGTTGTAATCGGGCGGGTTTCTACTTTCAGATGCAACAGAAGTTTTGCGGATTGGTCATTCCGTTCGCGAGATATGGCCGTTTGGAGGTAAGAAATGCATGAGAAACTCAAAATTTTCGCAGTTCTGATGCTCGAAACGAATAACCAGAACGGCCTAGGGGAAAAGTACACATACCGTTGTAATCGGGCGAGTTTCTACATACAGATGCAACAGAAATTTTGCGGATTGGTCAATCCGTTCGCGAGATATGGCAGTTTGGAGGTAAGAAATGCATGAGAAACTCAAAATTTTCGCAGTTCTGATGCTCGAAACGAATAACTACAACGGCCTAGGGGAAAAGTACGCATACCGTTGTAATCGGGCGAGTTTCTACTTTCAGAGGCAACAGAAATTTTGCGGATTGGTCAATCCGTTCGCGAGATATGGTAGTCTGGAGGTTAGAAACGCTTGAGCAACTCAAAATTTTCACATTTCTGATGCTCGAAACGAATAACTAGAACGGCCTACGGGAAAAGTACGCATACCGTTGTAATCGGGCGGGTTTCTACTTTCAGATGCAACAGAAGTTTTGCGGATTGGTCATTCCGTTCGCGAGATATGGCCGTTTGGAGGTAAGAAATGCATGAGAAACTCAAAATTTTCGCAGTTCTGATGCTCGAAACGAATAACCAGAACGGCCTAGGGGAAAAGTACACATACCGTTGTAATCGGGCGAGTTTCTACATACAGATGCAACAGAAATTTTGCAGATTGGTCAATCCGTTCGCCAGATATGGCAGTTTGGAGGTAAGAAACGTTTGAGAAACTCAAAATTTTCGCAGTTCTGATGCTCGAAACGAATAACTAGAACGGCCTAGGGGAAAAGTACGCATACCGTTGTAATCGGGCGAGTTTCTACTTTCAGATGCAACAGAAATTTTGCGGATTGGTCGATCCGTTCGCGAGATATGGCAGTTTGGAGGTAAGAAACGCTTGGGAAACTCAAAATTTTCGCAGTTCTGATGCTCGACAAGCATAACTAGAACGGCCTAGGGGAAAAGTACGCATACCGTTGTAATCGGGCGAGTTTCTACTTTCAGATGCAACAGAAATTTTGCGGATTGGTCAATCCGTTCGCGAGATATGGCCGTTTGGAGGTAAGAAATGCATGAGAAACTCAAAATTTTCGCAGTTCTGATGCTCGAAACGAATAACCAGAACGGCCTAGGGGAAAAGTACACATACCGTTGTAATCGGGCGAGTTTCTACATACAGATGCAACAGAAATTTTGAGGATTGGTCAATCCGTTCGCGAGATATGGCAGTTTGGAGGTAAGAAATGCATGAGAAACTCAAAATTTTCGCAGTTCTGATGCTCGAAACGAATAACCAGAACGGCCTAGGGGAAAAGTTCGCATACCGTTGTAATCGGGCGAGTTTATACTTTCAGATGCAACAGCAATTTTGCGGATTGGTCAATCCGTTCGCGAGATATGGCCGTTTGGATGTAAGAAACGCTTGAGAAACTCAAAATTTTCGCAGTTCTGATTCTCGAAACGAATAACTAGAACGGCCTAGGGGAAAAGTACGCATACCGTTGTAATCGGGCGAGTTTCTACTTTCAGAGGCAACAGAAATTTTGCGGATTGGTCAATCCGTTCGCGAGATATGGTAGTCTGGAGGTTAGAAACGCTTGAGCAACTCAAAATTTTCACATTTCTGATGCTCGAAACGAATAACTAGAACGGCCTACGGGAAAAGTACGCATACCGTTGTAATCGGGCGGGTTTCTACTTTCAGATGCAACAGAAGTTTTGCGGATTTGTCATTCCGCTCGCGAGATATGGCCGTTTGGAGGTAAGAAATGCATGAGAAACTCAAAATTTTCGCAGTTCTGATGCTCGAAACGAATAACCAGAACGGCCTAGGGGAAAAGTACACATACCGTTGTATTCGGGCGAGTTTCTACATACAGATGCAACAGAAATTTTGCAGATTGGTCAATCCGTTCGCGAGATATGGCAGTTTGGAGGTAAGAAACGTTTGAGAAACTCAAAATTTTCGCAGTTCTGATGCTCGAAACGAATAACTAGAACGGCCTAGGGGAAAAGTACGCATACCGTTGTAATCGGGCGAGTTTCTACTTTCAGATGCAACAGAAATTTTGCGGATTGGTCGATCCGTTCGCGAGATATGGCAGTTTGGAGGTAAGAAACGCTTGGGAAACTCAAAATTTTCGCAGTTCTGATGCTCGACAAGCATAACTAGAACGGCCTAGGGGAAAAGTACGCATACCGTTGTAATCGGGCGAGTTTCTACTTTCAGATGCAACAGAAATTTTGCGGATTGGTCAATCCGTTCGTGAGATATGGCCGTTTGGAGGTAAGAAATGCATGAGAAACTCAAAATTTTCGCAGTTCTGATGCTCGAAACGAATAACCAGAACGGCCTAGGGGAAAAGTACACATATCGTTGTAATCGGGCGAGTTTCTACATACAGATGCAACAGAAATTTTGCGGATTGGTCAATCCGTTCGCGAGATATGGCAGTTTGGAGGTAAGAAACGTTTGAGAAACTCAAAATTTTCGCAGTTCTGATGCTCGATACGAATAACTAGAACGGCCTAGGGGAAAAGTCACATACCATTGTAATCGGGCGAGTTTCTACTTTCAGATGCAACAAAAATTTTGCGGATTGGTCAATCCGTTCGCGAGATATGGCAGTTTGGAGGTAACAAACGTTTGAGAAACTCAAAATTTTCGCAGTTCTGATACTCGAAACGGATAACTAGAACGGCCTAGGGGAAAAGTACGCATACCGTTGTAATCGGGCGAATTTCTACTTTCAGATGCAACAGAAATTTTGCGGATTGGTCAATCCGTTCGCGAGATATGGCAGTTTGGAGGTAAGAAATGCATGAGAAACTCAAAATTTTCGCAGTTCTGATGCTCGAAACGAATAACCAGAACGGCCTAGGGGAAAAGTTCGCATACCGTTGTAATCGGGCGAGTTTATACTTTCAGATGCAACAGCAATTTTGCGGATTGGTCAATCCGTTCGCGAGTTATGGCAGTTTGGAGGTAAGAAACGGATGAGAAACTCAAAATTTTCGCAGTTCTGATGCTCGAAACGAATAACTAGAACGGCCTAGGGGAAAAGTACGCATACCGTTGTAATCGGGCGAGTTTCTACTTTCAGATGCAACAGAAATTTTGCGGATTGGTCAATCCGTTCGCGAGATATGGCAGTTTGGAGGTGAGAAACGCTTGAGAAACTCAAAATTTTCGCAGTTCTGATGCTCGAAACGAATAACCAGAACGGCCTAGGGGAAAAGTACGCATACCGTTGTAATCGGGCGAGTTTCTACTTTCTAATGCAACAGAAATTTTGCGGATTGGTCAATCCGTTCGCGAGATATGGCAGTTTGGAGGTAAGAAATGCATGAGAAACTCAAAATTTTAGCAGTTCTGATGCTCGAAACGAATAACCAGAACGGCCTAGGGGAAAAGTACACATAGCGTTGTAATTGGGCGAGTTTCTACATTCAGATGCAACAGAAATTTTGCGGATTGGTCAATCCGTTCGCGAGATATGGCAGTTTGGAGGTAAGAAATGCATGAGAAACTCAAAATTTTCGCAGTTCTGATGCTCGAAACGGATAACTAGAACAGCCTAGGGGAAAAGTACGCATACCGTTGTGATCGGGCGAGTTTCTACTTTCAGATGCAACAGAAATTTTGCGGATTGGTCAATCCGTTCGCGAGATATGGCTGTTTGGAGGTAAGAAACGCTTGAGAAACTCAAAATTTTCGCAGTTCTGATGCTCGAAACGAATAACTAGAACGGCCTAGGGGAAAAGTGCGCATACCGTTGTAATCGGGCGAGTTTCTACTTTCAGATGCAACAGAAATTTTGCGGATTGGTCAATCCGTTCGCGAGTTATGGCAGTTTGGAGGTAAGAAACGGATGAGAAACTCAAAATTTTCGCAGTACCGATGCTCGAAACGAATAACTGGAACGGCCTAGGGGAAAAGTACACCTGCCGTTGTAATCGGGCGAGCTTCTACTTTCAGATGCAACAGAAATTTTGCGGATTGGTCAATCCGTTCGCGAGATATGGCAGTTTGGAGGTAAGAAACGCTTGGGAAACTCAAAATTTTCGCAGTTCTGATGCTCGACAAGCATAACTAGAACGGCCTAGGGGAAAAGTACGCATACCGTTGTAATCGGGCGAGTTTCTACTTTCAGATGCAACAGAAATTTTGCGGATTGGTCAATCCGTTCGCGAGATATGGCAGTTTGGAGGTGAGAAACGCTTGAGAAACTCAAAATTTTCGCAGTTCTGATGCTCGAAACGAATAACCAGAACGGCCTAGGGGAAAAGTACGCATACCGTTGTAATCGGGCGAGTTTCTACTTTCTAATGCAACAGAAATTTTGCGGATTGGTCAATCCGTTCGCGAGATATGGCAGTTTGGAGGTAAGAAATGCATGAGAAACTCAAAATTTTCGCAGTTCTGATGCTCGAAACGAATAACCAGAACGGCCTAGGGGAAAAGTACACATAACGTTGTAATTGGGCGAGTTTCTACATTCAGATGCAACAGAAATTTTGCGGATTGGTCAATCCGTTCGCGAGATATGGCAGTTTGGAGGTAAGAAATGCATGAGAAACTCAAAATTTTCGCAGTTCTGATGCTCGAAACGAATAACCAGAACGGCCTAGGGGAAAAGTACACATACCGTTGTAATCGGGCGAGTTTCTACATACAGATGCAACAGAAATTTTGCAGATTGGTCAATCCGTTCGCGAGATATGGCAGTTTGGAGGTAAAAAACGTTTGAGAAACTCAAAATTTTCGCAGTTCTGATGCTCGAAACGAATAACTAGAACGGCCTAGGGGAAAGGTACGCATACCGTTGTAATCGGGCGAGTTTCTACTTTCAGATGCAACAGAAATTTTGCGGATTGGTCAATCCGTTCGCGAGATATGGCAGTTTGGAGGTAAGAAACGTTTGAGAAACTCAAAATTTTCGCAGTTCTGATGCTCGATACGAATAACTAGAACGGCCTAGGGGAAAAGTCACATACCATTGTAATCGGGCGAGTTTCTACTTTCAGATGCAACAAAAATTTTGCGGATTGGTCAATCCGTTCGCGAGATATGGCCGTTTGGATGTAAGAAACGCTTGAGAAACTCAAAATTTTCGCAGTTCTGATTCTCGAGACGAATAACTAGACCGGCCTAGGGGAAAAGTACGCATACCGTTGTAATCGGGCGAATTTCTACTTTCAGATGCAACAGAAATTTCGGGGGTTGGTCAATCCGTTCGCGAGATATCGCAGTTTGGAGGTTAGAAACGCTTGAGCAACTCAAAATTTTCACATTTCTGATGCTCGAAACGAATAACTAGAACGGCCTACGGGAAAAGTACGCATACCGTTGTAATCGGGCGGGTTTCTACTTTCAGATGCAACAGAAGTTTTGCGGATTGGTCATTCCGTTCGCGAGATATGGCCGTTTGGAGGTAAGAAATGCATGAGAAACTCAAAATTTTCGCAGTTCTGATGCTCGAAACGAATAACCAGAACGGCCTAGGGGAAAAGTACACATACCGTTGTAATCGGGCGAGTTTCTACATACAGATGCAACAGAAATTTTGCGGATTGGTCAATCCGTTCGCGAGATATGGCAGTTTGGATGTAAGAAACGCTTGAGAAACTCAAAATTTTCGCAGTTCTGATTCTCGAAACGAATAACTAGAACGGCCTAGGGGAAAAGTACGCATACCGTTGTAATCGGGCGAGTTTCTACTTTCAGAGGCAACAGAAATTTTGCGGATTGGTCAATCCGTTCGCGAGATATGGTAGTTTGGAGGTAAGAAACGCTTGAGAAACTCAAAATTTTCGCAGTTCTGATGCTCGAAACGAATAACCAGAACGGCCTAGGGGAAAAGTACGCATACCGTTGTAATCGGGCGAGTTTCTACTTTCAGATGCAACAGAAATTTTGCGGATTGGTCAATCCGTTCGCGAGATATGGCAGTTTGGAGGTAAGAAACGGATGAGAAACTCAAAATTTTCGCAGTTCCGATGCTCGAAACGAATAACTGGAACGGCCTAGGGGAAAAGTACACCTACCGTTGTAATCGGGCGAGTTTCTACTTTCAGATGCAACAGAAATTTCGGGGGTTGGTCAATCCGTTCGCGAGATATCGCAGTTTGGAGGTTAGAAACGCTTGAGCAACTCAAAATTTTCACATTTCTGATGCTCGAAACGAATAACTGGAACGGCCTACGGGAAAAGTACACATACCGTTGTAATCGGGCGGGTTTCTACTTTCAGATGCAACAGAAGTTTTGCGGATTGGTCATTCCGTTCGCGAGATATGGCCGTTTGGAGGTAAGAAATGCATGAGAAACTCAAAATTTTCGCAGTTCTGATGCTCGAAACGAATAACCAGAACGGCCTAGGGGAAAAGTACACATACCGTTGTAATCGGGCGAGTTTCTACATACAGATGCAACAGAAATTTTGCGGATTGGTCAATCCGTTCGCGAGATATGGCAGTTTGGAGGTAAGAAATGCATGAGAAACTCAAAATTTTCGCAGTTCTGATGCTCGAAACGAATAACTACAACGGCCTAGGGGAAAAGTACGCATACCGTTGTAATCGGGCGAGTTTCTACTTTCAGAGGCAACAGAAATTTTGCGGATTGGTCAATCCGTTCGCGAGATATGGTAGCCTGGAGGTTAGAAACGCTTGAGCAACTCAAAATTTTCGCAGTTCTGATGCTCGAAACGAATAACTAGAACGGCCTAGGGGAAAAGTACGCATACCGTTGTAATCGGGCGAGTTTCTACTTTCAGATGCAACAGAAATTTTGCGGATTGGTCGATCCGTTCGCGAGATATGGCAGTTTGGAGGTAAGAAACGCTTGGGAAACTCAAAATTTTCGCAGTTCTGATGCTCGGCAAGCATAACTAGAACGGCCTAGGGGAAAAGTACGCATACCGTTGTAATCGGGCGAGTTTCTACTTTCAGATGCAACAGAAATTTTGCGGATTGGTCAATCCGTTCGCGAGATATGGCAGTTTGGAGGTAACAAACGTTTGAGAAACTCAAAATTTTCGCAGTTCTGATACTCGAAACGGATAACTAGAACGGCCTAGGGGAAAAGTACGCATACCGTTGTAATCGGGCGAATTTCTACTTTCAGATGCAACAGAAATTTTGCGGATTGGTCAATCCGTTCGCGAGATATGGCAGTTTGGAGGTAAGAAATGCATGAGAAACTCAAAATTTTCGCAGTTCTGATGCTCGAAACGAATAACCAGAACGGCCTAGGGGAAAAGTTCGCATACCGTTGTAATCGGGCGGGTTTATACTTTCAGATGCAACAGCAATTTTGCGGATTGGTCAATCCGTTCGCGAGATATGGCCGTTTGGATGTAAGAAACGCTTGAGAAACTCAAAATTTTCGCAGTTCTGATTCTCGAAACGAATAACTAGAACGGCCTAGGGGAAAAGTACGCATACCGTTGTAATCGGGCGAGTTTCTACTTTCAGAGGCAACAGAAATTTTGCGGATTGGTCAATCCGTTCGCGAGATTCCTGTTGGTCGTCGCAACGACCCACTCCCAATTCCTCTTTTGGCTTTGACAGTGGTACGTGACGGCAGGAGGGACGGGGGCCTTGGCTTTACCGCCCGGGCCGCGAGGATGGTAACTCTATAAATTGCCCTCCAATCCTAAGCTGCGGTGCGCGGTGATGGGATGCGTGGTTGGGGGGGAGGCCCCAATCCCAAGCGGCCAACTCCGGGGTACCTGCCGACCCCCCGGAGTATTTAGGCCTGCCCGGGTATGGCGGCTCTGCCCGGGTCGACTTACGTTCCGACCTACTCGTGGGATCCAAAATGGATAAAACAAACTCAAAAAAAAAAAAAGGGGGAGGGGGGACGGTGCGCGTGGCGCGAGGGGTGGCGACGGAGGGGGCACTCGTGCCCCACCCGGCGCCGTTCGAGGAGGGGGACGAGACGGCGTCGGTCTCGTCCCTGGCGTCCGCGACCAGCGCCGCGGGCGTAAAGAGGCGCAGGACGGTGGAGGGGCGGAGGACGGAGGAAGATCCGTCCACGTCCGCTGCTCCACCGTTGCTCACGGTGACCGACGGGGAGGAGGACCTCAGGGACGAGGATACGGCCCATGTATCGGCCCGTATTGCCTCGTCCCTGAGGTCTATTGAGAAGGTGGCCACCACCTCGCGGGGGCTGACTACAGCCTCCGCGAGGTCGGTTGGCCAGGCCGCGACGGAGGCGCGGAGGGCTCTCCAGGAGCTGGGACGCCGTGTACCAGCTGCCTTGGAGTGCACGAACGCCCAGCTAAGGCAGCGTGTGGAGAAGCTGCAGGACGAGCTGGACTGCTTGCGGAGGGAATCGGACGCCCTTAGGAGGCGCCCTCATCCGGGGCCGACGGGCGTATGCACGTGTGGGGGAGGGAAAGCGGGAGCTCCCCCCACGCCAGCGGCGTCCACGAGGAGCATCGAGCTCCTCATGGACGCCAAGATGGCGGCCATGATGGCCGTCATCCGGGGGGAAATACGGGCGGCGCTTCGCCCCAAGGACGGAGCGCCGGCGGGACGGAGGACCGGGCCCGGGAAACAACCGAGGGGCGGGGGACCGCAGGGGGGGACCATCGCGGTTCCGGGCCCTGCGGCAGAGACGAAGGGCAAGGGTGCCGTGGTGGGGGGGGCGGCGGGGGCACAAATGCCTCCGCCGCCGCCCCCATCCGGTCCCTTGTGGACCGAGGTCCTTGGCCGAAGGGCGGGAAGGACGGCGAGGAGGGCGGCCCGGGTGCCGCCGCCTCCCCCGCCGGTTGCCCCGAAGAGGGACGGAAAGGCAGGGAGGGCGAAGCCCCGTCTGGGACGCCCCCCTTCAACGGCAGCAGTCATGCTGACCGTCCCGGAGGGGGGGGCGTCTCCTACGGGGAGGTGATGGCGGCGGCCAAGGAAAAGATATCCTTGGCCGCACTCGCCATCGAGTCGGTCCGCCCGTGATGGGCGGTGACGGGGGCGCTCATGCTGCGCGTGAGCGGCCCCGACAACGCAGCCAGGGCGGACCGACTGGCCGAAAAGCTGGGCGAGGCCTTGGCACCCCGGGGTGTCAGGGTCGCCCGGCCCACAAAGAGCGCGGAGCTGCGCGTTTGTGGGCTGGACGACTCGGTCACCCGGGAGGAGGTGGCCAGGGCGCTGGCCCAGGCCGGTGGCTGCTCTGAGGGGGACATCCGGACCGGGGAGGTCCGGCGGTCCTCCTCCGGCCTGGGAGCGGTGTGGGCACGGTGCCCTCTTCCGGCTGCCCGGAAGTTAGAAGCAGTCGGGAGGATCGTGGTGGGGTGGGTGTCGGCGAGGATCGAGGTCCTCGCCCAACGCCCACTCCAGTGCTACCGCTGCCTGGAGACGGGCCATGTCAGGCAGCGGTGCACCTCCGCGGTGGACCGCAGCGGTGCTTGTTACCGCTGCGGTGCCGAAGGCCACCGCGCGAGCCACTGCGCGGCGGCCCCCAAGTGCCCGCTGTGTGCGGACATGGGGAGACCCGCCGCGCACCGAATGGGGGGGAAGCAATGTACCCCCCCATCCCGACGAGGGCAGAGGAGAGGGGCGCCGGGGCCGCTCCCGGCGCCGGTGAGAGCGGCCCCAGCTGCGAGCGCCGCGGCGCCCGCGGACCTGGCCGCGACCGACGCGACGGCCGCAAGGAAGAGGTCGGAGGCGGCGACGGCGTTGGTGTCTGCGATGGAGGTGGACATCGGCCCCGCCGCCGTCCTCACGGAGGTGCCACCAGGAGGCGGTGAGGAGGCCATCAAATAATGGCTCCCCGCCTCCTCCTGCAGGCCAACCTCAACCACTGCCGTGCAGCGCAGGACCTGATGTGTCAGACGCTGGCGGAGTGGGGGGGTGGTCTGGCAGTCGCCGCCGAGCCGTACCGCGTCCCCGACCATCCGCATTGGATGGGGGATGCGGGCGGCTTGGTGGCGGCTGTGTGGCAGGGCGGTGACGGGTCCCCTCCGTTCTCCTTACTGGAGAACGGGGCGGGATTCGTCGCCGTCCAGTGGGGGGGAGTCGCCGTGGTGGGGTGCTACGTTTCGCCCAACTGCGGCCTTGCTGCCTTCGAGCAGTACTTGGCCGGGGTGGGGGCGTGCCTCACAAGGATTGCGCCCCGGCCGGTGCTGGTCCTGGGGGACTTCAATGCCTGGTCTGTGGCATGGGGGTCCCCCAGGACCAATCGGAGGGGCGAGGCTCTGGGCGACTGGGCGGCGGGCTTCGACCTCCGGTTGATTAACCGGGGGTCGGAGCTGACGTGCGTGCGGCGCGGGGGAGGGTCCATAGTGGATTTGACGTTTGGATCCCCCGGCGCCGCGCGTATGGTGTCCGGGTGGGACGTGGTGGTGGGGGAGGAGACATTATCGGACCACCGGTATATCCGCGTGGTCTTGACCTCCCCCGAGGCCGCCGCGGCCCCGCACCGACACCTCCGCCCGGGAGCGGGTAGCGCCCCACCACCACCACGCAGATGGGCGCTTCGGCGCCTTGACAAGGACGTCCTGGTGGCAGCCGCTCTAGCCGAAACCTGGCCTCGACGGGAGACCAGGCTGCCCGACCTGGGGGGGGCCGTGGCTCGGCTCGGGAGCGCCGTCGCGCGCATTTGCGACGCGGCGATGCCCCGGGCCGGGCCGCGGTCTCCTCGTCGGGCGGTGTACTGGTGGTCGGGCGAAATCGGGGAATTGCGGACAGCATGCGTCCGGGCCCGACGCCAGTACACCCGCGCGCGTCGTCGGGCCGGACGGAACGGCGACGACGGCGCGCGGGCTAGGGCGGCGGAACTGTACGAGTCCTATCGCGCGGGAAAGAGGGCTCTGCAGGTCGCCATCAAACGGGCCAAGGCCCAGAGCTGGAAGGAGCTCCTCGAGACCCTCGAGCGGGATCCATGGGGGCGCCCATACCGGATAGTTCTGAATAAACTCCGGCCATGGGCCCCCCCGATCACCGAGGGTCTCGACCCCCAGCTCTTGAGGGACGTGGTCGACACGCTCTTCCCGATCGTGGGGGAGAGCGGGCCACGTCCCTCTGCGGACCCGACCACCTGGTCCGCGGAGCTGGGGGTCTCGGCTGGGGAGCTAGCCGCGGCCATCCGAAGACTCGGGGCGAAGGATACTGCCCCGGGTCCTTCGGGAGTGCCCGGCCGAGTCTTGGTCTTGGCCGCGGACGTCCTGGGTGACGGTCTCCGGGAGCTATTCGACCGCTGCCTGGAGGCCGGGCGATTCCCCTCCGCATGGAAGGTGGCCCGAATGGTCCTCCTCCGGAAAGAGGGTAGGCCCGCGGACTCTCCGTCCGCGTACCGGCCGATTTGCCTGCTCGACGATGTGGGCAAGCTCCTAGAAAGAGTCGTGGCGGCCCGCATCGTCGGGCACCTGTCGCGGGGTGGGCCCGGGCTGGCGGAGTGTCAGTTCGGGTTCCGGGAGGGCCGGTCGACGATCGACGCGATTCGACGCGTCCGGTCCCTCTCGGCCTCGGCGGTCTCCCGGGGTGGGGTGGCATTGGCGGTGTCCTTGGACATCGCCAATGCGTTTAACACCCTACCCTGGGCGGCGATTAGGCGGGGGCTTGAGGAACATCGAGTCCCCGCCTACCTTAGGGCAGTCGTCGAGGACTACCTCCGCGACAGGTGGATCGAGTATCCGGGCCGGTGCGGGACGGAGAGGAGAGCGGTGTACTCCGGGGTTCCGCAGGGGTCGGTGTTAGGACCCCTGCTGTGGAACCTCGGGTACGACACCGTCCTGCGGGCCGAAGACCTCCCCGACGGCGTCAGTCTGACATGTTATGCGGACGACACCTTGTTGTTGGCCGTCGGGGGGGACTGGAGGGGGGCTGTTCGGGCCGCCGAGGACGGTGTCCGGCGCGTCGTCTCCCGGATCAGGGGGATCGGTTTGGAGGTGGCTCTCCACAAAACCGAGGTACTCGGGATGTATAGACCCCGGGGAGAGCCGCCTCCCCCCCTGATCCGGGTGGGTGAGACAGACGTCGAGGTGAGGTCTCAGATGAAATATCTGGGACTTCACCTCGACAGCCACTGGCGCTTCGAGGGCCATTTCCGGGCCCTGGCCCCGCGGTTGGAGGGGATAGTTGGCGCTTTGGGCCGTATCCTCCCCAACCTGCGGGGCCCGAGTGACCGGGTTCGCCGCCTCTACGCGGGAATGGTCCACTCGGTGGCCCTATACGGGGCCCCCGTTTGGGCGGGCGACCTGGCCGCCTCCCGGCGCAGCAAGGTATTGCTGCGCCGGGTTCAAAGGCGGCTTGCACTGCGGATCGCCCGGGGGTACCGGACCGTTTCGTATGAGGCGGCGAGCGTCCTGTCAGGGCTACCCCCGGCGGACTTGATCGCGGGCGCGCATGCGGCTTTCTACGAGGGCCGCATGCGCGCCCGCGAGGATGGGGTGGTCCTGGCGGGATGCGAGGTGGAGGCCCTGAGGCGCCAGGCCCGGGAGTCCATGCTGCAGCTTTGGCAGCAGCGGCTGGCCGAGCCGTTGTTCGGCCAGAGGACTGTCCGGGCTATCCGGCCGGTCCTGTTTGAGTGGCTGGGTAGGCGCTTCGGCTCACTCACCTACCGGTTGGTGCAGGTGCTGTCCGGGCACGGATGCTTCGGTCAGTACCTGTGCCGGATCGGTGTGGAAGAGGCGGCGCGCTGCTGGCACTGTCCAGCGGACGAGGACACGGCGCAACACACCCTCGAGGTGTGTCCGGCCTGGGGGGTGGAGCGCCGTGTCCTCACGGCCGTGATTGGGGCGGACCTATCGCTGCCGGGCGTGGTACAGGCCATGCTCGGCAGCGAGACGAAGTGGCGGGCCGTGGCCTCCTTCTGCGAGGAGGTAATCTCGCAGAAGGAGGCCGCGAGCCGCATTCGCGAGAGCGGGAGACCGCGAGCGAGGCCCCGTCCGAGGCCGGGGGCGGGTGGGCCTCCGGAAGGGCCGGGGAGGCCACCCTGAGAGCGGCGGGCGGGGGTGCGTAGCCCTTGAGGCTCGTGCCACCGCCCGTCGTCTGAGGGGTGGGTAGAGTAAGGGACGGCGACGCTCTCGAGGGCGGAGAGGCCAGAGCCGCCCTCGGGAGCGTACGAGCCGGGGTGCGGCCGCGCCGACGGCACGGTCCCAGGGCCGTGCCCCCGGCGCGGCTATGGGGGCCGTGGGCGGTCGCGAGTGTGGGACTCACGGCCGCCCTCGGGCGGCCCCCGGGAGTGGGACGTCGGAGCAGTGTGGCCCTGCTCCGACGTCGGGCGCCAGAGCGCCAAGGAGAAAACAGGGAAGGGAGGGTGAAGTACCCCCTCCCTTCCCTGGAACGGGAGGACACGGGCGCGAGAGCCCTGCACGGGGGAGCACCTGATGTTATGATGTCTTCGGTCCCAGGTGCTCCCCCTGCATAGTGCGAGGATGGCCACCGTGGTGGGTTTTAGTGGGTAGGTCCCGCGCCCGATGGGTTTCCTTCCGGGCGCGGGGAATCCCACACTCCCCCCGCCCCTCCCCAGGCGGCGGGGGGGTCTTTCGAAGATTTCCCCCACGTTAAAAAAAAAAAAAAAAAAAAAAAATCCGTTCGCGAGATATGGTAGTCTGGAGGTTAGAAACGCTTGAGCAACTCAAAATTTTCACATTTCTGATGCTCGAAACGAATAACTAGAACGGCCTACGGGAAAAGTACGCATACCGTTGTAATCGGGCGGGTTTCTACTTTCAGATGCAACAGAAGTTTTGCGGATTGGTCATTCCGTTCGCGAGATATGGCCGTTTGGAGGTAAGAAATGCATGAGAAACTCAAAACTTTCGGAGTTTTGATGCTCGAAACGAATAACCAGAACGGCCTAGGGGAAAAGTACACAAACCGTTGTAATCGGGCGAGTTTCTACATACAGATGCAACAGAAATTTTGCAGATTGGTCAATCCGTTCGCGAGATATGGCAGTTTGGAGGTAAGAAACGTTTGAGAAACTCAAAATTTTCGCAGTTCTGATGCTCGAAACGAATAACTAGAACGGCCTAGGGGAAAAGTACGCATACCGTTGTAATCGGGCGAGTTTCTACTTTCAGATGCAACAGAAATTTTGCGGATTGGTCGATCCGTTCGCGAGATATGGCAGTTTGGAGGTAAGAAACGCTTGGGAAACTCAAAATTTTCGCAGTTCTGATGCTCGACAAGCATAACTAGAACGGCCTAGGGGAAAAGTACGCATACCGTTGTAATCGGGCGAGTTTCTACTTTCAGATGCAACAGAAATTTTGCGGATTGGTCAATCCGTTCGCGAGATATGGCCGTTTGGAGGTAAGAAATGCATGAGAAACTCAAAATTTTCGCAGTTCTGATGCTCGAAACGAATAACCAGAACGGCCTAGGGGAAAAGTACACATACCGTTGTAATCGGGCGTGTTTCTACATACAGATGCAACAGAAATTTTGAGGATTGGTCAATCCGTTCGCGAGATATGGCAGTTTGGAGGTAAGAAATGCATGAGAAACTCAAAATTTTCGCAGTTCTGATGCTCGAAACGAATAACCAGAACGGCCTAGGGGAAAAGTTCGCATACCGTTGTAATCGGGCGAGTTTATACTTTCAGATGCAACAGCAATTTTGCGGATTGGTCAATCCGTTCGCGAGATATGGCCGTTTGGATGTAAGAAACGCTTGAGAAACTCAAAATTTTCGCAGTTCTGATTCTCGAAACGAATAACTAGAACGGCCTAGGGGAAAAGTACGCATACCGTTGTAATCGGGCGAGTTTCTACTTTCAGAGGCAACAGAAATTTTGCGGATTGGTCAATCCGTTCGCGAGATATGGTAGTCTGGAGGTTAGAAACGCTTGAGCAACTCAAAATTTTCACATTTCTGATGCTCGAAACGAATAACTAGAACGGCCTACGGGAAAAGTACGCATACCGTTGTAATCGGGCGGGTTTCTACTTTCAGATGCAACAGAAGTTTTGCGGATTTGTCATTCCGTTCGCGAGATATGGCCGTTTGGAGGTAAGAAATGCATGAGAAACTCAAAATTTTCGCAGTTCTGATGCTCGAAACGAATAACCAGAACGGCCTAGGGGAAAAGTACACATACCGTTGTAATCGGGCGAGTTTCTACATACAGATGCAACAGAAATTTTGCAGATTGGTCAATCCGTTCGCGAGATATGGCAGTTTGGAGGTAAGAAACGTTTGAGAAACTCAAAATTTTCGCAGTTCTGATGCTCGAAACGAATAACTAGAACGGCCTAGGGGAAAAGTACGCATACCGTTGTAATCGGGCGAGTTTCTACTTTCAGATGCAACAGAAATTTTGCGGATTGGTCGATCCGTTCGCGAGATATGGCAGTTTGGAGGTAAGAAACGCTTGGGAAACTCAAAATTTTCGCAGTTCTGATGCTCGACAAGCATAACTAGAACGGCCTAGGGGAAAAGTACGCATACCGTTGTAATCGGGCGAGTTTCTACTTTCAGATGCAACAGAAATTTTGCGGATTGGTCAATCCGTTCGTGAGATATGGCCGTTTGGAGGTAAGAAATGCATGAGAAACTCAAAATTTTCGCAGTTCTGATGCTCGAAACGAATAACCAGAACGGCCTAGGGGAAAAGTACACATACCGTTGTAATCGGGCGAGTTTCTACATACAGATGCAACAGAAATTTTGCGGATTGGTCAATCTGTTCGCGAGATATGGCAGTTTGGAGGTAAGAAACGTTTGAGAAACTCAAAATTTTCGCAGTTCTGATGCTCGATACGAATAACTAGAACGGCCTAGGGGAAAAGTCACATACCATTGTAATCGGGCGAGTTTCTACTTTCAGATGCAACAAAAATTTTGCGGATTGGTCAATCCGTTCGCGAGATATGGCAGTTTGGAGGTAACAAACGTTTGAGAAACTCAAAATTTTCGCAGTTCTGATACTCGAAACGGATAACTAGAACGGCCTAGGGGAAAAGTACGCATACCGTTGTAATCGGGCGAATTTCTACTTTCAGATGCAACAGAAATTTTGCGGATTGGTCAATCCGTTCGCGAGATATGGCAGTTTGGAGGTAAGAAATGCATGAGAAACTCAAAATTTTCGCAGTTCTGATGCTCGAAACGAATAACCAGAACGGCCTAGGGGAAAAGTTCGCATACCGTTGTAATCGGGCGAGTTTATACTTTCAGATGCAACAGCAATTTTGCGGATTGGTCAATCCGTTCGCGAGATATGGCCGTTTGGATGTAAGAAACGCTTGAGAAACTCAAAATTTTCGCAGTTCTGATTCTCGAAACGAATAACTAGAACGGCCTAGGGGAAAAGTACGCATACCGTTGTAATCGGGCGAGTTTCTACTTTCAGAGGCAACAGAAATTTTGCGGATTGGTCAATCCGTTCGCGAGATATGGTAGTCTGGAGGTTAGAAACGCTTGAGCAACTCAAAATTTTCACATTTCTGATGCTCGAAACGAATAACCAGAACGGCCTAGGGGAAAAGTACACATACCGTTGTAATCGGGCGAGTTTCTACATACAGATGCAACAGAAATTTTGCAGATTGGTCAATCCGTTCGCGAGATATGGCAGTTTGGAGGTAAGAAACGTTTGAGAAACTCAAAATTTTCGCAGTTCTGATGCTCGAAACGAATAACTAGAACGGCCTAGGGGAAAAGTACGCATACCGTTGTAATCGGGCGAGTTTCTACTTTCAGATGCAACCGAAATTTTGCTGATTGGTCGATCCGTTCGCGAGATATGGCAGTTTGGAGGTAAGAAACGCTTGGGAAACTCAAAATTTTCGCAGTTCTGATGCTCGACAAGCATAACTAGAACGGCCTAGGGGAAAAGTACGCATACCGTTGTAATCGGGCGAGTTTCTACTTTCAGATGCAACAGAAATTTTGCGGATTGGTCAATCCGTTCGCGAGATATGGCAGTTTGGAGGTGAGAAACGCTTGAGAAACTCAAAATTTTCGCAGTTCTGATGCTCGAAACGAATAACCAGAACGGCCTAGGGGAAAAGTACGCATACCGTTGTAATCGGGCGAGTTTCTACTTTCTAATGCAACAGAAATTTTGCGGATTGGTCAATCCGTTCGCGAGATATGGCAGTTTGGAGGTAAGAAATGCATGAGAAACTCAAAATTTTAGCAGTTCTGATGCTCGAAACGAATAACCAGAACGGCCTAGGGGAAAAGTACACATAGCGTTGTAATTGGGCGAGTTTCTACATTCAGATGCAACAGAAATTTTGCGGATTGGTCAATCCGTTCGCGAGATATGGCAGTTTGGAGGTAAGAAATGCATGAGAAACTCAAAATTTTCGCAGTTCTGATGCTCGAAACGGATAACTAGAACAGCCTAGGGGAAAAGTACGCATACCGTTGTGATCGGGCGAGTTTCTACTTTCAGATGCAACAGAAATTTTGCGGATTGGTCAATCCGTTCGCGAGATATGGCTGTTTGGAGGTAAGAAACGCTTGAGAAACTCAAAATTTTCGCAGTTCTGATGCTCGAAACGAATAACTAGAACGGCCTAGGGGAAAAGTGCGCATACCGTTGTAATCGGGCGAGTTTCTACTTTCAGATGCAACAGAAATTTTGCGGATTGGTCAATCCGTTCGCGAGTTATGGCAGTTTGGAGGTAAGAAACGGATGAGAAACTCAAAATTTTCGCAGTACCGATGCTCGAAACGAATAACTGGAACGGCCTAGGGGAAAAGTACACCTGCCGTTGTAATCGGGCGAGCTTCTACTTTCAGATGCAACAGAAATTTTGCGGATTGGTCAATCCGTTCGCGAGATATGGCAGTTTGGAAGTAAGAAACGCTTGGGAAACTCAAAATTTTCGCAGTTCTGATGCTCGACAAGCATAACTAGAACGGCCTAGGGGAAAAGTACGCATACCGTTGTAATCGGGCGAGTTTCTACTTTCAGATGCAACAGAAATTTTGCGGATTGGTCAATCCGTTCGCGAGATATGGCAGTTTGGAGGTGAGAAACGCTTGAGAAACTCAAAATTTTCGCAGTTCTGATGCTCGAAACGAATAACCAGAACGGCCTAGGGGAAAAGTACGCATACCGTTGTAATCGGGCGAGTTTCTACTTTCTAATGCAACAGAAATTTTGCGGATTGGTCAATCCGTTCGCGAGATATGGCAGTTTGGAGGTAAGAAATGCATGAGAAACTCAAAATTTTCGCAGTTCTGATGCTCGAAACGAATAACCAGAACGGCCTAGGGGAAAAGTACACATAACGTTGTAATTGGGCGAGTTTCTACATTCAGATGCAATAGAAATTTTGCGGATTGGTCAATCCGTTCGCGAGATATGGCAGTTTGGAGGTAAGAAATGCATGAGAAACTCAAAATTTTCGCAGTTCTGATGCTCGAAACGAATAACCAGAACGGCCTAGGGGAAAAGTACACATACCGTTGTAATCGGGCGAGTTTCTACATACAGATGCAACAGAAATTTTGCAGATTGGTCAATCCGTTCGCGAGATATGGCAGTTTGGAGGTAAGAAACGTTTGAGAAACTCAAAATTTTCGCAGTTCTGATGCTCGAAACGAATAACTAGAACGGCCTAGGGGAAAAGTACGCATACCGTTGTAATCGGGCGAGTTTCTACTTTCAGATGCGACAGAAATTTTGCGGATTGGTCGATCCGTTCGCGAGATATGGCAGTTTGGAGGTAAGAAACGCTTGGGAAACTCAAAATTTTCGCAGTTCTGATGCTCGACAAGCATAACTAGAACGGCCTAGGGGAAAAGTACGCATACCGTTGTAATCGGGCGAGTTTCTACTTTCAGACGCAACAGAAATTTTGCGGATTGGTCAATCCGTTCGTGAGATATGGCCGTTTGGAGGTAAGAAATGCATGAGAAACTCAAAATTTTCGCAGTTCTGATGCTCGAAACGAATAACCAGAACGGCCTAGGGGAAAAGTACACATACCGTTGTAATCGGGCGAGTTTCTACATACAGATGCAACAGAAATTTTGCGGATTGGTCAATCCGTTCGCGAGATATGGCAGTTTGGAGGTAAGAAACGTTTGAGAAACTCAAAATTTTCGCAGTTCTGATGCTCGATACGAATAACTAGAACGGCCTAGGGGAAAAGTCACATACCATTGTAATCGGGCGAGCTTCTACTTTCAGATGCAACAAAAATTTTGCGGATTGGTCAATCCGTTCGCGAGATATGGCAGTTTGGAGGTAACAAACGTTTGAGAAACTCAAAATTTTCGCAGTTCTGATACTCGAAACGGATAACTAGAACGGCCTAGGGGAAAAGTACGCATACCGTTGTAATCGGGCGAATTTCTACTTTCAGATGCAACAGAAATTTTGCGGATTGGTCAATCCGTTCGCGAGATATGGCAGTTTGGAGGTAAGAAATGCATGAGAAACTCAAAATTTTCGCAGTTCTGATGCTCGAAACGAATAACCAGAACGGCCTAGGGGAAAAGTTCGCATACCGTTGTAATCGGGCGAGTTTATACTTTCAGATGCAACAGCAATTTTGCGGATTGGTCAATCCGTTCGCGAGATATGGCCGTTTGGATGTAAGAAACGCTTGAGAAACTCAAAATTTTCGCAGTTCTGATTCTCGAAACGAATAAGTAGAACGGCCTAGGGGAAAAGTACGCATACCGTTGTAATCGGGCGAGTTTCTACTTTCAGAGGCAACAGAAATTTTGCGGATTGGTCAATCCGTTCGCGAGATATGGTAGTCTGGAGGTTAGAAACGCTTGAGCAACTCAAAATTTTCACATTTCTGATGCTCGAAACGAATAACTAGAACGGCCTACGGGAAAAGTACGCATACCGTTGTAATCGGGCGGGTTTCTACTTTCAGATGCAACAGAAGTTTTGCGGATTTGTCATTCCGTTCGCGAGATATGGCAGTTTGGATGTAAGAAATGCATGAGAAACTCAAAATTTTCGCAGTTCTGATGCTCGAAACGAATAACCAGAACGGCCTAGGGGAAAAGTACACATACCGTTGTAATCGGGCGAGTTTCTACATACAGATGCAACAGAAATTTTGCAGATTGGTCAATCCGTTCGCGAGATATGGCAGTTTGGAGGTAAGAAACGTTTGAGAAACTCAAAATTTTCGCAGTTCTGATGCTCGAAACGAATAACTAGAACGGCCTAGGGGAAAAGTACGCATACCGTTGTAATCGGGCGAGTTTCTACTTTCAGATGCAACCGAAATTTTGCGGATTGGTCGATCCGTTCGCGAGATATGGCAGTTTGGAGGTAAGAAACGCTTGGGAAACTCAAAATTTTCGCAGTTCTGATGCTCGACAAGCATAACTAGAACGGCCTAGGGGAAAAGTACGCATACCGTTGTAATCGGGCGAGTTTCTACTTTCAGATGCAACAGAAATTTTGCGGATTGGTCAATCCGTTCGCGAGATATGGCAGTTTGGAGGTGAGAAACGCTTGAGAAACTCAAAATTTTCGCAGTTCTGATGCTCGAAACGAATAACCAGAACGGCCTAGGGGAAAAGTACGCATACCGTTGTAATCGGGCGAGTTTCTACTTTCTAATGCAACAGAAATTTTGCGGATTGGTCAATCCGTTCGCGAGATATAGCAGTTTGGAGGTAAGAAATGCATGAGGAACTCAAAATTTTAGCAGTTCTGATGCTCGAAACGAATAACCAGAACGGCCTAGGGGAAAAGTACACATAACGTTGTAATTGGGCGAGTTTCTACATTCAGATGCAACAGAAATTTTGCGGATTGGTCAATCCGTTCGCGAGATATGGCAGTTTGGAGGTAAGAAATGCATGAGAAACTCAAAATTTTCGCAGTTCTGATGCTCGAAACGGATAACTAGAACAGCCTAGGGGAAAAGTACGCATACCGTTGTGATCGGGCGAGTTTCTACTTTCAGATGCAACAGAAATTTTGCGGATTGGTCAATCCGTTCGCGTGATATGGCAGTTTGGAGGTAAGAAACGCTTGGGAAACTCAAAATTTTCGCAGTTCTGATGCTCGACAAGCATAACTAGAACGGCCTAGGGGAAAAGTACGCATACCGTTGTAATCGGGCGAGTTTCTACTTTCAGATGCAACAGAAATTTTGCGGATTGGTCAATCCGTTCGCGAGATATGGCAGTTTGGAGGTGAGAAACGCTTGAGAAACTCAAAATTTCCGCAGTTCTGATGCTCGAAACGAATAACCAGAACGGCCTAGGGGAAAAGTACGCATACCGTTGTAATCGGGCGAGTTTCTACTTTCTAATGCAACAGAAATTTTGCGGATTGGTCAATCCGTTCGCGAGATATGGCAGTTTGGAGGTAAGAAATGCATGAGAAACTCAAAATTTTAGCAGTTCTGATGCTAGAAACGAATAACCAGAACGGCCTAGGGGAAAAGTACGCATAACGTTGTAATTGGGCGAGTTTCTACATTCAGATGCAACAGAAATTTTGCGGATTGGTCAATCCGTTCGCGAGATATGGCAGTTTGGAGGTAAGAAATGCATGAGAAACTCAAAATTTTCGCAGTTCTGATGCTCGAAACGGATAACTAGAACAGCCTTCGGGAAAAGTACTCATACCGTTGTGATCGGGCGAGTTTCTACTTTCAGATGCAACAGAAATTTTGCGGATTGGTCAATCCGTTCGCGAAATATGGCCGTTTGGAGGTGAGAAACGCTTGAGAAACTCAAAATTTTCGCAGATCTGATGCTCGAAACGAAGAACTAGAACGGCCTAGGGGAAAAGTGCGCATACCGTTGTAATCGGGCGAGTTTCTACTTTCAGATGCAACAGAAATTTTGCGGATTGGTCAATCCGTTCGCGAGTTATGGCAGTTTGGAGGTAAGAAACGGATGAGAAACTCTAAATTTTCGCAGTACCGATACTCGAAACGAATAACTGGAACGGCCTAGGGGAAAAGTACACCTACCGTTGTAATCGGGCGAGTTTCTACTTTCAGATGCAACAGAAATTTTGCGGATTGGTCAATCCGTTCGCGAGATATCGCAGTTTGGAGGTTAGAAACGCTTGAGCAACTCAAAATTTTCACATTTCTGATGCTCGAAACGAATAACTAGAACGGCCTACGGGAAAAGTACGCATACCGTTGTAATCGAGCGGGTTTCTACTTTCAGATGCAACAGTAGTTTTGCGGATTGGTCAATCCGTTCGCGAGATATGGCAGTTTGGAGGTAACCAACGTTTGAGAAACTCAAAATTTTCGCAGTTCTGATGCTCGAAACGGATAACTAGAACGGCCTAGGGGAAAAGTACGCATACCGTTGTAATCGGGCGAGTTTCTACTTTCAGAGGCAACAGAAATTTTGCGGATTGGTCAATCCGTTCGCGAGATGTGGTAGTTTGGAGGTAAGAAACGCTTGAGAAACTCAAAATTTTCGCAGTTCTGATGCTCGAAACGAATAACCAGAACGGCCTAGTGGTAAAGTACACATACCGTTGTAATCGGGCGAGTTTCTACATTCAGATGCAACAGAAATTTTGCGGATTGGTCAATCCGTTCGCGAGATATGGCAGTTTGGAGGTAAGAAACGTTTGAGAAACTCAAAATTTTCGCAGTTCTGATGCTCGAAACGAATAACTAGAACGGCCTAGGGGAAAAGTATGCATACAGTTGTAATCGGGCGAGTTTCTACTTTCAGATGCAACAGAAATTTTGCGGATTGGTCGATCCGTTCGCGAGATATGGCAGTTTGGAGGTAAGAAACGCTTGGGAAACTCAAAATTTTCGCAGTTCTGATGCTCGACAAGCATAACTAGAACGGCCTAGGGGAAAAGTTCGCATACCGTTGTAATCGGGCGAGTATCTACTTTCAGATGCAACAGAAATTTTGCGGATTGGTCAATCCGTTCGCGAGATATGGCAGTTTGGAGGTGAGAAACGCTTGAGAAACTCAAAATTTTCGCTGTTCTGATGCTCGAAACGAATAATCAGAACGGCCTAGGGGAAGAGTACGCATACCGTTGTAATCGGGCGAGTTTCTACATTCTAATGCAACAGAAATTTTGCGGATTGGTCAATCCGTTCGCGAGATATGGCAGTTTGGAGGTAAGAAATGCATGAGAAACTCAAAATTTTCGCAGTTCTGATGCTCGAAACGAATAACCAGAACGGCCTAGGGGAAAAGTACACATAACGTTGTAATTGGGCGAGTTTCTACATTCAGATGCAACAGAAATTTTGCGGATTGGTCAATCCGTTCGCGAGATATGGCAGTTTGGAGGTAAGAAATGCATGAGAAACTCAAAATTTTCGCAGTTCTGATGTTCGAAACGGATAACTAGAACAGCCTTCGGGAAAAGTACTCATACCGTTGTGATCGGGCGAGTTTCTACTTTCAGATGCAACAGAAATTTTGCGGATTGGTCAATCCGTTCGCGAAATATGGCAGTTTGGAGGTGAGAAACGCTTGAGAAACTCAAAATTTTCGCAGATCTGATGCTCGAAACGAATAACTAGAACGGCCTAGGGGAAAAGTGCGCATACCGTTGTAATCGGGCGAGTTTCTACTTTCAGATGCAACAGAAATTTTGCGGATTGGTCAATCCGTTCGCGAGTTATGGCAGTTTGGAGGTAAGAAACGGATGAGAAACTCTAAATTTTCGCAGTACCGATGCTCGAAACGAATAACTGGAACGGCCTAGGGGAAAAGTACACCTACCGTTGTAATCGGGCGAGTTTCTACTTTCAGATGCAACAGAAATTTTGCGGATTGGTCAATCCGTTCGCGAGATATCGCAGTTTGGAGGTTAGAAACGCTTGAGCAACTCAAAATTTTCACATTTCTGATGCTCGAAACGAATAACTAGAACGGCCTACGGGAAAAGTACGCATACCGTTGTAATCGAGCGGGTTTCTACTTTCAGATGCAACAGAAGTTTTGCGGATTGGTCAATCCGTTCGCGAGATATGGCAGTTTGGAGGTAACCAACGTTTGAGAAACTCAAAATTTTCGCAGTTCTGATGCTCGAAACGGATAACTAGAACGGCCTAGGGGAAAAGTACGCATACCGTTGTAATCGGGCGAGTTTCTACTTCAGAGGCAACAGAAATTTTGCGGATTGGTCAATCCGTTCGCGAGATATGGTAGTTTGGAGGTAAGAAACGCTTGAGAAACTCAAAATTTTCGCAGTTCTGATGCTCGAAACGAATAACCAGAACGGCCTAGTGGTAAAGTACACATACCGTTGTAATCGGGCGAGTTTCTACATTCAGATGCAACAGAAATTTTGCGGATTGGTCAATCCGTTCGCGAGATATGGCAGTTTGGAGGTAAGAAACGTTTGAGAAACTCAAAATTTTCGCAGTTCTGATGCTCGAAACGAATAACTAGAACGGCCTAGGGGAAAAGTATGCATACAGTTGTAATCGGGCGAGTTTCTACTTTCAGATGCAACAGAAATTTTGCGGATTGGTCGATCCGTTCGCGAGATATGGCAGTTTGGAGGTAAGAAACGCTTGGGAAACTCAAAATTTTCGCAGTTCTGATGCTCGACAAGCATAACTAGAACGGCCTAGGGGAAAAGTACGCATACCGTTGTAATCGGGCGAGTATCTACTTTCAGATGCAACAGAAATTTTGCGGATTGGTCAATCCGTTCGCGAGATATGGCAGTTTGGAGGTGAGAAACGCTTGAGAAACTCAAAATTTTCGCTGTTCTGATGCTCGAAACGAATAACTAGAACGGCCTAGGGGAAAAGTATGCATACAGTTGTAATCGGGCGAGTTTCTACTTTCAGATGCAACAGAAATTTTGCGGATTGGTCGATCCGTTCGCGAGATATGGCAGTTTGGAGGTAAGAAACGCTTGGGAAACTCAAAATTTTCGCAGTTCTGATGCTCGACAAGCATAACTAGAACGGCCTAGGGGAAAAGTACGCATACCGTTGTAATCGGGCGAGTATCTACTTTCAGATGCAACAGAAATTTTGCGGATTGGTCAATCCGTTCGCGAGATATGGCAGTTTGGAGGTGAGAAACGCTTGAGAAACTCAAAATTTTCGCTGTTCTGATGCTCGAAACGAATAATCAGAACGGCCTAGGGGAAGAGTACGCATACCGTTGTAATCGGGCGAGTTTCTACATTCTAATGCAACAGAAATTTTGCGGATTGGTCAATCCGTTCGCGAGATATGGCAGTTTGGAGGTAAGAAATGCATGAGAAACTCAAAATTTTCGCAGTTCTGATGCTCGAAACGAATAACCAGAACGGCCTAGGGGAAAAGTACACATAACGTTGTAATTGGGCGAGTTTCTACATTCAGATGCAACAGAAATTTTGCGGATTGGTCAATCCGTTCGCGAGATATGGCAGTTTGGAGGTAAGAAATGCATGAGAAACTCAAAATTTTCGCAGTTCTGATGCTCGAAACGGATAACTAGAACAGCCTTCGGGAAAAGTACTCATACCGTTGTGATCGGGCGAGTTTCTACTTTCAGATGCAACAGAAATTTTGCGGATTGGTCAATCCGTTCGCGAAATATGGCAGTTTGGAGGTGAGAAACGCTTGAGAAACTCAAAATTTTCGCAGATCTGATGCTCGAAACGAATAACTAGAACGGCCTAGGGGAAAAGTGCGCATACCGTTGTAATCGGGCGAGTTTCTACTTTCAGATGCAACAGAAATTTTGCGGATTGGTCAATCCGTTCGCGAGTTATGGCAGTTTGGAGGTAAGAAACGGATGAGAAACTCTAAATTTTCGCAGTACCGATGCTCGAAACGAATAACTGGAACGGCCTAGGGGAAAAGTACACCTACCGTTGTAATCGGGCGAGTTTCTACTTTCAGATGCAACAGAAATTTTGCGGATTGGTCAATCCGTTCGCGAGATATCGCAGTTTGGAGGTTAGAAACGCTTGAGCAACTCAAAATTTTCACATTTCTGATGCTCGAAACGAATAACTAGAACGGCCTACGGGAAAAGTACGCATACCGTTGTAATCGAGCGGGTTTCTACTTTCAGATGCAACAGAAGTTTTGCGGATTGGTCAATCCGTTCGCGAGATATGGCAGTTTGGAGGTAACCAACGTTTGAGAAACTCAAAATTTTCGCAGTTCTGATGCTCGAAACGGATAACTAGAACGGCCTAGGGGAAAAGTCCGCATACCGTTGTAATCGGGCGAGTTTCTACTTTCAGAGGCAACAGAAATTTTGCGGATTGGTCAATCCGTTCGCGAGATATGGTAGTTTGGAGGTAAGAAACGCTTGAGAAACTCAAAATTTTCGCAGTTCTGATGCTCGAAACGAATAACCAGAACGGCCTAGTGGTAAAGTACACATACCGTTGTAATCGGGCGAGTTTCTACATTCAGATGCAACAGAAATTTTGCGGATTGGTCAATCCGTTCGCGAGATATGGCAGTTTGGAGGTAAGAAACGTTTGAGAAACTCAAAATTTTCGCTGTTCTGATGCTCGAAACGAATAATCAGAACGGCCTAGGGGAAGAGTACGCATACCGTTGTAATCGGGCGAGTTTCTACATTCTAATGCAACAGAAATTTTGTGGATTGGTCAATCCGTTCGCGAGATATGGCAGTTTGGAGGTAAGAAATGCATGAGAAACTCAAAATTTTCGCAGTTCTGATGCTCGAAACGAATAACCAGAACGGCCTAGGGGAAAAGTACACATAACGTTGTAATCGGGCGAGTTTCTACATTCAGATGCAACAGAAATTTTGCGGATTGGTCAATCCGTTCGCGAGATATGGCAGTTTGGAGGTAAGAAATGCATGAGAAACTCAAAATTTTCGCAGTTCTGATGCTCGAAACGGATAACTAGAACAGCCTAGGGGAAAAGTACTCATACCGTTGTGATCGGGCGAGTTTCTACTTTCAGATGCAACAGAAATTTTGCGGATTGGTCAATCCGTTCGCGAGATATGGCAATTTGGAGGTAAGAAACGCTTGAGAAACTCAAAATTTTCGCAGTTCTGATGCTCGACAAGCATAACTAGAACGGCCTAGGGGAAAAGTACGCATACCGTTGTAATCGGGCGAGTATCTACTTTCAGATGCAACAGAAATTTTGCGGATTGGTCAATCCGTTCGCGAGATATGGCAGTTTGGAGGTGAGAAACGCTTGAGAAACTCAAAATTTTCGCTGTTCTGATGCTCGAAACGAATAACTAGAACGGCCTAGGGGAAAAGTATGCATACAGTTGTAATCGGGCGAGTTTCTACTTTCAGATGCAACAGAAATTTTGCGGATTGGTCGATCCGTTCGCGAGATATGGCAGTTTGGAGGTAAGAAACGCTTGGGAAACTCAAAATTTTCGCAGTTCTGATGCTCGACAAGCATAACTAGAACGGCCTAGGGGAAAAGTACGCATACCGTTGTAATCGGGCGAGTATCTACTTTCAGATGCAACAGAAATTTTGCGGATTGGTCAATCCGTTCGCGAGATATGGCAGTTTGGAGGTAAGAAACGCTTGGGAAACTCAAAATTTTCGCAGTTCTGATGCTCGACAAGCATAACTAGAACGGCCTAGGGGAAGAGTACGCATACCGTTGTAATCGGGCGAGTTTCTACATTCTAATGCAACAGAAATTTTGCGGATTGGTCAATCCGTTCGCGAGATATGGCAGTTTGGAGGTAAGAAATGCATGAGAAACTCAAAATTTTCGCAGTTCTGATGCTCGAAACGAATAACCAGAACGGCCTAGGGGAAAAGTACACATAACGTTGTAATTGGGCGAGTTTCTACATTCAGATGCAACAGAAATTTTGCGGATTGGTCAATCCGTTCGCGAGATATGGCAGTTTGGAGGTAAGAAATGCATGAGAAACTCAAAATTTTCGCAGTTCTGATGCTCGAAACGGATAACTAGAACAGCCTTCGGGAAAAGTACTCATACCGTTGTGATCGGGCGAGTTTCTACTTTCAGATGCAACAGAAATTTTGCGGATTGGTCAATCCGTTCGCGAAATATGGCAGTTTGGAGGTGAGAAACGCTTGAGAAACTCAAAATTTTCGCAGATCTGATGCTCGAAACGAATAACTAGAACGGCCTAGGGGAAAAGTGCGCATACCGTTGTAATCGGGCGAGTTTCTACTTTCAGATGCAACAGAAATTTTGCGGATTGGTCAATCCGTTCGCGAGTTATGGCAGTTTGGAGGTAAGAAACGGATGAGAAACGCTAAATTTTCGCAGTACCGATGCTCGAAACGAATAACTGGAACGGCCTAGGGGAAAAGTACACCTACCGTTGTAATCGGGCGAGTTTCTACTTTCAGATGCAACAGAAATTTTGCGGATTGGTCAATCCGTTCGCGAGATATCGCAGTTTGGAGGTTAGAAACGCTTGAGCAACTCAAAATTTTCACATTTCTGATGCTCGAAACGAATAACTAGAACGGCCTACGGGAAAAGTACGCATACCGTTGTAATCGAGCGGGTTTCTACTTTCAGATGCAACAGAAGTTTTGCGGATTGGTCAATCCGTTCGCGAGATATGGCAGTTTGGAGGTAACCAACGTTTGAGAAACTCAAAATTTTCGCAGTTCCGATGCTCGAAACGGATAACTAGAACGGCCTAGGGGAAAAGTACGCATACCGTTGTAATCGGGCGAGTTTCTACTTTCAGAGGCAACTGAAATTTTGCGGATTGGTCAATCCGTTCGCGAGATATGGTAGTTTGGAGGTAAGAAACGCTTGAGAAACTCAAAATTTTCGCAGTTCTGATGCTCGAAACGAATAACCAGAACGGCCTAGTGGTAAAGTACACATACCGTTGTAATCGGGCGAGTTTCTACATTCAGATGCAACAGAAATTTTGCGGATTGGTCAATCCGTTCGCGAGATATGGCAGTTTGGAGGTAAGAAACGTTTGAGAAACTCAAAATTTTCGCAGTTCTGATGCTCGAAACGAATAACTAGAACGGTCTAGGGGAAAAGTATGCATACAGTTGTAATCGGGCGAGTTTCTACTTTCAGATGCAACAGAAATTTTGCGGATTGGTCGATCCGTTCGCGAGATATGGCAGTTTGGAGGTAAGAAACGCTTGGGAAACTCAAAATTTTCGCAGTTCTGATGCTCGACAAGCATAACTGGAACGGCCTAGGGGAAAAGTACGCATACCGTTGTAATCGGGCGAGTATCTACTTTCAGATGCAACAGAAATTTTGCGGATTGGTCAATCCGTTCGCGAGATATGGCAGTTTGGAGGTGAGAAACGCTTGAGAAACTCAAAATTTTCGCTGTCCTGATGCTCGAAACGAATAATCAGAACGGCCTAGGGGAAGAGTACGCATACCGTTGTAATCGGGCGAGTTTCTACATTCTAATGCAACAGAAATTTTGCGGATTGGTCAATCCGTTCGCGAGATATGGCAGTTTGGAGGTAAGAAATGCATGAGAAACTCAAAATTTTCGCAGTTCTGATGCTCGAAACGAATAACCAGAACGGCCTAGGGGAAAAGTACACATAACGTTGTAATCGGGCGAGTTTCTACATTCAGATGCAACAGAAATTTTGCGGATTGGTCAATCCGTTCGCGAGATATGGCAGTTTGGAGGTAAGAAATGCATGAGAAACTCAAAATTTTCGCAGTTCTGATGCTCGAAACGGATAACTAGAACAGCCTAGGGGAAAAGTACTCATACCGTTGTGATCGGGCGAGTTTCTACTTTCAGATGCAACAGAAATTTTGCGGATTGGTCAATCCGTTCGCGAGATATGGCAATTTGGAGGTAAGAAACGCTTGAGAAACTCAAAATTTTCGCAGTTCTGATGCTCGAAACGAATAACTAGAACGGCCTAGGGGAAAAGTGCGCATACCGTTGTAATCGGGCGAGTTTCTACTTTCAGATTCAACAGAAATTTTGCGGATTGGTCAATCCGTTCGCGAGTTATGGCAGTTTGGAGGTAAGAAACGGATGAGAAACTCAAAATTTTCGCAGTACCGATGCTCGAAACGAATAACTGGAACGGCATAGGGGAAAAGTACACCTACCGTTGTAATCGGGCGAGTTTCTACTTTCAGATGCAACAGAAATTTTGCGGATTGGTCAATCCGTTCGCGAGCTATCGCAGTTTGGCGGTTAGAAACGCTTGTGCAACTCAAAATTTTCACATTTCTGATGCTCGAAACGAATAACTAGAACGGCCTACGGGAAAAGTACGCATACCGTTGTAATCGGGCGGGTTTCTACTTTCAGATGCAACAGAAGTTTTGCGGATTGGTCAATCCGTTCGCGAGATATGGCAGTTTGGAGGTAAGAAACGTTTGAGAAACTCAAAATTTTCGCAGTTCTGATGCTCGAAACGAGTAACCAGAACGGCCTAGGGGAAAAGTACGCATACCGTTGTAATCGGGCGAGTTTCTACATTCAGATGCAACAGAAATTTTGCAGATTGCTCAATCCGTTCGCGAGATATGGCAGTTTGGAGGTAAGAAACGTTTGAGAAACTCAAAATTTTCGCAGTTCTGATGATCGATACGAATAAATAGAACGGCCTAGGGGAAAAGTACACATACCGTTGTAATCGGGCGAGTTTCTACTTTCAGATGCATCAAAAATTTTGCGGATTGGTCAATCCGTTCGCGAGATATGGTAGTTTGGAGGTAACAAACGTTTGAGAAACTCAAAATTTTCGCAGTTCTGATGCTCGATACGATTAACTAGAACGGCCTAGGGGAAAAGTGCGCATACCGTTGTAATCGGGCGAGTTTCTACTTTCAGATGCAACAGAAATTTTGCGGATTGGTCAATCCGTTCGCGAGTTATGGCAGTTTGGAGGTAAGAAACGGATGAGAAACTCTAAATTTTCGCAGTACCGATGCTCGAAACGAATAACTGGAACGGCCTAGGGGAAAAGTACACCTGCCGTTGTAATCGGGCGAGTTTCTACTTTCAGATGCAACAGAAATTTTGCGGATTGGTCAATCCGTTCGCGAGATATCGCAGTTTGGAGGTTAGAAACGCTTGAGCAACTCAAAATTTTCACATTTCTGATGCTCGAAACGAATAACTAGAACGGCCTACGGGAAAAGTACGCATACCGTTGTAATCGAGCGGGTTTCTACTTTCAGATGCAACAGAAGTTTTGCGGATTGGTCAATCCGTTCGCGAGATATGGCAGTTTGGAGGTAACCAACGTTTGAGAAACTCAAAATTTTCGCAGTTCTGATGCTCGAAACGGATAACTAGAACGGCCTAGGGGAAAAGTACGCATACCGTTGTAATCGGGCGAGTTTCTACTTTCAGAGGCAACAGAAATTTTGCGGATTGGTCAATCCGTTCGCGAGATATGGTAGTTTGGAGGTAAGAAACGCTTGAGAAACTCAAAATTTTCGCAGTTCTGATGCTCGAAACGAATAACTAGAACGGCCTAGGGGAAAAGTATGCATACAGTTGTAATCGGGCGAGTTTCTACTTTCAGATGCAACAGAAATTTTGCGGATTGGTCGATCCGTTCGCGAGATATGGCAGTTTGGAGGTAAGAAACGCTTGGGAAACTCAAAATTTTCGCAGTTCTGATGCTCGACAAGCATAACTAGAACGGCCTAGGGGAAAAGTACGCATACCGTTGTAATCGGGCGAGTATCTACTTTCAGATGCAACAGAAATTTTGCGGATTGGTCAATCCGTTCGCGAGATATGGCAGTTTGGAGGTGAGAAACGCTTGAGAAACTCAAAATTTTCGCTGTTCTGATGCTCGAAACGAATAATCAGAACGGCCTAGGGGAAGAGTACGCATACCGTTGTAATCGGGCGAGTTTCTACATTCTAATGCAACAGAAATTTTGCGGATTGGTCAATCCGTTCGCGAGATATGGCAGTTTGGAGGTAAGAAATGCATGAGAAACTCAAAATTTTCGCAGTTCTGATGCTCGAAACGAATAACCAGAACGGCCTAGGGGAAAAGTACACATAACGTTGTAATCGGGCGAGTTTCTACATTCAGATGCAACAGAAATTTTGCGGATTGGTCAATCCGTTCGCGAGATATGGCAGTTTGGAGGTAAGAAATGCATGAGAAACTCAAAATTTTCGCAGTTCTGATGCTCGAAACGGATAACTAGAACAGCCTAGGGGAAAAGTACTCATACCGTTGTGATCGGGCGAGTTTCTACTTTCAGATGCAACAGAAATTTTGCGGATTGGTCAATCCGTTCGCGAGATATGGCAATTTGGAGGTAAGAAACGCTTGAGAAACTCAAAATTTTCGCAGTTCTGATGCTCGAAACGAATAACTAGAACGGCCTAGGGGAAAAGTGCGCATACCGTTGTAATCGGGCGAGTTTCTACTTTCAGATTCAACAGAAATTTTGCGGATTGGTCAATCCGTTCGCGAGTTATGGCAGTTTGGAGGTAAGAAACGGATGAGAAACTCAAAATTTTCGCAGTACCGATGCTCGAAACGAATAACTGGAACGGCATAGGGGAAAAGTACACCTACCGTTGTAATCGGGCGAGTTTCTACTTTCAGATGCAACAGAAATTTTGCGGATTGGTCAATCCGTTCGCGAGCTATCGCAGTTTGGCGGTTAGAAACGCTTGAGCAACTCAAAATTTTCACATTTCTGATGCTCGAAACGAATAACAAGAACGGCCTACGGGAAAAGTACGCATACCGTTGTAATCGGGCGGGTTTCTACTTTCAGATGCAACAGAAGTTTTGCGGATTGGTCAATCCGTTCGCGAGATATGGCAGTTTGGAGGTAAGAAACGTTTGAGAAACTCAAAATTTTCGCAGTTCTGATGCTCGAAACGAGTAACCAGAACGGCCTAGGGGAAAAGTACGCATACCGTTGTAATCGGGCGAGTTTCTACATTCAGATGCAACAGAAATTTTGCAGATTGCTCAATCCGTTCGCGAGATATGGCAGTTTGGAGGTAAGAAACGTTTGAGAAACTCAAAATTTTCGCAGTTCTGATGATCGATACGAATAAATAGAACGGCCTAGGGGAAAAGTACACATACCGTTGTAATCGGGCGAGTTTCTACTTTCAGATGCATCAAAAATTTTGCGGATTGGTCAATCCGTTCGCGAGATATGGTAGTTTGGAGGTAACAAACGTTTGAGAAACTCAAAATTTTCGCAGTTCTGATGCTCGATACGATTAACTAGAACGGCCTAGGGGAAAAGTACACCTACCGTTGTAATCGGGCGAGTTTCTACTTTCAGATGCAACAGAAATTTTGCGGATTGGTCAATCCGTTCGCGAGATATTGCAGTTTGGAGGTTAGAAACGCTTGAGCAACTCAAAATTTTCACATTTCTGATGCTCGAAACGAATAACTAGAACGGCCTACGGGAAAAGTACGCATACCGTTGTAATCGGGCGGGTTTCTACTTTCAGATGCAACAGAAGTTTTGCGGATTGGTCATTCCGTTCGCGAGATATGGCAGTTTGGAGGTAAGAAATGCATGAGAAACTCAAAATTTTCGCAGTTCTGATGCTGCAAACGAATAACCAGAACGGCCTAGGGGAAAAGTACAAATACCGTTGTAATCGGGCGAGTTTCTACATTCAGATGCAACAGAAATTTTGCGGATTGGTCAATCCGTTCGCGAGATATGGCAGTTTGGAGGTAAGAAACGTTTGAGAAACTCAAAATTTTCGCAGTTCTGATGCTCGATACGAATAACTAGAACGGCCTAGGGGAAAAGTACACTTACCGTTGTAATCGGGCGAGTTTCTACATTCAGATGCAACAGAAATTTTGCGGATTGGTCAATCCGTTCGCGAGATATGGCAGTTTGGAGGTAAGAAACGTTTGAGAAACTCAAAATTTTCGCAGTTCTGATGCTCGAAACGAATAACTAGAACGGCCTAGGGGAAAAGTACGCATACCGTTGTAATCGGGCGAGTTTCTACTTTCAGATGCAACAGAAATTTTGCGGATTGGTCAATCCGTTCGCGAGATATGGCAGTTTGGAGGTAAGAAATGCATGAGAAACTCAAAATTTTAGCAGTTCTGATGCTCGAAACGAATAACCAGAACGGCCTAGGGGAAAAGTACACATAACGTTGTAATTGGGCGAGTTTCTACATTCAGATGCAACAGAAATTTTGCGGATTGGTCAATCCGTTCGCGAGATATGGCAGTTTGGAGGTAAGAAATGCATGAGAAACTCAAAATTTTCGCAGTTCTGATGCTCGATACGAATAACTAGAACGGCCTAGGGGAAAAGTACACTTACCGTTGTAATCGGGCGAGTTTCTACATTCAGATGCAACAGAAATTTTGCGGATTGGTCAATCCGTTCGCGAGATATGGCAGTTTGGAGGTAAGAAACGTTTGAGAAACTCAAAATTTTCGCAGTTCTGATGCTCGATACGAATAACTAGAACGGCCTAGGGGAAAAGTACACTTACCGTTGTAATCGGGCGAGTTTCTACATTCAGATGCAACAGAAATTTTGCGGATTGGTCAATCCGTTCGCGAGATATGGCAGTTTGGAGGTAAGAAACGTTTGAGAAACTCAAAATTTTCGCAGTTCTGATGCTCGAAACGAATAACTAGAACGGCCTAGGGGAAAAGTACAAATACCGTTGTAATCGGGCGAGTTTCTACATTCAGATGCAACAGAAATTTTGCGGATTGGTCAATCCGTTCGCGAGATATGGCAGTTTGGAGGTAAGAAACGTTTGAGAAACTCAAAATTTTCGCAGTTCTGATGCTCGATACGAATAACTAGAACGGCCTAGGGGAAAAGTACACTTACCGTTGTAATCGGGCGAGTTTCTACATTCAGATGCAACAGAAATTTTGCGGATTGGTCAATCCGTTCGCGAGATATGGCTGTTTGGAGGTAAGAAACGTTTGAGAAACTCAAAATTTTCGCAGTTCTGATGCTCGAAACGAATAACTAGAACGGCCTAGGGGAAAAGTACGCATACCGTTGTAATCGGGCGAGTTTCTACTTTCAGATGCAACAGAAATTTTGCGGATTGGTCAATCCGTTCGCGAGATATGGCAGTTTGGAGGTAAGAAATGCATGAGAAACTCAAAATTTTAGCAGTTCTGATGCTCGAAACGAATAACCAGAACGGCCTAGGGGAAAAGTACACATAACGTTGTAATTGGGCGAGTTTCTACATTCAGATGCAACAGAAATTTTGCGGATTGGTCAATCCGTTCGCTAGATATGGCAGTTTGGAGGTAAGAAATGCATGAGAAACTCAAAATTTTCGCAGTTCTGATGCTCGAAACGGATAACTAGAACAGCCTAGGGGAAAAGTACGCATACCGTTGTGATCGGGCGAGTTTCTACTTTCAGATGCAACAGAAATTTTGCGGATTGGTCAATCCGTTCGCGAGATATGACAGTTTGGAGGTAAGAAACGCTTGAGAAACTCAAAATTTTCGCAGTTCTGATGCTCGAAACGAATAACTAGAACGGCCTAGGGGAAAAGTGCGCATACCGTTGTAATCGGGCGAGTTTCTACTTTCAGATGCAACAGAAATTTTGCGGATTGGTCAATCCGTTCGCGAGTTATGGCAGTTTGGAGGTAAGAAACGGATGAGAAACTCAAAATTTTCGCAGTACCGATGCTCGAAACGAATAACTGGAACGGCCTAGGGGAAAAGTATGCATACAGTTGTAATCGGGCGAGTTTCTACTTTCAGATGCAACAGAAATTTTGCGGATTGGTCGATCCGTTCGCGAGATATGGCAGTTTGGAGGTAAGAAACGCTTGGGAAACTCAAAATTTTCGCAGTTCTGATGCTCGACAAGCATAACTAGAACGGCCTAGGGGAAAAGTACGCATACCGTTGTAATCGGGCGAGTATCTACTTTCAGATGCAACAGAAATTTTGCGGATTGGTCAATCCGTTCGCGAGATATGGCAGTTTGGAGGTGAGAAACGCTTGAGAAACTCAAAATTTTCGCTGTTCTGATGCTCGAAACGAATAATCAGAACGGCCTAGGGGAAGAGTACGCATACCGTTGTAATCGGGCGAGTTTCTACATTCTAATGCAACAGAAATTTTGCGGATTGGTCAATCCGTTCGCGAGATATGGCAGTTTGGAGGTAAGAAATGCATGAGAAACTCAAAATTTTCGCAGTTCTGATGCTCGAAACGAATAACCAGAACGGCCTAGGGGAAAAGTACACATAACGTTGTAATCGGGCGAGTTTCTACATTCAGATGCAACAGAAATTTTGCGGATTGGTCAATCCGTTCGCGAGATATGGCAGTTTGGAGGTAAGAAATGCATGAGAAACTCAAAATTTTCGCAGTTCTGATGCTCGAAACGGATAACTAGAACAGCCTAGGGGAAAAGTACTCATACCGTTGTGATCGGGCGAGTTTCTACTTTCAGATGCAACAGAAATTTTGCGGATTGGTCAATCCGTTCGCGAGATATGGCAATTTGGAGGTAAGAAACGCTTGAGAAACTCAAAATTTTCGCAGTTCTGATGCTCGAAACGAATAACTAGAGCGGCCTAGGGGAAAAGTGCGCATACCGTTGTAATCGGGCGAGTTTCTACTTTCAGATTCAACAGAAATTTTGCGGATTGGTCAATCCGTTCGCGAGTTATGGCAGTTTGGAGGTAAGAAACGGATGAGAAACTCAAAATTTTCGCAGTACCGATGCTCGAAACGAATAACTGGAACGGCATAGGGGAAAAGTACACCTACCGTTGTAATCGGGCGAGTTTCTACTTTCAGATGCAACAGAAATTTTGCGGATTGGTCAATCCGTTCGCGAGCTATCGCAGTTTGGCGGTTAGAAACGCTTGAGCAACTCAAAATTTTCACATTTCTGATGCTCGAAACGAATAACTAGAACGGCCTACGGGAAAAGTACGCATACCGTTGTAATCGGGCGGGTTTCTACTTTCAGATGCAACAGAAGTTTTGCGGATTGGTCAATCCGTTCGCGAGATATGGCAGTTTGGAGGTAAGAAACGTTTGAGAAACTCAAAATTTTCGCAGTTCTGATGCTCGAAACGAGTAACCAGAACGGCCTAGGGGAAAAGTACGCATACCGTTGTAATCGGGCGAGTTTCTACATTCAGATGCAACAGAAATTTTGCAGATTGCTCAATCCGTTCGCGAGATATGGCAGTTTGGAGGTAAGAAACGTTTGAGAAACTCAAAATTTTCGCAGTTCTGATGATCGATACGAATAAATAGAACGGCCTAGGGGAAAAGTACACATACCGTTGTAATCGGGCGAGTTTCTACTTTCAGATGCATCAAAAATTTTGCGGATTGGTCAATCCGTTCGCGAGATATGGTAGTTTGGAGGTAACAAACGTTTGAGAAACTCAAAATTTTCGCAGTTCTGATGCTCGATACGATTAACTAGAACGGCCTAGGGGAAAAGTACACCTACCGTTGTAATCGGGCGAGTTTCTACTTTCAGATGCAACAGAAATTTTGCGGATTGGTCAATCCGTTCGCGAGATATTGCAGTTTGGAGGTTTGAAACGCTTGAGCAACTCAAAATTTTCACATTTCTGATGCTCGAAACGAATAACTAGAACGGCCTACGGGAAAAGTACGCATACTGTTGTAATCGGGCGGGTTTCTACTTTCAGATGCAACAGAAGTTTTGCGGATTGGTCATTCCGTTCGCGAGATATGGCAGTTTGGAGGTAAGAAATGCATGAGAAACTCAAAATTTTCGCAGTTCTGATGCTGCAAACGAATAACCAGAACGGCCTAGGGGAAAAGTACAAATACCGTTGTAATCGGGCGAGTTTCTACATTCAGATGCAACAGAAATTTTGCGGATTGGTCAATCCGTTCGCGAGATATGGCAGTTTGGAGGTAAGAAACGTTTGAGAAACTCAAAATTTTCGCAGTTCTGATGCTCGATACGAATAACTAGAACGGCCTAGGGGAAAAGTACACTTACCGTTGTAATCGGGCGAGTTTCTACATTCAGATGCAACAGAAATTTTGCGGATTGGTCAATCCGTTCGCGAGATATGGCAGTTTGGAGGTAAGAAACGTTTGAGAAACTCAAAATTTTCGCAGTTCTGATGCTCGAAACGAATAACTAGAACGGCCTAGGGGAAAAGTACGCATACCGTTGTAATCGGGCGAGTTTCTACTTTCAGATGCAACAGAAATTTTGCGGATTGGTCAATCCGTTCGCGAGATATGGCAGTTTGGAGGTAAGAAATGCATGAGAAACTCAAAATTTTAGCAGTTCTGATGCTCGAAACGAATAACCAGAACGGCCTAGGGGAAAAGTACACATAACGTTGTAATTGGGCGAGTTTCTACATTCAGATGCAACAGAAATTTTGCGGATTGGTCAATCCGTTCGCGAGATATGGCAGTTTGGAGGTAAGAAATGCATGAGAAACTCAAAATTTTCGCAGTTCTGATGCTCGATACGAATAACTAGAACGGCCTAGGGGAAAAGTACACTTACCGTTGTAATCGGGCGAGTTTCTACATTCAGATGCAACAGAAATTTTGCGGATTGGTCAATCCGTTCGCGAGATATGGCAGTTTGGAGGTAAGAAACGTTTGAGAAACTCAAAATTTTCGCAGTTCTGATGCTCGATACGAATAACTAGAACGGCCTAGGGGAAAAGTACACTTACCGTTGTAATCGGGCGAGTTTCTACATTCAGATGCAACAGAAATTTTGCGGATTGGTCAATCCGTTCGCGAGATATGGCAGTTTGGAGGTAAGAAACGTTTGAGAAACTCAAAATTTTCGCAGTTCTGATGCTCGAAACGAATAACTAGAACGGCCTAGGGGAAAAGTACGCATACCGTTGTAATCGGGCGAGTTTCTACATTCAGATGCAACAGAAATTTTGCGGATTGGTCAATCCGTTCGCGAGATATGGCAGTTTGGAGGTAAGAAACGTTTGAGAAACTCAAAATTTTCGCAGTTCTGATGCTCGATACGAATAACTAGAACGGCCTAGGGGAAAAGTACACTTACCGTTGTAATCGGGCGAGTTTCTACATTCAGATGCAACAGAAATTTTGCGGATTGGTCAATCCGTTCGCGAGTTATGGCAGTTTGGAGGTAAGAAACGGATGAGAAACTCAAAATTTTCGCAGTACCGATGCTCGAAACGAATAACTGGAACGGCATAGGGGAAAAGTACACCTACCGTTGTAATCGGGCGAGTTTCTACTTTCAGATGCAACAGAAATTTTGCGGATTGGTCAATCCGTTCGCGAGATATGGCAGTTTGGAGGTAAGAAACGTTTGAGAAACTCAAAATTTTCGCAGTTCTGATGCTCGATACGAATAACTAGAACGGCCTAGGGGAAAAGTACACTTACCGTTGTAATCGGGCGAGTTTCTACATTCAGATGCAACAGAAATTTTGCGGATTGGTCAATCCGTTCGCGAGATATGGCAGTTTGGAGGTAAGAAACGTTTGAGCAACTCAAAATTTTCACATTTCTGATGCTCGAAACGAATAACTAGAACGGCCTACGGGAAAAGTACGCATACCGTTGTAATCGGGCGGGTTTCTACTTTCAGATGCAACAGAAGTTTTGCGGATTGGTCAATCCGTTCGCGAGATATGGCAGTTTGGAGGTAAGAAACGTTTGAGAAACTCAAAATTTTCGCAGTTCTGATGCTCGAAACGAGTAACCAGAACGGCCTAGGGGAAAAGTACGCATACCGTTGTAATCGGGCGAGTTTCTACATTCAGATGCAACAGAAATTTTGCAGATTGCTCAATCCGTTCGCGAGATATGGCAGTTTGGAGGTAAGAAACGTTTGAGAAACTCAAAATTTTCGCAGTTCTGATGATCGATACGAATAAATAGAACGGCCTAGGGGAAAAGTACACATACCGTTGTAATCGGGCGAGTTTCTACTTTCAGATGCATCAAAAATTTTGCGGATTGGTCAATCCGTTCGCGAGATATGGTAGTTTGGAGGTAACAAACGTTTGAGAAACTCAAAATTTTCGCAGTTCTGATGCTCGATACGATTAACTAGAACGGCCTAGGGGAAAAGTACACCTACCGTTGTAATCGGGCGAGTTTCTACTTTCAGATGCAACAGAAATTTTGCGGATTGGTCAATCCGTTCGCGAGATATTGCAGTTTGGAGGTTTGAAACGCTTGAGCAACTCAAAATTTTCACATTTCTGATGCTCGAAACGAATAACTAGAACGGCCTACGGGAAAAGTACGCATACTGTTGTAATCGGGCGGGTTTCTACTTTCAGATGCAACAGAAGTTTTGCGGATTGGTCATTCCGTTCGCGAGATATGGCAGTTTGGAGGTAAGAAATGCATGAGAAACTCAAAATTTTCGCAGTTCTGATGCTGCAAACGAATAACCAGAACGGCCTAGGGGAAAAGTACAAATACCGTTGTAATCGGGCGAGTTTCTACATTCAGATGCAACAGAAATTTTGCGGATTGGTCAATCCGTTCGCGAGATATGGCAGTTTGGAGGTAAGAAACGTTTGAGAAACTCAAAATTTTCGCAGTTCTGATGCTCGATACGAATAACTAGAACGGCCTAGGGGAAAAGTACACTTACCGTTGTAATCGGGCGAGTTTCTACATTCAGATGCAACAGAAATTTTGCGGATTGGTCAATCCGTTCGCGAGATATGGCAGTTTGGAGGTAAGAAACGTTTGAGAAACTCAAAATTTTCGCAGTTCTGATGCTCGAAACGAATAACTAGAACGGCCTAGGGGAAAAGTACGCATACCGTTGTAATCGGGCGAGTTTCTACTTTCAGATGCAACAGAAATTTTGCGGATTGGTCAATCCGTTCGCGAGATATGGCAGTTTGGAGGTAAGAAATGCATGAGAAACTCAAAATTTTAGCAGTTCTGATGCTCGAAACGAATAACCAGAACGGCCTAGGGGAAAAGTACACATAACGTTGTAATTGGGCGAGTTTCTACATTCAGATGCAACAGAAATTTTGCGGATTGGTCAATCCGTTCGCGAGATATGGCAGTTTGGAGGTAAGAAATGCATGAGAAACTCAAAATTTTCGCAGTTCTGATGCTCGATACGAATAACTAGAACGGCCTAGGGGAAAAGTACACTTACCGTTGTAATCGGGCGAGTTTCTACATTCAGATGCAACAGAAATTTTGCGGATTGGTCAATCCGTTCGCGAGATATGGCAGTTTGGAGGTAAGAAACGTTTGAGAAACTCAAAATTTTCGCAGTTCTGATGCTCGATACGAATAACTAGAACGGCCTAGGGGAAAAGTACACTTACCGTTGTAATCGGGCGAGTTTCTACATTCAGATGCAACAGAAATTTTGCGGATTGGTCAATCCGTTCGCGAGATATGGCAGTTTGGAGGTAAGAAACGTTTGAGAAACTCAAAATTTTCGCAGTTCTGATGCTCGAAACGAATAACTAGAACGGCCTAGGGGAAAAGTACGCATACCGTTGTAATCGGGCGAGTTTCTACATTCAGATGCAACAGAAATTTTGCGGATTGGTCAATCCGTTCGCGAGATATGGCAGTTTGGAGGTAAGAAACGTTTGAGAAACTCAAAATTTTCGCAGTTCTGATGCTCGATACGAATAACTAGAACGGCCTAGGGGAAAAGTACACTTACCGTTGTAATCGGGCGAGTTTCTACATTCAGATGCAACAGAAATTTTGCGGATTGGTCAATCCGTTCGCGAGTTATGGCAGTTTGGAGGTAAGAAACGGATGAGAAACTCAAAATTTTCGCAGTACCGATGCTCGAAACGAATAACTGGAACGGCATAGGGGAAAAGTACACCTACCGTTGTAATCGGGCGAGTTTCTACTTTCAGATGCAACAGAAATTTTGCGGATTGGTCAATCCGTTCGCGAGCTATCGCAGTTTGGCGGTTAGAAACGCTTGAGCAACTCAAAATTTTCACATTTCTGATGCTCGAAACGAATAACTAGAACGGCCTACGGGAAAAGTACGCATACCGTTGTAATCGGGCGGGTTTCTACTTTCAGATGCAACAGAAGTTTTGCGGATTGGTCAATCCGTTCGCGAGATATGGCAGTTTGGAGGTAAGAAACGTTTGAGAAACTCAAAATTTTCGCAGTTCTGATGCTCGAAACGAGTAACCAGAACGGCCTAGGGGAAAAGTACGCATACCGTTGTAATCGGGCGAGTTTCTACATTCAGATGCAACAGAAATTTTGCAGATTGCTCAATCCGTTCGCGAGATATGGCAGTTTGGAGGTAAGAAACGTTTGAGAAACTCAAAATTTTCGCAGTTCTGATGATCGATACGAATAAATAGAACGGCCTAGGGGAAAAGTACACATACCGTTGTAATCGGGCGAGTTTCTACTTTCAGATGCATCAAAAATTTTGCGGATTGGTCAATCCGTTCGCGAGATATGGTAGTTTGGAGGTAACAAACGTTTGAGAAACTCAAAATTTTCGCAGTTCTGATGCTCGATACGATTAACTAGAACGGCCTAGGGGAAAAGTACACCTACCGTTGTAATCGGGCGAGTTTCTACTTTCAGATGCAACAGAAATTTTGCGGATTGGTCAATCCGTTCGCGAGATATTGCAGTTTGGAGGTTAGAAACGCTTGAGCAACTCAAAATTTTCACATTTCTGATGCTCGAAACGAATAACTAGAACGGCCTACGGGAAAAGTACGCATACTGTTGTAATCGGGCGGGTTTCTACTTTCAGATGCAACAGAAGTTTTGCGGATTGGTCATTCCGTTCGCGAGATATGGCAGTTTGGAGGTAAGAAATGCATGAGAAACTCAAAATTTTCGCAGTTCTGATGCTGCAAACGAATAACCAGAACGGCCTAGGGGAAAAGTACAAATACCGTTGTAATCGGGCGAGTTTCTACATTCAGATGCAACAGAAATTTTGCGGATTGGTCAATCCGTTCGCGAGATATGGCAGTTTGGAGGTAAGAAACGTTTGAGAAACTCAAAATTTTCGCAGTTCTGATGCTCGATACGAATAACTAGAACGGCCTAGGGGAAAAGTACACTTACCGTTGTAATCGGGCGAGTTTCTACATTCAGATGCAACAGAAATTTTGCGGATTGGTCAATCCGTTCGCGAGATATGGCAGTTTGGAGGTAAGAAACGTTTGAGAAACTCAAAATTTTCGCAGTTCTGATGCTCGAAACGAATAACTAGAACGGCCTAGGGGAAAAGTACGCATACCGTTGTAATCGGGCGAGTTTCTACTTTCAGATGCAACAGAAATTTTGCGGATTGGTCAATCCGTTCGCGAGATATGGCAGTTTGGAGGTAAGAAATGCATGAGAAACTCAAAATTTTAGCAGTTCTGATGCTCGAAACGAATAACCAGAACGGCCTAGGGGAAAAGTACACATAACGTTGTAATTGGGCGAGTTTCTACATTCAGATGCAACAGAAATTTTGCGGATTGGTCAATCCGTTCGCGAGATATGGCAGTTTGGAGGTAAGAAATGCATGAGAAACTCAAAATTTTCGCAGTTCTGATGCTCGATACGAATAACTAGAACGGCCTAGGGGAAAAGTACACTTACCGTTGTAATCGGGCGAGTTTCTACATTCAGATGCAACAGAAATTTTGCGGATTGGTCAATCCGTTCGCGAGATATGGCAGTTTGGAGGTAAGAAACGTTTGAGAAACTCAAAATTTTCGCAGTTCTGATGCTCGATACGAATAACTAGAACGGCCTAGGGGAAAAGTACACTTACCGTTGTAATCGGGCGAGTTTCTACATTCAGATGCAACAGAAATTTTGCGGATTGGTCAATCCGTTCGCGAGATATGGCAGTTTGGAGGTAAGAAACGTTTGAGAAACTCAAAATTTTCGCAGTTCTGATGCTCGAAACGAATAACTAGAACGGCCTAGGGGAAAAGTACGCATACCGTTGTAATCGGGCGAGTTTCTACATTCAGATGCAACAGAAATTTTGCGGATTGGTCAATCCGTTCGCGAGATATGGCAGTTTGGAGGTAAGAAACGTTTGAGAAACTCAAAATTTTCGCAGTTCTGATGCTCGATACGAATAACTAGAACGGCCTAGGGGAAAAGTACACTTACCGTTGTAATCGGGCGAGTTTCTACATTCAGATGCAACAGAAATTTTGCGGATTGGTCAATCCGTTCGCGAGATATGGCAGTTTGGAGGTAAGAAACGTTTGAGAAACTCAAAATTTTCGCAGTTCTGATGCTCGAAACGAATAACTAGAACGGCCTAGGGGAAAAGTACGCATACCGTTGTAATCGGGCGAGTTTCTACTTTCAGATGCAACAGAAATTTTGCGGATTGGTCAATCCGTTCTCGAGATATGGCAGTTTGGAGGTAAGAAATGCATGAGAAACTCAAAATTTTAGCAGTTCTGATGCTCGAAACGAATAACCAGAACGGCCTAGGGGAAAAGTACACATAACGTTGTAATTGGGCGAGTTTCTACATTCAGATGCAACAGAAATTTTGCGGATTGGTCAATCCGTTCGCTAGATATGGCAGTTTGGAGGTAAGAAATGCATGAGAAACTCAAAATTTTCGCAGTTCTGATGCTCGAAACGGATAACTAGAACAGCCTAGGGGAAAAGTACGCATACCGTTGTGATCGGGCGAGTTTCTACTTTCAGATGCAACAGAAATTTTGCGGATTGGTCAATCCGTTCGCGAGATATGACAGTTTGGAGGTAAGAAACGCTTGAGAAACTCAAAATTTTCGCAGTTCTGATGCTCGAAACGAATAACTAGAACGGCCTAGGGGAAAAGTGCGCATACCGTTGTAATCGGGCGAGTTTCTACTTTCAGATGCAACAGAAATTTTGCGGATTGGTCAATCCGTTCGCGAGTTATGGCAGTTTGGAGGTAAGAAACGGATGAGAAACTCAAAATTTTCGCAGTACCGATGCTCGAAACGAATAACTGGAACGGCCTAGGGGAAAAGTACACCTGCCGTTGTAATCGGGCGAGCTTCTACTTTCAGATGCAACAGAAATTTTGCGGATTGGTCAATCCGTTCGCGAGATATGGCAGTTTGGAGGTAAGAAACACTTGGGAAACTCAAAATTTTCGCAGTTCTGATGCTCGACAAGCATAACTAGAACGGCCTAGGGGAAAAGTACGCATACCGTTGTAATCGGGCGAGTTTCTACTTTCAGATGCAACAGAAATTTTGCGGATTGGTCAATCCGTTCGCGAGATATTGCAGTTTGGAGGTTAGAAACGCTTGAGCAACTCAAAATTTTCACATTTCTGATGCTCGAAACGAATAACTAGAACGGCCTACGGGAAAAGTACGCATACCGTTGTAATCGGGCGGGTTTCTACTTTCAGATGCAACAGAAGTTTTGCGGATTGGTCATTCCGTTCGCGAGATATGGCAGTTTGGAGGTAAGAAATGCATGAGAAACTCAAAATTTTCGCAGTTCTGATGCTGCAAACGAATAACCAGAACGGCCTAGGGGAAAAGTACAAATACCGTTGTAATCGGGCGAGTTTCTACATTCAGATGCAACAGAAATTTTGCGGATTGGTCAATCCGTTCGCGAGATATGGCAGTTTGGAGGTAAGAAACGTTTGAGAAACTCAAAATTTTCGCAGTTCTGATGCTCGATACGAATAACTAGAACGGCCTAGGGGAAAAGTACGCATACCGTTGTAATCGGGCGAGTTTCTACTTTCAGATGCAACAGAAATTTTGCGGATTGGTCATTCCGTTCGCGAGATATGGCAGTTTGGAGGTAAGAAATGCATGAGAAACTCAAAATTTTCGCAGTTCTGATGTTGCAAACGAATAACCAGAACGGCCTAGGGGAAAAGTACAAATACCGTTGTAATCGGGCGAGTTTCTACATTCAGATGCAACAGAAATTTTGCGGATTGGTCAATCCGTTCGCGAGATATGGCAGTTTGGAGGTAAGAAACGTTTGAGAAACTCAAAATTTTCGCAGTTCTGATGCTCGATACGAATAACTAGAACGGCCTAGGGGAAAAGTACACTTACCGTTGTAATCGGGCGAGTTTCTACATTCAGATGCAACAGAAATTTTGCGGATTGGTAAATCCGTTCGCGAGATATGGCAGTTTGGAGGTAAGAAACGTTTGAGAAACTCAAAATTTTCGCAGTTCTGATGCTCGACACGAATAACTAGAACGGCCTAGGGGAAAAGTACGCATACCGTTGTAATCGGGCGAGTTTCTACTTTCAGATGCAACAGAAATTTTGCGGATTGGTCAATCCGTTCGCGAGATATGGCCGTTTGGAGGTAAGAAATGCATGAGAAACTCAAAATTTTAGCAGTTCTGATGCTCGAAACGAATAACCAGAACGGCCTAGGGGAAAAGTACACATAACGTTGTAATTGGGCGAGTTTCTACATTCAGATGCAACAGAAATTTTGCGGATTGGTCAATCCGTTCGCGAGATATGGCAGTTTGGAGGTAAGAAATGCATGAGAAACTCAAAATTTTCGCAGTTCTGATGCTCGAAACGGATAACTAGAACAGCCTAGGGGAAAAGTACGCATACCGTTGTGATCGGGCGAGTTTCTACTTTCAGATGCAACAGAAATTTTGCGGATTGGTCAATCCGTTCGCGAGATATGGCAGTTTGGAGGTAAGAAACGCTTGAGAAACTCAAAATTTTCGCAGTTCTGATGCTCGAAACGAATAACTAGAACGGCCTAGGGGAAAAGTGCGCATACCGTTGTAATCGGGCGAGTTTCTACTTTCAGATGCAACAGAAATTTTGCGGATTGGTCAATCCGTTCGCGAGTTATGGCAGTTTGGAGGTAAGAAACGGATGAGAAACTCAAAATTTTCGCAGTACCGATGCTCGAAACGAATAACTGGAACGGCCTAGGGGAAAAGTACACCTGCCGTTGTAATCGGGCGAGCTTCTACTTTCAGATGCAACAGAAATTTTGCGGATTGGTCAATCCGTTCGCGAGATATGGCAGTTTGGAGGTAAGAAACGCTTGGGAAACTCAAAATTTTCGCAGTTCTGATGCTCGACAAGCATAACTAGAACGGCCTAGGGGAAAAGTACGCATACCGTTGTAATCGGGCGAGTTTCTACTTTCAGATGCAACAGAAATTTTGCGGATTGGTCAATCCGTTCGCGAGATATGGCAGTTTGGAGGTGAGAAACGCTTGAGAAACTCAAAATTTTCGCAGTTCTGATGCTCGAAACGAATAACCAGAACGGCCTAGGGGAAAAGTACGCATACCGTTGTAATCGGGCGAGTTTCTACTTTCTAATGCAACAGAAATTTTGCGGATTGGTCAATCCGTTCGCGAGATATGGCAGTTTGGAGGTAAGAAATGCATGAGAAACTCAAAATTTTCGCAGTTCTGATGCTCGAAACGAATAACCAGAACGGCCTAGGGGAAAAGTACACATAACGTTGTAATTGGGCGAGTTTCTACATTCAGATGCAACAGAAATTTTGCGGATTGGTCAATCCGTTCGCGAGATATGGCAGTTTGGAGGTAAGAAATGCATGAGAAACTCAAAATTTTCGCAGTTCTGATGCTCGAAACGGATAACTAGAACAGCCTTCGGGAAAAGTACTCATACCGTTGTGATCGGGCGAGTTTCTACTTTCAGATGCAACAGAAATTTTGCGGATTGGTCAATCCGTTCGCGAAATATGGCAGTTTGGAGGTGAGAAACGCTTGAGAAACTCAAAATTTTCGCAGATCTGATGCTCGAAACGAATAACTAGAACGGCCTAGGGGAAAAGTGCGCATACCGTTGTAATCGGGCGAGTTTCTACTTTCAGATGCAACAGAAATTTTGCGGATTGGTCAATCCGTTCGCGAGTTATGGCAGTTTGGAGGTAAGAAACGGATGAGAAACTCTAAATTTTCGCAGTACCGATGCTCGAAACGAATAACTGGAACGGCCTAGGGGAAAAGTACACCTACCGTTGTAATCGGGCGAGTTTCTACTTTCAGATGCAACAGAAATTTTGCGGATTGGTCAATCCGTTCGCGAGATATCGCAGTTTGGAGGTTAGAAACGCTTGAGCAACTCAAAATTTTCACATTTCTGATGCTCGAAACGAATAACTAGAACGGCCTACGGGAAAAGTACGCATACCGTTGTAATCGAGCGGGTTTCTACTTTCAGATGCAACAGAAGTTTTGCGGATTGGTCAATCCGTTCGCGAGATATGGCAGTTTGGAGGTAACCAACGTTTGAGAAACTCAAAATTTTCGCAGTTCTGATGCTCGAAACGGATAACTAGAACGGCCTAGGGGAAAAGTACGCATACCGTTGTAATCGGGCGAGTTTCTACTTTCAGAGGCAACAGAAATTTTGCGGATTGGTCAATCCGTTCGCGAGATATGGTAGTTTGGAGGTAAGAAACGCTTGAGAAACTCAAAATTTTCGCAGTTCTGATGCTCGAAACGAATAACCAGAACGGCCTAGTGGTAAAGTACACATACCGTTGTAATCGGGCGAGTTTCTACATTCAGATGCAACAGAAATTTTGCGGATTGGTCAATCCGTTCGCGAGATATGGCAGTTTGGAGGTAAGAAACGTTTGAGAAACTCAAAATTTTCGCAGTTCTGATGCTCGAAACGAATAACTAGAACGGCCTAGGGGAAAAGTATGCATACAGTTGTAATCGGGCGAGTTTCTACTTTCAGATGCAACAGAAATTTTGCGGATTGGTCGATCCGTTCGCGAGATATGGCAGTTTGGATGTAAGAAACGCTTGGGAAACTCAAAATTTTCGCAGTTCTGATGCTCGACAAGCATAACTAGAACGGCCTAGGGGAAAAGTACGCATACCGTTGTAATCGGGCGAGTATCTACTTTCAGATGCAACAGAAATTTTGCGGATTGGTCAATCCGTTCGCGAAATATGGCAGTTTGGAGGTGAGAAACGCTTGAGAAACTCAAAATTTTCGCAGATCTGATGCTCGAAACGAATAACTAGAACGGCCTAGGGGAAAAGTGCGCATACCGTTGTAATCGGGCGAGTTTCTACTTTCAGATGCAACAGAAATTTTGCGGATTGGTCAATCCGTTCGCGAGTTATGGCAGTTTGGAGGTAAGAAACGGATGAGAAACTCTAAATTTTCGCAGTACCGATGCTCGAAACGAATAACTGGAACGGCCTAGGGGAAAAGTACACCTACCGTTGTAATCGGGCGAGTTTCTACTTTCAGATGCAACAGAAATTTTGCGGATTGGTCAATCCGTTCGCGAGATATCGCAGTTTGGAGGTTAGAAACGCTTGAGCAACTCAAAATTTTCACATTTCTGATGCTCGAAACGAATAACTAGAACGGCCTACGGGAAAAGTACGCATACCGTTGTAATCGAGCGGGTTTCTACTTTCAGATGCAACAGAAGTTTTGCGGATTGGTCAATCCGTTCGCGAGATATGGCAGTTTGGAGGTAACCAACGTTTGAGAAACTCAAAATTTTCGCAGTTCTGATGCTCGAAACGAATAACCAGTACGGCCTAGTGGTAAAGTACACATACCGTTGTAATCGGGCGAGTTTCTACATTCAGATGCAACAGAAATTTTGCGGATTGGTCAATCCGTTCGCGAGATATGGCAGTTTGGAGGTAAGAAACGTTTGAGAAACTCAAAATTTTCGCAGTTCTGATGCTCGAAACGAATAACTAGAACGGCCTAGGGGAAAAGTACGCATACCGTTGTAATCGGGCGAGTTTCTACTTTCAGATGCAACAGAAATTTTGCGGATTGGTCAATCCGTTCGTGAGATATGGCCGTTTGGAGGTAAGAAATGCATGAGAAACTCAAAATTTTCGCAGTTCTGATGCTCGAAACGAATAACCAGAACGGCCTAGGGGAAAAGTACACATATCGTTGTAATCGGGCGAGTTTCTACATACAGATGCAACAGAAATTTTGCGGATTGGTCAATCCGTTCGCGAGATATGGCAGTTTGGAGGTAAGAAACGTTTGAGAAACTCAAAATTTTCGCAGTTCTGATGCTCGATACGAATAACTAGAACGGCCTAGGGGAAAAGACACATACCATTGTAATCGGGCGAGTTTCTACTTTCAGATGCAACAAAAATTTTGCGGATTGGTCAATCCGTTCGCGAGATATGGCAGTTTGGAGGTAACAAACGTTTGAGAAACTCAAAATTTTCGCAGTTCTGATACTCGAAACGGATAACTAGAACGGCCTAGGGGAAAAGTACGCATACCGTTGTAATCGGGCGAATTTCTACTTTCAGATGCAACAGAAATTTTGCGGATTGGTCAATCCGTTCGCGAGATATGGCAGTTTGGAGGTAAGAAATGCATGAGAAACTCAAAATTTTCGCAGTTCTGATGCTCGAAACGAATAACCAGAACGGCCTAGGGGAAAAGTTCGCATACCGTTGTAATCGGGCGAGTTTATACTTTCAGATGCAACAGCAATTTTGCGGATTGGTCAATCCGTTCGCGAGATATGGCCGTTTGGATGTAAGAAACGCTTGAGAAACTCAAAATTTTCGCAGTTCTGATTCTCGAAACGAATAACTAGAACGGCCTAGGGGAAAAGTACGCATACCGTTGTAATCGGGCGAGTTTCTACTTTCAGAGGCAACAGAAATTTTGCGGATTGGTCAATCCGTTCGCGAGATATGGTAGTCTGGAGGTTAGAAACGCTTGAGCAACTCAAAATTTTCACATTTCTGATGCTCGAAACGAATAACCAGAACGGCCTAGGGGAAAAGTACACATACCGTTGTAATCGGGCGATTTTCTACATTCAGATGCAACAGAAATTTTGCGGATTGGTCAATCCGTTCGCGAGATATGGCAGTTTGGAGATAAGAAACGTTTGAGAAACTCAAAATTTTCGCAGTTCTGATGCTCGAAACGAATAACTAGAACGGACTAGGGGAAAAGTACCCATACCGTTGTAATCGGGCGAGTCTCTACTTTCAGATGCAACAAAAATTTTGCGGATTGGTCAATCCGTTCGCCAGATATGGCAGTTTGGAGGTAAGAAACGTTTGAGAAACTCAAAATTTTCGCAGTTCTGATGCTCGAAACGAATAACTAGAACGGCCTAGGGGAAAAGTACGCATACCGTTGTAATCGGGCGAGTTTCTACTTTCAGATGCAACAGAAGTTTTGCGGATTGGTCATTCCGTTCGCGAGTTATGGCCGTTTGGAGGTAAGAAATGCATGAGAAACTCAAAATTTTCGCAGTTCTGATGCTCGAAACGAATAACCAGAACGGCCTAGGGGAAAAGTACACATACCGTTGTAATCGGGCGAGTTTCTACATACAGATGCAACAGAAATTTTGCGGATTGGTCAATCCGTTCGCGAGATATGGCAGTTTGGATGTAAGAAACGCTTGAGAAACTCAAAATTTTCGCAGTTCTGATTCTCGAAACGAATAACTAGAACGGCCTAGGGGAAAAGTACGCATACCATTGTAATCGGGCGAGTTTCTACTTTCAGATGCAACAAAAATTTTGCGGATTGGTCAATCCGTTCGCGAGATATCGCAGTTTGGAGGTTAGAAACGCTTGAGCAACTCAAAATTTTCACATTTCTGATGCTCGAAACGAATAACTGGAACGTCCTACGGGAAAAGTACACATACCGTTGTAATCGGGCGGGTTTCTACTTTCAGATGCAACAGAAGTTTTGCGGATTGGTCATTCCGTTCGCGAGATATGGCCGTTTGGAGGTAAGAAATGCATGAGAAACTCAAAATTTTCGCAGTTCTGATGCTCGAAACGAATAACCAGAACGGCCTAGGGGAAAAGTACACATACCGTTGTAATCGGGCGAGTTTCTACATACAGATGCAACAGAAATTTTGCGGATTGGTCAATCCGTTCGCGAGATATGGCAGTTTGGAGGTAAGAAATGCATGAGAAACTCAAAATTTTCGCAGTTCTGATGCTCGAAACGAATAACTACAACGGCCTAGGGGAAAAGTACGCATACCGTTGTAATCGGGCGAGTTTCTACTTTCAGAGGCAACAGAAATTTTGCGGATTGGTCAATCCGTTCGCGAGATATGGTAGTCTGGAGGTTAGAAACGCTTGAGCAACTCAAAATTTTCACATTTCTGATGCTCGAAACGAATAACTAGAACGGCCTACGGGAAAAGTACGCATACCGTTGTAATCGGGCGGGTTTCTACTTTCAGATGCAACAGAAGTTTTGCGGATTGGTCATTCCGTTCGCGAGATATGGCCGTTTGGAGGTAAGAAATGCATGAGAAACTCAAAATTTTCGCAGTTCTGATGCTCGAAACGAATAACCAGAACGGCCTAGGGGAAAAGTACACATACCGTTGTAATCGGGCGAGTTTCTACATACAGATGCAACAGAAATTTTGCAGATTGGTCAATCCGTTCGCCAGATATGGCAGTTTGGAGGTAAGAAACGTTTGAGAAACTCAAAATTTTCGCAGTTCTGATGCTCGAAACGAATAACTAGAACGGCCTAGGGGAAAAGTACGCATACCGTTGTAATCGGGCGAGTTTCTACTTTCAGATGCAACAGAAATTTTGCGGATTGGTCGATCCGTTCGCGAGATATGGCAGTTTGGAGGTAAGAAACGCTTGGGAAACTCAAAATTTTCGCAGTTCTGATGCTCGACAAGCATAACTAGAACGGCCTAGGGGAAAAGTACGCATACCGTTGTAATCGGGCGAGTTTCTACTTTCAGATGCAACAGAAATTTTGCGGATTGGTCAATCCGTTCGCGAGATATGGCCGTTTGGAGGTAAGAAATGCATGAGAAACTCAAAATTTTCGCAGTTCTGATGCTCGAAACGAATAACCAGAACGGCCTAGGGGAAAAGTACACATACCGTTGTAATCGGGCGAGTTTCTACATACAGATGCAACAGAAATTTTGAGGATTGGTCAATCCGTTCGCGAGATATGGCAGTTTGGAGGTAAGAAATGCATGAGAAACTCAAAATTTTCGCAGTTCTGATGCTCGAAACGAATAACCAGAACGGCCTAGGGGAAAAGTTCGCATACCGTTGTAATCGGGCGAGTTTATACTTTCAGATGCAACAGCAATTTTGCGGATTGGTCAATCCGTTCGCGAGATATGGCCGTTTGGATGTAAGAAACGCTTGAGAAACTCAAAATTTTCGCAGTTCTGATTCTCGAAACGAATAACTAGAACGGCCTAGGGGAAAAGTACGCATACCGTTGTAATCGGGCGAGTTTCTACTTTCAGAGGCAACAGAAATTTTGCGGATTGGTCAATCCGTTCGCGAGATATGGTAGTCTGGAGGTTAGAAACGCTTGAGCAACTCAAAATTTTCACATTTCTGATGCTCGAAACGAATAACTAGAACGGCCTACGGGAAAAGTACGCATACCGTTGTAATCGGGCGGGTTTCTACTTTCAGATGCAACAGAAGTTTTGCGGATTTGTCATTCCGCTCGCGAGATATGGCCGTTTGGAGGTAAGAAATGCATGAGAAACTCAAAATTTTCGCAGTTCTGATGCTCGAAACGAATAACCAGAACGGCCTAGGGGAAAAGTACACATACCGTTGTAATCGGGCGAGTTTCTACATACAGATGCAACAGAAATTTTGCAGATTGGTCAATCCGTTCGCGAGATATGGCAGTTTGGAGGTAAGAAACGTTTGAGAAACTCAAAATTTTCGCAGTTCTGATGCTCGAAACGAATAACTAGAACGGCCTAGGGGAAAAGTACGCATACCGTTGTAATCGGGCGAGTTTCTACTTTCAGATGCAACAGAAATTTTGCGGATTGGTCGATCCGTTCGCGAGATATGGCAGTTTGGAGGTAAGAAACGCTTGGGAAACTCAAAATTTTCGCAGTTCTGATGCTCGACAAGCATAACTAGAACGGCCTAGGGGAAAAGTACGCATACCGTTGTAATCGGGCGAGTTTCTACTTTCAGATGCAACAGAAATTTTGCGGATTGGTCAATCCGTTCGTGAGATATGGCCGTTTGGAGGTAAGAAATGCATGAGAAACTCTAAATTTTCGCAGTACCGATGCTCGAAACGAATAACTGGAACGGCCTAGGGGAAAAGTACACCTACCGTTGTAATCGGGCGAGTTTCTACTTTCAGATGCAACAGAAATTTTGCGGATTGGTCAATCCGTTCGCGAGATATCGCAGTTTGGAGGTTAGAAACGCTTGAGCAACTCAAAATTTTCACATTTCTGATGCTCGAAACGAATAACTAGAACGGCCTACGGGAAAAGTACGCATACCGTTGTAATCGAGCGGGTTTCTACTTTCAGATGCAACAGAAGTTTTGCGGATTGGTCAATCCGTTCGCGAGATATGGCAGTTTGGAGGTAACCAACGTTTGAGAAACTCAAAATTTTCGCAGTTCTGATGCTCGAAACGGATAACTAGAACGGCCTAGGGGAAAAGTACGCATACCGTTGTAATCGGGCGAGTTTCTACTTTCAGAGGCAACAGAAATTTTGCGGATTGGTCAATCCGTTCGCGAGATATGGTAGTTTGGAGGTAAGAAACGCTTGAGAAACTCAAAATTTTCGCAGTTCTGATGCTCGAAACGAATAACCAGTACGGCCTAGTGGTAAAGTACACATACCGTTGTAATCGGGCGAGTTTCTACATTCAGATGCAACAGAAATTTTGCGGATTGGTCAATCCGTTCGCGAGATATGGCAGTTTGGAGGTAAGAAACGTTTGAGAAACTCAAAATTTTCGCAGTTCTGATGCTCGAAACGAATAACTAGAACGGCCTAGGGGAAAAGTACGCATACCGTTGTAATCGGGCGAGTTTCTACTTTCAGATGCAACAGAAATTTTGCGGATTGGTCAATCCGTTCGTGAGATATGGCCGTTTGGAGGTAAGAAATGCATGAGAAACTCAAAATTTTCGCAGTTCTGATGCTCGAAACGAATAACCAGAACGGCCTAGGGGAAAAGTACACATATCGTTGTAATCGGGCGAGTTTCTACATACAGATGCAACAGAAATTTTGCGGATTGGTCAATCCGTTCGCGAGATATGGCAGTTTGGAGGTAAGAAACGTTTGAGAAACTCAAAATTTTCGCAGTTCTGATGCTCGATACGAATAACTAGAACGGCCTAGGGGAAAAGACACATACCATTGTAATCGGGCGAGTTTCTACTTTCAGATGCAACAAAAATTTTGCGGATTGGTCAATCCGTTCGCGAGATATGGCAGTTTGGAGGTAACAAACGTTTGAGAAACTCAAAATTTTCGCAGTTCTGATACTCGAAACGGATAACTAGAACGGCCTAGGGGAAAAGTACGCATACCGTTGTAATCGGGCGAATTTCTACTTTCAGATGCAACAGAAATTTTGCGGATTGGTCAATCCGTTCGCGAGATATGGCAGTTTGGAGGTAAGAAATGCATGAGAAACTCAAAATTTTCGCAGTTCTGATGCTCGAAACGAATAACCAGAACGGCCTAGGGGAAAAGTTCGCATACCGTTGTAATCGGGCGAGTTTATACTTTCAGATGCAACAGCAATTTTGCGGATTGGTCAATCCGTTCGCGAGATATGGCCGTTTGGATGTAAGAAACGCTTGAGAAACTCAAAATTTTCGCAGTTCTGATTCTCGAAACGAATAACTAGAACGGCCTAGGGGAAAAGTACGCATACCGTTGTAATCGGGCGAGTTTCTACTTTCAGAGGCAACAGAAATTTTGCGGATTGGTCAATCCGTTCGCGAGATATGGTAGTCTGGAGGTTAGAAACGCTTGAGCAACTCAAAATTTTCACATTTCTGATGCTCGAAACGAATAACCAGAACGGCCTAGGGGAAAAGTACACATACCGTTGTAATCGGGCGATTTTCTACATTCAGATGCAACAGAAATTTTGCGGATTGGTCAATCCGTTCGCGAGATATGGCAGTTTGGAGATAAGAAACGTTTGAGAAACTCAAAATTTTCGCAGTTCTGATGCTCGAAACGAATAACTAGAACGGACTAGGGGAAAAGTACCCATACCGTTGTAATCGGGCGAGTCTCTACTTTCAGATGCAACAAAAATTTTGCGGATTGGTCAATCCGTTCGCCAGATATGGCAGTTTGGAGGTAAGAAACGTTTGAGAAACTCAAAATTTTCGCAGTTCTGATGCTCGAAACGAATAACTAGAACGGCCTAGGGGAAAAGTACGCATACCGTTGTAATCGGGCGAGTTTCTACTTTCAGATGCAACAGAAGTTTTGCGGATTGGTCATTCCGTTCGCGAGTTATGGCCGTTTGGAGGTAAGAAATGCATGAGAAACTCAAAATTTTCGCAGTTCTGATGCTCGAAACGAATAACCAGAACGGCCTAGGGGAAAAGTACACATACCGTTGTAATCGGGCGAGTTTCTACATACAGATGCAACAGAAATTTTGCGGATTGGTCAATCCGTTCGCGAGATATGGCAGTTTGGATGTAAGAAACGCTTGAGAAACTCAAAATTTTCGCAGTTCTGATTCTCGAAACGAATAACTAGAACGGCCTAGGGGAAAAGTACGCATACCATTGTAATCGGGCGAGTTTCTACTTTCAGATGCAACAAAAATTTTGCGGATTGGTCAATCCGTTCGCGAGATATCGCAGTTTGGAGGTTAGAAACGCTTGAGCAACTCAAAATTTTCACATTTCTGATGCTCGAAACGAATAACTGGAACGTCCTACGGGAAAAGTACACATACCGTTGTAATCGGGCGGGTTTCTACTTTCAGATGCAACAGAAGTTTTGCGGATTGGTCATTCCGTTCGCGAGATATGGCCGTTTGGAGGTAAGAAATGCATGAGAAACTCAAAATTTTCGCAGTTCTGATGCTCGAAACGAATAACCAGAACGGCCTAGGGGAAAAGTACACATACCGTTGTAATCGGGCGAGTTTCTACATACAGATGCAACAGAAATTTTGCGGATTGGTCAATCCGTTCGCGAGATATGGCAGTTTGGAGGTAAGAAATGCATGAGAAACTCAAAATTTTCGCAGTTCTGATGCTCGAAACGAATAACTACAACGGCCTAGGGGAAAAGTACGCATACCGTTGTAATCGGGCGAGTTTCTACTTTCAGAGGCAACAGAAATTTTGCGGATTGGTCAATCCGTTCGCGAGATATGGTAGTCTGGAGGTTAGAAACGCTTGAGCAACTCAAAATTTTCACATTTCTGATGCTCGAAACGAATAACTAGAACGGCCTACGGGAAAAGTACGCATACCGTTGTAATCGGGCGGGTTTCTACTTTCAGATGCAACAGAAGTTTTGCGGATTGGTCATTCCGTTCGCGAGATATGGCCGTTTGGAGGTAAGAAATGCATGAGAAACTCAAAATTTTCGCAGTTCTGATGCTCGAAACGAATAACCAGAACGGCCTAGGGGAAAAGTACACATACCGTTGTAATCGGGCGAGTTTCTACATACAGATGCAACAGAAATTTTGCAGATTGGTCAATCCGTTCGCCAGATATGGCAGTTTGGAGGTAAGAAACGTTTGAGAAACTCAAAATTTTCGCAGTTCTGATGCTCGAAACGAATAACTAGAACGGCCTAGGGGAAAAGTACGCATACCGTTGTAATCGGGCGAGTTTCTACTTTCAGATGCAACAGAAATTTTGCGGATTGGTCGATCCGTTCGCGAGATATGGCAGTTTGGAGGTAAGAAACGCTTGGGAAACTCAAAATTTTCGCAGTTCTGATGCTCGACAAGCATAACTAGAACGGCCTAGGGGAAAAGTACGCATACCGTTGTAATCGGGCGAGTTTCTACTTTCAGATGCAACAGAAATTTTGCGGATTGGTCAATCCGTTCGCGAGATATGGCCGTTTGGAGGTAAGAAATGCATGAGAAACTCAAAATTTTCGCAGTTCTGATGCTCGAAACGAATAACCAGAACGGCCTAGGGGAAAAGTACACATACCGTTGTAATCGGGCGAGTTTCTACATACAGATGCAACAGAAATTTTGAGGATTGGTCAATCCGTTCGCGAGATATGGCAGTTTGGAGGTAAGAAATGCATGAGAAACTCAAAATTTTCGCAGTTCTGATGCTCGAAACGAATAACCAGAACGGCCTAGGGGAAAAGTTCGCATACCGTTGTAATCGGGCGAGTTTATACTTTCAGATGCAACAGCAATTTTGCGGATTGGTCAATCCGTTCGCGAGATATGGCCGTTTGGATGTAAGAAACGCTTGAGAAACTCAAAATTTTCGCAGTTCTGATTCTCGAAACGAATAACTAGAACGGCCTAGGGGAAAAGTACGCATACCGTTGTAATCGGGCGAGTTTCTACTTTCAGAGGCAACAGAAATTTTGCGGATTGGTCAATCCGTTCGCGAGATATGGTAGTCTGGAGGTTAGAAACGCTTGAGCAACTCAAAATTTTCACATTTCTGATGCTCGAAACGAATAACTAGAACGGCCTACGGGAAAAGTACGCATACCGTTGTAATCGGGCGGGTTTCTACTTTCAGATGCAACAGAAGTTTTGCGGATTTGTCATTCCGCTCGCGAGATATGGCCGTTTGGAGGTAAGAAATGCATGAGAAACTCAAAATTTTCGCAGTTCTGATGCTCGAAACGAATAACCAGAACGGCCTAGGGGAAAAGTACACATACCGTTGTAATCGGGCGAGTTTCTACATACAGATGCAACAGAAATTTTGCAGATTGGTCAATCCGTTCGCGAGATATGGCAGTTTGGAGGTAAGAAACGTTTGAGAAACTCAAAATTTTCGCAGTTCTGATGCTCGAAACGAATAACTAGAACGGCCTAGGGGAAAAGTACGCATACCGTTGTAATCGGGCGAGTTTCTACTTTCAGATGCAACAGAAATTTTGCGGATTGGTCGATCCGTTCGCGAGATATGGCAGTTTGGAGGTAAGAAACGCTTGGGAAACTCAAAATTTTCGCAGTTCTGATGCTCGACAAGCATAACTAGAACGGCCTAGGGGAAAAGTACGCATACCGTTGTAATCGGGCGAGTTTCTACTTTCAGATGCAACAGAAATTTTGCGGATTGGTCAATCCGTTCGTGAGATATGGCCGTTTGGAGGTAAGAAATGCATGAGAAACTCAAAATTTTCGCAGTTCTGATGCTCGAAACGAATAACCAGAACGGCCTAGGGGAAAAGTACACATATCGTTGTAATCGGGCGAGTTTCTACATACAGATGCAACAGAAATTTTGCGGATTGGTCAATCCGTTCGCGAGATATGGCAGTTTGGAGGTAAGAAACGTTTGAGAAACTCAAAATTTTCGCAGTTCTGATGCTCGATACGAATAACTAGAACGGCCTAGGGGAAAAGTCACATACCATTGTAATCGGGCGAGTTTCTACTTTCAGATGCAACAAAAATTTTGCGGATTGGTCAATCCGTTCGCGAGATATGGCAGTTTGGAGGTAACAAACGTTTGAGAAACTCAAAATTTTCGCAGTTCTGATACTCGAAACGGATAACTAGAACGGCCTAGGGGAAAAGTACGCATACCGTTGTAATCGGGCGAATTTCTACTTTCAGATGCAACAGAAATTTTGCGGATTGGTCAATCCGTTCGCGAGATATGGCAGTTTGGAGGTAAGAAATGCATGAGAAACTCAAAATTTTCGCAGTTCTGATGCTCGAAACGAATAACCAGAACGGCCTAGGGGAAAAGTTCGTATACCGTTGTAATCGGGCGAGTTTATACTTTCAGATGCAACAGCAATTTTGCGGATTGGTCAATCCGTTCGCGAGTTATGGCAGTTTGGAGGTAAGAAACGGATGAGAAACTCAAAATTTTCGCAGTTCTGATGCTCGAAACGAATAACTAGAACGGCCTAGGGGAAAAGTACGCATACCGTTGTAATCGGGCGAGTTTCTACTTTCAGATGCAACAGAAATTTTGCGGATTGGTCAATCCGTTCGCGAGATATGGCAGTTTGGAGGTGAGAAACGCTTGAGAAACTCAAAATTTTCGCAGTTCTGATGCTCGAAACGAATAACTAGAACGGCCTAGGGGAAAAGTACGCATACCGTTGTAATCGGGCGGGTTTCTACTTTCAGATGCAACAGAAGTTTTGCGGATTTGTCATTCCGCTCGCGAGATATGGCCGTTTGGAGGTAAGAAATGCATGAGAAACTCAAAATTTTCGCAGTTCTGATGCTCGAAACGAATAACCAGAACGGCCTAGGGGAAAAGTACACATACCGTTGTAATCGGGCGAGTTTCTACATACAGATGCAACAGAAATTTTGCAGATTGGTCAATCCGTTCGCGAGATATGGCAGTTTGGAGGTAAGAAACGTTTGAGAAACTCAAAATTTTCGCAGTTCTGATGCTCGAAACGAATAACTAGAACGGCCTAGGGGAAAAGTACGCATACCGTTGTAATCGGGCGAGTTTCTACTTTCAGATGCAACAGAAATTTTGCGGATTGGTCGATCCGTTCGCGAGATATGGCAGTTTGGAGGTAAGAAACGCTTGGGAAACTCAAAATTTTCGCAGTTCTGATGCTCGACAAGCATAACTAGAACGGCCTAGGGGAAAAGTACGCATACCGTTGTAATCGGGCGAGTTTCTACTTTCAGATGCAACAGAAATTTTGCGGATTGGTCAATCCGTTCGTGAGATATGGCCGTTTGGAGGTAAGAAATGCATGAGAAACTCAAAATTTTCGCAGTTCTGATGCTCGAAACGAATAACCAGAACGGCCTAGGGGAAAAGTACACATATCGTTGTAATCGGGCGAGTTTCTACATACAGATGCAACAGAAATTTTGCGGATTGGTCAATCCGTTCGCGAGATATGGCAGTTTGGAGGTAAGAAACGTTTGAGAAACTCAAAATTTTCGCAGTTCTGATGCTCGATACGAATAACTAGAACGGCCTAGGGGAAAAGTCACATACCATTGTAATCGGGCGAGTTTCTACTTTCAGATGCAACAAAAATTTTGCGGATTGGTCAATCCGTTCGCGAGATATGGCAGTTTGGAGGTAACAAACGTTTGAGAAACTCAAAATTTTCGCAGTTCTGATACTCGAAACGGATAACTAGAACGGCCTAGGGGAAAAGTACGCATACCGTTGTAATCGGGCGAATTTCTACTTTCAGATGCAACAGAAATTTTGCGGATTGGTCAATCCGTTCGCGAGATATGGCAGTTTGGAGGTAAGAAATGCATGAGAAACTCAAAATTTTCGCAGTTCTGATGCTCGAAACGAATAACCAGAACGGCCTAGGGGAAAAGTTCGCATACCGTTGTAATCGGGCGAGTTTATACTTTCAGATGCAACAGCAATTTTGCGGATTGGTCAATCCGTTCGCGAGTTATGGCAGTTTGGAGGTAAGAAACGGATGAGAAACTCAAAATTTTCGCAGTTCTGATGCTCGAAACGAATAACTAGAACGGCCTAGGGGAAAAGTACGCATACCGTTGTAATCGGGCGAGTTTCTACTTTCAGATGCAACAGAAATTTTGCGGATTGGTCAATCCGTTCGCGAGATATGGCAGTTTGGAGGTGAGAAACGCTTGAGAAACTCAAAATTTTCGCAGTTCTGATGCTCGAAACGAATAACCAGAACGGCCTAGGGGAAAAGTACGCATACCGTTGTAATCGGGCGAGTTTCTACTTTCTAATGCAACAGAAATTTTGCGGATTGGTCAATCCGTTCGCGAGATATGGCAGTTTGGAGGTAAGAAATGCATGAGAAACTCAAAATTTTAGCAGTTCTGATGCTCGAAACGAATAACCAGAACGGCCTAGGGGAAAAGTACACATAGCGTTGTAATTGGGCGAGTTTCTACATTCAGATGCAACAGAAATTTTGCGGATTGGTCAATCCGTTCGCGAGATATGGCAGTTTGGAGGTAAGAAATGCATGAGAAACTCAAAATTTTCGCAGTTCTGATGCTCGAAACGGATAACTAGAACAGCCTAGGGGAAAAGTACGCATACCGTTGTGATCGGGCGAGTTTCTACTTTCAGATGCAACAGAAATTTTGCGGATTGGTCAATCCGTTCGCGAGATATGGCTGTTTGGAGGTAAGAAACGCTTGAGAAACTCAAAATTTTCGCAGTTCTGATGCTCGAAACGAATAACTAGAACGGCCTAGGGGAAAAGTGCGCATACCGTTGTAATCGGGCGAGTTTCTACTTTCAGATGCAACAGAAATTTTGCGGATTGGTCAATCCGTTCGCGAGTTATGGCAGTTTGGAGGTAAGAAACGGATGAGAAACTCAAAATTTTCGCAGTACCGATGCTCGAAACGAATAACTGGAACGGCCTAGGGGAAAAGTACACCTGCCGTTGTAATCGGGCGAGCTTCTACTTTCAGATGCAACAGAAATTTTGCGGATTGGTCAATCCGTTCGCGAGATATGGCAGTTTGGAGGTAAGAAACGCTTGGGAAACTCAAAATTTTCGCAGTTCTGATGCTCGACAAGCATAACTAGAACGGCCTAGGGGAAAAGTACGCATACCGTTGTAATCGGGCGAGTTTCTACTTTCAGATGCAACAGAAATTTTGCGGATTGGTCAATCCGTTCGCGAGATATGGCAGTTTGGAGGTGAGAAACGCTTGAGAAACTCAAAATTTTCGCAGTTCTGATGCTCGAAACGAATAACCAGAACGGCCTAGGGGAAAAGTACGCATACCGTTGTAATCGGGCGAGTTTCTACTTTCTAATGCAACAGAAATTTTGCGGATTGGTCAATCCGTTCGCGAGATATGGCAGTTTGGAGGTAAGAAATGCATGAGAAACTCAAAATTTTCGCAGTTCTGATGCTCGAAACGAATAACCAGAACGGCCTAGGGGAAAAGTACACATAACGTTGTAATTGGGCGAGTTTCTACATTCAGATGCAACAGAAATTTTGCGGATTGGTCAATCCGTTCGCGAGATATGGCAGTTTGGAGGTAAGAAATGCATGAGAAACTCAAAATTTTCGCAGTTCTGATGCTCGAAACGAATAACCAGAACGGCCTAGGGGAAAAGTACACATACCGTTGTAATCGGGCGAGTTTCTACATACAGATGCAACAGAAATTTTGCAGATTGGTCAATCCGTTCGCGAGATATGGCAGTTTGGAGGTAAAAAACGTTTGAGAAACTCAAAATTTTCGCAGTTCTGATGCTCGAAACGAATAACTAGAACGGCCTAGGGGAAAGGTACGCATACCGTTGTAATCGGGCGAGTTTCTACTTTCAGATGCAACAGAAATTTTGCGGATTGGTCGATCCGTTCGCGAGATATGGCAGTTTGGAGGTAAGAAACGCTTGGGAAACTCAAAATTTTCGCAGTTCTGATGCTCGACAAGCATAACTAGAACGGCCTAGGGGAAAAGTACGCATACCGTTGTAATCGGGCGAGTTTCTACTTTCAGATGCAACAGAAATTTTGCGGATTGGTCAATCCGTTCGTGAGATATGGCCGTTTGGAGGTAAGAAATGCATGAGAAACTCAAAATTTTCGCAGTTCTGATGCTCGAAACGAATAACCAGAACGGCCTAGGGGAAAAGTACACATACCGTTGTAATCGGGCGAGTTTCTACATACAGATGCAACAGAAATTTTGCGGATTGGTCAATCCGTTCGCGAGATATGGCAGTTTGGAGGTAAGAAACGTTTGAGAAACTCAAAATTTTCGCAGTTCTGATGCTCGATACGAATAACTAGAACGGCCTAGGGGAAAAGTCACATACCATTGTAATCGGGCGAGTTTCTACTTTCAGATGCAACAAAAATTTTGCGGATTGGTCAATCCGTTCGCGAGATATGGCCGTTTGGATGTAAGAAACGCTTGAGAAACTCAAAATTTTCGCAGTTCTGATTCTCGAGACGAATAACTAGACCGGCCTAGGGGAAAAGTACGCATACCGTTGTAATCGGGCGAATTTCTACTTTCAGATGCAACAGAAATTTCGGGGGTTGGTCAATCCGTTCGCGAGATATCGCAGTTTGGAGGTTAGAAACGCTTGAGCAACTCAAAATTTTCACATTTCTGATGCTCGAAACGAATAACTAGAACGGCCTACGGGAAAAGTACGCATACCGTTGTAATCGGGCGGGTTTCTACTTTCAGATGCAACAGAAGTTTTGCGGATTGGTCATTCCGTTCGCGAGATATGGCCGTTTGGAGGTAAGAAATGCATGAGAAACTCAAAATTTTCGCAGTTCTGATGCTCGAAACGAATAACCAGAACGGCCTAGGGGAAAAGTACACATACCGTTGTAATCGGGCGAGTTTCTACATACAGATGCAACAGAAATTTTGCGGATTGGTCAATCCGTTCGCGAGATATGGCAGTTTGGATGTAAGAAACGCTTGAGAAACTCAAAATTTTCGCAGTTCTGATTCTCGAAACGAATAACTAGAACGGCCTAGGGGAAAAGTACGCATACCGTTGTAATCGGGCGAGTTTCTACTTTCAGAGGCAACAGAAATTTTGCGGATTGGTCAATCCGTTCGCGAGATATGGTAGTTTGGAGGTAAGAAACGCTTGAGAAACTCAAAATTTTCGCAGTTCTGATGCTCGAAACGAATAACCAGAACGGCCTAGGGGAAAAGTACGCATACCGTTGTAATCGGGCGAGTTTCTACTTTCAGATGCAACAGAAATTTTGCGGATTGGTCAATCCGTTCGCGAGATATGGCAGTTTGGAGGTAAGAAACGGATGAGAAACTCAAAATTTTCGCAGTTCCGATGCTCGAAACGAATAACTGGAACGGCCTAGGGGAAAAGTACACCTACCGTTGTAATCGGGCGAGTTTCTACTTTCAGATGCAACAGAAATTTCGGGGGTTGGTCAATCCGTTCGCGAGATATCGCAGTTTGGAGGTTAGAAACGCTTGAGCAACTCAAAATTTTCACATTTCTGATGCTCGAAACGAATAACTGGAACGGCCTACGGGAAAAGTACACATACCGTTGTAATCGGGCGGGTTTCTACTTTCAGATGCAACAGAAGTTTTGCGGATTGGTCATTCCGTTCGCGAGATATGGCCGTTTGGAGGTAAGAAATGCATGAGAAACTCAAAATTTTCGCAGTTCTGATGCTCGAAACGAATAACCAGAACGGCCTAGGGGAAAAGTACACATACCGTTGTAATCGGGCGAGTTTCTACATACAGATGCAACAGAAATTTTGCGGATTGGTCAATCCGTTCGCGAGATATGGCAGTTTGGAGGTAAGAAATGCATGAGAAACTCAAAATTTTCGCAGTTCTGATGCTCGAAACGAATAACTACAACGGCCTAGGGGAAAAGTACGCATACCGTTGTAATCGGGCGAGTTTCTACTTTCAGAGGCAACAGAAATTTTGCGGATTGGTCAATCCGTTCGCGAGATATGGTAGCCTGGAGGTTAGAAACGCTTGAGCAACTCAAAATTTTCGCAGTTCTGATGCTCGAAACGAATAACTAGAACGGCCTAGGGGAAAAGTACGCATACCGTTGTAATCGGGCGAGTTTCTACTTTCAGATGCAACAGAAATTTTGCGGATTGGTCGATCCGTTCGCGAGATATGGCAGTTTGGAGGTAAGAAACGCTTGGGAAACTCAAAATTTTCGCAGTTCTGATGCTCGGCAAGCATAACTAGAACGGCCTAGGGGAAAAGTACGCATACCGTTGTAATCGGGCGAGTTTCTACTTTCAGATGCAACAGAAATTTTGCGGATTGGTCAATCCGTTCGCGAGATATGGCAGTTTGGAGGTAACAAACGTTTGAGAAACTCAAAATTTTCGCAGTTCTGATACTCGAAACGGATAACTAGAACGGCCTAGGGGAAAAGTACGCATACCGTTGTAATCGGGCGAATTTCTACTTTCAGATGCAACAGAAATTTTGCGGATTGGTCAATCCGTTCGCGAGATATGGCAGTTTGGAGGTAAGAAATGCATGAGAAACTCAAAATTTTCGCAGTTCTGATGCTCGAAACGAATAACCAGAACGGCCTAGGGGAAAAGTTCGCATACCGTTGTAATCGGGCGGGTTTATACTTTCAGATGCAACAGCAATTTTGCGGATTGGTCAATCCGTTCGCGAGATATGGCCGTTTGGATGTAAGAAACGCTTGAGAAACTCAAAATTTTCGCAGTTCTGATTCTCGAAACGAATAACTAGAACGGCCTAGGGGAAAAGTACGCATACCGTTGTAATCGGGCGAGTTTCTACTTTCAGAGGCAACAGAAATTTTGCGGATTGGTCAATCCGTTCGCGAGATTCCTGTTGGTCGTCGCAACGACCCACTCCCAATTCCTCTTTTGGCTTTGACAGTGGTACGTGACGGCAGGAGGGACGGGGGCCTTGGCTTTACCGCCCGGGCCGCGAGGATGGTAACTCTATAAATTGCCCTCCAATCCTAAGCTGCGGTGCGCGGTGATGGGATGCGTGGTTGGGGGGGAGGCCCCAATCCCAAGCGGCCAACTCCGGGGTACCTGCCGACCCCCCGGAGTATTTAGGCCTGCCCGGGTATGGCGGCTCTGCCCGGGTCGACTTACGTTCCGACCTACTCGTGGGATCCAAAATGGATAAAACAAACTCAAAAAAAAAAAAAGGGGGAGGGGGGACGGTGCGCGTGGCGCGAGGGGTGGCGACGGAGGGGGCACTCGTGCCCCACCCGGCGCCGTTCGAGGAGGGGGACGAGACGGCGTCGGTCTCGTCCCTGGCGTCCGCGACCAGCGCCGCGGGCGTAAAGTGGCGCAGGACGGTGGAGGGGCGGAGGACGGAGGAAGATCCGTCCACGTCCGCTGCTCCACCGTTGCTCACGGTGACCGACGGGGAGGAGGACCTCAGGGACGAGGATACGGCCCATGTATCGGCCCGTATTGCCTCGTCCCTGAGGTCTATTGAGAAGGTGGCCACCACCTCGCGGGGGCTGACTACAGCCTCCGCGAGGTCGGTTGGCCAGGCCGCGACGGAGGCGCGGAGGGCTCTCCAGGAGCTGGGACGCCGTGTACCAGCTGCCTTGGAGTGCACGAACGCCCAGCTAAGGCAGCGTGTGGAGAAGCTGCAGGACGAGCTGGACTGCTTGCGGAGGGAATCGGACGCCCTTAGGAGGCGCCCTCATCCGGGGCCGACGGGCGTATGCACGTGTGGGGGAGGGAAAGCGGGAGCTCCCCCCACGCCAGCGGCGTCCACGAGGAGCATCGAGCTCCTCATGGACGCCAAGATGGCGGCCATGATGGCCGTCATCCGGGGGGAAATACGGGCGGCGCTTCGCCCCAAGGACGGAGCGCCGGCGGGACGGAGGACCGGGCCCGGGAAACAACCGAGGGGCGGGGGACCGCAGGGGGGGACCATCGCGGTTCCGGGCCCTGCGGCAGAGACGAAGGGCAAGGGTGCCGTGGTGGGGGGGGCGGCGGGGGCACAAATGCCTCCGCCGCCGCCCCCATCCGGTCCCTTGTGGACCGAGGTCCTTGGCCGAAGGGCGGGAAGGACGGCGAGGAGGGCGGCCCGGGTGCCGCCGCCTCCCCCGCCGGTTGCCCCGAAGAGGGACGGAAAGGCAGGGAGGGCGAAGCCCCGTCTGGGACGCCCCCCTTCAACGGCAGCAGTCATGCTGACCGTCCCGGAGGGGGGGGCGTCTCCTACGGGGAGGTGATGGCGGCGGCCAAGGAAAAGATATCCTTGGCCGCACTCGCCATCGAGTCGGTCCGCCCGAGATGGGCGGTGACGGGGGCGCTCATGCTGCGCGTGAGCGGCCCCGACAACGCAGCCAGGGCGGACCGACTGGCCGAAAAGCTGGGCGAGGCCTTGGCACCCCGGGGTGTCAGGGTCGCCCGGCCCACAAAGAGCGCGGAGCTGCGCGTTTGTGGGCTGGACGACTCGGTCACCCGGGAGGAGGTGGCCAGGGCGCTGGCCCAGGCCGGTGGCTGCTCTGAGGGGGACATCCGGACCGGGGAGGTCCGGCGGTCCTCCTCCGGCCTGGGAGCGGTGTGGGCACGGTGCCCTCTTCCGGCTGCCCGGAAGTTAGAAGCAGTCGGGAGGATCGTGGTGGGGTGGGTGTCGGCGAGGATCGAGGTCCTCGCCCAACGCCCACTCCAGTGCTACCGCTGCCTGGAGACGGGCCATGTCAGGCAGCGGTGCACCTCCGCGGTGGACCGCAGCGGTGCTTGTTACCGCTGCGGTGCCGAAGGCCACCGCGCGAGCCACTGCGCGGCGGCCCCCAAGTGCCCGCTGTGTGCGGACATGGGGAGACCCGCCGCGCACCGAATGGGGGGGAAGCAATGTACCCCCCCATCCCGACGAGGGCAGAGGAGAGGGGCGCCGGGGCCGCTCCCGGCGCCGGTGAGAGCGGCCCCAGCTGCGAGCGCCGCGGCGCCCGCGGACCTGGCCGCGACCGACGCGACGGCCGCAAGGAAGAGGTCGGAGGCGGCGACGGCGTTGGTGTCTGCGATGGAGGTGGACATCGGCCCCGCCGCCGTCCTCACGGAGGTGCCACCAGGAGGCGGTGAGGAGGCCATCAAATAATGGCTCCCCGCCTCCTCCTGCAGGCCAACCTCAACCACTGCCGTGCAGCGCAGGACCTGATGTGTCAGACGCTGGCGGAGTGGGGGGGTGGTCTGGCAGTCGCCGCCGAGCCGTACCGCGTCCCCGACCATCCGCATTGGATGGGGGATGCGGGCGGCTTGGTGGCGGCTGTGTGGCAGGGCGGTGACGGGTCCCCTCCGTTCTCCTTACTGGAGAACGGGGCGGGATTCGTCGCCGTCCAGTGGGGGGGAGTCGCCGTGGTGGGGTGCTACGTTTCGCCCAACTGCGGCCTTGCTGCCTTCGAGCAGTACTTGGCCGGGGTGGGGGCGTGCCTCACAAGGATTGCGCCCCGGCCGGTGCTGGTCCTGGGGGACTTCAATGCCTGGTCTGTGGCATGGGGGTCCCCCAGGACCAATCGGAGGGGCGAGGCTCTGGGCGACTGGGCGGCGGGCTTCGACCTCCGGTTGATTAACCGGGGGTCGGAGCTGACGTGCGTGCGGCGCGGGGGAGGGTCCATAGTGGATTTGACGTTTGGATCCCCCGGCGCCGCGCGTATGGTGTCCGGGTGGGACGTGGTGGTGGGGGAGGAGACATTATCGGACCACCGGTATATCCGCGTGGTCTTGACCTCCCCCGAGGCCGCCGCGGCCCCGCACCGACACCTCCGCCCGGGAGCGGGTAGCGCCCCACCACCACCACGCAGATGGGCGCTTCGGCGCCTTGACAAGGACGTCCTGGTGGCAGCCGCTCTAGCCGAAACCTGGCCTCGACGGGAGACCAGGCTGCCCGACCTGGGGGGGGCCGTGGCTCGGCTCGGGAGCGCCGTCGCGCGCATTTGCGACGCGGCGATGCCCCGGGCCGGGCCGCGGTCTCCTCGTCGGGCGGTGTACTGGTGGTCGGGCGAAATCGGGGAATTGCGGACAGCATGCGTCCGGGCCCGACGCCAGTACACCCGCGCGCGTCGTCGGGCCGGACGGAACGGCGACGACGGCGCGCGGGCTAGGGCGGCGGAACTGTACGAGTCCTATCGCGCGGGAAAGAGGGCTCTGCAGGTCGCCATCAAACGGGCCAAGGCCCAGAGCTGGAAGGAGCTCCTCGAGACCCTCGAGCGGGATCCATGGGGGCGCCCATACCGGATAGTTCTGAATAAACTCCGGCCATGGGCCCCCCCGATCACCGAGGGTCTCGACCCCCAGCTCTTGAGGGACGTGGTCGACACGCTCTTCCCGATCGTGGGGGAGAGCGGGCCACGTCCCTCTGCGGACCCGACCACCTGGTCCGCGGAGCTGGGGGTCTCGGCTGGGGAGCTAGCCGCGGCCATCCGAAGACTCGGGGCGAAGGATACTGCCCCGGGTCCTTCGGGAGTGCCCGGCCGAGTCTTGGTCTTGGCCGCGGACGTCCTGGGTGACGGTCTCCGGGAGCTATTCGACCGCTGCCTGGAGGCCGGGCGATTCCCCTCCGCATGGAAGGTGGCCCGAATGGTCCTCCTCCGGAAAGAGGGTAGGCCCGCGGACTCTCCGTCCGCGTACCGGCCGATTTGCCTGCTCGACGATGTGGGCAAGCTCCTAGAAAGAGTCGTGGCGGCCCGCATCGTCGGGCACCTGTCGCGGGGTGGGCCCGGGCTGGCGGAGTGTCAGTTCGGGTTCCGGGAGGGCCGGTCGACGATCGACGCGATTCGACGCGTCCGGTCCCTCTCGGCCTCGGCGGTCTCCCGGGGTGGGGTGGCATTGGCGGTGTCCTTGGACATCGCCAATGCGTTTAACACCCTACCCTGGGCGGCGATTAGGCGGGGGCTTGAGGAACATCGAGTCCCCGCCTACCTTAGGGCAGTCGTCGAGGACTACCTCCGCGACAGGTGGATCGAGTATCCGGGCCGGTGCGGGACGGAGAGGAGAGCGGTGTACTCCGGGGTTCCGCAGGGGTCGGTGTTAGGACCCCTGCTGTGGAACCTCGGGTACGACACCGTCCTGCGGGCCGAAGACCTCCCCGACGGCGTCAGTCTGACATGTTATGCGGACGACACCTTGTTGTTGGCCGTCGGGGGGGACTGGAGGGGGGCTGTTCGGGCCGCCGAGGACGGTGTCCGGCGCGTCGTCTCCCGGATCAGGGGGATCGGTTTGGAGGTGGCTCTCCACAAAACCGAGGTACTCGGGATGTATAGACCCCGGGGAGAGCCGCCTCCCCCCCTGATCCGGGTGGGTGAGACAGACGTCGAGGTGAGGTCTCAGATGAAATATCTGGGACTTCACCTCGACAGCCACTGGCGCTTCGAGGGCCATTTCCGGGCCCTGGCCCCGCGGTTGGAGGGGATAGTTGGCGCTTTGGGCCGTATCCTCCCCAACCTGCGGGGCCCGAGTGACCGGGTTCGCCGCCTCTACGCGGGAATGGTCCACTCGGTGGCCCTATACGGGGCCCCCGTTTGGGCGGGCGACCTGGCCGCCTCCCGGCGCAGCAAGGTATTGCTGCGCCGGGTTCAAAGGCGGCTTGCACTGCGGATCGCCCGGGGGTACCGGACCGTTTCGTATGAGGCGGCGAGCGTCCTGTCAGGGCTACCCCCGGCGGACTTGATCGCGGGCGCGCATGCGGCTTTCTACGAGGGCCGCATGCGCGCCCGCGAGGATGGGGTGGTCCTGGCGGGATGCGAGGTGGAGGCCCTGAGGCGCCAGGCCCGGGAGTCCATGCTGCAGCTTTGGCAGCAGCGGCTGGCCGAGCCGTTGTTCGGCCAGAGGACTGTCCGGGCTATCCGGCCGGTCCTGTTTGAGTGGCTGGGTAGGCGCTTCGGCTCACTCACCTACCGGTTGGTGCAGGTGCTGTCCGGGCACGGATGCTTCGGTCAGTACCTGTGCCGGATCGGTGTGGAAGAGGCGGCGCGCTGCTGGCACTGTCCAGCGGACGAGGACACGGCGCAACACACCCTCGAGGTGTGTCCGGCCTGGGGGGTGGAGCGCCGTGTCCTCACGGCCGTGATTGGGGCGGACCTATCGCTGCCGGGCGTGGTACAGGCCATGCTCGGCAGCGAGACGAAGTGGCGGGCCGTGGCCTCCTTCTGCGAGGAGGTAATCTCGCAGAAGGAGGCCGCGAGCCACATTCGCGAGAGCGGGAGACCGCGAGCGAGGCCCCGTCCGAGGCCGGGGGCGGGTGGGCCTCCGGAAGGGCCGGGGAGGCCACCCTGAGAGCGGCGGGCGGGGGTGCGTAGCCCTTGAGGCTCGTGCCACCGCCCGTCGTCTGAGGGGTGGGTAGAGTAAGGGACGGCGACGCTCTCGAGGGCGGAGAGGCCAGAGCCGCCCTCGGGAGCGTACGAGCCGGGGTGCGGCCGCGCCGACGGCACGGTCCCAGGGCCGTGCCCCCGGCGCGGCTATGGGGGCCGTGGGCGGTCGCGAGTGTGGGACTCACGGCCGCCCTCGGGCGGCCCCCGGGAGTGGGACGTCGGAGCAGTGTGGCCCTGCTCCGACGTCGGGCGCCAGAGCGCCAAGGAGAAAACAGGGAAGGGAGGGTGAAGTACCCCCTCCCTTCCCTGGAACGGGAGGACACGGGCGCGAGAGCCCTGCACGGGGGAGCACCTGATGTTATGATGTCTTCGGTCCCAGGTGCTCCCCCTGCATAGTGCGAGGATGGCCACCGTGGTGGGTTTTAGTGGGTAGGTCCCGCGCCCGATGGGTTTCCTTCCGGGCGCGGGGAATCCCACACTCCCCCCGCCCCTCCCCAGGCGGCGGGGGGGTCTTTCGAAGATTTCCCCCACGTTAAAAAAAAAAAAAAAAAAAAAAAATCCGTTCGCGAGATATGGTAGTCTGGAGGTTAGAAACGCTTGAGCAACTCAAAATTTTCACATTTCTGATGCTCGAAACGAATAACTAGAACGGCCTACGGGAAAAGTACGCATACCGTTGTAATCGGGCGGGTTTCTACTTTCAGATGCAACAGAAGTTTTGCGGATTGGTCATTCCGTTCGCGAGATATGGCCGTTTGGAGGTAAGAAATGCATGAGAAACTCAAAATTTTCGGAGTTTTGATGCTCGAAACGAATAACCAGAACGGCCTAGGGGAAAAGTACACAAACCGTTGTAATCGGGCGAGTTTCTACATACAGATGCAACAGAAATTTTGCAGATTGGTCAATCCGTTCGCGAGATATGGCAGTTTGGAGGTAAGAAACGTTTGAGAAACTCAAAATTTTCGCAGTTCTGATGCTCGAAACGAATAACTAGAACGGCCTAGGGGAAAAGTACGCATACCGTTGTAATCGGGCGAGTTTCTACTTTCAGATGCAACAGAAATTTTGCGGATTGGTCGATCCGTTCGCGAGATATGGCAGTTTGGAGGTAAGAAACGCTTGGGAAACTCAAAATTTTCGCAGTTCTGATGCTCGACAAGCATAACTAGAACGGCCTAGGGGAAAAGTACGCATACCGTTGTAATCGGGCGAGTTTCTACTTTCAGATGCAACAGAAATTTTGCGGATTGGTCAATCCGTTCGCGAGATATGGCCGTTTGGAGGTAAGAAATGCATGAGAAACTCAAAATTTTCGCAGTTCTGATGCTCGAAACGAATAACCAGAACGGCCTAGGGGAAAAGTACACATACCGTTGTAATCGGGCGTGTTTCTACATACAGATGCAACAGAAATTTTGAGGATTGGTCAATCCGTTCGCGAGATATGGCAGTTTGGAGGTAAGAAATGCATGAGAAACTCAAAATTTTCGCAGTTCTGATGCTCGAAACGAATAACCAGAACGGCCTAGGGGAAAAGTTCGCATACCGTTGTAATCGGGCGAGTTTATACTTTCAGATGCAACAGCAATTTTGCGGATTGGTCAATCCGTTCGCGAGATATGGCCGTTTGGATGTAAGAAACGCTTGAGAAACTCAAAATTTTCGCAGTTCTGATTCTCGAAACGAATAACTAGAACGGCCTAGGGGAAAAGTACGCATACCGTTGTAATCGGGCGAGTTTCTACTTTCAGAGGCAACAGAAATTTTGCGGATTGGTCAATCCGTTCGCGAGATATGGTAGTCTGGAGGTTAGAAACGCTTGAGCAACTCAAAATTTTCACATTTCTGATGCTCGAAACGAATAACTAGAACGGCCTACGGGAAAAGTACGCATACCGTTGTAATCGGGCGGGTTTCTACTTTCAGATGCAACAGAAGTTTTGCGGATTTGTCATTCCGTTCGCGAGATATGGCCGTTTGGAGGTAAGAAATGCATGAGAAACTCAAAATTTTCGCAGTTCTGATGCTCGAAACGAATAACCAGAACGGCCTAGGGGAAAAGTACACATACCGTTGTAATCGGGCGAGTTTCTACATACAGATGCAACAGAAATTTTGCAGATTGGTCAATCCGTTCGCGAGATATGGCAGTTTGGAGGTAAGAAACGTTTGAGAAACTCAAAATTTTCGCAGTTCTGATGCTCGAAACGAATAACTAGAACGGCCTAGGGGAAAAGTACGCATACCGTTGTAATCGGGCGAGTTTCTACTTTCAGATGCAACAGAAATTTTGCGGATTGGTCGATCCGTTCGCGAGATATGGCAGTTTGGAGGTAAGAAACGCTTGGGAAACTCAAAATTTTCGCAGTTCTGATGCTCGACAAGCATAACTAGAACGGCCTAGGGGAAAAGTACGCATACCGTTGTAATCGGGCGAGTTTCTACTTTCAGATGCAACAGAAATTTTGCGGATTGGTCAATCCGTTCGTGAGATATGGCCGTTTGGAGGTAAGAAATGCATGAGAAACTCAAAATTTTCGCAGTTCTGATGCTCGAAACGAATAACCAGAACGGCCTAGGGGAAAAGTACACATACCGTTGTAATCGGGCGAGTTTCTACATACAGATGCAACAGAAATTTTGCGGATTGGTCAATCTGTTCGCGAGATATGGCAGTTTGGAGGTAAGAAACGTTTGAGAAACTCAAAATTTTCGCAGTTCTGATGCTCGATACGAATAACTAGAACGGCCTAGGGGAAAAGTCACATACCATTGTAATCGGGCGAGTTTCTACTTTCAGATGCAACAAAAATTTTGCGGATTGGTCAATCCGTTCGCGAGATATGGCAGTTTGGAGGTAACAAACGTTTGAGAAACTCAAAATTTTCGCAGTTCTGATACTCGAAACGGATAACTAGAACGGCCTAGGGGAAAAGTACGCATACCGTTGTAATCGGGCGAATTTCTACTTTCAGATGCAACAGAAATTTTGCGGATTGGTCAATCCGTTCGCGAGATATGGCAGTTTGGAGGTAAGAAATGCATGAGAAACTCAAAATTTTCGCAGTTCTGATGCTCGAAACGAATAACCAGAACGGCCTAGGGGAAAAGTTCGCATACCGTTGTAATCGGGCGAGTTTATACTTTCAGATGCAACAGCAATTTTGCGGATTGGTCAATCCGTTCGCGAGATATGGCCGTTTGGATGTAAGAAACGCTTGAGAAACTCAAAATTTTCGCAGTTCTGATTCTCGAAACGAATAACTAGAACGGCCTAGGGGAAAAGTACGCATACCGTTGTAATCGGGCGAGTTTCTACTTTCAGAGGCAACAGAAATTTTGCGGATTGGTCAATCCGTTCGCGAGATATGGTAGTCTGGAGGTTAGAAACGCTTGAGCAACTCAAAATTTTCACATTTCTGATGCTCGAAACGAATAACCAGAACGGCCTAGGGGAAAAGTACACATACCGTTGTAATCGGGCGAGTTTCTACATACAGATGCAACAGAAATTTTGCAGATTGGTCAATCCGTTCGCGAGATATGGCAGTTTGGAGGTAAGAAACGTTTGAGAAACTCAAAATTTTCGCAGTTCTGATGCTCGAAACGAATAACTAGAACGGCCTAGGGGAAAAGTACGCATACCGTTGTAATCGGGCGAGTTTCTACTTTCAGATGCAACCGAAATTTTGCGGATTGGTCGATCCGTTCGCGAGATATGGCAGTTTGGAGGTAAGAAACGCTTGGGAAACTCAAAATTTTCGCAGTTCTGATGCTCGACAAGCATAACTAGAACGGCCTAGGGGAAAAGTACGCATACCGTTGTAATCGGGCGAGTTTCTACTTTCAGATGCAACAGAAATTTTGCGGATTGGTCAATCCGTTCGCGAGATATGGCAGTTTGGAGGTGAGAAACGCTTGAGAAACTCAAAATTTTCGCAGTTCTGATGCTCGAAACGAATAACCAGAACGGCCTAGGGGAAAAGTACGCATACCGTTGTAATCGGGCGAGTTTCTACTTTCTAATGCAACAGAAATTTTGCGGATTGGTCAATCCGTTCGCGAGATATGGCAGTTTGGAGGTAAGAAATGCATGAGAAACTCAAAATTTTAGCAGTTCTGATGCTCGAAACGAATAACCAGAACGGCCTAGGGGAAAAGTACACATAGCGTTGTAATTGGGCGAGTTTCTACATTCAGATGCAACAGAAATTTTGCGGATTGGTCAATCCGTTCGCGAGATATGGCAGTTTGGAGGTAAGAAATGCATGAGAAACTCAAAATTTTCGCAGTTCTGATGCTCGAAACGGATAACTAGAACAGCCTAGGGGAAAAGTACGCATACCGTTGTGATCGGGCGAGTTTCTACTTTCAGATGCAACAGAAATTTTGCGGATTGGTCAATCCGTTCGCGAGATATGGCTGTTTGGAGGTAAGAAACGCTTGAGAAACTCAAAATTTTCGCAGTTCTGATGCTCGAAACGAATAACTAGAACGGCCTAGGGGAAAAGTGCGCATACCGTTGTAATCGGGCGAGTTTCTACTTTCAGATGCAACAGAAATTTTGCGGATTGGTCAATCCGTTCGCGAGTTATGGCAGTTTGGAGGTAAGAAACGGATGAGAAACTCAAAATTTTCGCAGTACCGATGCTCGAAACGAATAACTGGAACGGCCTAGGGGAAAAGTACACCTGCCGTTGTAATCGGGCGAGCTTCTACTTTCAGATGCAACAGAAATTTTGCGGATTGGTCAATCCGTTCGCGAGATATGGCAGTTTGGAAGTAAGAAACGCTTGGGAAACTCAAAATTTTCGCAGTTCTGATGCTCGACAAGCATAACTAGAACGGCCTAGGGGAAAAGTACGCATACCGTTGTAATCGGGCGAGTTTCTACTTTCAGATGCAACAGAAATTTTGCGGATTGGTCAATCCGTTCGCGAGATATGGCAGTTTGGAGGTGAGAAACGCTTGAGAAACTCAAAATTTTCGCAGTTCTGATGCTCGAAACGAATAACCAGAACGGCCTAGGGGAAAAGTACGCATACCGTTGTAATCGGGCGAGTTTCTACTTTCTAATGCAACAGAAATTTTGCGGATTGGTCAATCCGTTCGCGAGATATGGCAGTTTGGAGGTAAGAAATGCATGAGAAACTCAAAATTTTCGCAGTTCTGATGCTCGAAACGAATAACCAGAACGGCCTAGGGGAAAAGTACACATAACGTTGTAATTGGGCGAGTTTCTACATTCAGATGCAATAGAAATTTTGCGGATTGGTCAATCCGTTCGCGAGATATGGCAGTTTGGAGGTAAGAAATGCATGAGAAACTCAAAATTTTCGCAGTTCTGATGCTCGAAACGAATAACCAGAACGGCCTAGGGGAAAAGTACACATACCGTTGTAATCGGGCGAGTTTCTACATACAGATGCAACAGAAATTTTGCAGATTGGTCAATCCGTTCGCGAGATATGGCAGTTTGGAGGTAAGAAACGTTTGAGAAACTCAAAATTTTCGCAGTTCTGATGCTCGAAACGAATAACTAGAACGGCCTAGGGGAAAAGTACGCATACCGTTGTAATCGGGCGAGTTTCTACTTTCAGATGCGACAGAAATTTTGCGGATTGGTCGATCCGTTCGCGAGATATGGCAGTTTGGAGGTAAGAAACGCTTGGGAAACTCAAAATTTTCGCAGTTCTGATGCTCGACAAGCATAACTAGAACGGCCTAGGGGAAAAGTACGCATACCGTTGTAATCGGGCGAGTTTCTACTTTCAGACGCAACAGAAATTTTGCGGATTGGTCAATCCGTTCGTGAGATATGGCCGTTTGGAGGTAAGAAATGCATGAGAAACTCAAAATTTTCGCAGTTCTGATGCTCGAAACGAATAACCAGAACGGCCTAGGGGAAAAGTACACATACCGTTGTAATCGGGCGAGTTTCTACATACAGATGCAACAGAAATTTTGCGGATTGGTCAATCCGTTCGCGAGATATGGCAGTTTGGAGGTAAGAAACGTTTGAGAAACTCAAAATTTTCGCAGTTCTGATGCTCGATACGAATAACTAGAACGGCCTAGGGGAAAAGTCACATACCATTGTAATCGGGCGAGCTTCTACTTTCAGATGCAACAAAAATTTTGCGGATTGGTCAATCCGTTCGCGAGATATGGCAGTTTGGAGGTAACAAACGTTTGAGAAACTCAAAATTTTCGCAGTTCTGATACTCGAAACGGATAACTAGAACGGCCTAGGGGAAAAGTACGCATACCGTTGTAATCGGGCGAATTTCTACTTTCAGATGCAACAGAAATTTTGCGGATTGGTCAATCCGTTCGCGAGATATGGCAGTTTGGAGGTAAGAAATGCATGAGAAACTCAAAATTTTCGCAGTTCTGATGCTCGAAACGAATAACCAGAACGGCCTAGGGGAAAAGTTCGCATACCGTTGTAATCGGGCGAGTTTATACTTTCAGATGCAACAGCAATTTTGCGGATTGGTCAATCCGTTCGCGAGATATGGCCGTTTGGATGTAAGAAACGCTTGAGAAACTCAAAATTTTCGCAGTTCTGATTCTCGAAACGAATAAGTAGAACGGCCTAGGGGAAAAGTACGCATACCGTTGTAATCGGGCGAGTTTCTACTTTCAGAGGCAACAGAAATTTTGCGGATTGGTCAATCCGTTCGCGAGATATGGTAGTCTGGAGGTTAGAAACGCTTGAGCAACTCAAAATTTTCACATTTCTGATGCTCGAAACGAATAACTAGAACGGCCTACGGGAAAAGTACGCATACCGTTGTAATCGGGCGGGTTTCTACTTTCAGATGCAACAGAAGTTTTGCGGATTTGTCATTCCGTTCGCGAGATATGGCCGTTTGGATGTAAGAAATGCATGAGAAACTCAAAATTTTCGCAGTTCTGATGCTCGAAACGAATAACCAGAACGGCCTAGGGGAAAAGTACACATACCGTTGTAATCGGGCGAGTTTCTACATACAGATGCAACAGAAATTTTGCAGATTGGTCAATCCGTTCGCGAGATATGGCAGTTTGGAGGTAAGAAACGTTTGAGAAACTCAAAATTTTCGCAGTTCTGATGCTCGAAACGAATAACTAGAACGGCCTAGGGGAAAAGTACGCATACCGTTGTAATCGGGCGAGTTTCTACTTTCAGATGCAACCGAAATTTTGCGGATTGGTCGATCCGTTCGCGAGATATGGCAGTTTGGAGGTAAGAAACGCTTGGGAAACTCAAAATTTTCGCAGTTCTGATGCTCGACAAGCATAACTAGAACGGCCTAGGGGAAAAGTACGCATACCGTTGTAATCGGGCGAGTTTCTACTTTCAGATGCAACAGAAATTTTGCGGATTGGTCAATCCGTTCGCGAGATATGGCAGTTTGGAGGTGAGAAACGCTTGAGAAACTCAAAATTTTCGCAGTTCTGATGCTCGAAACGAATAACCAGAACGGCCTAGGGGAAAAGTACGCATACCGTTGTAATCGGGCGAGTTTCTACTTTCTAATGCAACAGAAATTTTGCGGATTGGTCAATCCGTTCGCGAGATATAGCAGTTTGGAGGTAAGAAATGCATGAGGAACTCAAAATTTTAGCAGTTCTGATGCTCGAAACGAATAACCAGAACGGCCTAGGGGAAAAGTACACATAACGTTGTAATTGGGCGAGTTTCTACATTCAGATGCAACAGAAATTTTGCGGATTGGTCAATCCGTTCGCGAGATATGGCAGTTTGGAGGTAAGAAATGCATGAGAAACTCAAAATTTTCGCAGTTCTGATGCTCGAAACGGATAACTAGAACAGCCTAGGGGAAAAGTACGCAAACCGTTGTGATCGGGCGAGTTTCTACTTTCAGATGCAACAGAAATTTTGCGGATTGGTCAATCCGTTCGCGTGATATGGCAGTTTGGAGGTAAGAAACGCTTGGGAAACTCAAAATTTTCGCAGTTCTGATGCTCGACAAGCATAACTAGAACGGCCTAGGGGAAAAGTACGCATACCGTTGTAATCGGGCGAGTTTCTACTTTCAGATGCAACAGAAATTTTGCGGATTGGTCAATCCGTTCGCGAGATATGGCAGTTTGGAGGTGAGAAACGCTTGAGAAACTCAAAATTTTCGCAGTTCTGATGCTCGAAACGAATAACCAGAACGGCCTAGGGGAAAAGTACGCATACCGTTGTAATCGGGCGAGTTTCTACTTTCTAATGCAACAGAAATTTTGCGGATTGGTCAATCCGTTCGCGAGATATGGCAGTTTGGAGGTAAGAAATGCATGAGAAACTCAAAATTTTAGCAGTTCTGATGCTCGAAACGAATAACCAGAACGGCCTAGGGGAAAAGTACACATAACGTTGTAATTGGGCGAGTTTCTACATTCAGATGCAACAGAAATTTTGCGGATTGGTCAATCCGTTCGCGAGATATGGCAGTTTGGAGGTAAGAAATGCATGAGAAACTCAAAATTTTCGCAGTTCTGATGCTCGAAACGGATAACTAGAACAGCCTTCGGGAAAAGTACTCATACCGTTGTGATCGGGCGAGTTTCTACTTTCAGATGCAACAGAAATTTTGCGGATTGGTCAATCCGTTCGCGAAATATGGCCGTTTGGAGGTGAGAAACGCTTGAGAAACTCAAAATTTTCGCAGATCTGATGCTCGAAACGAAGAACTAGAACGGCCTAGGGGAAAAGTGCGCATACCGTTGTAATCGGGCGAGTTTCTACTTTCAGATGCAACAGAAATTTTGCGGATTGGTCAATCCGTTCGCGAGTTATGGCAGTTTGGAGGTAAGAAACGGATGAGAAACTCTAAATTTTCGCAGTACCGATACTCGAAACGAATAACTGGAACGGCCTAGGGGAAAAGTACACCTACCGTTGTAATCGGGCGAGTTTCTACTTTCAGATGCAACAGAAATTTTGCGGATTGGTCAATCCGTTCGCGAGATATCGCAGTTTGGAGGTTAGAAACGCTTGAGCAACTCAAAATTTTCACATTTCTGATGCTCGAAACGAATAACTAGAACGGCCTACGGGAAAAGTACGCATACCGTTGTAATCGAGCGGGTTTCTACTTTCAGATGCAACAGTAGTTTTGCGGATTGGTCAATCCGTTCGCGAGATATGGCAGTTTGGAGGTAACCAACGTTTGAGAAACTCAAAATTTTCGCAGTTCTGATGCTCGAAACGGATAACTAGAACGGCCTAGGGGAAAAGTACGCATACCGTTGTAATCGGGCGAGTTTCTACTTTCAGAGGCAACAGAAATTTTGCGGATTGGTCAATCCGTTCGCGAGATGTGGTAGTTTGGAGGTAAGAAACGCTTGAGAAACTCAAAATTTTCGCAGTTCTGATGCTCGAAACGAATAACCAGAACGGCCTAGTGGTAAAGTACACATACCGTTGTAATCGGGCGAGTTTCTACATTCAGATGCAACAGAAATTTTGCGGATTGGTCAATCCGTTCGCGAGATATGGCAGTTTGGAGGTAAGAAACGTTTGAGAAACTCAAAATTTTCGCAGTTCTGATGCTCGAAACGAATAACTAGAACGGCCTAGGGGAAAAGTATGCATACAGTTGTAATCGGGCGAGTTTCTACTTTCAGATGCAACAGAAATTTTGCGGATTGGTCGATCCGTTCGCGAGATATGGCAGTTTGGAGGTAAGAAACGCTTGGGAAACTCAAAATTTTCGCAGTTCTGATGCTCGACAAGCATAACTAGAACGGCCTAGGGGAAAAGTACGCATACCGTTGTAATCGGGCGAGTATCTACTTTCAGATGCAACAGAAATTTTGCGGATTGGTCAATCCGTTCGCGAGATATGGCAGTTTGGAGGTGAGAAACGCTTGAGAAACTCAAAATTTTCGCTGTTCTGATGCTCGAAACGAATAACTAGAACGGCCTAGGGGAAAAGTATGCATACAGTTGTAATCGGGCGAGTTTCTACTTTCAGATGCAACAGAAATTTTGCGGATTGGTCGATCCGTTCGCGAGATATGGCAGTTTGGAGGTAAGAAACGCTTGGGAAACTCAAAATTTTCGCAGTTCTGATGCTCGACAAGCATAACTAGAACGGCCTAGGGGAAAAGTACGCATACCGTTGTAATCGGGCGAGTATCTACTTTCAGATGCAACAGAAATTTTGCGGATTGGTCAATCCGTTCGCGAGATATGGCAGTTTGGAGGTGAGAAACGCTTGAGAAACTCAAAATTTTCGCTGTTCTGATGCTCGAAACGAATAATCAGAACGGCCTAGGGGAAGAGTACGCATACCGTTGTAATCGGGCGAGTTTCTACATTCTAATGCAACAGAAATTTTGCGGATTGGTCAATCCGTTCGCGAGATATGGCAGTTTGGAGGTAAGAAATGCATGAGAAACTCAAAATTTTCGCAGTTCTGATGCTCGAAACGAATAACCAGAACGGCCTAGGGGAAAAGTACACATAACGTTGTAATTGGGCGAGTTTCTACATTCAGATGCAACAGAAATTTTGCGGATTGGTCAATCCGTTCGCGAGATATGGCAGTTTGGAGGTAAGAAATGCATGAGAAACTCAAAATTTTCGCAGTTCTGATGCTCGAAACGGATAACTAGAACAGCCTTCGGGAAAAGTACTCATACCGTTGTGATCGGGCGAGTTTCTACTTTCAGATGCAACAGAAATTTTGCGGATTGGTCAATCCGTTCGCGAAATATGGCAGTTTGGAGGTGAGAAACGCTTGAGAAACTCAAAATTTTCGCAGATCTGATGCTCGAAACGAATAACTAGAACGGCCTAGGGGAAAAGTGCGCATACCGTTGTAATCGGGCGAGTTTCTACTTTCAGATGCAACAGAAATTTTGCGGATTGGTCAATCCGTTCGCGAGTTATGGCAGTTTGGAGGTAAGAAACGGATGAGAAACTCTAAATTTTCGCAGTACCGATGCTCGAAACGAATAACTGGAACGGCCTAGGGGAAAAGTACACCTACCGTTGTAATCGGGCGAGTTTCTACTTTCAGATGCAACAGAAATTTTGCGGATTGGTCAATCCGTTCGCGAGATATCGCAGTTTGGAGGTTAGAAACGCTTGAGCAACTCAAAATTTTCACATTTCTGATGCTCGAAACGAATAACTAGAACGGCCTACGGGAAAAGTACGCATACCGTTGTAATCGAGCGGGTTTCTACTTTCAGATGCAACAGAAGTTTTGCGGATTGGTCAATCCGTTCGCGAGATATGGCAGTTTGGAGGTAACCAACGTTTGAGAAACTCAAAATTTTCGCAGTTCTGATGCTCGAAACGGATAACTAGAACGGCCTAGGGGAAAAGTACGCATACCGTTGTAATCGGGCGAGTTTCTACTTTCAGAGGCAACAGAAATTTTGCGGATTGGTCAATCCGTTCGCGAGATATGGTAGTTTGGAGGTAAGAAACGCTTGAGAAACTCAAAATTTTCGCAGTTCTGATGCTCGAAACGAATAACCAGAACGGCCTAGTGGTAAAGTACACATACCGTTGTAATCGGGCGAGTTTCTACATTCAGATGCAACAGAAATTTTGCGGATTGGTCAATCCGTTCGCGAGATATGGCAGTTTGGAGGTAAGAAACGTTTGAGAAACTCAAAATTTTCGCAGTTCTGATGCTCGAAACGAATAACTAGAACGGCCTAGGGGAAAAGTATGCATACAGTTGTAATCGGGCGAGTTTCTACTTTCAGATGCAACAGAAATTTTGCGGATTGGTCGATCCGTTCGCGAGATATGGCAGTTTGGAGGTAAGAAACGCTTGGGAAACTCAAAATTTTCGCAGTTCTGATGCTCGACAAGCATAACTAGAACGGCCTAGGGGAAAAGTACGCATACCGTTGTAATCGGGCGAGTATCTACTTTCAGATGCAACAGAAATTTTGCGGATTGGTCAATCCGTTCGCGAGATATGGCAGTTTGGAGGTGAGAAACGCTTGAGAAACTCAAAATTTTCGCTGTTCTGATGCTCGAAACGAATAATCAGAACGGCCTAGGGGAAGAGTACGCATACCGTTGTAATCGGGCGAGTTTCTACATTCTAATGCAACAGAAATTTTGTGGATTGGTCAATCCGTTCGCGAGATATGGCAGTTTGGAGGTAAGAAATGCATGAGAAACTCAAAATTTTCGCAGTTCTGATGCTCGAAACGAATAACCAGAACGGCCTAGGGGAAAAGTACACATAACGTTGTAATCGGGCGAGTTTCTACATTCAGATGCAACAGAAATTTTGCGGATTGGTCAATCCGTTCGCGAGATATGGCAGTTTGGAGGTAAGAAATGCATGAGAAACTCAAAATTTTCGCAGTTCTGATGCTCGAAACGGATAACTAGAACAGCCTAGGGGAAAAGTACTCATACCGTTGTGATCGGGCGAGTTTCTACTTTCAGATGCAACAGAAATTTTGCGGATTGGTCAATCCGTTCGCGAGATATGGCAATTTGGAGGTAAGAAACGCTTGAGAAACTCAAAATTTTCGCAGTTCTGATGCTCGACAAGCATAACTAGAACGGCCTAGGGGAAAAGTACGCATACCGTTGTAATCGGGCGAGTATCTACTTTCAGATGCAACAGAAATTTTGCGGATTGGTCAATCCGTTCGCGAGATATGGCAGTTTGGAGGTGAGAAACGCTTGAGAAACTCAAAATTTTCGCTGTTCTGATGCTCGAAACGAATAACTAGAACGGCCTAGGGGAAAAGTATGCATACAGTTGTAATCGGGCGAGTTTCTACTTTCAGATGCAACAGAAATTTTGCGGATTGGTCGATCCGTTCGCGAGATATGGCAGTTTGGAGGTAAGAAACGCTTGGGAAACTCAAAATTTTCGCAGTTCTGATGCTCGACAAGCATAACTAGAACGGCCTAGGGGAAAAGTACGCATACCGTTGTAATCGGGCGAGTATCTACTTTCAGATGCAACAGAAATTTTGCGGATTGGTCAATCCGTTCGCGAGATATGGCAGTTTGGAGGTGAGAAACGCTTGAGAAACTCAAAATTTTCGCTGTTCTGATGCTCGAAACGAATAATCAGAACGGCCTAGGGGAAGAGTACGCATACCGTTGTAATCGGGCGAGTTTCTACATTCTAATGCAACAGAAATTTTGCGGATTGGTCAATCCGTTCGCGAGATATGGCAGTTTGGAGGTAAGAAATGCATGAGAAACTCAAAATTTTCGCAGTTCTGATGCTCGAAACGAATAACCAGAACGGCCTAGGGGAAAAGTACACATAACGTTGTAATTGGGCGAGTTTCTACATTCAGATGCAACAGAAATTTTGCGGATTGGTCAATCCGTTCGCGAGATATGGCAGTTTGGAGGTAAGAAATGCATGAGAAACTCAAAATTTTCGCAGTTCTGATGCTCGAAACGGATAACTAGAACAGCCTTCGGGAAAAGTACTCATACCGTTGTGATCGGGCGAGTTTCTACTTTCAGATGCAACAGAAATTTTGCGGATTGGTCAATCCGTTCGCGAAATATGGCAGTTTGGAGGTGAGAAACGCTTGAGAAACTCAAAATTTTCGCAGATCTGATGCTCGAAACGAATAACTAGAACGGCCTAGGGGAAAAGTGCGCATACCGTTGTAATCGGGCGAGTTTCTACTTTCAGATGCAACAGAAATTTTGCGGATTGGTCAATCCGTTCGCGAGTTATGGCAGTTTGGAGGTAAGAAACGGATGAGAAACTCTAAATTTTCGCAGTACCGATGCTCGAAACGAATAACTGGAACGGCCTAGGGGAAAAGTACACCTACCGTTGTAATCGGGCGAGTTTCTACTTTCAGATGCAACAGAAATTTTGCGGATTGGTCAATCCGTTCGCGAGATATCGCAGTTTGGAGGTTAGAAACGCTTGAGCAACTCAAAATTTTCGCAGTTCTGATGCTCGAAACGGATAACTAGAACGGCCTAGGGGAAAAGTACGCATACCGTTGTAATCGGGCGAGTTTCTACTTTCAGAGGCAACAGAAATTTTGCGGATTGGTCAATCCGTTCGCGAGATATGGTAGTTTGGAGGTAAGAAACGCTTGAGAAACTCAAAATTTTCGCAGTTCTGATGCTCGAAACGAATAACCAGAACGGCCTAGTGGTAAAGTACACATACCGTTGTAATCGGGCGAGTTTCTACATTCAGATGCAACAGAAATTTTGCGGATTGGTCAATCCGTTCGCGAGATATGGCAGTTTGGAGGTAAGAAACGTTTGAGAAACTCAAAATTTTCGCAGTTCTGATGCTCGAAACGAATAACTAGAACGGCCTAGGGGAAAAGTATGCATACAGTTGTAATCGGGCGAGTTTCTACTTTCAGATGCAACAGAAATTTTGCGGATTGGTCGATCCGTTCGCGAGATATGGCAGTTTGGAGGTAAGAAACGCTTGGGAAACTCAAAATTTTCGCAGTTCTGATGCTCGACAAGCATAACTAGAACGGCCTAGGGGAAAAGTACGCATACCGTTGTAATCGGGCGAGTATCTACTTTCAGATGCAACAGAAATTTTGCGGATTGGTCAATCCGTTCGCGAGATATGGCAGTTTGGAGGTGAGAAACGCTTGAGAAACTCAAAATTTTCGCTGTCCTGATGCTCGAAACGAATAATCAGAACGGCCTAGGGGAAGAGTACGCATACCGTTGTAATCGGGCGAGTTTCTACATTCTAATGCAACAGAAATTTTGCGGATTGGTCAATCCGTTCGCGAGATATGGCAGTTTGGAGGTAAGAAATGCATGAGAAACTCAAAATTTTCGCAGTTCTGATGCTCGAAACGAATAACCAGAACGGCCTAGGGGAAAAGTACACATAACGTTGTAATCGGGCGAGTTTCTACATTCAGATGCAACAGAAATTTTGCGGATTGGTCAATCCGTTCGCGAGATATGGCAGTTTGGAGGTAAGAAATGCATGAGAAACTCAAAATTTTCGCAGTTCTGATGCTCGAAACGGATAACTAGAACAGCCTAGGGGAAAAGTACTCATACCGTTGTGATCGGGCGAGTTTCTACTTTCAGATGCAACAGAAATTTTGCGGATTGGTCAATCCGTTCGCGAGATATGGCAATTTGGAGGTAAGAAACGCTTGAGAAACTCAAAATTTTCGCAGTTCTGATGCTCGAAACGAATAACTAGAACGGCCTAGGGGAAAAGTGCGCATACCGTTGTAATCGGGCGAGTTTCTACTTTCAGATTCAACAGAAATTTTGCGGATTGGTCAATCCGTTCGCGAGTTATGGCAGTTTGGAGGTAAGAAACGGATGAGAAACTCAAAATTTTCGCAGTACCGATGCTCGAAACGAATAACTGGAACGGCATAGGGGAAAAGTACACCTACCGTTGTAATCGGGCGAGTTTCTACTTTCAGATGCAACAGAAATTTTGCGGATTGGTCAATCCGTTCGCGAGCTATCGCAGTTTGGCGGTTAGAAACGCTTGTGCAACTCAAAATTTTCACATTTCTGATGCTCGAAACGAATAACTAGAACGGCCTACGGGAAAAGTACGCATACCGTTGTAATCGGGCGGGTTTCTACTTTCAGATGCAACAGAAGTTTTGCGGATTGGTCAATCCGTTCGCGAGATATGGCAGTTTGGAGGTAAGAAACGTTTGAGAAACTCAAAATTTTCGCAGTTCTGATGCTCGAAACGAGTAACCAGAACGGCCTAGGGGAAAAGTACGCATACCGTTGTAATCGGGCGAGTTTCTACATTCAGATGCAACAGAAATTTTGCAGATTGCTCAATCCGTTCGCGAGATATGCCAGTTTGGAGGTAAGAAACGTTTGAGAAACTCAAAATTTTCGCAGTTCTGATGATCGATACGAATAAATAGAACGGCCTAGGGGAAAAGTACACATACCGTTGTAATCGGGCGAGTTTCTACTTTCAGATGCATCAAAAATTTTGCGGATTGGTCAATCCGTTCGCGAGATATGGTAGTTTGGAGGTAACAAACGTTTGAGAAACTCAAAATTTTCGCAGTTCTGATGCTCGATACGATTAACTAGAACGGCCTAGGGGAAAAGTGCGCATACCGTTGTAATCGGGCGAGTTTCTACTTTCAGATGCAACAGAAATTTTGCGGATTGGTCAATCCGTTCGCGAGTTATGGCAGTTTGGAGGTAAGAAACGGATGAGAAACTCTAAATTTTCGCAGTACCGATGCTCGAAACGAATAACTGGAACGGCCTAGGGGAAAAGTACACCTGCCGTTGTAATCGGGCGAGTTTCTACTTTCAGATGCAACAGAAATTTTGCGGATTGGTCAATCCGTTCGCGAGATATCGCAGTTTGGAGGTTAGAAACGCTTGAGCAACTCAAAATTTTCACATTTCTGATGCTCGAAACGAATAACTAGAACGGCCTACGGGAAAAGTACGCATACCGTTGTAATCGAGCGGGTTTCTACTTTCAGATGCAACAGAAGTTTTGCGGATTGGTCAATCCGTTCGCGAGATATGGCAGTTTGGAGGTAACCAACGTTTGAGAAACTCAAAATTTTCGCAGTTCTGATGCTCGAAACGGATAACTAGAACGGCCTAGGGGAAAAGTACGCATACCGTTGTAATCGGGCGAGTTTCTACTTTCAGAGGCAACAGAAATTTTGCGGATTGGTCAATCCGTTCGCGAGATATGGTAGTTTGGAGGTAAGAAACGCTTGAGAAACTCAAAATTTTCGCAGTTCTGATGCTCGAAACGAATAACTAGAACGGCCTAGGGGAAAAGTATGCATACAGTTGTAATCGGGCGAGTTTCTACTTTCAGATGCAACAGAAATTTTGCGGATTGGTCGATCCGTTCGCGAGATATGGCAGTTTGGAGGTAAGAAACGCTTGGGAAACTCAAAATTTTCGCAGTTCTGATGCTCGACAAGCATAACTAGAACGGCCTAGGGGAAAAGTACGCATACCGTTGTAATCGGGCGAGTATCTACTTTCAGATGCAACAGAAATTTTGCGGATTGGTCAATCCGTTCGCGAGATATGGCAGTTTGGAGGTGAGAAACGCTTGAGAAACTCAAAATTTTCGCTGTTCTGATGCTCGAAACGAATAATCAGAACGGCCTAGGGGAAGAGTACGCATACCGTTGTAATCGGGCGAGTTTCTACATTCTAATGCAACAGAAATTTTGCGGATTGGTCAATCCGTTCGCGAGATATGGCAGTTTGGAGGTAAGAAATGCATGAGAAACTCAAAATTTTCGCAGTTCTGATGCTCGAAACGAATAACCAGAACGGCCTAGGGGAAAAGTACACATAACGTTGTAATCGGGCGAGTTTCTACATTCAGATGCAACAGAAATTTTGCGGATTGGTCAATCCGTTCGCGAGATATGGCAGTTTGGAGGTAAGAAATGCATGAGAAACTCAAAATTTTCGCAGTTCTGATGCTCGAAACGGATAACTAGAACAGCCTAGGGGAAAAGTACTCATACCGTTGTGATCGGGCGAGTTTCTACTTTCAGATGCAACAGAAATTTTGCGGATTGGTCAATCCGTTCGCGAGATATGGCAATTTGGAGGTAAGAAACGCTTGAGAAACTCAAAATTTTCGCAGTTCTGATGCTCGAAACGAATAACTAGAACGGCCTAGGGGAAAAGTGCGCATACCGTTGTAATCGGGCGAGTTTCTACTTTCAGATTCAACAGAAATTTTGCGGATTGGTCAATCCGTTCGCGAGTTATGGCAGTTTGGAGGTAAGAAACGGATGAGAAACTCAAAATTTTCGCAGTACCGATGCTCGAAACGAATAACTGGAACGGCATAGGGGAAAAGTACACCTACCGTTGTAATCGGGCGAGTTTCTACTTTCAGATGCAACAGAAATTTTGCGGATTGGTCAATCCGTTCGCGAGCTATCGCAGTTTGGCGGTTAGAAACGCTTGAGCAACTCAAAATTTTCACATTTCTGATGCTCGAAACGAATAACTAGAACGGCCTACGGGAAAAGTACGCATACCGTTGTAATCGGGCGGGTTTCTACTTTCAGATGCAACAGAAGTTTTGCGGATTGGTCAATCCGTTCGCGAGATATGGCAGTTTGGAGGTAAGAAACGTTTGAGAAACTCAAAATTTTCGCAGTTCTGATGCTCGAAACGAGTAACCAGAACGGCCTAGGGGAAAAGTACGCATACCGTTGTAATCGGGCGAGTTTCTACATTCAGATGCAACAGAAATTTTGCAGATTGCTCAATCCGTTCGCGAGATATGGCAGTTTGGAGGTAAGAAACGTTTGAGAAACTCAAAATTTTCGCAGTTCTGATGATCGATACGAATAAATAGAACGGCCTAGGGGAAAAGTACACATACCGTTGTAATCGGGCGAGTTTCTACTTTCAGATGCATCAAAAATTTTGCGGATTGGTCAATCCGTTCGCGAGATATGGTAGTTTGGAGGTAACAAACGTTTGAGAAACTCAAAATTTTCGCAGTTCTGATGCTCGATACGATTAACTAGAACGGCCTAGGGGAAAAGTACACCTACCGTTGTAATCGGGCGAGTTTCTACTTTCAGATGCAACAGAAATTTTGCGGATTGGTCAATCCGTTCGCGAGATATTGCAGTTTGGAGGTTAGAAACGCTTGAGCAACTCAAAATTTTCACATTTCTGATGCTCGAAACGAATAACTAGAACGGCCTACGGGAAAAGTACGCATACCGTTGTAATCGGGCGGGTTTCTACTTTCAGATGCAACAGAAGTTTTGCGGATTGGTCATTCCGTTCGCGAGATATGGCAGTTTGGAGGTAAGAAATGCATGAGAAACTCAAAATTTTCGCAGTTCTGATGCTGCAAACGAATAACCAGAACGGCCTAGGGGAAAAGTACAAATACCGTTGTAATCGGGCGAGTTTCTACATTCAGATGCAACAGAAATTTTGCGGATTGGTCAATCCGTTCGCGAGATATGGCAGTTTGGAGGTAAGAAACGTTTGAGAAACTCAAAATTTTCGCAGTTCTGATGCTCGATACGAATAACTAGAACGGCCTAGGGGAAAAGTACACTTACCGTTGTAATCGGGCGAGTTTCTACATTCAGATGCAACAGAAATTTTGCGGATTGGTCAATCCGTTCGCGAGATATGGCAGTTTGGAGGTAAGAAACGTTTGAGAAACTCAAAATTTTCGCAGTTCTGATGCTCGAAACGAATAACTAGAACGGCCTAGGGGAAAAGTACGCATACCGTTGTAATCGGGCGAGTTTCTACTTTCAGATGCAACAGAAATTTTGCGGATTGGTCAATCCGTTCGCGAGATATGGCAGTTTGGAGGTAAGAAATGCATGAGAAACTCAAAATTTTAGCAGTTCTGATGCTCGAAACGAATAACCAGAACGGCCTAGGGGAAAAGTACACATAACGTTGTAATTGGGCGAGTTTCTACATTCAGATGCAACAGAAATTTTGCGGATTGGTCAATCCGTTCGCGAGATATGGCAGTTTGGAGGTAAGAAATGCATGAGAAACTCAAAATTTTCGCAGTTCTGATGCTCGATACGAATAACTAGAACGGCCTAGGGGAAAAGTACACTTACCGTTGTAATCGGGCGAGTTTCTACATTCAGATGCAACAGAAATTTTGCGGATTGGTCAATCCGTTCGCGAGATATGGCAGTTTGGAGGTAAGAAACGTTTGAGAAACTCAAAATTTTCGCAGTTCTGATGCTCGATACGAATAACTAGAACGGCCTAGGGGAAAAGTACACTTACCGTTGTAATCGGGCGAGTTTCTACATTCAGATGCAACAGAAATTTTGCGGATTGGTCAATCCGTTCGCGAGATATGGCAGTTTGGAGGTAAGAAACGTTTGAGAAACTCAAAATTTTCGCAGTTCTGATGCTCGAAACGAATAACTAGAACGGCCTAGGGGAAAAGTACAAATACCGTTGTAATCGGGCGAGTTTCTACATTCAGATGCAACAGAAATTTTGCGGATTGGTCAATCCGTTCGCGAGATATGGCAGTTTGGAGGTAAGAAACGTTTGAGAAACTCAAAATTTTCGCAGTTCTGATGCTCGATACGAATAACTAGAACGGCCTAGGGGAAAAGTACACTTACCGTTGTAATCGGGCGAGTTTCTACATTCAGATGCAACAGAAATTTTGCGGATTGGTCAATCCGTTCGCGAGATATGGCAGTTTGGAGGTAAGAAACGTTTGAGAAACTCAAAATTTTCGCAGTTCTGATGCTCGAAACGAATAACTAGAACGGCCTAGGGGAAAAGTACGCATACCGTTGTAATCGGGCGAGTTTCTACTTTCAGATGCAACAGAAATTTTGCGGATTGGTCAATCCGTTCGCGAGATATGGCAGTTTGGAGGTAAGAAATGCATGAGAAACTCAAAATTTTAGCAGTTCTGATGCTCGAAACGAATAACCAGAACGGCCTAGGGGAAAAGTACACATAACGTTGTAATTGGGCGAGTTTCTACATTCAGATGCAACAGAAATTTTGCGGATTGGTCAATCCGTTCGCGAGATATGACAGTTTGGAGGTAAGAAACGCTTGAGAAACTCAAAATTTTCGCAGTTCTGATGCTCGAAACGAATAACTAGAACGGCCTAGGGGAAAAGTGCGCATACCGTTGTAATCGGGCGAGTTTCTACTTTCAGATGCAACAGAAATTTTGCGGATTGGTCAATCCGTTCGCGAGTTATGGCAGTTTGGAGGTAAGAAACGGATGAGAAACTCAAAATTTTCGCAGTACCGATGCTCGAAACGAATAACTGGAACGGCCTAGGGGAAAAGTATGCATACAGTTGTAATCGGGCGAGTTTCTACTTTCAGATGCAACAGAAATTTTGCGGATTGGTCGATCCGTTCGCGAGATATGGCAGTTTGGAGGTAAGAAACGCTTGGGAAACTCAAAATTTTCGCAGTTCTGATGCTCGACAAGCATAACTAGAACGGCCTAGGGGAAAAGTACGCATACCGTTGTAATCGGGCGAGTATCTACTTTCAGATGCAACAGAAATTTTGCGGATTGGTCAATCCGTTCGCGAGATATGGCAGTTTGGAGGTGAGAAACGCTTGAGAAACTCAAAATTTTCGCTGTTCTGATGCTCGAAACGAATAATCAGAACGGCCTAGGGGAAGAGTACGCACACCGTTGTAATCGGGCGAGTTTCTACATTCTAATGCAACAGAAATTTTGCGGATTGGTCAATCCGTTCGCGAGATATGGCAGTTTGGAGGTAAGAAATGCATGAGAAACTCAAAATTTTCGCAGTTCTGATGCTCGAAACGAATAACCAGAACGGCCTAGGGGAAAAGTACACATAACGTTGTAATCGGGTGAGTTTCTACATTCAGATGCAACAGAAATTTTGCGGATTGGTCAATCCGTTCGCGAGATATGGCAGTTTGGAGGTAAGAAATGCATGAGAAACTCAAAATTTTCGCAGTTCTGATGCTCGAAACGGATAACTAGAACAGCCTAGGGGAAAAGTACTCATACCGTTGTGATCGGGCGAGTTTCTACTTTCAGATGCAACAGAAATTTTGCGGATTGGTCAATCCGTTCGCGAGATATGGCAATTTGGAGGTAAGAAACGCTTGAGAAACTCAAAATTTTCGCAGTTCTGATGCTCGAAACGAATAACTAGAGCGGCCTAGGGGAAAAGTGCGCATACCGTTGTAATCGGGCGAGTTTCTACTTTCAGATTCAACAGAAATTTTGCGGATTGGTCAATCCGTTCGCGAGTTATGGCAGTTTGGAGGTAAGAAACGGATGAGAAACTCAAAATTTTCGCAGTACCGATGCTCGAAACGAATAACTGGAACGGCATAGGGGAAAAGTACACCTACCGTTGTAATCGGGCGAGTTTCTACTTTCAGATGCAACAGAAATTTTGCGGATTGGTCAATCCGTTCGCGAGCTATCGCAGTTTGGCGGTTAGAAACGCTTGAGCAACTCAAAATTTTCACATTTCTGATGCTCGAAACGAATAACTAGAACGGCCTACGGGAAAAGTACGCATACCGTTGTAATCGGGCGGGTTTCTACTTTCAGATGCAACAGAAGTTTTGCGGATTGGTCAATCCGTTCGCGAGATATGGCAGTTTGGAGGTAAGAAACGTTTGAGAAACTCAAAATTTTCGCAGTTCTGATGCTCGAAACGAGTAACCAGAACGGCCTAGGGGAAAAGTACGCATACCGTTGTAATCGGGCGAGTTTCTACATTCAGATGCAACAGAAATTTTGCAGATTGCTCAATCCGTTCGCGAGATATGGCAGTTTGGAGGTAAGAAACGTTTGAGAAACTCAAAATTTTCGCAGTTCTGATGATCGATACGAATAAATAGAACGGCCTAGGGGAAAAGTACACATACCGTTGTAATCGGGCGAGTTTCTACTTTCAGATGCATCAAAAATTTTGCGGATTGGTCAATCCGTTCGCGAGATATGGTAGTTTGGAGGTAACAAACGTTTGAGAAACTCAAAATTTTCGCAGTTCTGATGCTCGATACGATTAACTAGAACGGCCTAGGGGAAAAGTACACCTAACGTTGTAATCGGGCGAGTTTCTACTTTCAGATGCAACAGAAATTTTGCGGATTGGTCAATCCGTTCGCGAGATATTGCAGTTTGGAGGTTAGAAACGCTTGAGCAACTCAAAATTTTCACATTTCTGATGCTCGAAACGAATAACTAGAACGGCCTACGGGAAAAGTACGCATACCGTTGTAATCGGGCGGGTTTCTACTTTCAGATGCAACAGAAGTTTTGCGGATTGGTCATTCCGTTCGCGAGATATGGCAGTTTGGAGGTAAGAAATGCATGAGAAACTCAAAATTTTCGCAGTTCTGATGCTGCAAACGAATAACCAGAACGGCCTAGGGGAAAAGTACAAATACCGTTGTAATCGGGCGAGTTTCTACATTCAGATGCAACAGAAATTTTGCGGATTGGTCAATCCGTTCGCGAGATATGGCAGTTTGGAGGTAAGAAACGTTTGAGAAACTCAAAATTTTCGCAGTTCTGATGCTCGATACGAATAACTAGAACGGCCTAGGGGAAAAGTACACTTACCGTTGTAATCGGGCGAGTTTCTACATTCAGATGCAACAGAAATTTTGCGGATTGGTCAATCCGTTCGCGAGATATGGCAGTTTGGAGGTAAGAAACGTTTGAGAAACTCAAAATTTTCGCAGTTCTGATGCTCGAAACGAATAACTAGAACGGCCTAGGGGAAAAGTACGCATACCGTTGTAATCGGGCGAGTTTCTACTTTCAGATGCAACAGAAATTTTGCGGATTGGTCAATCCGTTCGCGAGATATGGCAGTTTGGAGGTAAGAAATGCATGAGAAACTCAAAATTTTAGCAGTTCTGATGCTCGAAACGAATAACCAGAACGGCCTAGGGGAAAAGTACACATAACGTTGTAATTGGGCGAGTTTCTACATTCAGATGCAACAGAAATTTTGCGGATTGGTCAATCCGTTCGCGAGATATGGCAGTTTGGAGGTAAGAAATGCATGAGAAACTCAAAATTTTCGCAGTTCTGATGCTCGATACGAATAACTAGAACGGCCTAGGGGAAAAGTACACTTACCGTTGTAATCGGGCGAGTTTCTACATTCAGATGCAACAGAAATTTTGCGGATTGGTCAATCCGTTCGCGAGATATGGCAGTTTGGAGGTAAGAAACGTTTGAGAAACTCAAAATTTTCGCAGTTCTGATGCTCGATACGAATAACTAGAACGGCCTAGGGGAAAAGTACACTTACCGTTGTAATCGGGCGAGTTTCTACATTCAGATGCAACAGAAATTTTGCGGATTGGTCAATCCGTTCGCGAGATATGGCAGTTTGGAGGTAAGAAACGTTTGAGAAACTCAAAATTTTCGCAGTTCTGATGCTCGAAACGAATAACTAGAACGGCCTAGGGGAAAAGTACGCATACCGTTGTAATCGGGCGAGTTTCTACATTCAGATGCAACAGAAATTTTGCGGATTGGTCAATCCGTTCGCGAGATATGGCAGTTTGGAGGTAAGAAACGTTTGAGAAACTCAAAATTTTCGCAGTTCTGATGCTCGATACGAATAACTAGAACGGCCTAGGGGAAAAGTACACTTACCGTTGTAATCGGGCGAGTTTCTACATTCAGATGCAACAGAAATTTTGCGGATTGGTCAATCCGTTCGCGAGATATGGCAGTTTGGAGGTAAGAAACGTTTGAGAAACTCAAAATTTTCGCAGTTCTGATGCTCGAAACGAATAACTAGAACGGCCTAGGGGAAAAGTACGCATACCGTTGTAATCGGGCGAGTTTCTACTTTCAGATGCAACAGAAATTTTGCGGATTGGTCAATCCGTTCTCGAGATATGGCAGTTTGGAGGTAAGAAATGCATGAGAAACTCAAAATTTTAGCAGTTCTGATGCTCGAAACGAATAACCAGAACGGCCTAGGGGAAAAGTACACATAACGTTGTAATTGGGCGAGTTTCTACATTCAGATGCAACAGAAATTTTGCGGATTGGTCAATCCGTTCGCTAGATATGGCAGTTTGGAGGTAAGAAATGCATGAGAAACTCAAAATTTTCGCAGTTCTGATGCTCGAAACGGATAACTAGAACAGCCTAGGGGAAAAGTACGCATACCGTTGTGATCGGGCGAGTTTCTACTTTCAGATGCAACAGAAATTTTGCGGATTGGTCAATCCGTTCGCGAGATATGACAGTTTGGAGGTAAGAAACGCTTGAGAAACTCAAAATTTTCGCAGTTCTGATGCTCGAAACGAATAACTAGAACGGCCTAGGGGAAAAGTGCGCATACCGTTGTAATCGGGCGAGTTTCTACTTTCAGATGCAACAGAAATTTTGCGGATTGGTCAATCCGTTCGCGAGTTATGGCAGTTTGGAGGTAAGAAACGGATGAGAAACTCAAAATTTTCGCAGTACCGATGCTCGAAACGAATAACTGGAACGGCCTAGGGGAAAAGTACACCTGCCGTTGTAATCGGGCGAGCTTCTACTTTCAGATGCAACAGAAATTTTGCGGATTGGTCAATCCGTTCGCGAGATATGGCAGTTTGGAGGTAAGAAACACTTGGGAAACTCAAAATTTTCGCAGTTCTGATGCTCGACAAGCATAACTAGAACGGCCTAGGGGAAAAGTACGCATACCGTTGTAATCGGGCGAGTTTCTACTTTCAGATGCAACAGAAATTTTGCGGATTGGTCAATCCGTTCGCGAGATATTGCAGTTTGGAGGTTAGAAACGCTTGAGCAACTCAAAATTTTCACATTTCTGATGCTCGAAACGAATAACTAGAACGGCCTACGGGAAAAGTACGCATACCGTTGTAATCGGGCGGGTTTCTACTTTCAGATGCAACAGAAGTTTTGCGGATTGGTCATTCCGTTCGCGAGATATGGCAGTTTGGAGGTAAGAAATGCATGAGAAACTCAAAATTTTCGCAGTTCTGATGCTGCAAACGAATAACCAGAACGGCCTAGGGGAAAAGTACAAATACCGTTGTAATCGGGCGAGTTTCTACATTCAGATGCAACAGAAATTTTGCGGATTGGTCAATCCGTTCGCGAGATATGGCAGTTTGGAGGTAAGAAACGTTTGAGAAACTCAAAATTTTCGCAGTTCTGATGCTCGATACGAATAACTAGAACGGCCTAGGGGAAAAGTACGCATACCGTTGTAATCGGGCGAGTTTCTACTTTCAGATGCAACAGAAATTTTGCGGATTGGTCATTCCGTTCGCGAGATATGGCAGTTTGGAGGTAAGAAATGCATGAGAAACTCAAAATTTTCGCAGTTCTGATGCTGCAAACGAATAACCAGAACGGCCTAGGGGAAAAGTACAAATACCGTTGTAATCGGGCGAGTTTCTACATTCAGATGCAACAGAAATTTTGCGGATTGGTCAATCCGTTCGCGAGATATGGCAGTTTGGAGGTCAGAAACGTTTGAGAAACTCAAAATTTTCGCAGTTCTGATGCTCGATACGAATAACTAGAACGGCCTAGGGGAAAAGTACACTTACCGTTGTAATCGGGCGAGTTTCTACATTCAGATGCAACAGAAATTTTGCGGATTGGTAAATCCGTTCGCGAGATATGGCAGTTTGGAGGTAAGAAACGTTTGAGAAACTCAAAATTTTCGCAGTTCTGATGCTCGACACGAATAACTAGAACGGCCTAGGGGAAAAGTACGCATACCGTTGTAATCGGGCGAGTTTCTACTTTCAGATGCAACAGAAATTTTGCGGATTGGTCAATCCGTTCGCGAGATATGGCCGTTTGGAGGTAAGAAATGCATGAGAAACTCAAAATTTTAGCAGTTCTGATGCTCGAAACGAATAACCAGAACGGCCTAGGGGAAAAGTACACATAACGTTGTAATTGGGCGAGTTTCTACATTCAGATGCAACAGAAATTTTGCGGATTGGTCAATCCGTTCGCGAGATATGGCAGTTTGGAGGTAAGAAATGCATGAGAAACTCAAAATTTTCGCAGTTCTGATGCTCGAAACGGATAACTAGAACAGCCTAGGGGAAAAGTACGCATACCGTTGTGATCGGGCGAGTTTCTACTTTCAGATGCAACAGAAATTTTGCGGATTGGTCAATCCGTTCGCGAGATATGGCAGTTTGGAGGTAAGAAACGCTTGAGAAACTCAAAATTTTCGCAGTTCTGATGCTCGAAACGAATAACTAGAACGGCCTAGGGGAAAAGTGCGCATACCGTTGTAATCGGGCGAGTTTCTACTTTCAGATGCAACAGAAATTTTGCGGATTGGTCAATCCGTTCGCGAGTTATGGCAGTTTGGAGGTAAGAAACGGATGAGAAACTCAAAATTTTCGCAGTACCGATGCTCGAAACGAATAACTGGAACGGCCTAGGGGAAAAGTACACCTGCCGTTGTAATCGGGCGAGCTTCTACTTTCAGATGCAACAGAAATTTTGCGGATTGGTCAATCCGTTCGCGAGATATGGCAGTTTGGAGGTAAGAAACGCTTGGGAAACTCAAAATTTTCGCAGTTCTGATGCTCGACAAGCATAACTAGAACGGCCTAGGGGAAAAGTACGCATACCGTTGTAATCGGGCGAGTTTCTACTTTCAGATGCAACAGAAATTTTGCGGATTGGTCAATCCGTTCGCGAGATATGGCAGTTTGGAGGTGAGAAACGCTTGAGAAACTCAAAATTTTCGCAGTTCTGATGCTCGAAACGAATAACCAGAACGGCCTAGGGGAAAAGTACGCATACCGTTGTAATCGGGCGAGTTTCTACTTTCTAATGCAACAGAAATTTTGCGGATTGGTCAATCCGTTCGCGAGATATGGCAGTTTGGAGGTAAGAAATGCATGAGAAACTCAAAATTTTCGCAGTTCTGATGCTCGAAACGAATAACCAGAACGGCCTAGGGGAAAAGTACACATAACGTTGTAATTGGGCGAGTTTCTACATTCAGATGCAACAGAAATTTTGCGGATTGGTCAATCCGTTCGCGAGATATGGCAGTTTGGAGGTAAGAAATGCATGAGAAACTCAAAATTTTCGCAGTTCTGATGCTCGAAACGGATAACTAGAACAGCCTTCGGGAAAAGTACTCATACCGTTGTGATCGGGCGAGTTTCTACTTTCAGATGCAACAGAAATTTTGCGGATTGGTCAATCCGTTCGCGAAATATGGCAGTTTGGAGGTGAGAAACGCTTGAGAAACTCAAAATTTTCGCAGATCTGATGCTCGAAACGAATAACTAGAACGGCCTAGGGGAAAAGTGCGCATACCGTTGTAATCGGGCGAGTTTCTACTTTCAGATGCAACAGAAATTTTGCGGATTGGTCAATCCGTTCGCGAGTTATGGCAGTTTGGAGGTAAGAAACGGATGAGAAACTCTAAATTTTCGCAGTACCGATGCTCGAAACGAATAACTGGAACGGCCTAGGGGAAAAGTACACCTACCGTTGTAATCGGGCGAGTTTCTACTTTCAGATGCAACAGAAATTTTGCGGATTGGTCAATCCGTTCGCGAGATATCGCAGTTTGGAGGTTAGAAACGCTTGAGCAACTCAAAATTTTCACATTTCTGATGCTCGAAACGAATAACTAGAACGGCCTACGGGAAAAGTACGCATACCGTTGTAATCGAGCGGGTTTCTACTTTCAGATGCAACAGAAGTTTTGCGGATTGGTCAATCCGTTCGCGAGATATGGCAGTTTGGAGGTAACCAACGTTTGAGAAACTCAAAATTTTCGCAGTTCTGATGCTCGAAACGGATAACTAGAACGGCCTAGGGGAAAAGTACGCATACCGTTGTAATCGGGCGAGTTTCTACTTTCAGAGGCAACAGAAATTTTGCGGATTGGTCAATCCGTTCGCGAGATATGGTAGTTTGGAGGTAAGAAACGCTTGAGAAACTCAAAATTTTCGCAGTTCTGATGCTCGAAATGAATAACCAGAACGGCCTAGTGGTAAAGTACACATACCGTTGTAATCGGGCGAGTTTCTACATTCAGATGCAACAGAAATTTTGCGGATTGGTCAATCCGTTCGCGAGATATGGCAGTTTGGAGGTAAGAAACGTTTGAGAAACTCAAAATTTTCGCAGTTCTGATGCTCGAAACGAATAACTAGAACGGCCTAGGGGAAAAGTATGCATACAGTTGTAATCGGGCGAGTTTCTACTTTCAGATGCAACAGAAATTTTGCGGATTGGTCGATCCGTTCGCGAGATATGGCAGTTTGGATGTAAGAAACGCTTGGGAAACTCAAAATTTTCGCAGTTCTGATGCTCGACAAGCATAACTAGAACGGCCTAGGGGAAAAGTACGCATACCGTTGTAATCGGGCGAGTATCTACTTTCAGATGCAACAGAAATTTTGCGGATTGGTCAATCCGTTCGCGAAATATGGCAGTTTGGAGGTGAGAAACGCTTGAGAAACTCAAAATTTTCGCAGATCTGATGCTCGAAACGAATAACTAGAACGGCCTAGGGGAAAAGGGCGCATACCGTTGTAATCGGGCGAGTTTCTACTTTCAGATGCAACAGAAATTTTGCGGATTGGTCAATCCGTTCGCGAGTTATGGCAGTTTGGAGGTAAGAAACGGATGAGAAACTCTAAATTTTCGCAGTACCGATGCTCGAAACGAATAACTGGAACGGCCTAGGGGAAAGGTACACCTACCGTTGTAATCGGGCGAGTTTCTACTTTCAGATGCAACAGAAATTTTGCGGATTGGTCAATCCGTTCGCGAGATATCGCAGTTTGGAGGTTAGAAACGCTTGAGCAACTCAAAATTTTCACATTTCTGATGCTCGAAACGAATAACTAGAACGGCCTACGGGAAAAGTACGCATACCGTTGTAATCGAGCGGGTTTCTACTTTCAGATGCAACAGAAGTTTTGCGGATTGGTCAATCCGTTCGCGAGATATGGCAGTTTGGAGGTAACCAACGTTTGAGAAACTCAAAATTTTCGCAGTTCTGATGCTCGAAACGGATAACTAGAACGGCCTAGGGGAAAAGTACGCATACCGTTGTAATCGGGCGAGTTTCTACTTTCAGAGGCAACAGAAATTTTGCGGATTGGTCAATCCGTTCGCGAGATATGGTAGTTTGGATGTAAGAAACGCTTGAGAAACTCAAAATTTTCGCAGTTCTGATGCTCGAAACGAATAACCAGTACGGCCTAGTGGTAAAGTACACATACCGTTGTAATCGGGCGAGTTTCTACATTCAGATGCAACAGAAATTTTGCGGATTGGTCAATCCGTTCGCGAGATATGGCAGTTTGGAGGTAAGAAACGTTTGAGAAACTCAAAATTTTCGCAGTTCTGATGCTCGAAACGAATAACTAGAACGGCCTAGGGGAAAAGTATGCATACAGTTGTAATCGGGCGAGTTTCTACTTTCAGATGCAACAGAAATTTTGCGGATTGGTCGATCCGTTCGCGAGATATGGCAGTTTGGATGTAAGAAACGCTTGGGAAACTCAAAATTTTCGCAGTTCTGATGCTCGACAAGCATAACTAGAACGGCCTAGGGGAAAAGTACGCATACCGTTGTAATCGGGCGAGTATCTACTTTCAGATGCAACAGAAATTTTGCGGATTGGTCAATCCGTTCGCGAGATATGGCAGTTTGGAGGTGAGAAACGCTTGAGAAACTCAAAATTTTCGCTGTTCTGATGCTCGAAACGAATAATCAGAACGGCCTAGGGGAAGAGTACGCATACCGTTGTAATCGGGCGAGTTTCTACATTCTAATGCAACAGAAATTTTGCGGATTGGTCAATCCGTTCGCGAGATATGGCAGTTTGGAGGTAAGAAATGCATGAGAAACTCAAAATTTTCGCAGTTCTGATGCTCGAAACGAATAACCAGAACGGCCTAGGGGAAAAGTACACATAACGTTGTAATCGGGCGAGTTTCTACATTCAGATGCAACAGAAATTTTGCGGATTGGTCAATCCGTTCGCGAGATATGGCAGTTTGGAGGTAAGAAATGCATGAGAAACTCAAAATTTTCGCAGTACCGATGCTCGAAACGAATAACTGGAACGGCATAGGGGAAAAGTACACCTACCGTTGTAATCGGGCGAGTTTCTACTTTCAGATGCAACAGAAATTTTGCGGATTGGTCAATCCGTTCGCGAGCTATCGCAGTTTGGCGGTTAGAAACGCTTGAGCAACTAAAAATTTTCACATTTCTGATGCTCGAAACGAATAACTAGAACGGCCTACGGGAAAAGTACGCATACCGTTGTAATCGGGCGGGTTTCTACTTTCAGATGCAACAGAAGTTTTGCGGATTGGTCAATCCGTTCGCGAGATATGGCAGTTTGGAGGTAAGAAACGTTTGAGAAACTCAAAATTTTCGCAGTTCTGATGCTCGAAACGAGTAACCAGAACGGCCTAGGGGAAAAGTACGCATACCGTTGTAATCGGGCGAGTTTCTACATTCAGATGCAACAGAAATTTTGCAGATTGCTCAATCCGTTCGCGAGATATGGCAGTTTGGAGGTAAGAAACGTTTGAGAAACTCAAAATTTTCGCAGTTCTGATGATCGATACGAATAAATAGAACGGCCTAGGGGAAAAGTACACATACCGTTGTAATCGGGCGAGTTTCTACTTTCAGATGCAACAAAAATTTTGCGGATTGGTCAATCCGTTCGCGAGATATGGTAGTTTGGAGGTAACAAACGTTTGAGAAACTCAAAATTTTCGCAGTTCTGATGCTCGATACGATTAACTAGAACGGCCTAGGGGAAAAGTACACCTACCGTTGTAATCGGGCGAGTTTCTACTTTCAGATGCAACAGAAATTTTGCGGATTGGTCAATCCGTTCGCGAGATATTGCAGTTTGGAGGTTAGAAACGCTTGAGCAACTCAAAATTTTCACATTTCTGATGCTCGAAACGAATAACTAGAACGGCCTACGGGAAAAGTACGCATACCGTTGTAATCGGGCGGGTTTCTACTTTCAGATGCAACAGAAGTTTTGCGGATTGGTCATTCCGTTCGCGAGATATGGCAGTTTGGAGGTAAGAAATGCATGAGAAACTCAAAATTTTCGCAGTTCTGATGCTGCAAACGAATAACCAGAACGGCCTAGGGGAAAAGTACAAATACCGTTGTAATCGGGCGAGTTTCTACATTCAGATGCAACAGAAATTTTGCGGATTGGTCAATCCGTTCGCGAGATATGGCAGTTTGGAGGTAAGAAACGTTTGAGAAACTCAAAATTTTCGCAGTTCTGATGCTCGATACGAATAACTAGAACGGCCTAGGGGAAAAGTACACTTACCGTTGTAATCGGGCGAGTTTCTACATTCAGATGCAACAGAAATTTTGCGGATTGGTCAATCCGTTCGCGAGATATGGCAGTTTGGAGGTAAGAAACGTTTGAGAAACTCAAAATTTTCGCAGTTCTGATGCTCGAAACGAATAACTAGAACGGCCTAGGGGAAAAGTACGCATACCGTTGTAATCGGGCGAGTTTCTACTTTCAGATGCAACAGAAATTTTGCGGATTGGTCGATCCGTTCGCGAGATATGGCAGTTTGGAGGTAAGAAACGCTTGGGAAACTCAAAATTTTCGCAGTTCTGATGCTCGACAAGCATAACTAGAACGGCCTAGGGGAAAAGTACGCATACCGTTGTAATCGGGCGAGTATCTACTTTCAGATGCAACAGAAATTTTGCGGATTGGTCAATCCGTTCGCGAGATATGGCAGTTTGGAGGTGAGAAACGCTTGAGAAACTCAAAATTTTCGCTGTTCTGATGCTCGAAACGAATAATCAGAACGGCCTAGGGGAAGAGTACGCATACCGTTGTAATCGGGCGAGTTTCTACATTCTAATGCAACAGAAATTTTGCGGATTGGTCAATCCGTTCGCGAGATATGGCAGTTTGGAGGTAATAAATGCATGAGAAACTCAAAATTTTCGCAGTTCTGATGCTCGAAACGAATAACCAGAACGGCCTAGGGGAAAAGTACACATAACGTTGTAATCGGGCGAGTTTCTACATTCAGATGCAACAGAAATTTTGCGGATTGGTCAATCCGTTCGCGAGATATGGCAGTTTGGAGGTAAGAAATGCATGAGAAACTCAAAATTTTCGCAGTTCTGATGCTCGAAACGGATAACTAGAACAGCCTAGGGGAAAAGTACTCATACCGTTGTGATCGGGCGAGTTTCTACTTTCAGATGCAACAGAAATTTTGCGGATTGGTCAATCCGTTCGCGAGAGATGGCAATTTGGAGGTAAGAAACGCTTGAGAAACTCAAAATTTTCGCAGTTCTGATGCTCGAAACGAATAACTAGAACGGCCTAGGGGAAAAGTGCGCATACCGTTGTAATCGGGCGAGTTTCTACTTTCAGATGCAACAGAAATTTTGCGGATTGGTCAATCCGTTCGCGAGTTATGGCAGTTTGGAGGTAAGAAACGGATGAGAAACTCAAAATTTTCGTAGTACCGATGCTCGAAACGAATAACTGGAACGGCCTAGGGGAAAAGTACACCTACCGTTGTAATCGGGCGAGTTTCTACTTTCAGATGCAACAGAAATTTTGCGGATTGGTCAATCCGTTCGCGAGATATCGCAGTTTGGAGGTTAGAAACGCTTGAGCAACTCAAAATTTTCACATTTCTGATGCTCGAAACGAATAACTAGAACGGCCTACGGGAAAAGTACGCATACCGTTGTAATCGGGCGGGTTTCTACTTTCAGATGCAACAGAAGTTTTTCGGATTGGTCAATCCGTTCGCGAGATATAGCAGTTTGGAGGTAAGAAACGTTTGAGAAACTCAAAATTTTCGCAGTTCTGATGCTCGAAACGAGTAACCAGAACGGCCTAGGGGAAAAGTACGCATACCGTTGTAATCGGGCGAGTTTCTACATTCAGATGCAACAGAAATTTTGCGGATTGGTCAATCCGTTCGCGAGATATGGCAGTTTGGAGGTAAGAAATGCATGAGAAACTCAAAATTTTCGCAGTACCGATGCTCGAAACGAATAACTGGAACGGCATAGGGGAAAAGTACACCTACCGTTGTAATCGGGCGAGTTTCTACTTTCAGATGCAACAGAAATTTTGCGGATTGGTCAATCCGTTCGCGAGCTATCGCAGTTTGGCGGTTAGAAACGCTTGAGCAACTAAAAATTTTCACATTTCTGATGCTCGAAACGAATAACTAGAACGGCCTACGGGAAAAGTACGCATACCGTTGTAATCGGGCGGGTTTCTACTTTCAGATGCAACAGAAGTTTTGCGGATTGGTCAATCCGTTCGCGAGATATGGCAGTTTGGAGGTAAGAAACGTTTGAGAAACTCAAAATTTTCGCAGTTCTGATGCTCGAAACGAGTAACCAGAACGGCCTAGGGGAAAAGTACGCATACCGTTGTAATCGGGCGAGTTTCTACATTCAGATGCAACAGAAATTTTGCAGATTGCTCAATCCGTTCGCGAGATATGGCAGTTTGGAGGTAAGAAACGTTTGAGAAACTCAAAATTTTCGCAGTTCTGATGATCGATACGAATAAATAGAACGGCCTAGGGGAAAAGTACACATACCGTTGTAATCGGGCGAGTTTCTACTTTCAGATGCAACAAAAATTTTGCGGATTGGTCAATCCGTTCGCGAGATATGGTAGTTTGGAGGTAACAAACGTTTGAGAAACTCAAAATTTTCGCAGTTCTGATGCTCGATACGATTAACTAGAACGGCCTAGGGGAAAAGTACACCTACCGTTGTAATCGGGCGAGTTTCTACTTTCAGATGCAACAGAAATTTTGCGGATTGGTCAATCCGTTCGCGAGATATTGCAGTTTGGAGGTTAGAAACGCTTGAGCAACTCAAAATTTTCACATTTCTGATGCTCGAAACGAATAACTAGAACGGCCTACGGGAAAAGTACGCATACCGTTGTAATCGGGCGGGTTTCTACTTTCAGATGCAACAGAAGTTTTGCGGATTGGTCATTCCGTTCGCGAGATATGGCAGTTTGGAGGTAAGAAATGCATGAGAAACTCAAAATTTTCGCAGTTCTGATGCTGCAAACGAATAACCAGAACGGCCTAGGGGAAAAGTACGCATACCGTTGTAATCGGGCGAGTTTCTACTTTCAGATGCAACAGAAATTTTGCGGATTGGTCGATCCGTTCGCGAGATATGGCAGTTTGGAGGTAAGAAACGCTTGGGAAACTCAAAATTTTCGCAGTTCTGATGCTCGACAAGCATAACTAGAACGGCCTAGGGGAAAAGTACGCATACCGTTGTAATCGGGCGAGTATCTACTTTCAGATGCAACAGAAATTTTGCGGATTGGTCAATCCGTTCGCGAGATATGGCAGTTTGGAGGTGAGAAACGCTTGAGAAACTCAAAATTTTCGCTGTTCTGATGCTCGAAACGAATAATCAGAACGGCCTAGGGGAAGAGTACGCATACCGTTGTAATCCGGCGAGTTTCTACATTCTAATGCAACAGAAATTTTGCGGATTGGTCAATCCGTTCGCGAGATATGGCAGTTTGGAGGTAATAAATGCATGAGAAACTCAAAATTTTCGCAGTTCTGATGCTCGAAACGAATAACCAGAACGGCCTAGGGGAAAAGTACACATAACGTTGTAATCGGGCGAGTTTCTACATTCAGATGCAACAGAAATTTTGCGGATTGGTCAATCCGTTCGCGAGATATGGCAGTTTGGAGATAAGAAATGCATGAGAAACTCAAAATTTTCGCAGTTCTGATGCTCGAAACGGATAACTAGAACAGCCTAGGGGAAAAGTACTCATACCGTTGTGATCGGGCGAGTTTCTACTTTCAGATGCAACAGAAATTTTGCGGATTGGTCAATCCGTTCGCGAGAGATGGCAATTTGGAGGTAAGAAACGCTTGAGAAACTCAAAATTTTCGCAGTTCTGATGCTCGAAACGAATAACTAGAACGGCCTAGGGGAAAAGTGCGCATACCGTTGTAATCGGGCGAGTTTCTACTTTCAGATGCAACAGAAATTTTGCGGATTGGTCAATCCGTTCGCGAGTTATGGCAGTTTGGAGGTAAGAAACGGATGAGAAACTCAAAATTTTCGTAGTACCGATGCTCGAAACGAATAACTGGAACGGCCTAGGGGAAAAGTACCCCCCGGGAGTGGGACGTCGGAGCAGTGTGGCCCTGCTCCGACGTCGGGCGCCAGAGCGCCGAGGAGAAAACAGGGAAGGGAGGGTGAAGTACCCCCTCCCTTCCCTGGAACGGGAGGACACGGGCGCGAGAGCCCTGCACGGGGGAGCACCTGATGTTATGATGTCTTCGGTCCCAGGTGCTCCCCCTGCATAGTGCGAGGATGGCCACCGTGGTGGGTTTTAGTGGGTAGGTCCCGCGCCCGATGGGTTTCCTTCCGGGCGCGGGGAATCCCACACTCCCCCCGCCCCTCCCCAGGCGGCGGGGGGGTCTTTCGAAGATTTCCCCCACGTTAAAAAAAAAAAAAAAAAAAAAAAAGGGGAAAAGTACACCTACCGTTGTAATCGGGCGAGTTTCTACTTTCAGATGCAACAGAAATTTTGCGGATTGGTCAATCCGTTCGCGAGATATCGCAGTTTGGAGGTTAGAAACGCTTGAGCAACTCAAAATTTTCACATTTCTGATGCTCGAAACGAATAACTAGAACGGCCTACGGGAAAAGTACGCATACCGTTGTAATCGGGCGCGTTTCTACTTTCAGATGCAACAGAAGTTTTTCGGATTGGTCAATCCGTTCGCGAGATATAGCAGTTTGGAGGTAAGAAACGTTTGAGAAACTCAAAATTTTCGCAGTTCTGATGCTCGAAACGAGTAACCAGAACGGCCTAGGGGAAAAGTACACATACCGTTGTAATCGGGCGAGTTTCTACATTCAGATGCAACAGAAATTTTGCGGATTGGTCAATCCGTTCGCGAGATATCGCAGTTTGGAGGTTAGAAACGCTTGAGCAACTCAAAATTTTCACATTTCTGATGCTCGAAACGAATAACTAGAACGGCCTACGGGAAAAGTACGCATACCGTTGTAATCGGCCGGGTTTCTACTTTCAGATGCAACAGAAGTTTTGCGGATTGGTCATTCCGTTCGCGAGATATGGCAGTTTGGATGTAAGAAATGCATGAGAAACTCAAAATTTTCGCATTTCTGTTGCTCGAAACGAATAACCAGAACGGCCTAGGGGAAAAGTACACACACCGTTGTAATCGGGCGAGTTTCTGCATTCAGATGCAACAGAAATTTTGCGGATTGGTCAATCCGTTCGCGAGATATGGCAGTTTGGAGGTAAGAAACGTTTGAGAAACTCAAAATTTTCGCAGTTCTGATGCTCGATACGAATAACTAGAACGGCCTAGGGGAAAAGTACACATACCGTTGTAATCGGGCGAGTTTCTACATTCATATGCAACAGAAATTTTGCGGATTGGTCAATCCGTTCGCGAGATATGGCAGTTTGGAGGTAAGAAACGTTTGAGAAACTCAAAATTTTCGCAGTTCTGATGCTCGATACGAATAAATAGAACGGCCTAGGGGAAAAGTACACATACCGTTGTAATCGGGCGAGTTTCTACTTTCAGATGCAACAGAAATTTTGCGGATTGGTCAATCCGTTCGCGAGATATGGCAGTTTGGAGGTAAGAAACGTTTGAGAAACTCAAAATTTTCGCAGTTCTGATGCTCGAAACGGATAACTAGAACGGCCTAGGGGAAAAGTACACATACCGTTGTAATCGGGCGAGTTTCTACTTTCAGATGCAACAAAAATTTTGCGGATTGGTCAATCCGTTCGCGAGATATGGCAGTTTGGAGGTAAGAAATGCATGAGAAACTCAAAATTTTCGCAGTTCTGATGCTCCAAACGAATAACCAGAACGGCCTAGGGGAAAAGTACAAATACCGTTGTAATCGGGCGAGTTTCTACATTCAGATGCAACAGAAATTTTGCGGATTGTTCAATCCGTTCGCGAGATATGGCAGTTTGGAGGTAAGAAACGTTTGAGAAACTCAAAATTTTCGCCGTTCTGATGCTCGATACGAATAACTAGAACGGCCTAGGGGAAAAGTACACTTACCGTTGTAATCGGGCGAGTTTCTACTTTCAGATGCAACAAAAATTTTGCGGATTGGTCAATCCGTTCGCGAGATATGGCAGTTTGGAGGTAAGAAACGGATGAGAAACTCAAAATTTTCACATTTCTGATGCTCGAAACGAATAACTAGAATGGCCTACGGGAAAAGTACGCATACCGTTGTAATCGGCCGGGTTTCTACTTTCAGATGCAACAGAAGTTTTGCGGATTGGTCATTCCGTTCGCGAGATATGGCAGTTTGGAGGTAAGAAACGGATGAGAAACTCAAAATTTTCGCAGTTCCGATGCTCGAAACGAATAACTGGAACGGCCTAGGGGAGAAGTACACCTACCGTTGTAATCGGGCGAGTTTCTACTTTCAGATGCAACAGAAATTTTGCGGATTGGTCAATCCGTTCGCGAGATATGGCAGTTTGGAGGTAAGAAATGCATGAGAAACTCAAAATTTTCGCAGTTCTGATGCTCGAAACGAATAACCAGAACGGCCTAGGGGAAAAGTACACATAACGTTGTAATCGGGCGAGTTTCTACATTCAGATGCAACAGAAATTTTGCGGATTGGTCAATCCGTTCGCGAGATATGGCAGTTTGGAGGTAAGAAATGAATGAGAAACTCAAAATTTTCGCAGTTCTGATGCTCGAAACGAATAACCAGAACGGCCTAGGGGAAAAGTACACACACCGTTGTAATCGGGCGAGTTTCTGCATTCAGATGCAACAGAAATTTTGCGGATTGGTCAATCCGTTCGCGAGATATGGCAGTTTGGAGGTAAGAAACGTTTGAGAAACTCAAAATTTTCGCAGTTCTGATGCTCGAAACGAATAACTAGAACGGCCTAGGGGAAAAGTACGCATACCGTTGTAATCGGGCGAGTTTCTACTTTCAGATGCAACAGAAATTTTGCGGATTGGTCGATCCGTTCGCGAGATATGGCAGTTTGGAGGTAAGAAACGCTTGGGAAACTCAAAATTTTCGCAGTTCTGATGCTCGACAAGCATAACTAGAACGGCCTAGGGGAAAAGTACGCATACCGTTGTAATCGGGCGAGTATCTACTTTCAGATGCAACAGAAATTTTGCGGATTGGTCAATCCGTTCGCGAGATATGGCAGTTTGGAGGTGAGAAACGCTTGAGAAACTCAAAATTTTCACATTTCTGATGCTCGAAACGAATAACTAGAACGGCCTACGGGAAAAGTACGCATACCGTTGTAATCGGGCGGGTTTCTAGTTTCAGATGCAACAGAAGTTTTGCGGATTGGTCATTCCGTTCGCGAGATATGGCAGTTTGGAGGTAAGAAATGCATGAGAAACTCAAAATTTTCGCAGTTCTGATGCTCCAAACGAATAACCAGAACGGCCTAGGGGAAAAGTACAAATACCGTTGTAATCGGGCGAGTTTCTACATTCAGATGCAACAGAAATTTTGCGGATTGGTCAATCCGTTCGCGAGATATGGCAGTTTGGAGGTAAGAAACGTTTGAGAAACTCAAAATTTTCGCAGTTCTGATGCTCGATACGAATAACTAGAACGGCCTAGGGGAAAAGTACACTTACCGTTGTAATCGGGCGAGTTTCTACATTCAGATGCAACAGAAATTTTGCGGATTGGTCAATCCGTTCGCGAGATATGGCAGTTTGGAGGTAAGAAACGTTTGAGAAACTCAAAATTTTCGCAGTTCTGATGCTCGAAACGAATAACTAGAACGGCCTAGGGGAAAAGTACGCATACCGTTGTAATCGGGCGAGTTTCTACTTTCAGATGCAACAGAAATTTTGCGGATTGGTCGATCCGTTCGCGAGATATGGCAGTTTGGAGGTAAGAAACGCTTGGGAAACTCAAAATTTTCGCAGTTCTGATGCTCGACAAGCATAACTAGAACGGCCTAGGGGAAAAGTACGCATACCGTTGTAATCGGGCGAGTATCTACTTTCAGATGCAACAGAAATTTTGCGGATTGGTCAATCCGTTCGCGAGATATGGCAGTTTGGAGGTGAGAAACGCTTGAGAAACTCAAAATTTTCGCTGCTCTGATGCTCGAAACGAATAATCAGAACGGCCTAGGGGAAGAGTACGCATACCGTTGTAATCGGGCGAGTTTCTACATTCTAATGCAACAGAAATTTTGCGGATTGGTCAATCCGTTCGCGAGATATGGCAGTTTGGAGGTAATAAATGCATGAGAAACTCAAAATTTTCGCAGTTCTGATGCTCGAAACGAATAACCAGAACGGCCTAGAGGAAAAGTACACATAACGTTGTAATCGGGCGAGTTTCTACATTCAGATGCAACAGAAATTTTGCGGATTGGTCAATCCGTTCGCGAGATATGGCAGTTTGGAGGTAAGAAATGCATGAGAAACTCAAAATTTTCGCAGTTCTGATGCTCGAAACGGATAACTAGAACAGCCTAGGGGAAAAGTACTCATACCCTTTTGATCGGGCGAGTTTCTACTTTCAGATGCAACAGAAATTTTGCGGATTGGTCAATCCGTTCGCGAGAGATGGCAATTTGGAGGTAAGAAACGCTTGAGAAACTCAAAATTTTCGCAGTTCTGATGCTCGAAACGAATAACTAGAACGGCCTAGGGGAAAAGTGCGCATACCGTTGTAATCGGGCGAGTTTCTACTTTCAGATGCAACAGAAATTTTGCGGATTGGTCAATCCGTTCGCGAGTTATGGCAGTTTGGAGGTAAGAAACGGATGAGAAACTCAAAATTTTCGTAGTACCGATGCTCGAAACCAATAACTGGAACGGCCTAGGGGAAAAGTACACCTACCGTTGTAATCGGGCGAGTTTCTACTTTCAGATGCAACAGAAATTTTGCGGATTGGTCAATCCGTTCGCGAGATATCGCAGTTTGGAGGTTAGAAACGCTTGAGCAACTCAAAATTTTCACATTTCTGATGCTCGAAACGAATAACTAGAACGGCCTACGGGAAAAGTACGCATACCGTTGTAATCGGCCGGGTTTCTACTTTCAGATGCAACAGAAGTTTTGCGGATTGGTCATTCCGTTCGCGAGATATGGCAGTTTGGAGGTAAGAAATGCATGAGAAACTCAAAATTTTCGCAGTTCTGATGCTCGAAACGAATAACCAGAACGGCCTAGGGGAAAAGTACACATACCGTTGTAATCGGGCGAGCTTCTACTTTCAGATGCAACAGAAATTTTGCGGATTGGTCAATCCGTTCGCGAGATATCGCAGTTTGGAGGTTAGAAACGCTTGAGCAACTCAAAATTTTCACATTTCTGATGCTCGAAACGAATAACTAGAATGGCCTACGGGAAAAGTACGCATACCGTTGTAATCGGCCGGGTTTCTACTTTCAGATGCAACAGAAGTTTTGCGGATTGGTCATTCCGTTCGCGAGATATGGCAGTTTGGAGGTAAGAAATGCATGAGAAACTCAAAATTTTCGCAGTTCTGATGCTCGAAACGAATAACCAGAACGGCCTAGGGGAAAAGTACACATACCGTTGTAATCGGGCGAGTTTCTACATTCATATGCAACAGAAATTTTGCGGATTGGTCAATCCGTTCGCGAGATATGGCAGTTTGGAGGTAAGAAACGTTTGAGAAACTCAAAATTTTCGCAGTTCTGATGGTCGATACGAATAAATAGAACGGCCTAGGGGAAAAGTACACATACCGTTGTAATCGGGCGAGTTTCTACTTTCAGATGCAACAGAAATTTTGCGGATTGGTCAATCCGTTCGCGAGATATGGCAGTTTGGAGGTAAGAAACGGATGAGAAACTCAAAATTTTCGCAGTTCCGATGCTCGAAACGAATAACTGGAACGGCCTAGGGGAGAAGTACACCTACCGTTGTAATCGGGCGAGCTTCTACTTTCAGATGCAACAGAAATTTTGCGGATTGGTCAATCCGTTCGCGAGATATCGCAGTTTGGAGGTTAGAAACGCTTGAGCAACTCAAAATTTTCACATTTCTGATGCTCGAAACGAATAACTAGAATGGCCTACGGGAAAAGTACGCATACCGTTGTAATCGGCCGGGTTTCTACTTTCAGATGCAACAGAAGTTTTGCGGATTGGTCATTCCGTTCGCGAGATATGGCAGTTTGGAGGTAAGAAATGCATGAGAAACTCAAAATTTTCGCAGTTCTGATGCTCGAAACGAATAACCAGAACGGCCTAGGGGAAAAGTACACATACCGTTGTAATCGGGCGAGTTTCTACATTCATATGCAACAGAAATTTTGCGGATTGGTCAATCCGTTCGCGAGATATGGCAGTTTGGAGGTAAGAAACGTTTGAGAAACTCAAAATTTTCGCAGTTCTGATGCTCGATACGAATAAATAGAACGGCCTAGGGGAAAAGTACACATACCGTTGTAATCGGGCGAGTTTCTACTTTCAGATGCAACAAAAATTTTGCGGATTGGTCAATCCGTTCGCGAGATATGGCAGTTTGGAGGTAACAAACGTTTGAGAAACTCAAAATTTTCGCAGTTCTGATGCTCGAAACGGATAACTAGAACGGCCTAGGGGAAAAGTACGCATACCGTTGTAATCGGGCGAGTTTCTACTTTCAGATGCAACAGAAATTTTGCGGATTGGTCAATCCGTTCGCGAGATATGGCAGTTTGGAGGTAAGAAACGTTTGAGAAACTCAAAATTTTCGCAGTTCTGATGCTCGATACGAATAACTAAAACGGCCTAGGGGAAAAGTACACATACCGTTGTAATCGGGCGAGTTTCTACATTCATATGCAACAGAAATTTTGCGGATTGGTCAATCCGTTCGCGAGATATGGCAGTTTGGAGGTAAGAAACGTTTGAGAAACTCAAAATTTTCGCAGTTCTGATGCTCGATACGAATAAATAGAACGGCCTAGGGGAAAAGTACACATACCGTTGTAATCGGGCGAGTTTCTACTTTCAGATGCAACAGAAATTTTGCGGATTGGTCAATCCGTTCGCGAGATATGGCAGTTTGGAGGTAAGAAACGTTTGAGCAACTCAAAATTTTCACATTTCTGATGTTCGAAACGAATAACTAGAACGGCCTACGGGAAAAGTATGCATACCGTTGTAATCGGCCGGGTTTCTACTTTCAGATGCAACAGAAGTTTTGCGGATTGGTCATTCCGTTCGCGAGATATGGCAGTTTGGAGGTAAGAAATGCATGAGAAACTCAAAATTTTCGCAGTTCTGATGCTCGAAACGAATAACCAGGACGGCCTAGGGGAAAAGTACACACACCGTTGTAATCGGGCGAGTTTCTACATTCAGATGCAACAGAAATTTTGCGGATTGGTCAATCCGTTCGCGAGATATGGCAGTTTGGAGGTAACAAACGTTTGAGAAACTCAAAATTTTCGCAGTTCTGATGCTCGAAACGGATAACTAGAACGGCCTAGGGGAAAAGTACGCATACCGTTGCAATCGGGCGAGTTTCTACTTTCAGATGCAACAGAAATTTTGCGGATTGGTCAATCCGTTCGCGAGATATGGCAGTTTGGAGGTAAGAAACGTTTGAGAAACTCAAAATTTTCGCAGTTCTGATGCTCGATACGAATAACTAGCACGGCCTAGGGGAAAAGTACACCTACCGTTGTAATCGGGCGAGTTTCTACTTTCAGATGCAACAGAAATATTGCGGATTGGTCAATCCGTTCGCGAGATATCGCAGTTTGGAGGTTAGAAACGCTTGAGCAACTCAAAATTTTCACATTTCTGATGCTCGAAACGAATAACTAGAACGGCCTACGGGAAAAGTACGCATACCGTTGTAATCGGGCGGGTTTCTACTTTCAGATGCAACAGAAGTTTTGCGGATTGGTCATTCCGTTCGCGAAATATGGCAGTTTGGAGGTAAGTAATGCATGAGAAACTCAAAATTTTCGCAGTTCTGATGCTCGAAACGAATAACCAGAACGGCCTAGGGGAAAAGTACACATACCGTTGTAATCGGGCGAGTTTCTACATTCAGATGCAACAGAAATTTTGCGGATTGGTCAATCCGTTCGCGAGATATGGCAGTTTGGAGGTAAGAAACGGATGAGAAACTCAAAATTTTCGCAGTTCCGATGCTCGAAACGAATAACTGGAACGGCCTAGGGGAGAAGTACACCTACCGTTGTAATCGGGCGAGTTTCTACTTTCAGATGCAACAGAAACTTTGCGGATTGGTCAATCCGTTCGCGAGATATCGCAGTTTGGAGGTTAGAAACGCTTGAGCAACTCAAAATTTGCACATTTCTGATGCTCGAAACGAATAACTAGAACGGCCTACGGGAAAAGTACGCATACCGTTGTAATCGGCCGGGTTTCTACTTTCAGATGCAACAGAAGTTTTGCGGATTGGTCATTCCGTTCGCGAGATATGGCAGTTTGGAGGTAAGAAACGGATGAGAAACTCAAAATTTTCGCAGTTCCGATGCTCGAAACGAATAACTGGAACGGCCTAGGGGAGAAGTACACCTACCGTTGTAATCGGGCGAGTTTCTACATTCAGATGCAACAGAAATTTTGCGGATTGGTCAATCCGTTCGCGAGATATGGCAGTTTGGAGGTGAGAAACGCTTGAGAAACTCAAAATTTTCGCTGCTCTGATGCTCGAAACGAATAATCAGAACGGCCTAGGGGAAGAGTACGCATACCGTTGTAATCGGGCGAGTTTCTACATTCTAATGCAACAGAAATTTTGCGGATTGGTCAATCCGTTCGCGAGATATGGCAGTTTGGAGGTAATAAATGCATGAGAAACTCAAAATTTTCGCAGTTCTGATGCTCGAAACGAATAACCAGAACGGCCTAGAGGAAAAGTACACATAACGTTGTAATCGGGCGAGTTTCTACATTCAGATGCAACAGAAATTTTGCGGATTGGTCAATCCGTTCGCGAGATATGGCAGTTTGGAGGTAAGAAATGCATGAGAAACTCAAAATTTTCGCAGTTCTGATGCTCGAAACGGATAACTAGAACAGCCTAGGGGAAAAGTACTCATACCCTTTTGATCGGGCGAGTTTCTACTTTCAGATGCAACAGAAATTTTGCGGATTGGTCAATCCGTTCGCGAGAGATGGCAATTTGGAGGTAAGAAACGCTTGAGAAACTCAAAATTTTCGCAGTTCTGATGCTCGAAACGAATAACTAGAACGGCCTAGGGGAAAAGTGCGCATACCGTTGTAATCGGGCGAGTTTCTACTTTCAGATGCAACAGAAATTTTGCGGATTGGTCAATCCGTTCGCGAGTTATGGCAGTTTGGAGGTAAGAAACGGATGAGAAACTCAAAATTTTCGTAGTACCGATGCTCGAAACCAATAACTGGAACGGCCTAGGGGAAAAGTACACCTACCGTTGTAATCGGGCGAGTTTCTACTTTCAGATGCAACAGAAATTTTGCGGATTGGTCAATCCGTTCGCGAGATATCGCAGTTTGGAGGTTAGAAACGCTTGAGCAACTCAAAATTTTCACATTTCTGATGCTCGAAACGAATAACTAGAACGGCCTACGGGAAAAGTACGCATACCGTTGTAATCGGCCGGGTTTCTACTTTCAGATGCAACAGAAGTTTTGCGGATTGGTCATTCCGTTCGCGAGATATGGCAGTTTGGAGGTAAGAAATGCATGAGAAACTCAAAATTTTCGCAGTTCTGATGCTCGAAACGAATAACCAGAACGGCCTAGGGGAAAAGTACACATACCGTTGTAATCGGGCGAGTTTCTACTTTCAGATGCAACAAAAATTTTGCGGATTGGTCAATCCGTTCGCGAGATATGGCAGTTTGGAGGTAAGAAACGGATGAGAAACTCAAAATTTTCGCAGTTCCGATGCTCGAAACGAATAACTGGAACGGCCTAGGGGAGAAGTACACCTACCGTTGTAATCGGGCGAGCTTCTACTTTCAGATGCAACAGAAATTTTGCGGATTGGTCAATCCGTTCGCGAGATATCGCAGTTTGGAGGTTAGAAACGCTTGAGCAACTCAAAATTTTCACATTTCTGATGCTCGAAACGAATAACTAGAACGGCCTACGGGAAAAGTACGCATACCGTTGTAATCGGCCGGGTTTCTACTTTCAGATGCAACAGAAATTTTGCGGATTGGTCAATCCGTTCGCGAGATATGGCAGTTTGGAGGTAACAAACGTTTGAGAAACTCAAAATTTTCGCAGTTCTGATGCTCGAAACGGATAACTAGAACGGCCTAGGGGAAAAGTACACTTACCGTTGTAATCGGGCGAGTTTCTACTTTCAGATGCAACAAAAATTTTGCGGATTGGTCAATCCGTTCGCGAGATATGGCAGTTTGGAGGTAAGAAACGGATGAGAAACTCAAAATTTTCACATTTCTGATGCTCGAAACGAATAACTAGAATGGCCTACGGGAAAAGTACGCATACCGTTGTAATCGGCCGGGTTTCTACTTTCAGATGCAACAGAAGTTTTGCGGATTGGTCATTCCGTTCGCGAGATATGGCAGTTTGGAGGTAAGAAATGCATGAGAAACTCAAAATTTTCGCAGTTCTGATGCTCGAAACGAATAACCAGAACGGCCTAGGGGAAAAGTACACATACCGTTGTAATCGGGCGAGTTTCTACATTCATATGCAACAGAAATTTTGCGGATTGGTCAATCCGTTCGCGAGATATGGCAGTTTGGAGGTAAGAAACGTTTGAGAAACTCAAAATTTTCGCAGTTCTGATGGTCGATACGAATAAATAGAACGGCCTAGGGGAAAAGTACACATACCGTTGTAATCGGGCGAGTTTCTACTTTCAGATGCAACAGAATTTTTGCGGATTGGTCAATCCGTTCGCGAGATATGGCAGTTTGGAAGTAAGAAACGGATGAGAAACTCAAAATTTTCGCAGTTCCGATGCTCGAAACGAATAACTGGAACGGCCTAGGGGAGAAGTACACCTACCGTTGTAATCGGGCGAGCTTCTACTTTCAGATGCAACAGAAATTTTGCGGATTGGTCAATCCGTTCGCGAGATATCGCAGTTTGGAGGTTAGAAACGCTTGAGCAACTCAAAATTTTCACATTTCTGATGCTCGAAACGAATAACTAGAATGGCCTACGGGAAAAGTACGCATACCGTTGTAATCGGCCGGGTTTCTACTTTCAGATGCAACAGAAGTTTTGCGGATTGGTCATTCCGTTCGCGAGATATGGCAGATTGGAGGTAAGAAATGCATGAGAAACTCAAAATTTTCGCAGTTCTGATGCTCGAAACGAATAACCAGAACGGCCTAGGGGAAAAGTACACATACCGTTGTAATCGGGCGAGTTTCTACATTCATATGCAACAGAAATTTTGCGGATTGGTCAATCCGTTCGCGAGATATGGCAGTTTGGAGGTAAGAAACGTTTGAGAAACTCAAAATTTTCGCAGTTCTGATGCTCGATACGAATAAATAGAACGGCCTAGGGGAAAAGTACACATACCGTTGTAATCGGGCGAGTTTCTACTTTCAGATGCAACAAAAATTTTGCGGATTGGTCAATCCGTTCGCGAGATATGGCAGTTTGGAGGTAACAAACGTTTGAGAAACTCAAAATTTTCGCAGTTCTGATGCTCGAAACGGATAACTAGAACGGCCTAGGGGAAAAGTACGCATACCGTTGTAATCGGGCGAGTTTCTACTTTCAGATGCAACAGAAATTTTGCGGATTGGTCAATCCGTTCGCGAGATATGGCAGTTTGGAGGTAAGAAACGTTTGAGAAACTCAAAATTTTCGCAGTTCTGATGCTCGATACGAATAACTAAAACGGCCTAGGGGAAAAGTACACATACCGTTGTAATCGGGCGAGTTTCTACATTCATATGCAACAGAAATTTTGCGGATTGGTCAATCCGTTCGCGAGATATGGCAGTTTGGAGGTAAGAAACGTTTGAGAAACTCAAAATTTTCGCAGTTCTGATGCTCGATACGAATAAATAGAACGGCCTAGGGGAAAAGTACACATACCGTTGTAATCGGGCGAGTTTCTACTTTCAGATGCAACAGAAATTTTGCGGATTGGTCAATCCGTTCGCGAGATATGGCAGTTTGGAGGTAAGAAACGTTTGAGCAACTCAAAATTTTCACATTTCTGATGTTCGAAACGAATAACTAGAACGGCCTACGGGAAAAGTATGCATACCGTTGTAATCGGCCGGGTTTCTACTTTCAGATGCAACAGAAGTTTTGCGGATTGGTCATTCCGTTCGCGAGATATGGCAGTTTGGAGGTAAGAAATGCATGAGAAACTCAAAATTTTCGCAGTTCTGATGCTCGAAACGAATAACCAGGACGGCCTAGGGGAAAAGTACACACACCGTTGTAATCGGGCGAGTTTCTACATTCAGATGCAACAGAAATTTTGCGGATTGGTCAATCCGTTCGCGAGATATGGCAGTTTGGAGGTAACAAACGTTTGAGAAACTCAAAATTTTCGCAGTTCTGATGCTCGAAACGGATAACTAGAACGGCCTAGGGGAAAAGTACGCATACCGTTGCAATCGGGCGAGTTTCTACTTTCAGATGCAACAGAAATTTTGCGGATTGGTCAATCCGTTCGCGAGATATGGCAGTTTGGAGGTAAGAAACGTTTGAGAAACTCAAAATTTTCGCAGTTCTGATGCTCGATACGAATAACTAGCACGGCCTAGGGGAAAAGTACACCTACCGTTGTAATCGGGCGAGTTTCTACTTTCAGATGCAACAGAAATATTGCGGATTGGTCAATCCGTTCGCGAGATATCGCAGTTTGGAGGTTAGAAACGCTTGAGCAACTCAAAATTTTCACATTTCTGATGCTCGAAACGAATAACTAGAACGGCCTACGGGAAAAGTACGCATACCGTTGTAATCGGGCGGGTTTCTACTTTCAGATGCAACAGAAGTTTTGCGGATTGGTCATTCCGTTCGCGAAATATGGCAGTTTGGAGGTAAGAAATGCATGAGAAACTCAAAATTTTCGCAGTTCTGATGCTCGAAACGAATAACCAGAACGGCCTAGGGGAAAAGTACACATACCGTTGTAATCGGGCGAGTTTCTACATTCAGATGCAACAGAAATTTTGCGGATTGGTCAATCCGTTCGCGAGATATGGCAGTTTGGAGGTAAGAAACGGATGAGAAACTCAAAATTTTCGCAGTTCCGATGCTCGAAACGAATAACTGGAACGGCCTAGGGGAGAAGTACACCTACCGTTGTAATCGGGCGAGTTTCTACTTTCAGATGCAACAGAAACTTTGCGGATTGGTCAATCCGTTCGCGAGATATCGCAGTTTGGAGGTTAGAAACGCTTGAGCAACTCAAAATTTGCACATTTCTGATGCTCGAAACGAATAACTAGAACGGCCTACGGGAAAAGTACGCATACCGTTGTAATCGGCCGGGTTTCTACTTTCAGATGCAACAGAAGTTTTGCGGATTGGTCATTCCGTTCGCGAGATATGGCAGTTTGGAGGTAAGAAACGGATGAGAAACTCAAAATTTTCGCAGTTCCGATGCTCGAAACGAATAACTGGAACGGCCTAGGGGAGAAGTACACCTACCGTTGTAATCGGGCGAGTTTCTACTTTCAGATGCAACAGAAATTTTGCGGATTGGTCAATCCGTTCGCGAGATATCGCAGTTTGGAGGTTAGAAACGTTTGAGAAACTCAAAATTTTCGCAGTTCTGATGCTCGATACGAATAAATAGAACGGCCTAGGGGAAAAGTACACATACCGTTGTAATCGGGCGAGTTTCTACTTTCAGATGCAACAAAAATTTTGCGGATTGGTCAATCCGTTCGCGAGATATGGCAGTTTGGAGGTAACAAACGTTTGAGAAACTCAAAATTTTCGCAGTTCTGATACTCGAAACGGATAACTAGAACGGCCTAGGGGAAAAGTACGCATACCGTTGTAATCGGCCGGGTTTCTACTTTCAGATGCAACAGAAGTTTTGCGGATTGGTCATTCCGTTCGCGAGATATGGCAGTTTGGAGGTAAGAAATGCATGAGAAACTCAAAATTTTCGCAGTTCCGATGCTCGAAACGAATAACTGGTACGGCCTAGGGGAGAAGTACACCTACCGTTGTAATCGGGCGAGTTTCTACTTTCAGATGCAACAGAAATTTTGCGGATTGGTCAATCCGTTCGCGAGATATGGCAGTTTGGAGGTGAGAAACGCTTGAGAAACTCAAAATTTTCGCAGTTCTGATGCTCGATACGAATAAATAGAACGGCCTACGGGAAAAGTACGCATACCGTTGTAATCGGGCGAGTTTCTACTTTCAGATGCCACAGAAATTTTGTGGATTGGTCAATCCGTTCGCGAGATATGGCAGTTTGGAGGTAAGAAACGTTTGAGAAACTCAAAATTTTCGCAGTTCTGATGCTCGATACGAATAACTAGAACGGCCTAGGGGAAAAGTACACCTACCGTTGTAATCGGGCGAGTTTCTACTTTCAGATGCAACAGAAATTTTGCGGATTGGTCAATCCGTTCGCGAGATATCGCAGTTTGGAGGTTAGAACCGCTTGAGAAACTCAAAATTTTCGCAGTTCCGATGCTCGAAACGAATAACTGGAACGGCCTAGGGGAGAAGTACACCTACCGTTGTAATCGGGCGAGTTTCTACTTTCAGATGCAACAGAAATTTTGCGGATTGGTCAATCCGTTCGCGAGATATCGCAGTTTGGAGGTTAGAAACGCTTGAGCAACTCAAAATTTTCACATTTCTGATGCTCGAAACGAATAACTAGAACGGCCTACGGGAAAAGTACGCATACCGTTGTAATCGGCCGGGTTTCTACTTTCAGATGCAACAGAAGTTTTGCCGATTGGTCATTCCGTTCGCGAGATATGGCAGTTTGGAGGTAAGAAATGCATGAGAAACTCAAAATTTTCGCAGTTCTGATGCTCGAAACGAATAACCAGAACGGCCTAGGGGAAAAGTACACATACCGTTGTAATCGGGCGAGTTTCTACATTCAGATGCAACAGAAATTTTGCGGATTGGTCAATCCGTTCGCGAGATATGGCAGTTTGGAGGTAAGAAACGTTTGAGAAACTCAAAATTTTCTCAGTTCTGATGCTCGAAACGGATAACTAGAACGGCCTAGGGGAAAAGTACGCATACCGTTGTAATCGGGCGAGTTTCTACTTTCAGATGCAACAGAAATTTTGCGGATTGGTCAATCCGTTCGCGAGATATGGCAGTTTGGAGGTAAGAAACGTTTGAGAAACTCAAAATTTTCGCAGTTCTGATGCTCGATACGAATAACTAGAACGGCCTAGGGGAAAAGTACACATACCGTTGTAATCGGGCGAGTTTCTACTTTCAGATGCAACAAAAATTTTGCGGATTGGTCAATCCGGTCGCGAGATATGGCAGTTTGGAGGTAAGAAACGGATGAGAAACTCAAAATTTTCGCAGTTCCGATGCTCGAAACGAATAACTGGAACGGCCTAGCGGAGAAGTACACCTACCGTTGTAATCGGGCGAATTTCTACTTTCAGATGCAACAGAAATTTTGCGGAATGGTCAATCCGTTCGCGAGATATCGCAGTTTGGAGGTTAGAAAAACTTGAGCAACTCAAAATTTTCACATTTCTGATGCTCGAAACGAATAACTAGAACGGCCTACGGGAAAAGTACGCATACCGTTGTAATCGGCCGGGTTTCTACTTTCAGATGCAACAGAAGCTTTGCGGATTGGTCATTCCGTTCGCGAGATATGGCAGTTTGGAGGTAAGAAATGCATGAGAAACTCAAAATTTTCGCAGTTCTGATGGTCGAAACGAATAACCAGAACGGCCTAGGGGCAAAGTACGCATACCGTTGTAATCGGGCGAGTTTCTACATTCAGATGCAACAGAAATTTTGCGGATTGGTCAATCCGTTCGCGAGATATGGCAGTTTGGAGGTAAGAAACGTTTGAGAAACTCAAAATTTTCTCAGTTCTGATGCTCGAAACGGATAACTAGAACGGCCTAGGGGAAAAGTACGCATACCGTTGTAATCGGGCGAGTTTCTACTTTCAGATGCAACAGAAATTTTGCGGATTGGTCAATCCGTTCGCGAGATATGGCAGTTTGGAGGTAAGAAACGTTTGAGAAACTCAAAATTTTCGCAGTTCTGATGCTCGATACGAATAACTAGAACGGCCTAGGGGAAAAGTACACATACCGTTGTAATCGGGCGAGTTTCTACTTTCAGATGCAACAAAAATTTTGCGGATTGGTCAATCCGGTCGCGAGATATGGCAGTTTGGAGGTAAGAAACGGATGAGAAACTCAAAATTTTCGCAGTTCCGATGCTCGAAACGAATAACTGGAACGGCCTAGCGGAGAAGTACACCTACCGTTGTAATCGGGCGAATTTCTACTTTCAGATGCAACAGAAATTTTGCGGAATGGTCAATCCGTTCGCGAGATATCGCAGTTTGGAGGTTAGAAAAACTTGAGCAACTCAAAATTTTCACATTTCTGATGCTCGAAACGAATAACTAGAACGGCCTACGGGAAAAGTACGCATACCGTTGTAATCGGCCGGGTTTCTACTTTCAGATGCAACAGAAGCTTTGCGGATTGGTCATTCCGTTCGCGAGATATGGCAGTTTGGAGGTAAGAAATGCATGAGAAACTCAAAATTTTCGCAGTTCTGATGGTCGAAACGAATAACCAGAACGGCCTAGGGGCAAAGTACGCATACCGTTGTAATCGGGCGAGTTTCTACATTCAGATGCAACAGAAATTTTGCGGATTGGTCAATCCGTTCGCGAGATATGGCAGTTTGGAGGTAAGAAACGTTGGAGAAACTCAAAATTTTCGCAGTTCTGATGCTCGATACGAATAAATAGAACGGCCTAGGGGAAAAGTACACATACCCTTGTAATCGGGCGAGTTTCTACTTTCAGATGCAACAAAAATTTTGCGGATTGGTCAATCCGTTCGCGAGATATGGCAGTTTGGAGGTAAGAAACGTTTGAGAAACTCAAAATTTTCGCAGTTCTGATGCTCGATACGAATAAATAGAACGGCCTAGGGGAAAAGTACACATACCCTTGTAATCGGGAGAGTTTCTACTTTCAGATGCAACAAAAATTTTGGGGATTGGTCAATCCGTTCGCGAGATATGGCAGTTTGGAGGTAACAAACGTTTGAGAAACTCAAAATTTTCGCAGTTCTGATGCTCGAAACGGATAACTAGAACGGCCTAGGGGAAAAGTTCGCATACCGTTGTAATCGGGCGAGTTTCTACTTTCAGATGCAACAGAAATTTTGCGGATTGGTCAATCCGTTCGCGAGACATGGCAGTTTGGAGGTAAGAAATGCATGAGAAACTCAAAATTTTCGCAGTTCTGATGCTCGAAACGAATAACCAGAACGGCCTAGGGGAAAAGTTCGCATACCGTTGTAATCGGGCGAGTTTATACTTTCAGATGCAACAGCAATTTTGCGGATTGGTCAATCCGTTCGCGAGATATGGCCGTTTGGATGTAAGAAACGCTTGAGAAACTCAAAATTTTCGCAGTTCTGATTCTCGAAACGAATAACCAGAACGGCCCAGTGGTAAAGTACGCATACCGTTGTAATCGGGCGAGTTTCTACTTTCAGATGCAACAGAAATTTTGCGGATTGGTCAATCCGTTCGCGAGACATGGCAGTTTGCAGGTAAGAAATGCATGAGAAACTCAAAATTTTCGCAGTTCTGATGCTCGAAACGAATAACCAGAACGGGCTAGGGGAAAAGTACACATACCGTTGTAATCGGGCGAGTTTCTACATTCAGATGCAACAGAAATTTTGCGGATTGGTCAATCCGTTCGCGAGATATGGTAGTTTGGAGGTAAGAAATGCATGAGAAACTCAAAATTTTCGCAGTTCTGATGCTCGAAACGAATAACCAGAACGGCCTAGGGGAAAAGTACACATACCGTTGTAATCGGGCGAGTTTCTACATTCAGATGCAACAGAAATTTTGCGGATTGGTCAATCCGTTCGCGAGATATGGCAGTTTGGAGGTAAGAAACGTTTGAGAAACTCAAAATTTTCGCAGTTCTGATGCTCGAAACGAATAACTAGAACGGCCTAGGGGAAAACTACGCATACCGTTGTAATCGGGCGAGTTTCTACTTTCAGATGCAATAGAAATTTTGCGGATTGGTCGATCCGTTCGCGAGATATGGCAGTTTGGAGGTAAGAAACGCTTGAGAAACTCAAAATTTTCGCAGTTCTGATGCTCGACAAGCATAACTAGAACGGCCTAGGGGAAAAGTACGCATACCGTTGTAATCGGGCGAGTTTCTACTTTCAGATGCAACAGAAATTTTGCAGATTGGTCAATCCTTTCGCGAGATATGGCAGTTTGGAGGTAAGAAACGCTTGAGAATCTCAAAATTTTCGCAGTTCTGATGCTCGGAACGAATAACCAGAACGGCCCAGTGGTAAAGTACGCATACCGTTGTAATCGGGCGAGTTTCTACTTTCAGATGCAACAGAAATTTTGCGGATTGGTCAATCCGTTCGCGAGATATGGCAGTTTGGAGGTAAGAAACGCTTGAGAAACTCATAATTTTCGCAGTTCTGATGGTCGAAACGAATAACCAGAACGGCCTAGGGGCAAAGTACGCATACCGTTGTATTCGGGCGAGTTTCTCCTTTCTGATGCACCAGAAATTTTGCGGATTGGTCAATCCGTTCGCGAGATATGGCAGTTTGGAGGTAAGAAACGGATGAGAAACTCAAAATTTTCGCAGTTCTGATGCTCGAAACGAATAACTGAAACGGCATAGGGGAAAAGTACACATACCGTTGTAATCGGGAGAGTTTCTACTAACAGATGCAACAGAAATTTTGCGGATTGCTCAATCCGTTCGCGAGATATGGCAGTTTGGAGGTAAGAAACGTTTGAGAAACTCAAAATTTTCGCAGTTCTGATGCTCGAAACGAATAACTAGAACGGCCTAGGGGAAAAGTACGCATACCGTTGTAATCGGGCGAGTTTCTACTTTCAGATGCAACAGAAATTTTGCGGATTGGTCGATCCGTTCGCGAGATATGGCAGTTTGGAGGTAAGAAACGCTTGAGAAACTCAAAATTTTCGCAGTTCTGATGCTCGACAAGCATAACTAGAACGGCCTAGGGGAAAAGTACGCATACCGTTGTAATCGGGCGAGTTTCTACTTTCAGATGCAACAGAAATTTTGCGGATTGGTCTATCCGTTCGCGAGACATGGCAGTTTGGAGGTAAGAAATGCATGAGAAACTCAAAATTTTCGCAGTTCTGATGCTCGAAACGAATAACTAGAACGACCTAGGGGAAAAGTACGCATACCGTTGTAATCGGGCGAGTTTCTACTTTCAGATGCAACAGCAATTTTGCGGATTGGTCAATCCGTTCGCGAGATATGGCCGTTTGGATGTAAGAAACGCTTGAGAAACTCAAAATTTTCGCAGTTCTGATGCTCGAAACGAATAACGAGAACGGCCTAGGGGAAAAGTACGCATACCGTTGTAATCGGGCGAGCTTCTACTTTCAGATGCAACAGAAATTTTGCGGATTGGTCAAACCGTTCGCGAGATATGGCAGTTTGGAAGTAAGAAACGCTTGAGAAACTCAAAATTTTCGTAGTTCTGATGCTCGAAACGAATAACCAGAACGGCCTAGTGGTAAAGTACGCATACCGTTGTAATCGGGCGAGTTTCTACTTTCAGATGCAACAGAAATTTTGCGGATTGGTCAATCCGTTCGCGAGACATGGCAGTTTGCAGGTAAGAAATGCATGAGAAACTCAAAATTTTCGCAGTTCTGATGCTCGAAACGAATAACCAGAACGGCCTAGGGGAAAAGTACACATACCGTTGTAATCGGGCGAGTTTCTACATTCAGATGCAACAGAAATTTTGCGGATTGGTCGATCCGTTCGCGAGATATGGCAGTTTGGAGGTAAGAAACGCTTGAGAAACTCAAAATTTTCGCAGTTCTGATGCTCGACAAGCATAACTAGAACGGCCTAGGGGAAAAGTGCGCATACCTTTGTAATCGGGCGAGTTTTTACTTTCAGCTGCAACAGAAATTTTGCGGATTGGTCAATCCGTTCGCGAGATATGGCAGTTTGGAGGTAAGAAACGCTTGAGAAACTCAAAATTTTCGCAGTTCTGATGCTCGAAACGTATAACCAGGACGGCCTAGGGGAAAAGTACGCATACCGTTGTAATCGGGCGAGTTTCTACTTTCTGATGCACCAGAAATTTTGCGGATTGGTCAATCCGTTCGCGAGATATGGCAGTTTGGAGGTAAGAAATGCATGAGAAACTCAAAATTTTCGCAGTTCTGATGCTCGAAACGGATAACTAGAACGGCCTAGGGGAAAAGTACGCATACCGTTGTAATCGGGCGAGTTTGTACTTTCAGATGCAATAGAAATTTTGCGGATTGGTCGATCAGTTCGCGAGATATGGCAGTTTGGAGGTAAGAAACGCTTGAGAAACTCAAAATTATCGCAGTTCTGATGCTCGAGAAGCATAACTAGAACGGCCTAGGGGAAAAGTACGCATACCGTTGTAATCGGGCGAGTTTCTACTTTCAGATGCAACAGAAATTTTGCGGATTGGTCAATCCGTTCGCGAGATATGGCAGTTTGGAGGTAAGAAACGGATGAGAAACTCAAAATTTTCGCAGTTCTGATGCTCGAAACGAATAACTGAAACGGCCTAGGGGAAAAGTACACATACCGTTGTAATCGGGCGAGTTTCTACTTTCAGATGCAACAGAAATTTTGCGGATTGGTCGATCCGTTCGCGAGATATGGCAGTTTGGAGGTAAGAAACGTTTGAGAAACTCAAAATTTTCGCAGTTCTGATGCTCGAAACGAATAACTAGAACGGCCTAGGGGAAAAGTACACATACCGTTGTAATCGGGCGAGTTTCTACTTTCAGATGCAACAGAAATTTTGCGGATTGGTCAATCCTTTCGCGAGATATGGCAGTTTGGAGGTAAGAAACGCTTGAGATTCTCAAAATTTTCGCAGTTCTGATGCTCGGAACGAATAACCAGAACGGCCCAGTGGTAAAGTACGCATACCGTTGTAATCGGGCGAGTTTCTACTTTCAGATGCAACAGAAATTTTGCGGATTGGTCAATCCGTTCGCGAGACATGGCAGTTTGCATGTAAGAAACACTTGAGAAACTCAAAATTTTCGCAGTTCTGATTCTCGAAACGAATAACCAGAACGGCCCAGTGGTAAAGTACGCATACCGTTGTAATCGGGCGAGTTTCTACTTTCAGATGCAACAAAAATTTTGCGGATTGGTCAATCCGTTCGCGAGATTTGGCAGTTTGGAGGTAAGAAACGCTTGAGAAACTCAAAATTATCGCAGTTCTGATGCTCGAGAAGCATAACTAGAACGGCCTAGGGGAAAAGTACGCATACCGTTGTAATCGGGCGAGTTTCTACTTTCAGATGCAACAGAAATTTTGCGGATTGGTCAATCCGTTCGCGAGATATGGCAGTTTGGAGGTAAGAAACGGATGAGAAACTCAAAATTTTCGCAGTTCTGATGCTCGAAACGAATAACCAGAACGGCCTAGGGGAAAAGTACACATACCGTTGTAATCGGGCGAGTTTCTACTTTCAGATGAAACAGAAATTTTGCGGATTGGTCGATCCGTTCGCGAGATATGGCAGTTTGGAGGTAAGAAACGCTTGAGAAACTCAAAATTTTCGCAGTTCTGATGCTCGACAAGCATAACTAGAACGGCCTAAGGGAAAAGTACGCATACCGTTGTAATCGGGCGAGTTTCTACTTTCAGATGCAACAGAAATTTTGCGGATTGGTCTATCCGTTCGGGAGATATGGCAGTTTGGAGGTAAGAAATGCATGAGAAACTCAAAATTTTCGCAGTTGTGATGCTCGAAACGAATAACTAGGACGGCCTAGGGGAAAAGTACGCATTCCGTTGTGATCGGGCGAGTTTCTACTTTCAGATGCAACAGAAATTTTGCGGATTGGTCAATCCGTTCGCGAGATATTGCAGTTTGGAGGTAAGAAACGCTTGAGAATCTCAAAATTTTCGCAGTTCTGATGCTCGAAACGAATAACCAGAACGTCCTAGTGGTAAAGTACGCATACCGTTGTAATCGGGCGAGTTTCTACTTTCAGATGCAACAGAAATTTTGCGGATTGGTCAATCCGTTCGCGAGACATGGCAGTTTGCAGGTAAGAAATGCATGAGAAACTCAAAATTTTCGCAGTTCTGATGCTCGAAACGAATAACCAGAACGGCCTAGGGGAAAAGTACACATACCGTTGTAATCGGGCGAGTTTCTACTATCAGATGCAACAGAAGTTTTGCGGATTGGTCAATCCGTTCGCGAGGTATAGCAGTTTGGAGGTAAGAAACGTTTGAGAAACTCAAAATTTTCGCAGTTCTGATGCTCGAAACGAATAACTAGAACGGCCTAGGGGAAAAGTACGCATACCGTTGTAATCGGGCGAGTTTCTACTTTCAGATGCAATGGAAATTTTGCGGATTGGTCGATCCGATCGCGAGATATGGCAGTTTGGAGGTAAGAAACGCTTGAGAAACTCAAAATTTTCGCAGTTCTGATGCTCGGCAAGCATAACTAGAACGGCCTAGGGGAAAAGTGCCCAAACCGTTGTAATCGGGCGAGTTTCTACTTTCAGATGCAACAGAAATTTTGCGGATTGGTCAATCCGTTCGCGAGATATGGCAGTTTGGAGGTAAGAAACGCTTGAGAAACTCATAATTTTCGCAGTTCTGATGGTCGAAACGAATAACCAGAACGGCCTAGGGGCAAAGTACGCATACCGTTGTATTCGGGCGAGTTTCTCCTTTCTGATGCACCAGAAATTTTGCGGATTGGTCAATCCGTTCGCGAGATATGGCAGTTTGGAGGTAAGAAACGGATGAGAAACTCAAAATTTTCGCAGTTCTGATGCTCGAAACGAATAACTGAAACGGCATAGGGGAAAAGTACACATACCGTTGTAATCGGGAGAGTTTCTACTAACAGATGCAACAGAAATTTTGCGGATTGCTCAATCCGTTCGCGAGATATGGCAGTTTGGAGGTAAGAAACGTTTGAGAAACTCAAAATTTTCGCAGTTCTGATGCTCGAAACGAATAACTAGAACGGCCTAGGGGAAAAGTACGCATACCGTTGTAATCGGGCGAGTTTCTACTTTCAGATGCAACAGAAATTTTGCGGATTGGTCGATCCGTTCGCGAGATATGGCAGTTTGGAGGTAAGAAACGCTTGAGAAACTCAAAATTTTCGCAGTTCTGATGCTCGACAAGCATAACTAGAACGGCCTAGGGGAAAAGTACGCATACCGTTGTAATCGGGCGAGTTTCTACTTTCAGATGCAACAGAAATTTTGCGGATTGGTCTATCCGTTCGCGAGACATGGCAGTTTGGAGGTAAGAAATGCATGAGAAACTCAAAATTTTCGCAGTTCTGATGCTCGAAACGAATAACTAGAACGACCTAGGGGAAAAGTACGCATACCGTTGTAATCGGGCGAGTTTCTACTTTCAGATGCAACAGCAATTTTGCGGATTGGTCAATCCGTTCGCGAGATATGGCCGTTTGGATGTAAGAAACGCTTGAGAAACTCAAAATTTTCGCAGTTCTGATGCTCGAAACGAATAACGAGAACGGCCTAGGGGAAAAGTACGCATACCGTTGTAATCGGGCGAGCTTCTACTTTCAGATGCAACAGAAATTTTGCGGATTGGTCAAACCGTTCGCGAGATATGGCAGTTTGGAAGTAAGAAACGCTTGAGAAACTCAAAATTTTCGTAGTTCTGATGCTCGAAACGAATAACCAGAACGGCCTAGTGGTAAAGTACGCATACCGTTGTAATCGGGCGAGTTTCTACTTTCAGATGCAACAGAAATTTTGCGGATTGGTCAATCCGTTCGCGAGACATGGCAGTTTGCAGGTAAGAAATGCATGAGAAACTCAAAATTTTCGCAGTTCTGATGCTCGAAACGAATAACCAGAACGGCCTAGGGGAAAAGTACACATACCGTTGTAATCGGGCGAGTTTCTACATTCAGATGCAACAGAAATTTTGCGGATTGGTCGATCCGTTCGCGAGATATGGCAGTTTGGAGGTAAGAAACGCTTGAGAAACTCAAAATTTTCGCAGTTCTGATGCTCGACAAGCATAACTAGAACGGCCTAGGGGAAAAGTGCGCATACCGTTGTAATCGGGCGAGTTTTTACTTTCAGCTGCAACAGAAATTTTGCGGATTGGTCAATCCGTTCGCGAGATATGGCAGTTTGGAGGTAAGAAACGCTTGAGAAACTCAAAATTTTCGCAGTTCTGATGCTCGAAACGTATAACCAGGACGGCCTAGGGGAAAAGTACGCATACCGTTGTAATCGGGCGAGTTTCTACTTTCTGATGCACCAGAAATTTTGCGGATTGGTCAATCCGTTCGCGAGATATGGCAGTTTGGAGGTAAGAAATGCATGAGAAACTCAAAATTTTCGCAGTTCTGATGCTCGAAACGGATAACTAGAACGGCCTAGGGGAAAAGTACGCATACCGTTGTAATCGGGCGAGTTTGTACTTTCAGATGCAATAGAAATTTTGCGGATTGGTCGATCAGTTCGCGAGATATGGCAGTTTGGAGGTAAGAAACGCTTGAGAAACTCAAAATTATCGCAGTTCTGATGCTCGAGAAGCATAACTAGAACGGCCTAGGGGAAAAGTACGCATACCGTTGTAATCGGGCGAGTTTCTACTTTCAGATGCAACAGAAATTTTGCGGATTGGTCAATCCGTTCGCGAGATATGGCAGTTTGGAGGTAAGAAACGGATGAGAAACTCAAAATTTTCGCAGTTCTGATGCTCGAAACGAATAACTGAAACGGCCTAGGGGAAAAGTACACATACCGTTGTAATCGGGCGAGTTTCTACTTTCAGATGCAACAGAAATTTTGCGGATTGGTCGATCCGTTCGCGAGATATGGCAGTTTGGAGGTAAGAAACGTTTGAGAAACTCAAAATTTTCGCAGTTCTGATGCTCGAAACGAATAACTAGAACGGCCTAGGGGAAAAGTACACATACCGTTGTAATCGGGCGAGTTTCTACTTTCAGATGCAACAGAAATTTTGCGGAGTGGTCAATCCGTTCGCGAGATATGGCAGTTTGGAGGTAAGAAATGCTTGAGAAACTCAAAATTTTCGCAGTTCTGATGCTCGAAACGAATAACTAGAACGGCCTAGGGGAAAAGTACGCATACCGTTGTAATCGGGCGTGTTTCTACTTTCAGATGCGACAGAAATTTTGCGGATTGGTCAATCCGTTCGCGAGATATGGCAGTTTGGAGGTAAGAAACGGATGGGAAACTCAAAATTTTCGCATTTCTGATGCTAGAAACGAATAACTGGAACGGCCTAGGGGAAAAGTACACATACCGTTGTAATCGGGCGAGTTTCTGCATTCAGATGCAACAGAAATTTTGCGGATTGGTCAATCCGTTCGCGAGATATGGCAGTTTGGAGGTAACAAAGTTTGAGAAACTCAAAATTTTCGCAGTTCTGATGCTCGAAACGAAAAACTAGAACGGCCTAGAGGAAAAGTACGCATACCGTTGTAATCGGGCGAGTTTCTACTTTCAGATGCAACAGAAATTTTGCGGATTGGTCAATCCGTTCGCGAGGTATGGCAGTTTGGAGGTAAGAAACGTTTGAGAAACTCAAAATTTTCGCAGTTCTGATGCTCGAAACGAATAACTAGAACGGCCTAGGGGAAAAGTACGCATACCGTTGTAATCGGGCGAGTTTCTGCTTTCAGATGCAATGGAAATTTTGCGGATTGGTCGATCCGTTCGCGAGATATGGCAGTTTGGAGGTAAGAAACGCTTGAGAAACTCAAAATTTTCGCAGTTCTGATGCTCGGCAAGCATAACTAGAACGGCCTAGGGGAAAAGTGCCCAAACCGTTGTAATCGGGCGAGTTTCTACTTTCAGATGCAACAGAAATTTTGCGGATTGGTCAATCCGTTCGCGAGATATGGCAGTTTGGAGGTAAGAAACGCTTGAGAAACTCATAATTTTCGCAGTTCTGATGGTCGAAACGAATAACCAGAACGGCCTAGGGGCAAAGTACGCATACCGTTGTATTCGGGCGAGTTTCTCCTTTCTGATGCACCAGAAATTTTGCGGATTGGTCAATCCGTTCGCGAGATATGGCAGTTTGGAGGTAAGAAACGGATGAGAAACTCAAAATTTTCGCAGTTCTGATGCTCGAAACGAATAACTGAAACGGCATAGGGGAAAAGTACACATACCGTTGTAATCGGGAGAGTTTCTACTAACAGATGCAACAGAAATTTTGCGGATTGCTCAATCCGTTCGCGAGATATGGCAGTTTGGAGGTAAGAAACGTTTGAGAAACTCAAAATTTTCGCAGTTCTGATGCTCGAAACGAATAACTAGTACGGCCTAGGGGAAAAGTACGCATACCGTTGTAATCGGCCGAGTTTCTACTTTCAGATGCAACAGAAATTTTGCGGATTGGTCGATCCGTTCGCGAGATATGGCAGTTTGAAGGTAAGAAACGCTTGAGAAACTCAAAATTTTCGCAGTTCTGATGCTCGACAAGCATAACTAGAACGGCCTAGGGGAAAAGTACGCATACCGTTGTAATCGGGCGAGTTTCTACTTTCAGATGCAACAGAAATTTTGCGGATTGGTCTATCCGTTCGCGAGACATGGCAGTTTGGAGGTAAGAAATGCATGAGAAACTCAAAATTTTCGCAGTTCTGATGCTCGAAACGAATAACTAGAACGACCTAGGGGAAAAGTACGCATACCGTTGTAATCGGGCGAGTTTCTACTTTCAGATGCAACAGCAATTTTGCGGATTGGTCAATCCGTTCGCGAGATATGGCCGTTTGGATGTAAGAAACGCTTGAGAAACTCAAAATTTTCGCAGTTCTGATGCTCGAAACGAATAACGAGAACGGCCTAGGGGAAAAGTACGCATACCGTTTTAATCGGGCGAGCTTCTACTTTCAGATGCAACAGAAATTTTGCGGATTGGTCAAACCGTTCGCGAGATATGGCAGTTTGGAAGTAAGAAACGCTTGAGAAACTCAAAATTTTCGTAGTTCTGATGCTCGAAACGAATAACCAGAACGGTCTAGTGGTAAAGTACGCATACCGTTGTAATCGGGCGAGTTTCTACTTTCAGATGCAACAGAAATTTTGCGGATTGGTCAATCCGTTCGCGAGACATGGCAGTTTGCAGGTAAGAAATGCATGAGAAACTCAAAATTTTCGCAGTTCTGATGCTCGAAACGAATAACCAGAACGGCCTAGGGGAAAAGTACACATACCGTTGTAATCGGGCGAGTTTCTACATTCAGATGCAACAGAAATTTTGCGGATTGGTCGATCCGTTCGCGAGATATGGCAGTTTGGAGGTAAGAAACGCTTGAGAAACTCAAAATTTTCGCAGTTCTGATGCTCGACAAGCATAACTAGAACGGCCTAGGGGAAAAGTGCGCATACCGTTGTAATCGGGCGAGTTTTTACTTTCAGCTGCAACAGAAATTTTGCGGATTGGTCAATCCGTTCGCGAGATATGGCAGTTTGGAGGTAAGAAACGCTTGAGAAACTCAAAATTTTCGCAGTTCTGATGCTCGAAACGTATAACCAGGACGGCCTAGGGGAAAAGTACGCATACCGTTGTAATCGGGCGAGTTTCTACTTTCTGATGCACCAGAAATTTTGCGGATTGGTCAATCCGTTCGCGAGATATGGCAGTTTGGAGGTAAGAAATGCATGAGAAACTCAAAATTTTCGCAGTTCTGATGCTCGAAACGGATAACTAGAACGGCCTAGGGGAAAAGTACGCATACCGTTGTAATCGGGCGAGTTTGTACTTTCAGATGCAATAGAAATTTTGCGGATTGGTCGATCAGTTCGCGAGATATGGCAGTTTGGAGGTAAGAAACGCTTGAGAAACTCAAAATTATCGCAGTTCTGATGCTCGAGAAGCATAACTAGAACGGCCTAGGGGAAAAGTACGCATACCGTTGTAATCGGGCGAGTTTCTACTTTCAGATGCAACAGAAATTTTGCGGATTGGTCAATCCGTTCGCGAGATATGGCAGTTTGGAGGTAAGAAACGGATGAGAAACTCAAAATTTTCGCAGTTCTGATGCTCGAAACGAATAACTGAAACGGCCTAGGGGAAAAGTACACACACCGTTGTAATCGGGCGAGTTTCTACTTTCAGATGCAACAGAAATTTTGCGGATTGGTCGATCCGTTCGCGAGATATGGCAGTTTGGAGGTAAGAAACGTTTGAGAAACTCAAAATTTTCGCAGTTCTGATGCTCGAAACGAATAACTAGAACGGCCTAGGGGAAAAGTACACATACCGTTGTAATCGGGCGAGTTTCTACTTTCAGATGCAACAGAAATTTTGCGGAGTGGTCAGTCCGTTCGCGAGATATGGCAGTTTGGAGGTAAGAAATGCTTGAGAAACTCAAAATTTTCGCAGTTCTGATGCTCGAAACGAATAACTAGAACGGCCTAGGGGAAAAGTACGCATACCGTTGTAATCGGGCGTGTTTCTACTTTCAGATGCGACAGAAATTTTGCGGATTGGTCAATCCGTTCGCGAGATATGGCAGTTTGGAGGTAAGAAACGGATGAGAAACTCAAAATTTTCGCATTTCTGATGCTAGAAACGAATAACTGGAACGGCCTAGGGGAAAAGTACACATACCGTTGTAATCGGGCGAGTTTCTGCATTCAGATGCAACAGAAATTTTGCGGATTGGTCAATCCGTTCGCGAGATATGGCAGTTTGGAGGTAACAAAGTTTGAGAAACTCAAAATTTTCGCAGTTCTGATGCTCGAAACGAAAAACTAGAACGGCCTAGAGGAAAAGTACGCATACCGTTGTAATCGGGCGAGTTTCTACTTTCAGATGCAACAGAAATTTTGCGGATTGGTCAATCCGTTCGCGAGGTATGGCAGTTTGGAGGTAAGAAACGTTTGAGAAACTCAAAATTTTCGCAGTTCTGATGCTCGAAACGAATAACTAGAACGGCCTAGGGGAAAAGTACGCATACCGTTGTAATCGGGCGAGTTTCTGCTTTCAGATGCAATGGAAATTTTGCGGATTGGTCGATCCGTTCGCGAGATATGGCAGTTTGGAGGTAAGAAACGCTTGAGAAACTCAAAATTTTCGCAGTTCTGATGCTCGGCAAGCATAACTAGAACGGCCTAGGGGAAAAGTGCCCAAACCGTTGTAATCGGGCGAGTTTCTACTTTCAGATGCAACAGAAATTTTGCGGATTGGTCAATCCGTTCGCGAGATATGGCATTTTGGAGGTAAGAAACGCTTGAGAAACTCATAATTTTCGCAGTTCTGATGGTCGAAACGAATAACCAGAACGGCCTAGGGGCAAAGTACGCATACCGTTGTATTCGGGCGAGCTTCTCCTTTCTGATGCACCAGAAATTTTGCGGATTGGTCAATCCGTTCGCGAGATATGGCAGTTTGGAGGTAAGAAACGGATGAGAAACTCAAAATTTTCGCAGTTCTGATGCTCGAAACGAATAACTGAAACGGCATAGGGGAAAAGTACACATACCGTTGTAATCGGGAAAGTTTCTACTAACAGATGCAACAGAAATTTTGCGGATTGCTCAATCCGTTCGCGAGATATGGCAGTTTGGAGGTAAGAAACGTTTGAGAAACTCAAAATTTTCGCAGTTCTGATACTCGAAACGAATAACTAGAACGGCCTAGGGGAAAAGTACGCATACCGTTGTAATCGGGCGAGTTTCTACTTTCAGATGCAACAGAAATTTTGCGGATTGGTCGATCCGTTCGCGAGATATGGCAGTTTGGAGGTAAGAAACGCTTGAGAAACTCAAAATTTTCGCAGTTCTGATGCTCGACAAGCATAACTAGAACGGCCTAGGGGAAAAGTACGCATACCGTTGTAATCGGGCGAGTTTCTACTTTCAGATGCAACAGAAATTTTGCGGATTGGTCTATCCGTTCGCGAGACATGGCAGTTTGGAGGTAAGAAATGCATGAGAAACTCAAAATTTTCGCAGTTCTGATGCTCGAAACGAATAACTAGAACGACCTAGGGGAAAAGTACGCATACCGTTGTAATCGGGCGAGTTTCTACTTTCAGATGCAACAGCAATTTTGCGGATTGGTCAATCCGTTCGCGAGATATGGCCGTTTGGATGTAAGAAACGCTTGAGAAACTCAAAATTTTCGCAGTTCTGATGCTCGAAACGAATAACGAGAACGGCCTAGGGGAAAAGTACGCATACCGTTGTAATCGGGCGAGCTTCTACTTTCAGATGCAACAGAAATTTTGCGGATTGGTCAATCCGTTCGCGAGATATGGCAGTTTGGAAGTAAGAAACGCTTGAGAAACTCAAAATTTTCGTAGTTCTGATGCTCGAAACGAATAACCAGAACGGCCTAGTGGTAAAGTACGCATACCGTTGTAATCGGGCGAGTTTCTACTTTCAGATGCAACAGAAATTTTGCGGATTGGTCAATCCGTTCGCGAGACATGGCAGTTTGCAGGTAAGAAATGCATGAGAAACTCAAAATTTTCGCAGTTCTGATGCTCGAAACGAATAACCAGAACGGCCTAGGGGAAAAGTACACATACCGTTGTAATCGGGCGAGTTTCTACATTCAGATGCAACAGAAATTTTGCGGATTGGTCGATCCGTTCGCGAGATATGGCAGTTTGGAGGTAAGAAACGCTTGAGAAACTCAAAATTTTCGCAGTTCTGATGCTCGACAAGCATAACTAGAACGGCCTAGGGGAAAAGTGCGCATACCGTTGTAATCGGGCGAGTTTTTACTTTCAGCTGCAACAGAAATTTTGCGGATTGGTCAATCCGTTCGCGAGATATGGCAGTTTGGAGGTAAGAAACGCTTGAGAAACTCAAAATTTTCGCAGTTCTGATGCTCGAAACGTATAACCAGGACGGCCTAGGGGAAAAGTACGCATACCGTTGTAATCGGGCGAGTTTCTACTTTCTGATGCACCAGAAATTTTGCGGATTGGTCAATCCGTTCGCGAGATATGGCAGTTTGGAGGTAAGAAATGCATGAGAAACTCAAAATTTTCGCAGTTCTGATGCTCGAAACGGATAACTAGAACGGCCTAGGGGAAAAGTACGCATACCGATGTAATCGGGCGAGTTTGTACTTTCAGATGCAATAGAAATTTTGCGGATTGGTCGATCAGTTCGCGAGATATGGCAGTTTGGAGGTAAGAAACGCTTGAGAAACTCAAAATTATCGCAGTTCTGATGCTCGAGAAGCATAACTAGAACGGCCTAGGGGAAAAGTACGCATACCGTTGTAATCGGGCGAGTTTCTACTTTCAGATGCAACAGAAATTTTGCGGATTGGTCAATCCGTTCGCGAGATATGGCAGTTTGGAGGTAAGAAACGGATGAGAAACTCAAAATTTTCGCAGTTCTGATGCTCGAAACGAATAACTGAAACGGCCTAGGGGAAAAGTACACATACCGTTGTAATCGGGCGAGTTTCTACTTTCAGATGCAACAGAAATTTTGCGGATTGGTCGATCCGTTCGCGAGATATGGCAGTTTGGAGGTAAGAAACGTTTGAGAAACTCAAAATTTTCGCAGTTCTGATGCTCGAAACGAATAACTAGAACGGCCTAGGGGAAAAGTACACATACCGTTGTAATCGGGCGAGTTTCTACTTTCAGATGCAACAGAAATTTTGCGGAGTGGTCAATCCGTTCGCGAGATATGGCAGTTTGGAGGTAAGAAATGCTTGAGAAACTCAAAATTTTCGCAGTTCTGATGCTCGAAACGAATAACTAGAACGGCCTAGGGGAAAAGTACGCATACCGTTGTAATCGGGCGTGTTTCTACTTTCAGATGCGACAGAAATTTTGCGGATTGGTCAATCCGTTCGCGAGATATGGCAGTTTGGAGGTAAGAAACGGATGAGAAACTCAAAATTTTCGCAGTTCTGATGCTAGAAACGAATAACTGGAACGGCCTAGGGGAAAAGTACACATACCGTTGTAATCGGGCGAGTTTCTGCATTCAGATGGAACAGAAATTTTGCGGATTGGTCAATCCGTTCGCGAGATATGGCAGTTTGGAGGTAACAAAGTTTGAGAAACTCAAAATTTTCGCAGTTCTGATGCTCGAAACGAAAAACTAGAACGGCCTAGAGGAAAAGTACGCATACCGTTGTAATCGGGCGAGTTTCTACTTTCAGATGCAACAGAAATTTTGCGGATTGGTCAATCCGTTCGCGAGATATGGCAGTTTGGAGGTAAGAAACGGATGAGAAACTCAAAATTTTCGCAGTTCTGATGCTCGAAACGAATAACTGAAACGGCCTAGGGGAAAAGTACACATACCGTTGTAATCGGGCGAGTTTCTACTTTCAGATGCAACAGAAATTTTGCGGAGTGGTCAATCCGTTCGCGAGATATGGCAGTTTGGAACTAAGAAACGGTTGAGAAACTCAAAATGTTCACAGTTCTGATGCTCGAAACGAATAACTAGAACGGTCTAGGGGAAAAGTACTCATACCGTTGTGATCGGGCGAGTTTCTACTTTCAGATGCAACAGAAATTTTGCGCATTGGTCAATCCGTTCGCGAGATATGGCCGTTTGGATGTAAGAAACGCTTGAGAAACTCAAAATTTTCGCTGTTCTGATGCTCGAAACGAATAACTAGAACGGCCTAGGGGAAAAGTACGCATACCGTTGTAATCGGGCGAGCTTCTACTTTCAGATGCAACAGAAATTTTGCGGATTGGTCAATCCGTTCGCGAGATATGGCAGTTTGGAAGTAAGAAACGCTTGAGAAACTCAAAATTTTCGTAGTTCTGATGCTCGAAACGAATAACCAGAACGGCCTAGTGGTAAAGTACGCATACCGTTGTAATCGGGCGAGTTTCTACTTTCAGATGCAACAGAAATTTTGCGGATTGGTCAATCCGTTCGCGAGACATGGCAGTTTGCAGGTAAGAAATGCATGAGAAACTCAAAATTTTCGCAGTTCTGATGCTCGAAACGAATAACCAGAACGGCCTAGGGGAAAAGTACACATACCGTTGTAATCGGGCGAGTTTCTACATTCAGATGCAACAGAAATTTTGCGGATTGGTCGATCCGTTCGCGAGATATGGCAGTTTGGAGGTAAGAAACGCTTGAGAAACTCAAAATTTTCGCAGTTCTGATGCTCGACAAGCATAACTAGAACGGCCTAGGGGAAAAGTGCGCATACCGTTGTAATCGGGCGAGTTTTTACTTTCAGCTGCAACAGAAATTTTGCGGATTGGTCAATCCGTTCGCGAGATATGGCAGTTTGGAGGTAAGAAACGCTTGAGAAACTCAAAATTTTCGCAGTTCTGATGCTCGAAACGTATAACCAGGACGGCCTAGGGGAAAAGTACGCACACCGTTGTAATCGGGCGAGTTTCTACTTTCTGATGCACCAGAAATTTTGCGGATTGGTCAATCCGTTCGCGAGATATGGCAGTTTGGAGGTAAGAAATGCATGAGAAACTCAAAATTTTCGCAGTTCTGATGCTCGAAACGGATAACTAGAACGGCCTAGGGGAAAAGTACGCATACCGATGTAATCGGGCGAGTTTGTACTTTCAGATGCAATAGAAATTTTGCGGATTGGTCGATCAGTTCGCGAGATATGGCAGTTTGGAGGTAAGAAACGCTTGAGAAACTCAAAATTATCGCAGTTCTGATGCTCGAGAAGCATAACTAGAACGGCCTAGGGGAAAAGTACGCATACCGTTGTAATCGGGCGAGTTTCTACTTTCAGATGCAACAGAAATTTTGCGGATTGGTCAATCCGTTCGCGAGATATGGCAGTTTGGAGGTAAGAAACGGATGAGAAACTCAAAATTTTCGCAGTTCTGATGCTCGAAACGAATAACTGAAACGGCCTAGGGGAAAAGTACACATACCGTTGTAATCGGGCGAGTTTCTACTTTCAGATGCAACAGAAATTTTGCGGATTGGTCGATCCGTTCGCGAGATATGGCAGTTTGGAGGTAAGAAACGTTTGAGAAACTCAAAATTTTCGCAGTTCTGATGCTCGAAACGAATAACTAGAACGGCCTAGGGGAAAAGTACACATACCGTTGTAATCGGGCGAGTTTCTACTTTCAGATGCAACAGAAATTTTGCGGAGTGGTCAATCCGTTCGCGAGATATGGCAGTTTGGAGGTAAGAAATGCTTGAGAAACTCAAAATTTTCGCAGTTCTGATGCTCGAAACGAATAACTAGAACGGCCTAGGGGAAAAGTACGCATACCGTTGTAATCGGGCGTGTTTCTACTTTCAGATGCGACAGAAATTTTGCGGATTGGTCAATCCGTTCGCGAGATATGGCAGTTTGGAGGTAAGAAACGGATGAGAAACTCAAAATTTTCGCAGTTCTGATGCTAGAAACGAATAACTGGAACGGCCTAGGGGAAAAGTACACATACCGTTGTAATCGGGCGAGTTTCTGCATTCAGATGCAACAGAAATTTTGCGGATTGGTCAATCCGTTCGCGAGATATGGCAGTTTGGAGGTAACAAAGTTTGAGAAACTCAAAATTTTCGCAGTTCTGATGCTCGAAACGAAAAACTAGAACGGCCTAGAGGAAAAGTACGCATACCGTTGTAATCGGGCGAGTTTCTACTTTCAGATGCAACAGAAATTTTGCGGATTGGTCAATCCGTTCGCGAGATATGGCAGTTTGGAGGTAAGAAACGGATGAGAAACTCAAAATTTTCGCAGTTCTGATGCTCGAAACGAATAACTGAAACGGCCTAGGGGAAAAGTACACATACCGTTGTAATCGGGCGAGTTTCTACTTTCAGATGCAACAGAAATTTTGCGGAGTGGTCAATCCGTTCGCGAGATATGGCAGTTTGGAACTAAGAAACGGTTGAGAAACTCAAAATGTTCACAGTTCTGATGCTCGAAACGAATAACTAGAACGGTCTAGGGGAAAAGTACTCATACCGTTGTGATCGGGCGAGTTTCTACTTTCAGATGCAACAGAAATTTTGCGGATTGGTCAATCCGTTCGCGAGATATGGCCGTTTGGATGTAAGAAACGCTTGAGAAACTCAAAATTTTCGCTGTTCTGATGCTCGAAACGAATAACTAGAACGGCCTAGGGAAAAGTACGCATACCGTTGTAATCGGGCGAGTTTCTACTTTCAGATGCAACAGAAATTTTGCGGACTGGTCAATCCTTTCGCGAGATATGGCAGTTTGGAGGTAAGAAACGCTTGAGAAACTCAAAATTTTCGCAGTTCTGATGCTCGAAACAAATAACCAGAACGGCCTAGGGGAAAAGTACGCATACCGTTGTAATCGGGCGAGTTTCTACTTTCTGATGCACCAGAAATTTTGCGGATTGGTCAATCCGTTCGCGAGATATGGCAGTTTGGAGGTAAGAAATGCATGAGAAACTCAAAATTTTCGCAGTTCTGATGCTCGAAACGGATAACTAGAACGGCCTAGGGGAAAAGTACGCATACCGTTGTAATCGGGCGAGTTTGTACTTTCAGATGCAACAGAAATTTTGCGGATTGGTCGATCAGTTCGCGAGATATGGCAGTTTGGAGGTAAGAAACGCTTGAGAAACTCAAAATTATCGCAGTTCTGATGCTCGACAAGCATAACTAGAACGGCCTAGGGGAAAAGTACGCATACCGTTGTAATCGGGCGAGTTTCTACTTTCAGATGCAACAGAAATTTTGCGGATTGGTCAATCCGTTCGCGAGATATGGCAGTTTGGAGGTAAGAAACGGATGAGAAACTCAAAATTTTCGCAGTTCTGATGCTCGAAACGAATAACTGAAACGGCCTAGGGGAAAAGTACACATACCGTTGTAATCGGGCGAGTTTCTACTTTCAGATGCAACAGAAATTTTGCGGATTGGTCGATCCGTTCGCGAGATATGGCAGTTTGGAGGTAAGAAACGTTTGAGAAACTCAAAATTTTCGCAGTTCTGATGCTCGAAACGAATAACTAGAACGGCCTAGGGGAAAAGTACACATACCGTTGTAATCGGGCGAGTTTCTACTTTCAGATGCAACAGAAATTTTGCGGAGTGGTCAATCCGTTCGCGAGATATGGCAGTTTGGAGGTAAGAAACGCTTGAGCAACTCAAAATTTTCGCAGTTCTGATGCTCGAAACAAATAACCAGAACGGCGTAGGAAAAGAGTTCGCATACCGTTGTAATCGGGCGAGTTTCTACTTTCAGATGCAACAGAAATTTTGCAGATTGGTCAATCCGTTCGCGAGATATGGCAGTTTGGAGGTTAGAAACGGATGAGAAACTCAAAATTTTCGCAGTTCTGATGCTCGAAACGAATAACTAGAACGGCCTAGGGGAAAAGTACACATACCGTTGTAATCGGGCGAGTTTCTACTTTCAGATGCAACAGAAATTTTGCAGATTGGTCGATCCGTTCGCGAGATATGGCAGTTTGGAGGTAAGAAACGTTTGAGAAACTCAAAATTTTCGCAGTTCTGATGCTCGAAACGAATAACTAGAACGGCCTAGGGGAAAAGTACACATACCGTTGTAATCGGGCGAGTTTCTACTTTCAGATGCAACAGAAATTTTGCGGAGTGGTCAATCCGTTCGCGAGATATGGCAGTTTGGAGGTAAGAAATGCTTGAGAAACTCAAAATTTTCGCAGTTCTGATGCTCGAAACGAATAACTAGAACGGCCTAGGGGAAAAGTACGCATACCGTTGTAATCGGGCGTGTTTCTACTTTCAGATGCGACAGAAATTTTGCGGATCGGTCAATCCGTTCGCGAGATATGGCAGTTTGGAGGTAAGAAACGGATGAGAAACTCAAAATTTTCGCAGTTCTGATGCTAGAAACGAATAACTGGAACGGCCTAGGGGAAAAGTACACATACCGTTGTAATCGGGCGAGTTTCTGCATTCAGATGCAACAGAAATTTTGCGGATTGGTCAATCCGTTCGCGAGATATGGCAGTTTGGAGGTAAGAAATGCATGAGAAACTCAAAATTTTCGCAGTTCTGATGCTCGAAACGGATAACTAGAACGGCCTAGGGGAAAAGTACGCATACCGTTGTAATCGGGCGAGTTTGTACTATCAGATGCAACAGAAATTTTGCGGATTGGTCGATCAGTTCGCGAGATATGGCAGTTTGGAGGTAAGAAACGCTTGAGAAACTCAAAATTATCGCAGTTCTGATGCTCGACAAGCATAACTAGAACGGCCTAGGGGAAAAGTACGCATACCGTTGTAATCGGGCGAGTTTCTACTTTCAGATGCAACAGAAATTTTGCGGATTGGTCAATCCGTTCGCGAGATATGGCAGTTTGGAGGTAAGAAACGGATGAGAAACTCAAAATTTTCGCAGTTCTGATGCTCGAAACGAATAACTGAAACGGCCTAGGGGAAAAGTACACATACCGTTGTAATCGGGCGAGTTTCTACTTTCAGATGCAACAGAAATTTTGCGGATTGGTCGATCCGTTCGCGAGATATGGCAGTTTGGAGGTAAGAAACGTTTGAGAAACTCAAAATTTTCGCAGTTCTGATGCTCGAAACGAATAACTAGAACGGCCTAGGGGAAAAGTACACATACCGTTGTAATCGGGCGAGTTTCTACTTTCAGATGCAACAGAAATTTTGCGGAGTGGTCAATCCGTTCGCGAGATATGGCAGTTTGGAGGTAAGAAATGCTTGAGAAACTCAAAATTTTCGCAGTTCTGATGCTCGAAACGAATAACTAGAACGGCCTAGGGGAAAAGTACGCATACCGTTGTAATCGGGCGTGTTTCTACTTTCAGATGCGACAGAAATTTTGCGGATTGGTCAATCCGTTCGCGAGATATGGCAGTTTGGAGGTAAGAAACGGATGAGAAACTCAAAATTTTCGCAGTTCTGATGCTAGAAACGAATAACTGGAACGGCCTAGGGGAAAAGTACACATACCGTTGTAATCGGGCGAGTTTCTGCATTCAGATGCAACAGAAATTTTGCGGATTGGTCAATCCGTTCGCGAGATATGGCAGTTTGGAGGTAAGAAATGCATGAGAAACTCAAAATTTTCGCAGTTCTGATGCTCGAAACGGATAACTAGAACGGCCTAGGGGAAAAGTACGCATACCGTTGTAATCGGGCGAGTTTGTACTATCAGATGCAACAGAAATTTTGCGGATTGGTCGATCAGTTCGCGAGATATGGCAGTTTGGAGGTAAGAAACGCTTGAGAAACTCAAAATTATCGCAGTTCTGATGCTCGACAAGCATAACTAGAACGGCCTAGGGGAAAAGTACGCATACCGTTGTAATCGGGCGAGTTTCTACTTTCAGATGCAACAGAAATTTTGCGGATTGGTCAATCCGTTCGCGAGATATGGCAGTTTGGAGGTAAGAAACGGATGAGAAACTCAAAATTTTCGCAGTTCTGATGCTCGAAACGAATAACTGAAACGGCCTAGGGGAAAAGTACACATACCGTTGTAATCGGGCGAGTTTCTACTTTCAGATGCAACAGAAATTTTGCGGATTGGTCGATCCGTTCGCGAGATATGGCAGTTTGGAGGTAAGAAACGTTTGAGAAACTCAAAATTTTCGCAGTTCTGATGCTCGAAACGAATAACTAGAACGGCCTAGGGGAAAAGTACACATACCGTTGTAATCGGGCGAGTTTCTACTTTCAGATGCAACAGAAATTTTGCGGAGTGGTCAATCCGTTCGCGAGATATGGCAGTTTGGAGGTAAGAAATGCTTGAGAAACTCAAAATTTTCGCAGTTCTGATGCTCGAAACGAATAACTAGAACGGCCTAGGGGAAAAGTACGCATACCGTTGTAATCGGGCGTGTTTCTACTTTCAGATGCGACAGAAATTTTGCGGATTGGTCAATCCGTTCGCGAGATATGGCAGTTTGGAGGTAAGAAACGGATGAGAAACTCAAAATTTTCGCAGTTCTGATGCTAGAAACGAATAACTGGAACGGCCTAGGGGAAAAGTACACATACCGTTGTAATCGGGCGAGTTTCTGCATTCAGATGCAACAGAAATTTTGCGGATTGGTCAATCCGTTCGCGAGATATGGCAGTTTGGAGGTAACAAAGTTTGAGAAACTCAAAATTTTCGCAGTTCTGATGCTCGAAACGAAAAACTAGAACGGCCTAGAGGAAAAGTACGCATACCGTTGTAATCGGGCGAGTTTCTACTTTCAGATGCAACAGAAATTTTGCGGATTGGTCAATCCGTTCGCGAGATATGGCAGTTTGGAGGTAAGAAACGGATGAGAAACTCAAAATTTTCGCAGTTCTGATGCTCGAAACGAATAACTGAAACGGCCTAGGGGAAAAGTACACATACCGTTGTAATCGGGCGAGTTTCTACTTTCAGATGCAACAGAAATTTTGCGGAGTGGTCAATCCGTTCGCGAGATATGGCAGTTTGGAACTAAGAAACGGTTGAGAAACTCAAAATGTTCACAGTTCTGATGCTCGAAACGAATAACTAGAACGGTCTAGGGGAAAAGTACTCATACCGTTGTGATCGGGCGAGTTTCTACTTTCAGATGCAACAGAAATTTTGCGGATTGGTCAATCCGTTCGCGAGATATGGCCGTTTGGATGTAAGAAACGCTTGAGAAACTCAAAATTTTCGCTGTTCTGATGCTCGAAACGAATAACTAGAACGGCCTAGGGGAAAAGTACGCATACCGTTGTAATCGGGCGAGTTTCTACTTTCAGATGCAACAGAAATTTTGCGGACTGGTCAATCCTTTCGCGAGATATGGCAGTTTGGAGGTAAGAAACGCTTGAGAAACTCAAAATTTTCGCAGTTCTGATGCTCGAAACGAATAACCAGAACGGCCTAGGGGAAAAGTACACATACCGTTGTAATCGGGCGAGTTTCTACATTCAGATGCAACAGAAATTTTGCGGATTGGTCGATCCGTTCGCGAGATATGGCAGTTTGGAGGTAAGAAACGCTTGAGAAACTCAAAATTTTCGCAGTTCTGATGCTCGACAAGCATAACTAGAACGGCCTAGGGGAAAAGTGCGCATACCGTTGTAATCGGGCGAGTTTTTACTTTCAGATGCAACAGAAATTTTGCGGATTGGTCGATCCGTTCGCGAGATATGGCAGTTTGGAGGTAAGAAACGCTTGAGAAACTCAAAATTTTCGCAGTTCTGATGCTCGACAAGCATAACTAGAACGGCCTAGGGGAAAAGTGCGCATACCGTTGTAATCGGGCGAGTTTTTACTTTCAGCTGCAACAGAAATTTTGCGGATTGGTCAATCCGTTCGCGAGATATGGCAGTTTGGAGGTAAGAAACGCTTGAGAAACTCAAAATTTTCGCAGTTCTGATGCTCGAAACGTATAACCAGGACGGCCTAGGGGAAAAGTACGCATACCGTTGTAATCGGGCGAGTTTCTACTTTCTGATGCACCAGAAATTTTGCGGATTGGTCAATCCGTTCGCGAGATATGGCAGTTTGGAGGTAAGAAATGCATGAGAAACTCAAAATTTTCGCAGTTCTGATGCTCGAAACGGATAACTAGAACGGCCTAGGGGAAAAGTACGCATACCGATGTAATCGGGCGAGTTTGTACTTTCAGATGCAATAGAAATTTTGCGGATTGGTCGATCAGTTCGCGAGATATGGCAGTTTGGAGGTAAGAAACGCTTGAGAAACTCAAAATTATCGCAGTTCTGATGCTCGAGAAGCATAACTAGAACGGCCTAGGGGAAAAGTACGCATACCGTTGTAATCGGGCGAGTTTCTACTTTCAGATGCAACAGAAATTTTGCGGATTGGTCAATCCGTTCGCGAGATATGGCAGTTTGGAGGTAAGAAACGGATGAGAAACTCAAAATTTTCGCAGTTCTGATGCTCGAAACGAATAACTGAAACGGCCTAGGGGAAAAGTACACATACCGTTGTAATCGGGCGAGTTTCTACTTTCAGATGCAACAGAAATTTTGCGGATTGGTCTATCCGTTCGCGAGATATGGCAGTTTGGAGGTAAGAAACGTTTGAGAAACTCAAAATTTTCGCAGTTCTGATGCTCGAAACGAATAACTAGAACGGCCTAGGGGAAAAGTACACATACCGTTGTAATCGGGCGAGTTTCTACTTTCAGATGCAACAGAAATTTTGCGGAGTGGTCAATCCGTTCGCGAGATATGGCAGTTTGGAGGTAAGAAATGCTTGAGAAACTCAAAATTTTCGCAGTTCTGATGCTCGAAACGAATAACTAGAACGGCCTAGGGGAAAAGTACGCATACCGTTGTAATCGGGCGTGTTTCTACTTTCAGATGCGACAGAAATTTTGCGGATTGGTCAATCCGTTCGCGAGATATGGCAGTTTGGAGGTAAGAAACGGATGAGAAACTCAAAATTTTCGCAGTTCTGATACTAGAAACGAATAACTGGAACGGCCTAGGGGAAAAGTACACATACCGTTGTAGTCGGGCGAGTTTCTGCATTCAGATGCAACAGAAATTTTGCGGATTGGTCAATCCGTTCGCGAGATATGGCAGTTTGGAGGTAACAAAGTTTGAGAAACTCAAAATTTTCGCAGTTCTGATGCTCGAAACGAAAAACTAGAACGGCCTAGAGGAAAAGTACGCATACCGTTGTAATCGGGCGAGTTTCTACTTTCAGATGCAACAGAAATTTTGCGGATTGGTCAATCCGTTCGCGAGATATGGCAGTTTGGAGGTAAGAAACGGATGAGAAACTCAAAATTTTCGCAGTTCTGATGCTCGAAACGAATAACTGAAACGGCCTAGGGGAAAAGTACACATACCGTTGTAATCGGGCGAGTTTCTACTTTCAGATGCAACAGAAATTTTGCGGAGTGGTCAATCCGTTCGCGAGATATGGCAGTTTGGAACTAAGAAACGGTTGAGAAACTCAAAATGTTCACAGTTCTGATGCTCGAAACGAATAACTAGAACGGTCTAGGGGAAAAGTACGCATACCGTTGTAATCGGGCGAGTTTCTACTTTCTGATGCACCAGAAATTTTGCGGATTGGTCAATCCGTTCGCGAGATATGGCAGTTTGGAGGTAAGAAATGCATGAGAAACTCAAAATTTTCGCAGTTCTGATGCTCGAAACGGATAACTAGAACGGCCTAGGGGAAAAGTACGCATACCGATGTAATCGGGCGAGTTTGTACTTTCAGATGCAATAGAAATTTTGCGGATTGGTCGATCAGTTCGCGAGATATGGCAGTTTGGAGGTAAGAAACGCTTGAGAAACTCAAAATTATCGCAGTTCTGATGCTCGAGAAGCATAACTAGAACGGCCTAGGGGAAAAGTACGCATACCGTTGTAATCGGGCGAGTTTCTACTTTCAGATGCAACAGAAATTTTGCGGATTGGTCAATCCGTTCGCGAGATATGGCAGTTTGGAGGTAAGAAACGGATGAGAAACTCAAAATTTTCGCAGTTCTGATGCTCGAAACGAATAACTGAAACGGCCTAGGGGAAAAGTACACATACCGTTGTAATCGGGCGAGTTTCTACTTTCAGATGCAACAGAAATTTTGCGGATTGGTCTATCCGTTCGCGAGATATGGCAGTTTGGAGGTAAGAAACGTTTGAGAAACTCAAAATTTTCGCAGTTCTGATGCTCGAAACGAATAACTAGAACGGCCTAGGGGAAAAGTACACATACCGTTGTAATCGGGCGAGTTTCTACTTTCAGATGCAACAGAAATTTTGCGGAGTGGTCAATCCGTTCGCGAGATATGGCAGTTTGGAGGTAAGAAATGCTTGAGAAACTCAAAATTTTCGCAGTTCTGATGCTCGAAACGAATAACTAGAACGGCCTAGGGGAAAAGTACGCATACCGTTGTAATCGGGCGTGTTTCTACTTTCAGATGCGACAGAAATTTTGCGGATTGGTCAATCCGTTCGCGAGATATGGCAGTTTGGAGGTAAGAAACGGATGAGAAACTCAAAATTTTCGCAGTTCTGATACTAGAAACGAATAACTGGAACGGCCTAGGGGAAAAGTACACATACCGTTGTAGTCGGGCGAGTTTCTGCATTCAGATGCAACAGAAATTTTGCGGATTGGTCAATCCGTTCGCGAGATATGGCAGTTTGGAGGTAACAAAGTTTGAGAAACTCAAAATTTTCGCAGTTCTGATGCTCGAAACGAAAAACTAGAACGGCCTAGAGGAAAAGTACGCATACCGTTGTAATCGGGCGAGTTTCTACTTTCAGATGCAACAGAAATTTTGCGGATTGGTCAATCCGTTCGCGAGATATGGCAGTTTGGAGGTAAGAAACGGATGAGAAACTCAAAATTTTCGCAGTTCTGATGCTCGAAACGAATAACTGAAACGGCCTAGGGGAAAAGTACACATACCGTTGTAATCGGGCGAGTTTCTACTTTCAGATGCAACAGAAATTTTGCGGAGTGGTCAATCCGTTCGCGAGATATGGCAGTTTGGAACTAAGAAACGGTTGAGAAACTCAAAATGTTCACAGTTCTGATGCTCGAAACGAATAACTAGAACGGTCTAGGGGAAAAGTACTCATACCGTTGTGATCGGGCGAGTTTCTACTTTCAGATGCAACAGAAATTTTGCGGATTGGTCAATCCGTTCGCGAGATATGGCCGTTTGGATGTAAGAAACGCTTGAGAAACTCAAAATTTTCGCTGTTCTGATGCTCGAAACGAATAACTAGAACGGCCTAGGGGAAAAGTACGCATACCGTTGTAATCGGGCGAGTTTCTACTTTCAGATGCAACAGAAATTTTGCGGACTGGTCAATCCTTTCGCGAGATATGGCAGTTTGGAGGTAAGAAACGCTTGAGAAACTCAAAATTTTCGCAGTTCTGATGCTCGAAACAAATAACCAGAACGGCCTAGGGGAAAAGTACGCATACCGTTGTAATCGGGCGAGTTTCTACTTTCTGATGCACCAGAAATTTTGCGGATTGGTCAATCCGTTCGCGAGATATGGCAGTTTGGAGGTAAGAAATGCATGAGAAACTCAAAATTTTCGCAGTTCTGATGCTCGAAACGGATAACTAGAACGGCCTAGGGGAAAAGTACGCATACCGTTGTAATCGGGCGAGTTTGTACTTTCAGATGCAACAGAAATTTTGCGGATTGGTCGATCAGTTCGCGAGATATGGCAGTTTGGAGGTAAGAAACGCTTGAGAAACTCAAAATTATCGCAGTTCTGATGCTCGACAAGCATAACTAGAACGGCCTAGGGGAAAAGTACGCATACCGTTGTAATCGGGCGAGTTTCTACTTTCAGATGCAACAGAAATTTTGCGGATTGGTCAATCCGTTCGCGAGATATGGCAGTTTGGAGGTAAGAAACGGATGAGAAACTCAAAATTTTCGCAGTTCTGATGCTCGAAACGAATAACTGAAACGGCCTAGGGGAAAAGTACACATACCGTTGTAATCGGGCGAGTTTCTACTTTCAGATGCAACAGAAATTTTGCGGATTGGTCGATCCGTTCGCGAGATATGGCAGTTTGGAGGTAAGAAACGTTTGAGAAACTCAAAATTTTCGCAGTTCTGATGCTCGAAACGAATAACTAGAACGGCCTAGGGGAAAAGTACACATACCGTTGTAATCGGGCGAGTTTCTACTTTCAGATGCAACAGAAATTTTGCGGAGTGGTCAATCCGTTCGCGAGATATGGCAGTTTGGAGGTAAGAAACGCTTGAGCAACTCAAAATTTTCGCAGTTCTGATGCTCGAAACAAATAACCAGAACGGCGTAGGAAAAAAGTTCGCATACCGTTGTAATCGGGCGAGTTTCTACTTTCAGATGCAACAGAAATTTTGCAGATTGGTCAATCCGTTCGCGAGATATGGCAGTTTGGAGGTTAGAAACGGATGAGAAACTCAAAATTTTCGCAGTTCTGATGCTCGAAACGAATAACTAGAACGGCCTAGGGGAAAAGTACACATACCGTTGTAATCGGGCGAGTTTCTACTTTCAGATGCAACAGAAATTTTGCAGATTGGTCGATCCGTTCGCGAGATATGGCAGTTTGGAGGTAAGAAACGTTTGAGAAACTCAAAATTTTCGCAGTTCTGATGCTCGAAACGAATAACTAGAACGGCCTAGGGGAAAAGTACACATACCGTTGTAATCGGGCGAGTTTCTACTTTCAGATGCAACAGAAATTTTGCGGAGTGGTCAATCCGTTCGCGAGATATGGCAGTTTGGAGGTAAGAAATGCTTGAGAAACTCAAAATTTTCGCAGTTCTGATGCTCGAAACGAATAACTAGAACGGCCTAGGGGAAAAGTACGCATACCGTTGTAATCGGGCGTGTTTCTACTTTCAGATGCGACAGAAATTTTGCGGATCGGTCAATCCGTTCGCGAGATATGGCAGTTTGGAGGTAAGAAACGGATGAGAAACTCAAAATTTTCGCAGTTCTGATGCTAGAAACGAATAACTGGAACGGCCTAGGGGAAAAGTACACATACCGTTGTAATCGGGCGAGTTTCTGCATTCAGATGCAACAGAAATTTTGCGGATTGGTCAATCCGTTCGCGAGATATGGCAGTTTGGAGGTAAGAAATGCATGAGAAACTCAAAATTTTCGCAGTTCTGATGCTCGAAACGGATAACTAGAACGGCCTAGGGGAAAAGTACGCATACCGTTGTAATCGGGCGAGTTTGTACTTTCAGATGCAACAGAAATTTTGCGGATTGGTCGATCAGTTCGCGAGATATGGCAGTTTGGAGGTAAGAAACGCTTGAGAAACTCAAAATTATCGCAGTTCTGATGCTCGAAACGGATAACTAGAACGGCCTAGGGGAAAAGTACGCATACCGATGTAATCGGGCGAGTTTGTACTTTCAGATGCAATAGAAATTTTGCGGATTGGTCGATCAGTTCGCGAGATATGGCAGTTTGGAGGTAAGAAACGCTTGAGAAACTCAAAATTATCGCAGTTCTGATGCTCGAGAAGCATAACTAGAACGGCCTAGGGGAAAAGTACGCATACCGTTGTAATCGGGCGAGTTTCTACTTTCAGATGCAACAGAAATTTTGCGGAGTGGTCAATCCGTTCGCGAGATATGGCAGTTTGGAGGTAAGAAATGCTTGAGAAACTCAAAATTTTCGCAGTTCTGATGCTCGAAACGAATAACTAGAACGGCCTAGGGGAAAAGTACGCATACCGTTGTAATCGGGCGTGTTTCTACTTTCAGATGCGACAGAAATTTTGCGGATTGGTCAATCCGTTCGCGAGATATGGCAGTTTGGAGGTAAGAAACGGATGAGAAACTCAAAATTTTCGCAGTTCTGATGCTAGAAACGAATAACTGGAACGGCCTAGGGGAAAAGTACACATACCGTTGTAGTCGGGCGAGTTTCTGCATTCAGATGCAACAGAAATTTTGCGGATTGGTCAATCCGTTCGCGAGATATGGCAGTTTGGAGGTAACAAAGTTTGAGAAACTCAAAATTTTCGCAGTTCTGATGCTCGAAACGAAAAACTAGAACGGCCTAGAGGAAAAGTACGCATACCGTTGTAATCGGGCGAGTTTCTACTTTCAGATGCAACAGAAATTTTGCGGATTGGTCAATCCGTTCGCGAGATATGGCAGTTTGGAGGTAAGAAACGGATGAGAAACTCAAAATTTTCGCAGTTCTGATGCTCGAAACGAATAACTGAAACGGCCTAGGGGAAAAGTACACATACCGTTGTAATCGGGCGAGTTTCTACTTTCAGATGCAACAGAAATTTTGCGGAGTGGTCAATCCGTTCGCGAGATATGGCAGTTTGGAACTAAGAAACGGTTGAGAAACTCAAAATGTTCACAGTTCTGATGCTCGAAACGAATAACTAGAACGGTCTAGGGGAAAAGTACTCATACCGTTGTGATCGGGCGAGTTTCTACTTTCAGATGCAACAGAAATTTTGCGGATTGGTCAATCCGTTCGCGAGATATGGCCGTTTGGATGTAAGAAACGCTTGAGAAACTCAAAATTTTCGCTGTTCTGATGCTCGAAACGAATAACTAGAACGGCCTAGGGGAAAAGTACGCATACCGTTGTAATCGGGCGAGTTTCTACTTTCAGATGCAACAGAAATTTTGCGGACTGGTCAATCCTTTCGCGAGATATGGCAGTTTGGAGGTAAGAAACGCTTGAGAAACTCAAAATTTTCGCAGTTCTGATGCTCGAAACAAATAACCAGAACGGCCTAGGGGAAAAGTACGCATACCGTTGTAATCGGGCGAGTTTCTACTTTCTGATGCACCAGAAATTTTGCGGATTGGTCAATCCGTTCGCGAGATATGGCAGTTTGGAGGTAAGAAATGCATGAGAAACTCAAAATTTTCGCAGTTCTGATGCTCGAAACGGATAACTAGAACGGCCTAGGGGAAAAGTACGCATACCGTTGTAATCGGGCGAGTTTGTACTTTCAGATGCAACAGAAATTTTGCGGATTGGTCGATCAGTTCGCGAGATATGGCAGTTTGGAGGTAAGAAACGCTTGAGAAACTCAAAATTATCGCAGTTCTGATGCTCGACAAGCATAACTAGAACGGCCTAGGGGAAAAGTACGCATACCGTTGTAATCGGGCGAGTTTCTACTTTCAGATGCAACAGAAATTTTGCGGATTGGTCAATCCGTTCGCGAGATATGGCAGTTTGGAGGTAAGAAACGGATGAGAAACTCAAAATTTTCGCAGTTCTGATGCTCGAAACGAATAACTGAAACGGCCTAGGGGAAAAGTACACATACCGTTGTAATCGGGCGAGTTTCTACTTTCAGATGCAACAGAAATTTTGCGGATTGGTCGATCCGTTCGCGAGATATGGCAGTTTGGAGGTAAGAAACGTTTGAGAAACTCAAAATTTTCGCAGTTCTGATGCTCGAAACGAATAACTAGAACGGCCTAGGGGAAAAGTACACATACCGTTGTAATCGGGCGAGTTTCTACTTTCAGATGCAACAGAAATTTTGCGGAGTGGTCAATCCGTTCGCGAGATATGGCAGTTTGGAGGTAAGAAACGCTTGAGCAACTCAAAATTTTCGCAGTTCTGATGCTCGAAACAAATAACCAGAACGGCGTAGGAAAAAAGTTCGCATACCGTTGTAATCGGGCGAGTTTCTACTTTCAGATGCAACAGAAATTTTGCAGATTGGTCAATCCGTTCGCGAGATATGGCAGTTTGGAGGTTAGAAACGGATGAGAAACTCAAAATTTTCGCAGTTCTGATGCTCGAAACGAATAACTAGAACGGCCTAGGGGAAAAGTACACATACCGTTGTAATCGGGCGAGTTTCTACTTTCAGATGCAACAGAAATTTTGCAGATTGGTCGATCCGTTCGCGAGATATGGCAGTTTGGAGGTAAGAAACGTTTGAGAAACTCAAAATTTTCGCAGTTCTGATGCTCGAAACGAATAACTAGAACGGCCTAGGGGAAAAGTACACATACCGTTGTAATCGGGCGAGTTTCTACTTTCAGATGCAACAGAAATTTTGCGGAGTGGTCAATCCGTTCGCGAGATATGGCAGTTTGGAGGTAAGAAATGCTTGAGAAACTCAAAATTTTCGCAGTTCTGATGCTCGAAACGAATAACTAGAACGGCCTAGGGGAAAAGTACGCATACCGTTGTAATCGGGCGTGTTTCTACTTTCAGATGCGACAGAAATTTTGCGGATCGGTCAATCCGTTCGCGAGATATGGCAGTTTGGAGGTAAGAAACGGATGAGAAACTCAAAATTTTCGCAGTTCTGATGCTAGAAACGAATAACTGGAACGGCCTAGGGGAAAAGTACACATACCGTTGTAATCGGGCGAGTTTCTGCATTCAGATGCAACAGAAATTTTGCGGATTGGTCAATCCGTTCGCGAGATATGGCAGTTTGGAGGTAAGAAATGCATGAGAAACTCAAAATTTTCGCAGTTCTGATGCTCGAAACGGATAACTAGAACGGCCTAGGGGAAAAGTACGCATACCGTTGTAATCGGGCGAGTTTGTACTTTCAGATGCAACAGAAATTTTGCGGATTGGTCGATCAGTTCGCGAGATATGGCAGTTTGGAGGTAAGAAACGCTTGAGAAACTCAAAATTATCGCAGTTCTGATGCTCGACAAGCATAACTAGAACGGCCTAGGGGAAAAGTACGCATACCGTTGTAATCGGGCGAGTTTCTACTTTCAGATGCAACAGAAATTTTGCGGATTGGTCAATCCGTTCGCGAGATATGGCAGTTTGGAGGTAAGAAACGGATGAGAAACTCAAAATTTTCGCAGTTCTGATGCTCGAAACGAATAACTGAAACGGCCTAGGGGAAAAGTACACATACCGTTGTAATCGGGCGAGTTTCTACTTTCAGATGCAACAGAAATTTTGCGGATTGGTCGATCCGTTCGCGAGATATGGCAGTTTGGAGGTAAGAAACGTTTGAGAAACTCAAAATTTTCGCAGTTCTGATGCTCGAAACGAATAACTAGAACGGCCTAGGGGAAAAGTACACATACCGTTGTAATCGGGCGAGTTTCTACTTTCAGATGCAACAGAAATTTTGCGGAGTGGTCTATCCGTTCGCGAGATATGGCAGTTTGGAGGTAAGAAACGCTTGAGCAACTCAAAATTTTCGCAGTTCTGATGCTCGAAACAAATAATCAGAACGGCGTAGGGGAAAAGTTCGCATACCGTTGTAATCGGGCGAGTTTCTACTTTCAGATGCAACAGAAATTTTGCAGATTGGTCAATCCGTTCGCGAGATATGGCAGTTTGGAGGTTAGAAACGGATGAGAAACTCAAAATTTTCGCAGTTCTGATGCTCGAAACGAATAACTAGAACGGCCTAGGGGAAAAGTACACATACCCTTGCAATCGGGCGAGTTTCTACTTTCAGATGCAACAGAAATTTTGCAGATTGGTCGATCCGTTCGCGAGATATGGCAGTTTGGAGGTAAGAAACGGTGGAGAAACTCAAAATTTTCACAGTCCTGATGCTCGAAACGAATAACTAGAACGGCCTAGGGGAAAAGTTCGCATACCGTTGTAATCGGGCGAGTTTCTACTTTCAGATGCAACAGAAATTTTGCAGATTGGTCGATCCGTTCGCGAGATATGGCAGTTTGGAGGTAAGAAACGCTTGAGCAACTCAAAATTTTCGCAGTTCTGATGCTTGAAACGAATAACCAGAACGGCCTAGGGGAAAAGTTCGCATACCGTTGTAATCGGGCGAGTTTCTACTTTCAGATGCAACAGAAATTTTGCAAATTGGTCAATCCGTTCGCGAGATATGGCAGTTTGGAGGTAAGAAACGGACGAGAAACTCAAAATTTTGGCAGTTCTGATGCTCGAAACGAATAACTGAAACGGCCTAGGGGAAAAGTACACCTACCGTTGTAATCGGGCGAGTTTCTACTTTCAGATGCAACAGAAATTTTGCGGATTGCTCATTCCGTTCGCGAGATATGGCAGTTTGGAGGTAAGAAACGTTTGAGAAACTCAAAATTTTCGCAGTTCTGATGCTCGAAACGAATAACTAGAACGGCCTAGGGGAAGAGTACACATACCGTTGTAATCGGGCGAGTTTCTACTTTCAGATGCAACAGAAATTTTGCAGATTGGCCGATCCGTTCGCGAGATATGGCAGTTTGGAGGTAAGAAACGGTGGAGAAACTCAAAATTTTCACAGTCCTGATGCTCGGAACGAATAACTAGAACGGCCTAGGGGAATAGTACGCATACCGTTGTAATCGGGCGAGTTTCTACTTTCAGATGCAACAGAAATTTTGCGTATTGGTCAATCCGTTCGCGAGATGTGGCAGTTTGGAGGTAAGAAACGGTTGAGAAACTAAAAATGTTCACAGTTCTGATGCTCGAAACGAATAACTAGAACGGTCTAGGGGAAAAGTACTCATACCGTTGTGATCGGGCGAGTTTCTACTTTCAGATGCAACAGAAATTTTGCGGATTGGTCAATCCGTTCGCGAGATATGGCCGTTTGGATGTAAGAAACGCTTGAGAAACTCAAAATTTTCGCAGTTCTGATGCTCGAAACGAATAACTAGAACGGCCTAGGGGAAAAGTACGCATACCGTTGTAATCGGGCGACTTTCTACTTTCAGATGCAACAGAAATTTTGCGGACTGGTCAATCCTTTCGCGAGATATGGCAGTTTGGATGTAAGAAACGCTTGAGCAACTCAAAATTTTCGCAGTTCTGATGCTTGAAACGAATAACCAGAACGGCCTAGGGGAAAAGTTCGCATACCGTTGTAATCGGGCGAGTTTCTACTTTCAGATGCAACAGAAATTTTGCAGATTGGTCAATCCGTTCGCGAGATATGGCAGTTTGGAGGTAAGAAACGGACGAGAAACTCAAAATTTTGGCAGTTCTGATGCTCGAAACGAATAACTGAAACGGCCTAGGGGAAAAGTACACCTACCGTTGTAATCGGGCGAGTTTCTACTTTCATATGCAACAGAAATTTTGCGGATTGCTCATTCCGTTCGCGAGATATGGCAGTTTGGAGGTAAGAAACGTTTGAGAAACTCAAAATTTTCGCAGTTCTGATGCTCGAAACGAATAACTAGAACGGCCTAGGGGAAGAGTACACATACCGTTGTAATCGGGCGAGTTTCTACTTTCAGATGCAACAGAAATTTTGCAGATTGGTCGATCCGTTCGCGAGATATGGCAGTTTGGAGGTAAGAAATGCTTGAGAAACTCAAAATTTTCGCAGTTCTGATGCTCGAAACGAATAACTAGAACGGCCTAGTGGAAAAGTACGCATACCGTTGTAATCGGGCGAGTTTCTACTTTCAGATGCGACAGAAATTTTGCGGATTGGTCAATCCGTTCGCGAGATATGGCAGTTTGGAGGTAAGAAACGGATGAGAAACTAAAAATTTTCGCAGTTCTGATGCTAGAAACGAATAACTGGAACGGCCTAGGGGAAAAGTACACATACCGTTGTAATCGGGCGAGTTTCTGCATTCAGATGCAACAGATATTTTGCGGATTGGTCAATCCGTTCGCGAGATATGGCACTTTGGAGGTAACAAAGTTTGAGAAACTCAAAATTTTCGCAGTTCTGATGCTCGAAACGAATAACTAGAACGGCCTAGGGGAAAAGTACACATACCGTTGTAATCGGGCGAGTTTCTACTTTCAGATGCAACAGAAATTTTGCGGAGTGGTCTATCCGTTCGCGAGATATGGCAGTTTGGAGGTAAGAAACGCTTGAGCAACTCAAAATTTTCGCAGTTCTGATGCTCGAAACAAATAATCAGAACGGCGTAGGGGAAAAGTTCGCATACCGTTGTAATCGGGCGAGTTTCTACTTTCAGATGCAACAGAAATTTTGCAGATTGGTCAATCCGTTCGCGAGATATGGCAGTTTGGAGGTTAGAAACGGATGAGAAACTCAAAATTTTCGCAGTTCTGATGCTCGAAACGAATAACTAGAACGGCCTAGGGGAAAAGTACACATACCGTTGTAATCGGGCGAGTTTCTACTTTCAGATGCAACAGAAATTTTGCAGATTGGTCGATCCGTTCGCGAGATATGGCAGTTTGGAGGTAAGAAACGTTTGAGAAACTCAAAATTTTCGCAGTTCTGATGCTCGAAACGAATAACTAGAACGGCCTAGGGGAAAAGTACACATACCGTTGTAATCGGGCGAGTTTCTACTTTCAGATGCAACAGAAATTTTGCGGAGTGGTCAATCCGTTCGCGAGATATGGCAGTTTGGAGGTAAGAAATGCTTGAGAAACTCAAAATTTTCGCAGTTCTGATGCTCGAAACGAATAACTGGAACGGCCTAGGGGAAAAGTACGCATACCGTTGTAATCGGGCGTGTTTCTACTTTCAGATGCGACAGAAATTTTGCGGATCGGTCAATCCGTTCGCGAGATATGGCAGTTTGGAGGTAAGAAACGGATGAGAAACTCAAAATTTTCGCAGTTCTGATGCTAGAAACGAATAACTGGAACGGCCTAGGGGAAAAGTACACATACCGATGTAATCGGGCGAGTTTCTGCATTCAGATGCAACAGAAATTTTGCGGATTGGTCAATCCGTTCGCGAGATATGGCAGTTTGGAGGTAAGAAATGCATGAGAAACTCAAAATTTTCGCAGTTCTGATGCTCGAAACGGATAACTAGAACGGCCTAGGGGAAAAGTACGCATACCGTTGTAATCGGGCGAGTTTGTACTTTCAGATGCAACAGAAATTTTGCGGATTGGTCGATCAGTTCGCGAGATATGGCAGTTTGGAGGTAAGAAACGCTTGAGAAACTCAAAATTATCGCAGTTCTGATGCTCGACAAGCATAACTAGAACGGCCTAGGGGAAAAGTACGCATACCGTTGTAATCGGGCGAGTTTCTACTTTCAGATGCAACAGAAATTTTGCGGATTGGTCAATCCGTTCGCGAGATATGGCAGTTTGGAGGTAAGAAACGGATGAGAAACTAAAAATTTTCGCAGTTCTGATGCTCGAAACGAATAACTGAAACGGCCTAGGGGAAAAGTACACATACCGTTGTAATCGGGCGAGTTTCTACTTTCAGATGCAACAGAAATTTTGCGGATTGGTCGATCCGTTCGCGAGATATGGCAGTTTGGAGGTAAGAAACGTTTGAGAAACTCAAAATTTTCGCAGTTCTGATGCTCGAAACGAATAACTAGAACGGCCTAGGGGAAAAGTACACATACCGTTGTAATCGGGCGAGTTTCTACTTTCAGATGCAACAGAAATTTTGCGGAGTGTTCTATCCGTTCGCGAGATATGGCAGTTTGGAGGTAAGAAACGCTTGAGCAACTCAAAATTTTCGCAGTTCTGATGCTCGAAACAAATAATCAGAACGGCGTAGGGGAAAAGTTCGCATACCGTTGTAATCGGGCGAGTTTCTACTTTCAGATGCAACAGAAATTTTGCAGATTGGTCAATCCGTTCGCGAGATATGGCAGTTTGGAGGTTAGAAACGGATGAGAAACTCAAAATTTTCGCAGTTCTGATGCTCGAAACGAATAACTAGAACGGCCTAGGGGAAAAGTACACATACCGTTGTAATCGGGCGAGTTTCTACTTTCAGATGCAACAGAAATTTTGCAGATTGGTCGATCCGTTCGCGAGATATGGCAGTTTGGAGGTAAGAAACGGTGGAGAAACTCAAAATTTTCACAGTCCTGATGCTCGAAACGAATAACTAGAACGGCCTAGGGGAAAAGTTCGCATACCGTTGTAATCGGGCGAGTTTCTACTTTCAGATGCAACAGAAATTTTGCAGATTGGTCGATCCGTTCGCGAGATATGGCAGTTTGGAGGTAAGAAACGCTTGAGCAACTCAAAATTTTCGCAGTTCTGATGCTTGAAACGAATAACCAGAACGGCCTAGGGGAAAAGTTCGCATACCGTTGTAATCGGGCGAGTTTCTACTTTCAGATGCAACAGAAATTTTGCAAATTGGTCAATCCGTTCGCGAGATATGGCAGTTTGGAGGTAAGAAACGGACGAGAAACTCAAAATTTTGGCAGTTCTGATGCTCGAAACGAATAACTGACACGGCCTAGGGGAAAAGTACACCTACCGTTGTAATCGGGCGAGTTTCTACTTTCAGATGCAACAGAAATTTTGCGGATTGCTCATTCCGTTCGCGAGATATGGCAGTTTGGAGGTAAGAAACGTTTGAGAAACTCAAAATTTTCGCAGTTCTGATGCTCGAAACGAATAACTAGAACGGCCTAGGGGAAGAGTACACATACCGTTGTAATCGGGCGAGTTTCTACTTTCAGATGCAACAGAAATTTTGCAGATTGGCCGATCCGTTCGCGAGATATGGCAGTTTGGAGGTAAGAAACGGTGGAGAAACTCAAAATTTTCACAGTCCTGATGCTCGAAACGAATAACTAGAACGGCCTAGGGGAATAGTACGCATACCGTTGTAATCGGGCGAGTTTCTACTTTCAGATGCAACAGAAATTTTGCGTATTGGTCAATCCGTTCGCGAGATGTGGCAGTTTGGAGGTAAGAAACGGTTGAGAAACTAAAAATGTTCACAGTTCTGATGCTCGAAACGAATAACTAGAACGGTCTAGGGGAAAAGTACTCATACCGTTGTGATCGGGCGAGTTTCTACTTTCAGATGCAACAGAAATTTTGCGGATTGGTCAATCCGTTCGCGAGATATGGCCGTTTGGATGTAAGAAACGCTTGAGAAACTCAAAATTTTCGCAGTTCTGATGCTCGAAACGAATAACTGGAACGGCCTAGGGGAAAAGTACGCATACCGTTGTAATCGGGCGTGTTTCTACTTTCAGATGCGACAGAAATTTTGCGGATCGGTCAATCCGTTCGCGAGATATGGCAGTTTGGAGGTAAGAAACGGATGAGAAACTCAAAATTTTCGCAGTTCTGATGCTAGAAACGAATAACTGGAACGGCCTAGGGGAAAAGTACACATACCGATGTAATCGGGCGAGTTTCTGCATTCAGATGCAACAGAAATTTTGCGGATTGGTCAATCCGTTCGCGAGATATGGCAGTTTGGAGGTAAGAAATGCATGAGAAACTCAAAATTTTCGCAGTTCTGATGCTCGAAACGGATAACTAGAACGGCCTAGGGGAAAAGTACGCATACCGTTGTAATCGGGCGAGTTTGTACTTTCAGATGCAACAGAAATTTTGCGGATTGGTCGATCAGTTCGCGAGATATGGCAGTTTGGAGGTAAGAAACGCTTGAGAAACTCAAAATTATCGCAGTTCTGATGCTCGACAAGCATAACTAGAACGGCCTAGGGGAAAAGTACGCATACCGTTGTAATCGGGCGAGTTTCTACTTTCAGATGCAACAGAAATTTTGCGGATTGGTCAATCCGTTCGCGAGATATGGCAGTTTGGAGGTAAGAAACGGATGAGAAACTAAAAATTTTCGCAGTTCTGATGCTCGAAACGAATAACTGAAACGGCCTAGGGGAAAAGTACACATACCGTTGTAATCGGGCGAGTTTCTACTTTCAGATGCAACAGAAATTTTGCGGATTGGTCGATCCGTTCGCGAGATATGGCAGTTTGGAGGTAAGAAACGTTTGAGAAACTCAAAATTTTCGCAGTTCTGATGCTCGAAACGAATAACTAGAACGGCCTAGGGGAAAAGTACACATACCGTTGTAATCGGGCGAGTTTCTACTTTCAGATGCAACAGAAATTTTGCGGAGTGTTCTATCCGTTCGCGAGATATGGCAGTTTGGAGGTAAGAAACGCTTGAGCAACTCAAAATTTTCGCAGTTCTGATGCTCGAAACAAATAATCAGAACGGCGTAGGGGAAAAGTTCGCATACCGTTGTAATCGGGCGAGTTTCTACTTTCAGATGCAACAGAAATTTTGCAGATTGGTCAATCCGTTCGCGAGATATGGCAGTTTGGAGGTTAGAAACGGATGAGAAACTCAAAATTTTCGCAGTTCTGATGCTCGAAACGAATAACTAGAACGGCCTAGGGGAAAAGTACACATACCGTTGTAATCGGGCGAGTTTCTACTTTCAGATGCAACAGAAATTTTGCAGATTGGTCGATCCGTTCGCGAGATATGGCAGTTTGGAGGTAAGAAACGGTGGAGAAACTCAAAATTTTCACAGTCCTGATGCTCGAAACGAATAACTAGAACGGCCTAGGGGAAAAGTTCGCATACCGTTGTAATCGGGCGAGTTTCTACTTTCAGATGCAACAGAAATTTTGCAGATTGGTCGATCCGTTCGCGAGATATGGCAGTTTGGAGGTAAGAAACGCTTGAGCAACTCAAAATTTTCGCAGTTCTGATGCTTGAAACGAATAACCAGAACGGCCTAGGGGAAAAGTTCGCATACCGTTGTAATCGGGCGAGTTTCTACTTTCAGATGCAACAGAAATTTTGCAAATTGGTCAATCCGTTCGCGAGATATGGCAGTTTGGAGGTAAGAAACGGACGAGAAACTCAAAATTTTGGCAGTTCTGATGCTCGAAACGAATAACTGACACGGCCTAGGGGAAAAGTACACCTACCGTTGTAATCGGGCGAGTTTCTACTTTCAGATGCAACAGAAATTTTGCGGATTGCTCATTCCGTTCGCGAGATATGGCAGTTTGGAGGTAAGAAACGTTTGAGAAACTCAAAATTTTCGCAGTTCTGATGCTCGAAACGAATAACTAGAACGGCCTAGGGGAAGAGTACACATACCGTTGTAATCGGGCGAGTTTCTACTTTCAGATGCAACAGAAATTTTGCAGATTGGCCGATCCGTTCGCGAGATATGGCTGTTTGGAGGTAAGAAACGGTGGAGAAACTCAAAATTTTCACAGTCCTGATGCTCGAAACGAATAACTAGAACGGCCTAGGGGAATAGTACGCATACCGTTGTAATCGGGCGAGTTTCTACTTTCAGATGCAACAGAAATTTTGCGTATTGGTCAATCCGTTCGCGAGATGTGGCAGTTTGGAGGTAAGAAACGGTTGAGAAACTAAAAATGTTCACAGTTCTGATGCTCGAAACGAATAACTAGAACGGTCTAGGGGAAAAGTACTCATACCGTTGTGATCGGGCGAGTTTCTACTTTCAGATGCAACAGAAATTTTGCGGATTGGTCAATCCGTTCGCGAGATATGGCCGTTTGGATGTAAGAAACGCTTGAGAAACTCAAAATTTTCGCAGTTCTGATGCTCGAAACGAATAACTAGAACGGCCTAGGGGAAAAGTACGCATACCGTTGTAATCGGGCGACTTTCTACTTTCAGATGCAACAGAAATTTTGCGGACTGGTCAATCCTTTCGCGAGATATGGCAGTTTGGATGTAAGAAACGCTTGAGCAACTCAAAATTTTCGCAGTTCTGATGCTTGAAACGAATAACCAGAACGGCCTAGGGGAAAAGTTCGCATACCGTTGTAATCGGGCGAGTTTCTACTTTCAGATGCAACAGAAATTTTGCAGATTGGTCAATCCGTTCGCGAGATATGGCAGTTTGGAGGTAAGAAACGGACGAGAAACTCAAAATTTTGGCAGTTCTGATGCTCGAAACGAATAACTGAAACGGCCTAGGGGAAAAGTACACCTACCGTTGTAATCGGGCGAGTTTCTACTTTCATATGCAACAGAAATTTTGCGGATTGCTCATTCCGTTCGCGAGATATGGCAGTTTGGAGGTAAGAAACGTTTGAGAAACTCAAAATTTTCGCAGTTCTGATGCTCGAAACGAATAACTAGAACGGCCTAGGGGAAGAGTACACATACCGTTGTAATCGGGCGAGTTTCTACTTTCAGATGCAACAGAAATTTTGCAGATTGGTCGATCCGTTCGCGAGATATGGCAGTTTGGAGGTAAGAAATGCTTGAGAAACTCAAAATTTTCGCAGTTCTGATGCTCGAAACGAATAACTAGAACGGCCTAGGGGAAAAGTACGCATACCGTTGTAATCGGGCGAGTTTCTACTTTCAGATGCGACAGAAATTTTGCGGATTGGTCAATCCGTTCGCGAGATATGGCAGTTTGGAGGTAAGAAACGGATGAGAAACTAAAAATTTTCGCAGTTCTGATGCTAGAAACGAATAACTGGAACGGCCTAGGGGAAAAGTACACATACCGTTGTAATCGGGCGAGTTTCTGCATTCAGATGCAACAGAAATTTTGCGGATTGGTCAATCCGTTCGCGAGATATGGCAGTTTGGAGGTAACAAAGTTTGAGAAACTCAAAATTTTCGCAGTTCTGATGCTCGAAACGAATAACTAGAACGGCCTAGAGGAAAAGTACGCATACCGTTGTAATCTGGCGAGTTTCTACTTTCAGATGCAACAGAAATTTTGCGGATTCGTCGATCCGTTCGCGAGATATGGCAGTTTGGAGGTAAGAAACGGTTGAGAAACTCAAAATTTTCGCAGTTCTGATGCTCGAAACGAGTAACTAGAACGGCCTAGGGGAAAATTACGTATACCGTTGTAATCGGGCGACTTTCTAATTTCAGATGCAACAGAAATTTTGCGGATTGGTCAATCCGTTCGCGAGATATGGGAGTTTGGAGGTAAGAAACGCTTGAGAAACTCAAAATTATTGCAGTTCTGATGCTCGACAAGCATAACTAGAACGGCCTAGGGGAAAAGTACCCATACCGTTGTAATGGGGCGAGTTTCTACTTTCAGATGCAACAGAAATTTTGCGGATTGATCAATCCGTTCGCGAGATATGGCAGTTTGGATGTAAGAAACGGATGAGAAACTCAAAATTTTCGCAGTTCTGATGCTCGAAACGGATAACTAGAACGGCCTAGGGGAAAAGTACGCATACCGTTGTAATCGGGCGAGTTTCTACTTTCAGATGCAACAGAAATTTTGCGGATTGGTCAATCCGTTCGCGAGATATGGCAGTTTGGAGGTAACAAACGTTTGAGAAACTCAAAATTTTCGCAGTTCGGATGCTCGAAACGAATAACTAGAACGGCCTAGGGGAAAAGTACACATACCCTTGTAATCGGGCGAGTTTCTACTTTCAGATGCAACAAAAATTTTGCGGATTGGTCAATCCGTTCGCGAGATATGGCAGTTTGGAGGTAAGAAACGCTTGAGAAACTCAAAATTTTCGCAGTTCTGATGCTCGACAAGCATAACTAGAACGGCCTAGGGGAAAAGTACGCATACTGTTGTAATCGGGCGAGTCTCTACTTTCAGATGCAACAGAAATTTTGAGGATTGGTCTATCCGTTCGCGAGATATGGCAGTTTGGATGTAAGAAACGGATGAGAAACTCAAAATTTTCGCAGTTCTGATGCTCGAAACGGATAACTAGAACGGCCTAGGGGAAAAGTACGCATACCGTTGTATTCGGACGAGTTTCTACTTTCAGATGCAACAGAAATTTTGCGGATTGGTCGATCCGTTCGCGAGATATGGCAGTTTGGAGGTAAGAAACGGTTGAGAAACTCAAAATTTTCGCAGTTCTGATGCTCGAAACGAATAACTAGAACGGCCTAGGGGAAAAGTACGCATACCCTTGTAATCGGGCGAGTTTCTTCTTTCAGATGCAACAGAAATTTTGCGGATTGGCCAATCCGTTCGCGAGATATGGCAGTTTGTAGGTAAGAAATGCATGAGAAACTCAAAATTTTCGCAGTTCTGATCCTCGAAACGAATAACCAGAACGGCCTAGGGGAAAAGTACGCATACCGTTGTAATCGGGCGAGTTTCTACTTTCAGATGCAACAGAAATTTTGCGGATTGGTCAATCCGTTCGCGAGATATGGCATTTTGGAGGTAAGAAACGGATGAGAAACTCAAAATTTTTGCAGTTCCGATGCTCGAAACGAATAACCAGAAAGGCCTAGGGGAAAAGTACGCATACCGTTGTAATCGGGCGTGTGTCTACTTTCAGATGCAACAGAAATTTTGCGGATTGGTCAATCCGTTCGCGAGATATGGCAGTTTGGAGGTAAGAAACGGTTGAGAAACTCAAAATTTTCGCAGTTCTGATGCTCGACAAGCATAACTAGAACGGCCTAGGGGAAAAGTACGCATACTGTTGTAATCGGGCGAGTCTCTACTTTCAGATGCAACAGAAATTTTGAGGATTGTTCTATCCGTTCGCGAGATATGGCAGTTTGGAGGTAAGAAACGGATGAGAAACTCAAAATTTTCGCAGTTCTGATGCTCGAAACGGATAACTAGAACGGCCTAGGGGAAAAGTACGCATACCGTTGTAATCGGGCGAGTCTCTACTTTCAGATGCAACAGAAATTTTGCGAATTGGTCAATCCGTTCGCGAGATATGGCAATTTGGATGTAACAAACGTTTAAGAAACTCAAAATTTTCGCAGTTCTGATGCTCGAAACGAATAACTAGAACGGCCTAGGGGAAAAGTACGCATACCGTTGTAATCGGACGAGTTTCTACTTTCAGATGCAACAGAAATTTTGCGGATTGGTCGATCCGTTCGCGAGATATGGCAGTTTGGAGGTAAGAAACGGTTGAGAAACTCAAAATTTTCGCAGTTCTGATGCTCGACAAGCATAACTAGAACGGCCTAGGGGAAAAGTACGCATACTGTTGTAATCGGGCGAGTCTCTACTTTCAGATGCAACAGAAATTTTGAGGATTGGTCTATCCGTTCGCGAGATATGGCAGTTTGGATGTAAGAAACGGATGAGAAACTCAAAATTTTCGCAGTTCTGATGCTCGAAACGGATAACTAGAACGGCCTAGGGGAAAAGTACGCATACCGTTGTAATCGGGCGAGTTTCTACTTTCAGATGCAACAGAAATTTTGCGGATTGGTCAATCCGTTCGTGAGATATGGCAGTTTGAAGGTAACAAACGTTTGAGAAACTCAAAATTTTCGCAGTTCGGATGCTCGAAACGAATAACTAGAACGGCCTAGGGGAAAAGTACACATACCGTTGTAATCGGGCGAGTTTCTACTTTCAGATGCAACAAAAATTTTGCGGATTGGTCAATCCGTTCGCGAGATATGGCAGTTTGGAGGTAAGAAACGCTTGAGAAGCTCAAAATTTTCGGAGTTCTGATGCTCGACAAGCATAACTAGAACGGCCTAGGGGAAAAGTACGCATACTGTTGTAATCGGGCGAGTCTCTACTTTCAGATGCAACAGAAATTTTGCGAATTGGTCAATCCGTTCGCGAGATATGGCAATTTGGATGAAACAAACGTTTAAGAAACTCAAAATTTTCGCAGTTCTGATGCTCGAAACGAATAACTAGAACGGCCTAGGGGAAAAGTACGCATAGCGTTGTAATCGGACGAGTTTCTACTTTCAGATGCAACAGAAATTTTGCGGATTGGTCGATCCGTTCGCGAGATATGGCAGTTTGGAGGTAAGAAACGGTTGAGAAACTCAAAATTTTCGCAGTTCTGATGCTCGAAACGAATAACTAGAACGGCCTAGGGGAAAAGTACGCATACCCTTGTAATCGGGCGAGTTTCTTCTTTCAGATGCAACAGAAATTTTGCGGATTGGCCAATCCGTTCGCGAGATATGGCAGTTTGTAGGTAAGAAATGCATGAGAAACTCAAAATTTTCGCAGTTCTGATCCTCGAAACGAATAACCAGAACGGCCTAGGGGAAAAGTACGCATACCGTTGTAATCGGGCGAGTTTCTACTTTCAGATGCAACAGAAATTTTGCGGATTGGTCAATCCGTTCGCGAGATATGGCATTTTGGAGGTAAGAAACGGATGAGAAACTCAAAATTTTTGCAGTTCTGATGCTCGAAACGAATAACCAGAAAGGCCTAGGGGAAAAGTACGCATACCGTTGTAATCGGGCGTGTGTCTACTTTCAGATGCAACAGAAATTTTGCGGATTGGTCAATCCGTTCGCGAGATATGGCAGTTTGGAGGTAAGAAACGGTTGAGAAACTCAAAATTTTCGCAGTTCTGATGCTCGACAAGCATAACTAGAACGGCCTAGGGGAAAAGTACGCATACTGTTGTAATCGGGCGAGTCTCTACTTTCAGATGCAACAGAAATTTTGAGGATTGTTCTATCCGTTCGCGAGATATGGCAGTTTGGAGGTAAGAAACGGATGAGAAACTCAAAATTTTCGCAGTTCTGATGCTCGAAACGGATAACTAGAACGGCCTAGGGGAAAAGTACGCATACCGTTGTAATCGGGCGAGTCTCTACTTTCAGATGCAACAGAAATTTTGCGAATTGGTCAATCCGTTCGCGAGATATGGCAATTTGGATGTAACAAACGTTTAAGAAACTCAAAATTTTCGCAGTTCTGATGCTCGAAACGAATAACTAGAACGGCCTAGGGGAAAAGTACGCATACCGTTGTAATCGGACGAGTTTCTACTTTCAGATGCAACAGAAATTTTGCGGATTGGTCGATCCGTTCGCGAGATATGGCATTTTGGAGGTAAGAAACGGATGAGAAACTCAAAATTTTCGCAGTTCTGATGCTCGAAACGTATAACTGGAACGGCCTAGGGGAAAAGTACACAGACCGTTGCAATCGGGCGAGTTTCTGCTTTCAGATGCAACAGAAATTTTGCGGATTGGTCAATCCGTTCGCGAGATATGGCAATTTGGATGTAACAAACGTTTCAGAAACTCAAAATTTTCGCAGTTCTGATGCTCGAAACGAATAACTAGAACGGCCTAGGGGAAAAGTACGCATACCGTCGTAATCGGGCGAGCTTCTACTTTCAGATGCAACAGAAATTTTGCGGATTGGTCAATCCGTTCGCGAGATATGGCAGTTTGGAGGTAAGAAACGTTTGAGAAACTCAAAATTTTCGCAGTTCTGATGCTCGCGACGAATAACTAGAACGGCCTAGGGGAAAAGTACGCATACTGTTGTAATCGGGCGAGCTTCAACTTTCAGATGCAACAGAAATTTTGCGGATTGGTCAATCCGTTCGCGAGATATGGCAATTTGGATGTAACAAACGTTTAAGAAACTCAAAATTTTCGCAGTTCTGATGCTCGAAACGAATAACTAGAACGGCCCAGGGGAAAAGTACGCATACCGTTGTAATCGGGCGACTTTCTACTTTCAGATGCAACAGAAATTTTGCGGACTGGTCAATCCTTTCGCGAGATATGGCAGTTTGGAGGTAAGAAACGCTTGAGCAACTCAAAATTTTCGCAGTTCTGATGCTCGAAATGAATAACCAGAAAGGCCTAGGGGAAAAGTACGCATACCGTTGTAATCGGGCGAGTTTCTACTTTCAGATGCAACAGAAATTTTGCGGATTGGTCAATCCGTTCGCGAGATATGGGAGTTTGGAGGTAAGAAACGGTTGAGAAACTCAAAATGTTCACAGTTCTGATGCTCGAAACGAATAACTAGAACGGCCTAAGGGAAAAGTACTCATACCGTTGTGATCGGGCGAGTTTCTACTTTCAGATGCAACAGAAATTTTGCGGATTGGTCAATCCGTTCGCGAGATATGGCAGTTTGGAGATAACAAACGTTTGAGAAACTCAAAATTTTCGCAGTTCTGATGCTCGAAACGGATAACTAGAACGGCCTAGGGGAAAAGTACACATACCGTTGTAATCGGGCGAGTTTCTACTTTCAGATGCAACAAAAATTTTGCGGATTGGTCAATCCGTTCGCGAGATATGGCAGTTTGGAGGTAAGAAACGCTTGAGAAACTCAAAATTTTCGCAGTTCTGATGCTCGACAAGCATAACTAGAACGGCCTAGGGGAAAAGTACGCATACTGTTGTAATCGGGCGAGTCTCTACTTTCAGATGCAACAGAAATTTTGAGGATTGTTCTATCCGTTCGCGAGATATGGCAGTTTGGAGGTAAGAAACGGATGAGAAACTCAAAATTTTCGCAGTTCTGATGCTCGAAACGTATAACTGGAACGGCCTAGGGGAAAAGTACACAGACCGTTGCAATCGGGCGAGTTTCTGCTTTCAGATGCAACAGAAATTTTGCGGATTGGTCAATCCGTTCGCGAGATATGGCAATTTGGATGTAACAAACGTTTCAGAAACTCAAAATTTTCGCAGTTCTGATGCTCGAAACGAATAACTAGAACGGCCTAGGGGAAAAGTACGCATACCGTCGTAATCGGGCGAGTTTCTACTTTCAGATGCAACAGAAATTTTGCGGATTGGTCAATCCGTTCGCGAGATATGGCAGTTTGGAGGTAAGAAACGCTTGAGAAACTCAAAATTTTCGCAGTTCTGATGCTCGAAACGAATAACTAGAGCGGCCTACGGGATAAGTACGCATACCGTTGTAATCGGGCGAGTTTCTACATTCAGATGCAACAGAAATTTTGCTGATTGGTCAATCCGTTCGCGAGATATGTCAGTTTGGAGGTAAGATACGCTTGAGAAACTCAAAATTTTCGCAGTTCTGATGCTCGAAACGAATAACTAGAACGGCCTAGGGAAAAAGTACGCATACTGTTGTAATCGGGCGAGCTTCTACTTTCAGATGCAACAGAAATTTTGCGGATTGGTCAATCCGTTCGCGAGATATGGCAGTTTGGAGGTAAGAAACGTTTGAGAAACTCAAAATTTTCGCAGTTCTGATGCTCGCGACGAATAACTAGAACGGCCTAGGGGAAAAGTACGCATACTGTTGTAATGGGGCGAGCTTCAACTTTCAGATGCAACAGAAATTTTGCGGATTGGTCAATCCGTTCGCGAGATATGGCAGTTTGGAGGTAAGAAACGTTTGAGAAACTCAAAATTTTCGCAGTTCTGATGCTCGAAACGAATAACTAGAACGGCCTAGGGGAAAAGTACGCATACCGTCGTAATCGGGCGAGTTTCTACTTTCAGATGCAACAGAAATTTTGCGGATTGGTCAATCCGTTCGCGAGATATGGCAGTTTGGATGTAAGAAACGGTTGAGAAACTCAAAATTTTCGCAGTTCTGATGCTCGAAACGAATAACTAGAACGGCCTAGGGGAAAAGTACGCATACCGTTTTAATCCGGCGAGTTTCTACTTTCAGATGCAACAGAAATTTTGCGGATTGGTCAATCCGTTCGCGAGATACGGGAGTTTGGAGGGAAGAAACGTTTGAGAAACTCAAAATTTTCGCAGTTCTGATGCTCGAAACGAATAACTGGAACTGCCTAGGGGAAACGTACACATACCGTTGTAATCGGGCGAGTTTCTACTTTCAGATGCAACAGAAATTTTGTGAACTGGTCAATCCGTTCGCGAGATATGGCAGTTTGGAGGTAAGAAACGTTTGAGAAACTCAAAATTTTCGCAGTTCTGATGCTCGCAACGAATAACCAGAACGGCCTAGGGGAAAAGTACGCATACTGTCGTAATCGGGCGAGTTTCTACTTTCAGATGCAACAAAAATTTTGCGGATTGGTCAATCCGTTCGCGAGATATGGCAGTTTGGAGGTAAGAAACGCTTGAGAAACTCAAAATTTTCGCAGTTCTGATGCTCGAAACGAATAACTAGAGCGGCCAAGGGGATAAGTACGCATACCGTTGTAATCGGGCGAGCTTCTACATTCAGATGCAACAGAAATTTTGTGAACTGGTCAATCCGTTCGCGAGATATGGCAGTTTGGAGGTAAGAAACGTTTGAGAAACTCAAAATTTTCGCAGTTCTGATGCTCGAAACGAATAACTAGAACGGCCTAGGGGAAAAGTACACATACCGTTTTAATCGGGCGAGTTTCTACTTTCAGATGCAACAGAAATTTTGCGGATTGGTCGATCCGTTCGCGAGATATGGCAGTTCGGATGTAAGAAACGGTTGAGAAACTCAAAATTTTCGCAGTTCTGATCCTCGAAACGAATAACTAGAACGGCCTAGGGGAAAAGTACGCATTCCATTGTAATCCGGCGAGTTTCTACTTTCAGATGCAACAGAAATTTTGCGGATTGGTCGATCCGTTCGCGAGATATGGCAGTTTGGATGTAAGAAACGGTTGAGAAACTCAAAATTTTCGCAGTTCTGATGCTCGAAACGAATAACTAGAACGGCCTAGGGGAAAAGTACGCATACCGTTGTAATCCGGCGAGTTTCTACTTTCAGATGCAACAGAAATTTTGCGGATTGGTCAATCCGTTCGCGAGATATGGCAGTTCGGATGTAAGAAACGGTTGAGAAACTCAAAATTTTCGCAGTTCTGATCCTCGAAACGAATAACTAGAACGGCCTAGGGGAAAAGTACGCATTCCATTGTAATCCGGCGAGTTTCTACTTTCAGATGCAACAGAAATTTTGCGGATTGGTCAATCCGTTCGCGAGATATGGCAGTTTGGATGTAAGAAACGCTTGAGAAACTCAAAATTTTCGCAGTTCTGATGCTCGCAACGAATAACCAGAACGGCCTAGGGGAAAAGTACGCATACCGTCGTAATCGGGCGAGTTTCTACTTTCAGATGCAACAGAAATTTTGCGGATTGGTCAATCCGTTCGCGAGATATGGCAGTTTGGAGGTAAGAAACGCTTGAGAAACTCAAAATTTTCGCAGTTCTGATGCTCGAAACGAATAACTAGAGCGGCCTAGGGGATAAGTACGCATACCGTTGTAATCGGGCGAGCTTCTACATTCAGATGCAACAGAAATTTTGTGAACTGGTCAATCCGTTCGCGAGATATGGCAGTTTGGAGGTAAGAAACGGTTGAGAAACTCAAAATTTTCGCAGTTCTGATCCTCGAAACGAATAACTAGAACGGCCTAGGGGAAAAGTACGCATTCCATTGTAATCCGGCGAGTTTCTACTTTCAGATGCAACAGAAATTTTGCGGATTGGTCAATCCGTTCGCGAGATATGGCAGTTTGGATGTAAGAAACGCTTGAGAAACTCAAAATTTTCGCAGTTCTGATGCTCGCAACGAATAACCAGAACGGCCTAGGGGAAAAGTACGCATACTGTCGTAATCGGGCGAGTTTCTACTTTCAGATGCAACAAAAATTTTGCGGATTGGTCAATCCGTTCGCGAGATATGGCAGTTTGGAGGTAAGAAACGCTTGAGAAACTCAAAATTTTCGCAGTTCTGATGCTCGAAACGAATAACTAGAGCGGCCAAGGGGATAAGTACGCATACCGTTGTAATCGGGCGAGCTTCTACATTCAGATGCAACAGAAATTTTGTGAACTGGTCAATCCGTTCGCGAGATATGGCAGTTTGGAGGTAAGAAACGTTTGAGAAACTCAAAATTTTCGCAGTTCTGATGCTCGAAACGAATAACTAGAACGGCCTAGGGGAAAAGTACACATACCGTTTTAATCGGGCGAGTTTCTACTTTCAGATGCAACAGAAATTTTGCGGATTGGTCGATCCGTTCGCGAGATATGGCAGTTCGGATGTAAGAAACGGTTGAGAAACTCAAAATTTTCGCAGTTCTGATCCTCGAAACGAATAACTAGAACGGCCTAGGGGAAAAGTACGCATTCCATTGTAATCCGGCGAGTTTCTACTTTCAGATGCAACAGAAATTTTGCGGATTGGTCGATCCGTTCGCGAGATATGGCAGTTTGGATGTAAGAAACGGTTGAGAAACTCAAAATTTTCGCAGTTCTGATGCTCGAAACGAATAACTAGAACGGCCTAGGGGAAAAGTACGCATACCGTTGTAATCCGGCGAGTTTCTACTTTCAGATGCAACAGAAATTTTGCGGATTGGTCAATCCGTTCGCGAGATATGGCAGTTCGGATGTAAGAAACGGTTGAGAAACTCAAAATTTTCGCAGTTCTGATCCTCGAAACGAATAACTAGAACGGCCTAGGGGAAAAGTACGCATTCCATTGTAATCCGGCGAGTTTCTACTTTCAGATGCAACAGAAATTTTGCGGATTGGTCAATCCGTTCGCGAGATATGGCAGTTTGGATGTAAGAAACGCTTGAGAAACTCAAAATTTTCGCAGTTCTGATGCTCGCAACGAATAACCAGAACGGCCTAGGGGAAAAGTACGCATACCGTCGTAATCGGGCGAGTTTCTACTTTCAGATGCAACAGAAATTTTGCGGATTGGTCAATCCGTTCGCGAGATATGGCAGTTTGGAGGTAAGAAACGCTTGAGAAACTCAAAATTTTCGCAGTTCTGATGCTCGAAACGAATAACTAGAGCGGCCTAGGGGATAAGTACGCATACCGTTGTAATCGGGCGAGCTTCTACATTCAGATGCAACAGAAATTTTGTGAACTGGTCAATCCGTTCGCGAGATATGGCAGTTTGGAGGTAAGAAACGTTTGAGAAACTCAAAATTTTCGCAGTTCTGATGCTCGAAACGAATAACTAGAACGGCCTAGGGGAAAAGTACACATACCGTTTTAATCGGGCGAGTTTCTACTTTCAGATGCAACAGAAATTTTGCGGATTGGTCGATCCGTTCGCGAGATATGGCAGTTCGGATGTAAGAAACGGTTGAGAAACTCAAAATTTTCGCAGTTCTGATCCTCGAAACGAATAACTAGAACGGCCTAGGGGAAAAGTACGCATTCCATTGTAATCCGGCGAGTTTCTACTTTCAGATGCAACAGAAATTTTGCGGATTGGTCGATCCGTTCGCGAGATATGGCAGTTTGGATGTAAGAAACGGTTGAGAAACTCAAAATTTTCGCAGTTCTGATGCTCGAAACGAATAACTAGAACGGCCTAGGGGAAAAGTACGCATACCGTTGTAATCCGGCGAGTTTCTACTTTCAGATGCAACAGAAATTTTGCGGATTGGTCAATCCGTTCGCGAGATATGGCAGTTCGGATGTAAGAAACGGTTGAGAAACTCAAAATTTTCGCAGTCCTGATCCTCGAAACGAATAACTAGAACGGCCTAGGGGAAAAGTACGCATTCCATTGTAATCCGGCGAGTTTCTACTTTCAGATGCAACAGAAATTTTGAGGATTGGTCTATCCGTTCGCGAGATATGGCAGTTTGGAGGTAAGAAACGGTTGAGAAACTCAAAATTTTCGCAGTTCTGATGCTCGAAACGAATAACTAGAACAGCCTAGGGGAAAAGTGCTCATACCGTTGTAATCGGGCGAGTTTCTACTTTCATGTGCAACAGAAATTTTGCGGATTGGTCAATCCGTTCGCGAGATATGGCAGTTTGGATGTAAGAAACGCTTGAGAAACTCAAAATTTTCGCAGTTCTGATGCTCGCAACGAATAACTAGAACGGCCTAGGGGAAAAGTACGCATACCGTTGTAATCCGGCGAGTTTCTACTTTCAGATGCAACAGAAATTTTGCGGATTGGTCAATCCGTTCGCGAGATATGGCAGTTCGGATGTAAGAAACGGTTGAGAAACTCAAAATTTTCGCAGTTCTGATCCTCGAAACGAATAACTAGAACGGCCTAGGGGAAAAGTACGCATTCCATTGTAATCCGGCGAGTTTCTACTTTCAGATGCAACAGAAATTTTGCGGATTGGTCAATCCGTTCGCGAGATATGGCAGTTTGGATGTAAGAAACGCTTGAGAAACTCAAAATTTTCGCAGTTCTGATGCTCGCAACGAATAACCAGAACGGCCTAGGGGAAAAGTACGCATACCGTCGTAATCGGGCGAGTTTCTACTTTCAGATGCAACAGAAATTTTGCGGATTGGTCAATCCGTTCGCGAGATATGGCAGTTTGGAGGTAAGAAACGCTTGAGAAACTCAAAATTTTCGCAGTTCTGATGCTCGAAACGAATAACTAGAGCGGCCTAGGGGATAAGTACGCATACCGTTGTAATCGGGCGAGCTTCTACATTCAGATGCAACAGAAATTTTGTGAACTGGTCAATCCGTTCGCGAGATATGGCAGTTTGGAGGTAAGAAACGTTTGAGAAACTCAAAATTTTCGCAGTTCTGATGCTCGAAACGAATAACTAGAACGGCCTAGGGGAAAAGTACACATACCGTTTTAATCGGGCGAGTTTCTACTTTCAGATGCAACAGAAATTTTGCGGATTGGTCGATCCGTTCGCGAGATATGGCAGTTCGGATGTAAGAAACGGTTGAGAAACTCAAAATTTTCGCAGTTCTGATCCTCGAAACGAATAACTAGAACGGCCTAGGGGAAAAGTACGCATTCCATTGTAATCCGGCGAGTTTCTACTTTCAGATGCAACAGAAATTTTGCGGATTGGTCGATCCGTTCGCGAGATATGGCAGTTTGGATGTAAGAAACGGTTGAGAAACTCAAAATTTTCGCAGTTCTGATGCTCGAAACGAATAACTAGAACGGCCTAGGGGAAAAGTACGCATACCGTTGTAATCCGGCGAGTTTCTACTTTCAGATGCAACAGAAATTTTGCGGATTGGTCAATCCGTTCGCGAGATATGGCAGTTCGGATGTAAGAAACGGTTGAGAAACTCAAAATTTTCGCAGTCCTGATCCTCGAAACGAATAACTAGAACGGCCTAGGGGAAAAGTACGCATTCCATTGTAATCCGGCGAGTTTCTACTTTCAGATGCAACAGAAATTTTGAGGATTGGTCTATCCGTTCGCGAGATATGGCAGTTTGGAGGTAAGAAACGGTTGAGAAACTCAAAATTTTCGCAGTTCTGATGCTCGAAACGAATAACTAGAACAGCCTAGGGGAAAAGTGCTCATACCGTTGTAATCGGGCGAGTTTCTACTTTCATGTGCAACAGAAATTTTGCGGATTGGTCAATCCGTTCGCGAGATATGGCAGTTTGGATGTAAGAAACGCTTGAGAAACTCAAAATTTTCGCAGTTCTGATGCTCGCAACGAATAACTAGAACGGCCTAGGGGAAAAGTACGCATACCGTCGTAATCGGGCGAGTTTCTACTTTCAGATGCAACAGAAATTTTGCGGATTGGTCAATCCGTTCGCGAGATATGGCAGTTTGGAGGTAAGAAACGCTTGAGAAACTCAAAATTTTCGCAGTTCTGATGCTCGAAACGAATAACTAGAGCGGCCTAGGGGATAAGTACGTATACCGTTGTAATCGGGCGAGCTTCTACATTCAGATGCAACAGAAATTTTGCTGATTGGTCAATCCGTTCGCGAGATATGTCAGTTTGGAGGTAAGAAACGCTTGAGAAACTCAAAATTTTCGCAGTTCTGATGCTCGAAACGAATAACTAGAACGGCCTAGGGGAAAAGTGCTCATACCGTTTTAATCGGGCGAGTTTCTACTTTCATGTGCAACAGAAATTTTGCGGATTGGTCAATCCGTTCGCGAGATATGGCAGTTTGGATGTAAGAAACGCTTGAGAAACTCAAAATTTTCGCAGTTCTGATGCTCGCAACGAATAACTAGAACGGCCTAGGGGAAAACTACGCATACTGTTGTAATCGGGCGAGCTTCTACTTTCAGATGCAACAGAAATTTTGCGGATTGGCCAATCCGTTCGCGAGATATGGCAGTTTGGAGGTAAGAAACGTTTGAGAAACTCAAAATTTTCGCAGTTCGGATGCTCGAAACGAATAACTAGAACGGCCTAGGAGAAAAGTACGCATACTGTTGTAATCGGGCGAGTCTCTACTTTCAGATGCAACAGAAATTTTGAGGATTGGTCTATCCGTTCGCGAGATATGGCAGTTTGGAGGTAAGAAACGGTTGAGAAACTCAAAATTTTCGCAGTTCTGATGCTCGAAACGAATAACTAGAACGGCCTAGGGGAAAAGTGCTCATACTGTTGTAATCGGGCGAGTTTCTACTTTCATGTGCAACAGAGATTTTGCGGATTGGTCAATCCGTTCGCGAGATATGGCAGTTTGGATGTAAGAAACGCTTGAGAAACTCAAAATTTTCGCAGTTCTGATGCTCGCAACGAATAACTAGAACGGCCTAGGGGAAAAGTACGCATACTGTTGTAATCGGGCGAGCTTCAACTTTCAGATGCAACAGAAATTTTGCGGATTGGTCAATCCGTTCGCGAGATATGGCAGTTTGGAGGTAAGAAACGTTTGAGAAACTCAAAATTTTCGCAGTTCTGATGCTCGAAACGAATAACTAGAACGGCCTAGGGGAAAAGTACACATACCGTTGTAATCGGCCGAGTTTCTACTTTCAGATGCAACAGAAATTTTGCGGATTGGTCAATCCGTTCGCGAGATATGGCAGTTTGGAGGAAAGAAACGGCTGAGAAACTAGAAATTTTCGCAGTTCTGATGCTCGAAACGAATAACCAGAACGGCCTAGGGGAAAAGTACGCATACCGTTGTAATCGGGCGAGTTTCTACTTTCAGATGCAACAGTAATTTTGCGGATTGGTCAATCCGTTCGCGCGATATGGGAGTTTGGAGGTAAGAAACGCTTGAGAAACTCAAAATTATCGCAGTTCTGATGCTCGAAACGGATAACTAGAACGGCCTAGGGGAAAAGTACGCATACCGTTGTAATCGGGCGAGTTTCTACTTTCAGATGCAACAGAAATTTTGCGGATTCGTCGATCCGTTCGCGAGATATGGCAGTTTGGAGGTAAGAAACGGTTGTGAAACTCAAAATTTTCGCAGTTCTGATGCTCGAAACGAATAACTAGAACGGCCTAGGGGAAAATTACGCATACCGTTGTAATCGGGCGAGTTTCTACTTTCAGATGCAACAGAAATTTTGCGGATTGGTCAATCCGTTCGCGAGATATGGGAGTTTGGAGGTAAGAAACGCTTGAGAAACTCAAAATTGTCGCAGTTCTGATGCTCGACAAGCATAACGAGAACGGCCTAGGGGAAAAGTACGCATACCGTTGTAATCGGGCGAGTTTCTACTTTCAGATGCAACAAAAATTTTGCGGATTGGTCAATCCGTTCGCGAGGTATGGCAGTTTGGAGGTAAGAAACGCTTGAGAAACTCAAAATTTTCGCAGTTCTGATGCTCGACAAGCATAACTAGAACGGCCTAGGGGAAAAGTACGCATACTGTTGTAATCGGGCGAGTTTCTACTTTCAGATGCAACAGAAATTTTGCGGATTCGTCGATCCGTTCGCGAGATATGGCAGCTTGGAGGTAAGAAACGGTTGAGAAACTCAAAATTTTCCCAGTTCTGATGCTCGAAACGGATAACTAGAACGGCCTAGGGGAAAAGTACGCATACCGTTGTAATCGGGCGAGTTTCTACTTTCAGATGCAACAGAAATTTTGCGGATTCGTCGATCCGTTCGCGAGATATGGCAGTTTGGAGGTAAGAAACGGTTGTGAAACTAAAAATTTTCGCAGTTCTGATGCTCGAAACGAATAACTAGAACGGCTTAGGGGAAAATTACGCATACCGTTGTAATCGGGCGAGTTTCTACTTTCAGATGCCACAGAAATTTTGCGGATTGGTCAATCCGTTCGCGCGATATGGGAGTTTGGAGGTAAGAAACGCTTGAGAAACTCAAAATTATCGCAGTTCTGATGCTCGAAACGGATAACTAGAACGGCCTAGGGGAAAAGTACGCATACCGTTGTAATCGGGCGAGTTTCTACTTTCAGATGCAACAGAAATTTTGCGGATTCGTCGAACCGTTCGCGAGATATGGCAGTTTGGAGGTAAGAAACGGTTGTGAAACTCAAAATTTTCGCAGTTCTGATGCTCGAAACGAATAACTAGAACGGCCTAGGGGAAAATTACGCATACCGTTGTAATCGGGCGAGTTTCTACTTTCAGATGCAACAGAAATTTTGCGGATTGGTCAATCCGTTCGCGAGATATGGGAGTTTGGAGGTAAGAAACGCTTGAGAAACTCAAAATTGTCGCAGTTCTGATGCTCGACAAGCATAACGAGAACGGCCTAGGGGAAAAGTACGCATACCGTTGTAATCGGGCGAGTTTCTACTTTCAGATGCAACAAAAATTTTGCGGATTGGTCAATCCGTTCGCGAGATATGGCAGTTTGGAGGTAAGAAACGCTTGAGAAACTCAAAATTTTCGCAGTTCTGATGCTCGACAAGCATAACTAGAACGGCCTAGGGGAAAAGTACGCATACTGTTGTAATCGGGCGAGTTTCTACTTTCAGATGCAACAGAAATTTTGCGGATTCGTCGATCCGTTCGCGAGATATGGCAGCTTGGAGGTAAGAAACGGTTGAGAAACTCAAAATTTTCGCAGTTCTGATGCTCGAAACGGATAACTAGAACGGCCTAGGGGAAAAGTACGCATACCGTTGTAATCGGGCGAGTTTCTACTTTCAGATGCAACAGAAATTTTGCGGATTCGTCGATCCGTTCGCGAGATATGGCAGTTTGGAGATAACAAACGTTTGAGAAACTCAAAATTTTCGCAGTTCGGATGCTCGAAACGAATAACTAGAACGGCCTAGGGGAAAAGTACACATACCGTTGTAATCGGGCGAGTTTCTACTTTCAGATGCAACAAAAATTTTGCGGATTGGTCAATCCGTTCGCGAGATATGGCAGTTTGGAGGTAAGAAACGCTTGAGAAACTCAAAATTTTCGCAGTTCTGATGCTCGACAAGCATAACTAGAACGGCCTAGGGGAAAAGCACGCATACTGTTGTAATCGGGCGAGTCTCTACTTTCAGATGCAACAGAAATTTTGAGGATTGGTCTATCCGTTCGCGAGATATGGCAGTTTGGAGGTAAGAAACGGATGAGAAACTCAAAATTTTCGCAGTTCTGATGCTCGAAACGAATAACTGGAACGGCCTAGGGGAAAAGTACACAGACCGTTGTAATCGGGCGAGTTTCTGCTTTCAGATGCAACAGAAATTTCGCGGATTGGTCAATCCGTTCGCGAGATATGGCAATTTGGATGTAACAAACGTTTAAGAAACTCAAAATTTTCGCAGTTCTGATGCTCGAAACGAATAACCAGAACGGCCTAGGGGAAAAGTACGCATACAGTTGTAATCGGACGAGTTTCTACTTTCAGATGCAACAGAAATTTTGCGGATTGGTCGATCCGTTCGCGAGATATGGCAGTTTGGAGGTAAGAAACGGTTGAGAAACTCAAAATTTTCACAGTCCTGATGCTCGAAACGAATAACTAGAACGGCCTAGGGGAATAGTACACATACCGTTGTAATCGGGCGAGTTTCTACTTTCAGATGCAACAAAAATTTTGCGGATTGGTCAATCCGTTCGCGAGATATGTGAGTTTGGAGGTAACAAACGCTTGAGAAACTCAAAATTATCGCAGTTCTGATGCTCGACAAGCATAACTAGAACGGCAAGGGGAAAAGTACGCATACCGTTGTAATCGGGCGAGTTTCTACTTTCAGATGCAACAGAAATTTTGCGAATTGATCAATCCGTTCGCGAGATATGGCAGTTTGGATGTAAGAAACGGATGAGAAACTCAAAATTTTCGCAGTTCTGATGCTCGACAAGCATAACTAGAACGGCCTAGGGGAAAAGTACGCATACTGTTGTAATCGGGCGAGTCTCTACTTTCAGATGCAACAGAAATTTTGAGGATTGGTCTATCCGTTCGCGAGATATGGCAGTTTGGATGTAAGAAACGGATGAGAAACTCAAAATTTTCGCAGATCTGATGCTCGAAACGGATAACTAGAACGGCCTAGCGGAAAAGTACGCATACCGTTGTAATCGGGCGAGTTTCTACTTTCAGATGCAACAGAAATTTTGCGGATTGGTCAATCCGTTCGCGAGATATGGGAGTTTGGAGGTAAGAAACGCTTGAGAAACTCAAAATTGTCGCAGTTCTGATGCTCGACAAGCATAACGAGAACGGCCTAGGGGAAAAGTACGCATACCGTTGTAATCGGGCGAGTTTCTACTTTCAGATGCAACAAAAATTTTGCGGATTGGTCAATCCGTTCGCGAGATATGGCAGTTTGGAGGTAAGAAACGCTTGAGAAACTCAAAATTTTCGCAGTTCTGATGCTCGACAAGCATAACTAGAACGGCCTAGGGGAAAAGTACGCATACTGTTGTAATCGGGCGAGTTTCTACTTTCAGATGCAACAGAAATTTTGCGGATTCGTCGATCCGTTCGCGAGATATGGCAGCTTGGAGGTAAGAAACGGTTGAGAAACTCAAAATTTTCGCAGTTCTGATGCTCGAAACGGATAACTAGAACGGCCTAGGGGAAAAGTACGCATACCGTTGTAATCGGGCGAGTTTCTACTTTCAGATGCAACAGAAATTTTGCGGATTCGTCGATCCGTTCGCGAGATATGGCAGTTTGGAGGTAAGAAACGGTTGTGAAACTAAAAATTTTCGCAGTTCTGATGCTCGAAACGAATAACTAGAACGGCTTAGGGGAAAATTACGCATACCGTTGTAATCGGGCGAGTTTCTACTTTCAGATGCCACAGAAATTTTGCGGATTGGTCAATCCGTTCGCGCGATATGGGAGTTTGGAGGTAAGAAACGCTTGAGAAACTCAAAATTATCGCAGTTCTGATGCTCGAAACGGATAACTAGAACGGCCTAGGGGAAAAGTACGCATACCGTTGTAATCGGGCGAGTTTCTACTTTCAGATGCAACAGAAATTTTGCGGATTCGTCGAACCGTTCGCGAGATATGGCAGTTTGGAGGTAAGAAACGGTTGTGAAACTCAAAATTTTCGCAGTTCTGATGCTCGAAACGAATAACTAGAACGGCCTAGGGGAAAATTACGCATACCGTTGTAATCGGGCGAGTTTCTACTTTCAGATGCAACAGAAATTTTGCGGATTGGTCAATCCGTTCGCGAGATATGGGAGTTTGGAGGTAAGAAACGCTTGAGAAACTCAAAATTGTCGCAGTTCTGATGCTCGACAAGCATAACGAGAACGGCCTAGGGGAAAAGTACGCATACCGTTGTAATCGGGCGAGTTTCTACTTTCAGATGCAACAAAAATTTTGCGGATTGGTCAATCCGTTCGCGAGATATGGCAGTTTGGAGGTAAGAAACGCTTGAGAAACTCAAAATTTTCGCAGTTCTGATGCTCGACAAGCATAACTAGAACGGCCTAGGGGAAAAGTACGCATACTGTTGTAATCGGGCGAGTTTCTACTTTCAGATGCAACAGAAATTTTGCGGATTCGTCGATCCGTTCGCGAGATATGGCAGCTTGGAGGTAAGAAACGGTTGAGAAACTCAAAATTTTCGCAGTTCTGATGCTCGAAACGGATAACTAGAACGGCCTAGGGGAAAAGTACGCATACCGTTGTAATCGGGCGAGTTTCTACTTTCAGATGCAACAGAAATTTTGCGGATTCGTCGATCCGTTCGCGAGATATGGCAGTTTGGAGGTAAGAAACGGTTGTGAAACTAAAAATTTTCGCAGTTCTGATGCTCGAAACGAATAACTAGAACGGCTTAGGGGAAAATTACGCATACCGTTGTAATCGGGCGAGTTTCTACTTTCAGATGCAACAGAAATTTTGCGGATTGGTCAATCCGTTCGCGAGATATGGCAGTTTGGAGATAACAAACGTTTGAGAAACTCAAAATTTTCGCAGTTCGGATGCTCGAAACGAATAACTAGAACGGCCTAGGGGAAAAGTACACATACCGTTGTAATCGGGCGAGTTTCTACTTTCAGATGCAACAAAAATTTTGCGGATTGGTCAATCCGTTCGCGAGATATGGCAGTTTGGAGGTAAGAAACGCTTGAGAAACTCAAAATTTTCGCAGTTCTGATGCTCGACAAGCATAACTAGAACGGCCTAGGGGAAAAGCACGCATACTGTTGTAATCGGGCGAGTCTCTACTTTCAGATGCAACAGAAATTTTGAGGATTGGTCTGTCCGTTCGCGAGATATGGCAGTTTGGAGGTAAGAAACGGATGAGAAACTCAAAATTTTCGCAGTTCTGATGCTCGAAACGAATAACTGGAACGGCCTAGGGGAAAAGTACACAGACCGTTGTAATCGGGCGAGTTTCTGCTTTCAGATGCAACAGAAATTTCGCGGATTGGTCAATCCGTTCGCGAGATATGGCAATTTGGATGTAACAAACGTTTAAGAAACTCAAAATTTTCGCAGTTCTGATGCTCGAAACGAATAACCAGAACGGCCTAGGGGAAAAGTACGCATACAGTTGTAATCGGACGAGTTTCTACTTTCAGATGCAACAGAAATTTTGCGGATTGGTCGATCCGTTCGCGAGATATGGCAGTTTGGAGGTAAGAAACGGTTGAGAAACTCAAAATTTTCACAGTCCTGATGCTCGAAACGAATAACTAGAACGGCCTAGGGGAATAGTACACATACCGTTGTAATCGGGCGAGTTTCTACTTTCAGATGCAACAAAAATTTTGCGGATTGGTCAATCCGTTCGCGAGATATGTGAGTTTGGAGGTAACAAACGCTTGAGAAACTCAAAATTATCGCAGTTCTGATGCTCGACAAGCATAACTAGAACGGCAAGGGGAAAAGTACGCATACCGTTGTAATCGGGCGAGTTTCTACTTTCAGATGCAACAAAAATTTTGCGGATTGGTCAATCCGTTCGCGAGATATGTGAGTTTGGAGGTAACAAACGCTTGAGAAACTCAAAATTATCGCAGTTCTGATGCTCGACAAGCATAACTAGAACGGCAAGGGGAAAAGTACGCATACCGTTGTAATCGGGCGAGTTTCTACTTTCAGATGCAACAGAAATTTTGCGAATTGATCAATCCGTTCGCGAGATATGGCAGTTTGGATGTAAGAAACGGATGAGAAACTCAAAATTTTCGCAGTTCTGATGCTCGACAAGCATAACTAGAACGGCCTAGGGGAAAATTACGCATACCGTTGTAATCGGGCGAGTTTCTACTTTCAGATGCAACAGAAATTTTGCGGATTGGTCAATCCGTTCGCGAGATATGGGAGTTTGGAGGTAAGAAACGCTTGAGAAACTCAAAATTGTCGCAGTTCTGATGCTCGACAAGCATAACGAGAACGGCCTAGGGGAAAAGTACGCATACCGTTGTAATCGGGCGAGTTTCTACTTTCAGATGCAACAAAAATTTTGCGGATTGGTCAATCCGTTCGCGAGATATGGCAGTTTGGAGGTAAGAAACGCTTGAGAAACTCAAAATTTTCGCAGTTCTGATGCTCGACAAGCATAACTAGAACGGCCTAGGGGAAAAGTACGCATACTGTTGTAATCGGGCGAGTTTCTACTTTCAGATGCAACAGAAATTTTGCGGATTCGTCGATCCGTTCGCGAGATATGGCAGCTTGGAGGTAAGAAACGGTTGAGAAACTCAAAATTTTCGCAGTTCTGATGCTCGAAACGGATAACTAGAACGGCCTAGGGGAAAAGTACGCATACCGTTGTAATCGGGCGAGTTTCTACTTTCAGATGCAACAGAAATTTTGCGGATTCGTCGATCCGTTCGCGAGATATGGCAGTTTGGAGGTAAGAAACGGTTGTGAAACTAAAAATTTTCGCAGTTCTGATGCTCGAAACGAATAACTAGAACGGCTTAGGGGAAAATTACGCATACCGTTGTAATCGGGCGAGTTTCTACTTTCAGATGCAACAGAAATTTTGCGGATTGGTCAATCCGTTCGCGAGATATGGCAGTTTGGAGATAACAAACGTTTGAGAAACTCAAAATTTTCGCAGTTCGGATGCTCGAAACGAATAACTAGAACGGCCTAGGGGAAAAGTACACATACCGTTGTAATCGGGCGAGTTTCTACTTTCAGATGCAACAAAAATTTTGCGGATTGGTCAATCCGTTCGCGAGATATGGCAGTTTGGAGGTAAGAAACGCTTGAGAAACTCAAAATTTTCGCAGTTCTGATGCTCGACAAGCATAACTAGAACGGCCTAGGGGAAAAGCACGCATACTGTTGTAATCGGGCGAGTCTCTACTTTCAGATGCAACAGAAATTTTGAGGATTGGTCTGTCCGTTCGCGAGATATGGCAGTTTGGAGGTAAGAAACGGATGAGAAACTCAAAATTTTCGCAGTTCTGATGCTCGAAACGAATAACTGGAACGGCCTAGGGGAAAAGTACACAGACCGTTGTAATCGGGCGAGTTTCTGCTTTCAGATGCAACAGAAATTTCGCGGATTGGTCAATCCGTTCGCGAGATATGGCAATTTGGATGTAACAAACGTTTAAGAAACTCAAAATTTTCGCAGTTCTGATGCTCGAAACGAATAACCAGAACGGCCTAGGGGAAAAGTACGCATACAGTTGTAATCGGACGAGTTTCTACTTTCAGATGCAACAGAAATTTTGCGGATTGGTCGATCCGTTCGCGAGATATGGCAGTTTGGAGGTAAGAAACGGTTGAGAAACTCAAAATTTTCACAGTCCTGATGCTCGAAACGAATAACTAGAACGGCCTAGGGGAATAGTACACATACCGTTGTAATCGGGCGAGTTTCTACTTTCAGATGCAACAAAAATTTTGCGGATTGGTCAATCCGTTCGCGAGATATGTGAGTTTGGAGGTAACAAACGCTTGAGAAACTCAAAATTATCGCAGTTCTGATGCTCGACAAGCATAACTAGAACGGCAAGGGGAAAAGTACGCATACCGTTGTAATCGGGCGAGTTTCTACTTTCAGATGCAACAGAAATTTTGCGAATTGATCAATCCGTTCGCGAGATATGGCAGTTTGGATGTAAGAAACGGATGAGAAACTCAAAATTTTCGCAGTTCTGATGCTCGACAAGCATAACTAGAACGGCCTAGGGGAAAAGTACGCATACTGTTGTAATCGGGCGAGTCTCTACTTTCAGATGCAACAGAAATTTTGAGGATTGGTCTATCCGTTCGCGAGATATGGCAGTTTGGATGTAAGAAACGGATGAGAAACTCAAAATTTTCGCAGATCTGATGCTCGAAACGGATAACTAGAACGGCCTAGCGGAAAAGTACGCATACCGTTGTAATCGGGCGAGTTTCTACTTTCAGATGCAACAGAAATTTTGCGGATTCGTCGATCCGTTCGCGAGATATGGCAGTTTCGAGGTAAGAAACGGTTGAGAAACTCAAAATTTTCGCAGTTCTGATGCTCGAAACGGATAACTAGAACGGCCTAGGGGAAAAGTACGCATACCGTTGTAATCGGGCGAGTTTCTACTTTCAGATGCAACAGAAATTTTGCGGATTCGTCGATCCGTTCGCGAGATATGGCAGTTTGGATGTAAGAAACGGTTGAGAAACTCAAAATTTTCGCAGTTCTGATGCTCGAAACGAATAACTAGAACGGCCTAGGGGAAAATTACGCATACCGTTGTAATCGGGCGAGTTTCTACTTTCAGATGCAACAGAAATTTTGCGGATTGGTCAATCCGTTCGCGAGATATGGGAGTTTGCAGGTAAGAAACGCTTGAGAAACTCAAAATTATCGCAGTTCTGATGCTCGACAAGCATAACTAGAACGGCCTAGGGGAAAAGTACGCATACCGTTGTAATCGAGCGAGTTTCTACTTTCAGATGCAACAGAAATTTTGCGAATTGATCAATCCGTTCGCGAGATATGGCAGTTTGGATGTAAGAAACGGATGAGAAACTCAAAATTTTCGCAGTTCTGATGCTCGACAAGCATAACTAGAACGGCCTAGGGGAAAAGTACGCATACTGTTGTAATCGGGCGAGTCTCTACTTTCAGATGCAACAGAAATTTTGAGGATTGGTCTATCCGTTCGCGAGATATGGCAGTTTGGATGTAAGAAACGGATGAGAAACTCAAAATTTTCGCAGATCTGATGCTCGAAACGGATAACTAGAACGGCCTAGCGGAAAAGTACGCATACCGTTGTAATCGGGCGAGTTTCTACTTTCAGATGCAACAGAAATTTTGCGGATTCGTCGATCCGTTCGCGAGATATGGCAGTTTGGAGGTAAGAAACGGTTGAGAAACTCAAAATTTTCGCAGTTCTGATGCTCGAAACGGATAACTAGAACGGCCTAGGGGAAAAGTACGCATACCGTTGTAATCGGGCGAGTTTCTACTTTCAGATGCAACAGAAATTTTGCGGATTCGTCGATCCGTTCGCGAGATATGGCAGTTTGGATGTAAGAAACGGTTGAGAAACTCAAAATTTTCGCAGTTCTGATGCTCGAAACGAATAACTAGAACGGCCTAGGGGAAAATTACGCATACCGTTGTAATCGGGCGAGTTTCTACTTTCAGATGCAACAGAAATTTTGCGGATTGGTCAATCCGTTCGCGAGATATGGGAGTTTGCAGGTAAGAAACGCTTGAGAAACTCAAAATTATCGCAGTTCTGATGCTCGACAAGCATAACTAGAACGGCCTAGGGGAAAAGTACGCATACCGTTGTAATCGGGCGAGTTTCTACTTTCAGATGCAACAGAAATTTTGTGAATTGATCAATCCGTTCGCGAGATATGGCAGTTTGGATGTAAGAAACGGATGAGAAACTCAAAATTTTCGCAGTTCTGATGCTCGACAAGCATAACTAGAACGGCCTAGGGGAAAAGTACGCATACTGTTGTAATCGGGCGAGTCTCTACTTTCAGATGCAACAGAAATTTTGAGGATTGGTCTATCCGTTCGCGAGATATGGCAGTTTGGATGTAAGAAACGGATGAGAAACTCAAAATTTTCGCAGATCTGATGCTCGAAACGGATAACTAGAACGGCCTAGCGGAAAAGTACGCATACCGTTGTAATCGGGCGAGTTTCTACTTTCAGATGCAACAGAAATTTTGCGGATTCGTCGATCCGTTCGCGAGATATGGCAGTTTGGAGGTAAGAAACGGTTGAGAAACTCAAAATTTTCGCAGTTCTGATGCTCGAAACGGATAACTAGAACGGCCTAGGGGAAAAGTACGCATACCGTTGTAATCGGGCGAGTTTCTACTTTCAGATGCAACAGAAATTTTGCGGATTCGTCGATCCGTTCGCGAGATATGGCAGTTTGGATGTAAGAAACGGTTGAGAAACTCAAAATTTTCGCAGTTCTGATGCTCGAAACGAATAACTAGAACGGCCTAGGGGAAAATTACGCATACCGTTGTAATCGGGCGAGTTTCTACTTTCAGATGCAACAGAAATTTTGCGGATTGGTCAATCCGTTCGCGAGATATGGGAGTTTGCAGGTAAGAAACGCTTGAGAAACTCAAAATTATCGCAGTTCTGATGCTCGACAAGCATAACTAGAACGGCCTAGGGGAAAAGTACGCATACCGTTGTAATCGGGCGAGTTTCTACTTTCAGATGCAACAGAAATTTTGCGAATTGATCAATCCGTTCGCGAGATATGGCAGTTTGGATGTAAGAAACGGATGAGAAACTCAAAATTTTCGCAGTTCTGATGCTCGACAAGCATAACTAGAACGGCCTAGGGGAAAAGTACGCATACTGTTGTAATCGGGCGAGTCTCTACTTTCAGATGCAACAGAAATTTTGAGGATTGGTCTATCCGTTCGCGAGATATGGCAGTTTGGATGTAAGAAACGGATGAGAAACTCAAAATTTTCGCAGTTCTGATGCTCGAAACGGATAACTAGAACGGCCTAGGGGAAAAGTACGCATACCGTTGTAATCGGGCGAGTTTCTACTTTCAGATGCAACAGAAATTTTGCGGATTGGTCAATCCGTTCGCGAGATATGGCAGTTTGGAGATAACAAACGTTTGAGAAACTCAAAATTTTCGCAGTTCGGATGCTCGAAACGAATAACTAGAACGGCCTAGGGGAAAAGTACGCATACCGTTGTAATCGGGCGAGTTTCTACTTTCAGATGCAACAGAAATTTTGAGGATTGGTCAATCCGTTCGCGAGATATGGCAGTTTGGAGGTAAGAAACGCTTGAGAAACTCAAAATTTTCGCAGTTCTGATGCTCGACAAGCATAACTAGAACGGCTTAGTGGAAAAGTACGCATACTGTTGTAATCGGGCGAGTCTCTACTTTCAGATGCAACAGAAATTTTGAGGACTGGTCTATCCGTTCGCGAGATATGGCAGTTTGGAGGTAAGAAACGGATGAGAAACTCAAAAGTTTCGCAGTTCTGATGCTCGACAAGCATAACTAGAACGGCCTAGGGGAAAAGTACGCATACTGTTGTAATCGGGCGAGTTTCTGCTTTCAGATGCAACAGAAATTTTGCGGATTGGTCTATCCATTCGCGAGATATGGCAGTTTGGAGGTAAGAAACGGATGAGAAACTCAAAAGTTTCGCAGTTCTGATGCTCGACAAGCATAACTAGAACGGCCTAGGGGAAAAGTACGCATACTGTTGTAATCGTGCGAGTCTCTACTTTCAGATGCAACAGAAATTTTGAGGATTGGTCTATCCGTTCGCGAGATATGGCAGTTTGGAGGTAAGAAACGGTTGAGAAACTCAAAATTTTCGCAGTTCTGATGCTCGAAACGAATAACTAGAACGGCCTAGGGGAAAAGTACGCATACCGTTGTAATCGGACGAGTTTCTACTTTCAGATGCAACTGAAATTTTGCGGATTGGTCGATCCGTTCGCGAGATATGGCAGTTTGGAGGTAAGAAACGCTTCAGAAACTCAAAAGTTTCGCAGTTCTGATGCTCGACAAGCATAACTAGAACGGCCTAGGGGAAAAGTACGCAAACTGTTGTAATCGGGCGAGTCTCTACTTTCAGATGCAACAGAAATTTTGAGGATTGGTCTATCCGTTCGCGAGATATGGCAGTTTGGAGGTAACAAACGTTTGAGAAACTCAAAATTTTCGCATTTCTGATGCTCGAAACGGATAACTAGAACGGCCTAGCGGAAAAGTACGCCTACCGTTGTAATCGGGCGAGTTTCTACTTTCAGATGCAACAGAAATTTTGCGGATTCGTCGATCCGTTCGCGAGATATGGCAGTTTGGAGGTAAGAAACGGTTGAGAAACTCAAAATTTTCACAGTTCTGATGCTCGAAACGGATAACTAGAACGGCCTAGGGGAAAAGTACGCATACCGTTGTAATCGGGCGAGTTTCTACTTTCAGATGCAACAGAAATTTTGCGGATTCGTCGATCCGTTCGCGAGATATGGCAGTTTGGAGGTAAGAAACGGTTGAGAAACTCAAAATTTTCGCAGTTCTGATGCTCGAAACGAATAACTAGAACGGCCTAGGGGAAAATTACGCATACCGTTGTAATCGGGCGAGTTTCTACTTTCAGATGCAACAGAAATTTTGAGGATTGGTCTATCCGTTCGCGAGATATGGCTGTTTGGAGGTAACAAACGTTTGAGAAACTCAAAATTTTCGCAGTTCTGATGCTCGAAACGGATAACTAGAACGGCCTAGCGGAAAAGTACGCCTACCGTTGTAATCGGGCGAGTTTCTACTTTCAGATGCAACAGAAATTTTGCGGATTCGTCGATCCGTTCGCGAGATATGGCAGTTTGGAGGTAAGAAACGGTTGAGAAACTCAAAATTTTCGCAGTTCTGATGCTCGAAACGGATAACTAGAACGGCCTAGGGGAAAAGTACGCATACCGTTGTAATCGGGCGAGTTTCTACTTTCAGATGCAACAGAAATTTTGCGGATTCGTCGATCCGTTCGCGAGATATGGCAGTTTGGAGGTAAGAAACGGTTGAGAAACTCAAAATTTTCGCAGTTCTGATGCTCGAAACGAATAACTAGAACGGCCTAGGGGAAAATTACGCATACCGTTGTAATCGGGCGAGTTTCTACTTTCAGATGCAACAGAAATTTTGAGGATTGGTCAATCCGTTCACGAGATATTGCAGTTTGGAGGTAAGAAACGCTTGAGAAACTCAAAATTTTCGCAGTTCTGATGCTCGACAAGCATAACAAGAACGGCCTAGGGGAAAAGTACGCATACTGTTGTAATCGGGCGAGTCTCTACTTTCAGATGCAACAGAAATTTTGAGGATTGGTCTATCCGTTCGCGAGATATGGCAGTTTGGAGGTAAGAAACGGATGAGAAACTCAAAATTTTCGCAGTTCTGATGCTCGAAACGAATGACTGGAACGGCCTAGGGTAAAAGTACACAGACCGTTGTAATCGGGCGAGGTTCTGCTTTCAGATGCAACAGAAATTTTGCGGATTGGTCAATCCGTTCGCGAGATATGGCAATTTGGATGTAACAAACGTTTAAGAAACTCAAAATTTTCGCAGTTCTGATGCTCGAAACGAATAACTAGAACGGCCTAGGGGAAAAGTACGCATGCCGTTGTAATCGGACGAGTTTCTACTTTCAGATGCAACAGAAATTTTGCGGATTGGTCGATCCGTTCGCGAGATATGGCAGTTTGGAGGTAAGAAACGGTTGAGAAACTCAAAATTTTCACAGTCCTGACGCTCGAAACGAATAACTAGAACGGCCTAGGGGAATAGTACACATACCGTTGTAATCGGGCGAGTTTCTACTTTCAGATGCAACAAAAATTTTCCGGATTGGTCAATCCGTTCGCGAGATATGGCAGTTTGGAGGTAAGAAACGCTTGAGAAACTCAAAAGTTTCGCAGTTCTGATGCTCGACAAGCATAACTAGAACGGTCTAGGGGAAAAGTACGCATACTGTTGTAACCGGGCGAGTCTCTACTTTCAGATGCAACAGAAATTTTGAGGATTGATCTATCCGTTCGCGAGATATGGCAGTTTGGAGGTAACAAACGTTTGAGAAACTCAAAATTTTCGCAGTTCTGATGCTCGAAACGGATAACTAGAACGGCCTAGCGGAAAAGTACGCCTACCGTTGTAATCGGGCGAGTTTCTACTTTCAGATGCAACAGAAATTTTGCGGATTCGTCGATCCGTTCGCGAGATATGGCAGTTTGGAGGTAAGAAACGGTTGAGAAACTCAAAATTTTCGCAGTTCTGATGCTCGAAACGGATAACTAGAACGGCCTAGGGGAAAAGTACGCATACCGTTGTAATCGGGCGAGTTTCTACTTTCAGATGCAACAGAAATTTTGCGGATTCGTCGATCCGTTCGCGAGATATGGCAGTTTGGAGGTAAGAAACGGTTGAGAAACTCAAAATTTTCGCAGTTCTGATGCTCGAAACGAATAACTAGAACGGCCTAGGGGAAAATTACGCATACCGTTGTAATCGGGCGAGTTTCTACTTTCAGATGCAACAGAAATTTTGAGGATTGGTCAATCCGTTCACGAGATATTGCAGTTTGGAGGTAAGAAACGCTTGAGAAACTCAAAATTTTCGCAGTTCTGATGCTCGACAAGCATAACAAGAACGGCCTAGGGGAAAAGTACGCATACTGTTGTAATCGGGCGAGTCTCTACTTTCAGATGCAACAGAAATTTTGAGGATTGGTCTATCCGTTCGCGAGATATGGCAGTTTGGAGGTAAGAAACGGATGAGAAACTCAAAATTTTCGCAGTTCTGATGCTCGATACGAATGACTGGAACGGCCTAGGGTAAAAGTACACAGACCGTTGTAATCGGGCGAGGTTCTGCTTTCAGATGCAACAGAAATTTTGCGGATTGGTCAATCCGTTCGCGAGATATGGCAATTTGGATGTAACAAACGTTTCAGAAACTCAAAATTTTCGCAGTTCTGATGCTCGAAACGAATAACTAGAACGGCCTAGGGGAAAAGTACGCATGCCGTTGTAATCGGACGAGTTTCTACTTTCAGATGCAACAGAAATTTTGCGGATTGGTCGATCCGTTCGCGAGATATGGCAGTTTGGAGGTAAGAAACGGTTGAGAAACTCAAAATTTTCACAGTCCTGACGCTCGAAACGAATAACTAGAACGGCCTAGGGGAATAGTACACATACCCTTGTAATCGGGCGAGTTTCTACTTTCAGATGCAACAAAAATTTTCCGGATTGGTCAATCCGTTCGCGAGATATGGCAGTTTGGTGGTAAGAAACGCTTGAGAAACTCAAAAGTTTCGCAGTTCTGATGCTCGACAAGCATAACTAGAACGGTCTAGGGGAAAAGTACGCATACTGTTGTAACCGGGCGAGTCTCTACTTTCAGATGCAACAGAAATTTTGAGGATTGATCTATCCGTTCGCGAGATATGGCAGTTTGGAGGTAACAAACGTTTGAGAAACTCAAAATTTTCGCAGTTCTGATGCTCGAAACGGATAACTAGAACGGCCTAGCGGAAAAGTACGCCTACCGTTGTAATCGGGCGAGTTTCTACTTTCAGATGCAACAGAAATTTTGCGGATTCGTCGATCCGTTCGCGAGATATGGCAGTTTGGAGGTAAGAAACGGTTGAGAAACTCAAAATTTTCGCAGTTCTGATGCTCGAAACGGATAACTAGAACGGCCTAGGGGAAAAGTACGCATACCGTTGTAATCGGGCGAGTTTCTACTTTCAGATGCAACAGAAATTTTGCGGATTGGTCAATCCGTTCGCGAGATATGGGAGTTTGCAGGTAAGAAACGCTTGAGAAACTCAAAATTATCGCAGTTCTGATGCTCGACAAGCATAACTAGAACGGCCTAGGGGAAAAGTACGCATACCGTTGTAATCGGGCGAGTTTCTACTTTCAGATGCAACAGAAATTTTGCGAATTGATCAATCTGTTCGCGAGATATGGCAGTTTGGATGTAAGAAACGGATGAGAAACTCAAAATTTTCGCAGTTCTGATGCTCGACAAGCATAACTAGAACGGCCTAGGGGAAAAGTACGCAAACTGTTGTAATCGGGCGAGTCTCTACTTTCAGATGCAACAGAAATTTTGAGGATTGGTCTATCCGTTCGCGAGATATGGCAGTTTGGATGTAAGAAACGGATGAGAAACTCAAAATTTTCGCAGATCTGATGCTCGAAACGGATAACTAGAACGGCCTAGCGGAAAAGTACGCATACCGTTGTAATCGGGCGAGTTTCTACTTTCAGATGCAACAGAAATTTTGCGGATTCGTCGATCCGTTCGCGAGATATGGCAGTTTGGAGGTAAGAAACGGTTGAGAAACTCAAAATTTTCACAGTCCTGACGCTCGAAACGAATAACTAGAACGGCCTAGGGGAATAGTACACATACCGTTGTAATCGGGCGAGTTTCTACTTTCAGATGCAACAAAAATTTTCCGGATTGGTCAATCCGTTCGCGAGATATGGCAGTTTGGAGGTAAGAAACGCTTGAGAAACTCAAAAGTTTCGCAGTTCTGATGCTCGAAACGAATAACTAGAACGGCCTAGGGGAAAATTACGCATACCGTTGTAATCGGGCGAGTTTCTACTTTCAGATGCAACAGAAATTTTGCGGATTGGTCAATCCGTTCGCGAGATATGGGAGTTTGCAGGTAAGAAACGCTTGAGAAACTCAAAATTATCGCAGTTCTGATGCTCGACAAGCATAACTAGAACGGCCTAGGGGAAAAGTACGCATACCGTTGTAATCGGGCGAGTTTCTACTTTCAGATGCTACAGAAATTTTGCGAATTGATCAATCCGTTCGCGAGATATGGCAGTTTGGATGTAAGAAACGGATGAGAAACTCAAAATTTTCGCAGTTCTGATGCTCGACAAGCATAACTAGAACGGCCTAGGGGAAAAGTACGCATACTGTTGTAATCGGGCGAGTCTCTACTTTCAGATGCAACAGAAATTTTGAGGATTGGTCTATCCGTTCGCGAGATATGGCAGTTTGGATGTAAGAAACGGATGAGAAACTCAAAATTTTCGCAGTTCTGATGCTCGAAACGGATAACTAGAACGGCCTAGGGGAAAAGTACGCATACCGTTGTAATCGGGCGAGTTTCTACTTTCAGATGCAACAGAAATTTTGCGGATTGGTCGATCCGTTCGCGAGATATGGCACTTTGGAGGTAAGAAACGGTTGAGAAACTCAAAATTTTCACAGTCCTGACGCTCGAAACGAATAACTAGAACGGCCTAGGGGAATAGTACACATACCGTTGTAATCGGGCGAGTTTCTACTTTCAGATGCAACAAAAATTTTCCGGATTGGTCAATCCGTTCGCGAGATATGGCAGTTTGGAGGTAAGAAACGCTTGAGAAACTCAAAAGTTTCGCAGTTCTGATGCTCGACAAGCATAACTAGAACGGTCTAGGGGAAAAGTACGCATACTGTTGTAACCGGGCGAGTCTCTACTTTCAGATGCAACAGAAATTTTGAGGATTGATCTATCCGTTCGCGAGATATGGCAGTTTGGAGGTAACAAACGTTTGAGAAACTCAAAATTTTCGCAGTTCTGATGCTCGAAACGGATAACTAGAACGGCCTAGCGGAAAAGTACGCCTACCGTTGTAATCGGGCGAGTTTCTACTTTCAGATGCAACAGAAATTTTGCGGATTCGTCGATCCGTTCGCGAGATATGGCAGTTTGGAGGTAAGAAACGGTTGAGAAACTCAAAATTTTCGCAGTTCTGATGCTCGAAACGGATAACTAGAACGGCCTAGGGGAAAAGTACGCATACCGTTGTAATCGGGCGAGTTTCTACTTTCAGATGCAACAGAAATTTTGCGGATTGGTCAATCCGTTCGCGAGATATGGGAGTTTGCAGGTAAGAAACGCTTGAGAAACTCAAAATTATCGTAGTTCTGATGCTCGACAAGCATAACTAGAACGGCCTAGGGGAAAAGTACGCATACCGTTGTAATCGGGCGAGTTTCTACTTTCAGATGCAACAGAAATTTTGCGAATTGATCAATCCGTTCGCGAGATATGGCAGTTTGGATGTAAGAAACGGATGAGAAACTCAAAATTTTCGCAGTTCTGATGCTCGACAAGCATAACTAGAACGGCCTAGGGGAAAAGTACGCATACTGTTGTAATCGGGCGAGTCTCTACTTTCAGATGCAACAGAAATTTTGAGGATTGGTCTATCCGTTCGCGAGATATGGCAGTTTGGATGTAAGAAACGGATGAGAAACTCAAAATTTTCGCAGTTCTGATGCTCGAAACGGATAACTAGAACGGCCTAGGGGAAAAGTACGCATACCGTTGTAATCGGGCGAGTTTCTACTTTCAGATGCAACAGAAATTTTGCGGATTCGTCGATCCGTTCGCGAGATATGGCAGTTTGGAGGTAAGAAACGGTTGAGAAACTCCAAATTTTCGCAGTTCTGATGCTCGAAACGAATAACTAGAACGGCCTAGGGGAAAATTACGCATACCGTTGTAATCGGGCGAGTTTCTACTTTCAGATGCAACAGAAATTTTGAGGATTGGTCAATCCGTTCGCGAGATATGGCAGTTTGGAGGTAAGAAACGCTAGAGAAACTCAACATTTTCACAGTCCTGATGCTCGAAACGAATAACTAGAACGGCCTAGGGGAATAGTACACATACTGTTGTAATCGGGCGAGTCTCTACTTTCAGATGCAACAGAAATTTTGAGGATTGGTCTATCCGTTCGCGAGATATGGCTGTTTGGAGGTAACAAACGTTTGAGAAACTCAAAATTTTCGCAGTTCTGATGCTCGAAACGGATAACTAGAACGGCCTAGCGGAAAAGTACGCCTACCGTTGTAATCGGGCGAGTTTCTACTTTCAGATGCAACAGAAATTTTGCGGATTCGTCGATCCGTTCGCGAGATATGGCAGTTTGGAGGTAAGAAACGGTTGAGAAGCTCAAAATTTTCGCAGTTCTGATGCTCGAAACGGATAACTAGAACGGCCTAGGGGAAAAGTACGCATACCGTTGTAATCGGGCGAGTTTCTACTTTCAGATGCAACAGAAATTTTGCGGATTCGTCGATCCGTTCGCGAGATATGGCAGTTTGGAGGTAAGAAACGGTTGAGAAACTCAAAATTTTCGCAGTTCTGATGCTCGAAACGAATAACTAGAACGGCCTAGGGGAAAATTACGCATACCGTTGTAATCGGGCGAGTTTCTACTTTCAGATGCAACAGAAATTTTGCGGATTGGTCGATCCGTTCGCGAGATAGGGCAGTTTGGAGGTAAGAAACGGTTGAGAAACTCAAAATTTTCACAGTCCTGACGCTCGAAACGAATAACTAGAACGGCCTAGGGGAATAGTACACATACCGTTGTAATCGGGCGAGTTTCTACTTTCAGATGCAACAAAAATTTTCCGGATTGGTCAATCCGTTCGCGAGATATGGCAGTTTGGAGGTAAGAAACGCTTGAGAAACTCAAAAGTTTCGCAGTTCTGATGCTCGACAAGCATAACTAGAACGGTCTAGGGGAAAAGTACGCATACTGTTGTAACCGGGCGAGTCTCTACTTTCAGATGCAACAGAAATTTTGAGGATTGATCTATCCGTTCGCGAGATATGGCAGTTTGGAGGTAACAAACGTTTGAGAAACTCAAAATTTTCGCAGTTCTGATGCTCGAAACGGATAACTAGAACGGCCTAGCGGAAAAGTACGCCTACCGTTGTAATCGGGCGAGTTTCTACTTTCAGATGCAACAGAAATTTTGCGGATTCGTCGATCCGTTCGCGAGATATGGCAGTTTGGAGGTAAGAAACGGTTGAGAAACTCAAAATTTTCGCAGTTCTGATACTCGAAACGGATAACTAGAACGGCCTAGGGGAAAAGTACGCATACCGTTGTAATCGGGCGAGTTTCTACTTTCAGATGCAACAGAAATTTTGCGGATTCGTCGATCCGTTCGCGAGATATGGCAGTTTGGAGGTAAGAAACGGTTGAGAAACTCAAAATTTTCGCAGTTCTGATGCTCGAAACGAATAACTAGAACGGCCTAGGGGAAAATTACGCATACCGTTGTAATCGGGCGAGTTTCTACTTTCAGATGCAACAGAAATTTTGAGGATTGGTCAATCCGTTCACGAGATATTGCAGTTTGGAAGTAAGAAACGCTTGAGAAACTCAAAATTTTCGCAGTTCTGATGCTCGACAAGCATAACAAGAACGGCCTAGGGGAAAAGTACGCATACTGTTGTAATCGGGCGAGTCTCTACTTTCAGATGCAATAGAAATTTTGAGGATTGGTCTATCCGTTCGCGAGATATGGCAGTTTGGAGGTAAGAAACGGATGAGAAACTCAAAATTTTCGCAGTTCTGATGCTCGAAACGAATGACTGGAACGGCCTAGGGTAAAAGTACACAGACCGTTGTAATCGGGCGAGGTTCTGCTTTCAGATGCAACAGAAATTTTGCGGATTGGTCAATCCGTTCGCGAGATATGGCAATTTGGATGTAACAAACGTTTAAGAAACTCAAAATTTTCGCAGTTCTGATGCTCGAAACGAATAACTAGAACGGCCTAGGGGAAAAGTACGCATGCCGTTGTAATCGGACGAGTTTCTACTTTCAGATGCAACAGAAATTTTGCGGATTGGTCGATCCGTTCGCGAGATATTGCAGTTTGGAGGTAAGAAACGGTTGAGAAACTCAAAATTTTCACAGTCCTGATGCTCGAAACGAATAACTAGAACGGCCTAGGGGAATAGTACACATACCGTTGTAATCGGGCGAGTTTCTACTTTCAGATGCAACATAAATTTTGCGGATTGGTCAATCCGTTCGCGAGATATGGCAGTTTGGAGGTAAGAAACGCTTGAGAAACTCAAAAGTTTCGCAGTTCTGATGCTCGACAAGCATAACTAGAACGGCCTAGGGGAAAAGTACGCATACTGTTGTAATCGGGCGAGTCTCTACTTTCAGATGCAACAGAAATTTTGAGAATTGGTCTATCCGTTCGCGAGATATGGCAGTTTGGAGGTAACGAACGTTTGAGAAACTCAAAATTTTCGCAGTTCTGATGCTCGAAACGGATAACTAGAACGGCCTAGCGGAAAAGTACGCCTACCGTTGTAATCGGGCGAGTTTCTACTTTCAGATGCAACAGAAATTTTGCGGATTCGTGGATCCGTTCGCGAGATATGGCAGTTTGGAGGTAAGAAACGGTTGAGAAACTCAAAATTTTCGCAGTTCTGATGCTCGAAACGGATAACTAGAACGGCCTAGGGGAAAAGTACGCATACCGTTGTAATCGGGCGAGTTTCTACTTTCAGATGCAACAGACATTTTGCGGATTGGTCAATCCGTTCACGAGATATTGCAGTTTGGAAGTAAGAAACGCTTGAGAAACTCAAAATTTTCGCAGTTCTGATGCTCGACAAGCATAACAAGAACGGCCTAGGGGAAAAGTACGCATACTGTTGTAATCGGGCGAGTCTCTACTTTCAGATGCAATAGAAATTTTGAGGATTGGTCTATCCGTTCGCGAGATATGGCAGTTTGGAGGTAAGAAACGGATGAGAAACTCAAAATTTTCGCAGTTCTGATGCTCGAAACGAATGACTGGAACGGCCTAGGGTAAAAGTACACAGACCGTTGTAATCGGGCGAGGTTCTGCTTTCAGATGCAACAGAAATTTTGCGGATTGGTCAATCCGTTCGCGAGATATGGCAATTTGGATGTAACAAACGTTTAAGAAACTCAAAATTTTCGCAGTTCTGATGCTCGAAACGAATAACTAGAACGGCCTAGGGGAAAAGTACGCATGCCGTTGTAATCGGACGAGTTTCTACTTTCAGATGCAACAGAAATTTTGCGGATTGGTCGATCCGTTCGCGAGATATTGCAGTTTGGAGGTAAGAAACGGTTGAGAAACTCAAAATTTTCACAGTCCTGATGCTCGAAACGAATAACTAGAACGGCCTAGGGGAATAGTACACATACCGTTGTAATCGGGCGAGTTTCTACTTTCAGATGCAACATAAATTTTGCGGATTGGTCAATCCGTTCGCGAGATATGGCAGTTTGGAGGTAAGAAACGCTTGAGAAACTCAAAAGTTTCGCAGTTCTGATGCTCGACAAGCATAACTAGAACGGCCTAGGGGAAAAGTACGCATACTGTTGTAATCGGGCGAGTCTCTACTTTCAGATGCAACAGAAATTTTGAGAATTGGTCTATCCGTTCGCGAGATATGGCAGTTTGGAGGTAACGAACGTTTGAGAAACTCAAAATTTTCGCAGTTCTGATGCTCGAAACGGATAACTAGAACGGCCTAGCGGAAAAGTACGCCTACCGTTGTAATCGGGCGAGTTTCTACTTTCAGATGCAACAGAAATTTTGCGGATTCGTGGATCCGTTCGCGAGATATGGCAGTTTGGAGGTAAGAAACGGTTGAGAAACTCAAAATTTTCGCAGTTCTGATGCTCGAAACGGATAACTAGAACGGCCTAGGGGAAAAGTACGCATACCGTTGTAATCGGGCGAGTTTCTACTTTCAGATGCAACAGACATTTTGCGGATTCGTCGATCCGTTCGCGAGATATGGCAGTTTGGAGGTAAGAAACGGTTGAGAAACTCAAAATTTTCGCAGTTCTGATGCTCGACAAGCATAACTAGAACGGCCTAGGGGAAAAGTACGCATACTGTTGTAATCGGGCGAGTCTCTACTTTCAGATGCAACAGAAATTTTGAGGATTGGTCTATCCGTTCGCGAGATATGGCAGTTTGGAGGTAAGAAACGGATGAGAAACTCAAAATTTTCGCTGTTCTGATGCTCGAAACGAATGACTGGAACGGCCTAGGTGAAAAGTACGCATACCGTTGTAATCGGGCGAGTTTCTGCTTTCAGATGCAACAGAAATTTTGCGGATTGGTCAATCCGTTCGCGAGATATGGCAATTTGGATGTAACAAACGTTTAAGAAACTCAAAATTTTCGCAGTTCTGATGCTCGAAACGAATAACTAGAACGGCCTAGGGGAAAAGTACGCATGCCGTTGTAATCGGACGAGTTTCTACTTTCAGATGCAACAGAAATTTTGCGGATTGGTCGATCCGTTCGCGAGATATTGCAGTTTGGAGGTAAGAAACGGTTGAGAAACTCAAAATTTTCACAGTCCTGATGCTCGAAACGAATAACTAGAACGGCCTAGGGGAATAGTACACATACCGTTGTAATCGGGCGAGTTTCTACTTTCAGATGCAACATAAATTTTGCGGATTGGTCAATCCGTTCGCGAGATATGGCAGTTTGGAGGTAAGAAACGCTTGAGAAACTCAAAAGTTTCGCAGTTCTGATGCTCGACAAGCATAACTAGAACGGCCTAGGGGAAAAGTACGCATACTGTTGTAATCGGGCGAGTCTCTACTTTCAGATGCAACAGAAATTTTGAGAATTGGTCTATCCGTTCGCGAGATATGGCAGTTTGGAGGTAACGAACGTTTGAGAAACTCAAAATTTTCGCAGTTCTGATGCTCGAAACGGATAACTAGAACGGCCTAGCGGAAAAGTACGCCTACCGTTGTAATCGGGCGAGTTTCTACTTTCAGATGCAACAGAAATTTTGCGGATTCGTGGATCCGTTCGCGAGATATGGCAGTTTGGAGGTAAGAAACGGTTGAGAAACTCAAAATTTTCGCAGTTCTGATGCTCGAAACGGATAACTAGAACGGCCTAGGGGAAAAGTACGCATACCGTTGTAATCGGGCGAGTTTCTACTTTCAGATGCAACAGACATTTTGCGGATTCGTCGATCCGTTCGCGAGATATGGCAGTTTGGAGGTAAGAAACGGTTGAGAAACTCAAAATTTTCGCAGTTCTGATGCTCGACAAGCATAACTAGAACGGCCTAGGGGAAAAGTACGCATACTGTTGTAATCGGGCGAGTCTCTACTTTCAGATGCAACAGAAATTTTGAGGATTGGTCTATCCGTTCGCGAGATATGGCAGTTTGGAGGTAAGAAACGGATGAGAAACTCAAAATTTTCGCTGTTCTGATGCTCGAAACGAATGACTGGAACGGCCTAGGTGAAAAGTACACAGACCGTTGTAATCGGGCGAGTTTCTGCTTTCAGATGCAACAGAAATTTTGCGGATTGGTCAATCCGTTCGCGAGATATGGCAATTTGGATGTAACAAACGTTTAAGAAACAAAATTTTCGCAGTTCTGATGCTCGAAACGAATAACTAGAACGGCCTAGGGGAAAAGTACGCATACCGTTGTAATCGGACGAGTTTCTACCTTAAGATGCAACAGAAATTTTGCGGATTGGTCGATCCGTTCGCGAGATATGGCAGTTTGGAGGTAAGAAACGGTTGAGAAACTCAAAATTTTCACAGTCCTGATGCTCGAAACGAATAACTAGAACGGCCTAGGGGAATAGTACACATACCGTTGTAATCGGGCGAGTTTCTACTTTCAGATGCAACAAAAATTTTGCGGATTGGTCAATCCGTTCGCGAGATATGGCAGTTTGGAGGTAAGAAACGCTTGAGAAACTCAAAAGTTTCGCAGTTCTGATGCTCGACAAGCATAACTAGAACGGCCTAGGGGAAAAGTACGCATACTGTTGTAATCGGGCGAGTCTCTACTTTCAGATGCAACAGAAATTTTGAGGATTGGTCTATCCGTTCGCGAGATATGGCAGTTTGGAGGTAACAAACGTTTGAGAAACTCAAAATTTTCGCCGTTCTGATGCTCGAAACGGATAACTAGAACGGCCTAGCGGAAAAGTACGCCTACCGTTGCAATCGGGCGAGTTTCTACTTTCAGATGCAACAGAAATTTTGCGGATTCGTCGATCCGTTCGCGAGATATTGCAGTTTGGAGGTAAGAAACAGTTGAGAAACTCAAAATTTTCGCAGTTCTGATGCTCGAAACGGATAACTAGAACGGCCTAGGGGAAAAGTACGCATACCGTTGTAATCGGGCCAGTTTCTACTTTCAGATGCAACAGAAATTTTGAGGATTGGTCTATCCGTTCGCGAGATATGGCAGTTTGGAGTTAACAAACGTTTGAGAAACTCAAAATTTTCGCAGTTCTGATGCTCGAAACGGATAACTAGAACGGCCTAGCGGAAAAGTACGCATACCGTTGTAATCGGGCGAGTTTCTACTTTCAGATGCAACAGAAATTTTGCGGATTCGTCGATCCGTTCGCGAGATATGGCAGTTTGGAGGTAAGAAACGGTTGAGAAACTCAAAATTTTCGCAGTTCTGATGCTCGAAACGGATAACTAGAACGGCCTAGGGGAAAAGTACGCATACCGTTGTAATCGGGCGAGTTTCTACTTTCAGATGTAACAGAAATTTTGCGGATTGGTCTATCCGTTCGCGAGATATGGCAGTTTGGAGGTAACAAACGTTTGAGAAACTCAAAATTTTCGCAGTTCTGATGCTCGAAACGGATAACTAGAACGGCCTAGCGGAAAAGTACGCATACCGTTGTAATCGGGCGAGTTTCTACTTTCAGATGCAACAGAAATTTTGCGGATTCGTCGATCCGTTCGCGAGATATGGCAGTTTGGAGGTAAGAAACGGTTGAGAAACTCAAAATTTTCGCAGTTCTGATGCTCGAAACGGATAACTAGAACGGCCTAGGGGAAAAGTACGCATACCGTTGTAATCGGGCGAGTTTCTGCTTTCAGATGCAACAGAAATTTTGCGGATTGGTCAATCCGTTCGCGAGATATGGCAATTTGGATGTAACAAACGTTTAAGAAACTCAAAATTTGCGCAGTTCTGATGCTCGAAACGGATAACTAGAACGGCCTAGGGGAAAAGTACGCATACGGTTGTAATCGGGCGAGTTTCTACTTTCAGATGCAACAGAAATTTTGCGGATTCGTCGATCCGTTCGCGAGATATGGCAGTTTGGAGGTAAGAAACGGTTGAGAAACTCAAAATTTTCGCAGTTCTGATGCTCGAAACGGATAACTAGAACGGCCTAGGGGAAAAGTACGCGTACCGTTGTAATCGGGCGAGTTTCTACTTTCAGATGCAACAGAAACTTTTGAAGATTGGTCAATCCGTTCGCGAGATATGGCAGTTTGGAGGTAAGAAACGCTTGAGAAACTCAAAATTTTCGCAGTTCTGATGCTCGACAAGCATAACTAGAACGGCCTAGGGGAAAAGTACGCATACTGTTGTAATCGGGCGAGTCTCTACTTTCAGATGCAACAGAAATTTTGAGGATTGGTCTATCCGTTCGCGAGATATGGCAGTTTGGAGGTAACAAACGTTTGAGAAACTCAAAATTTTCGCAGTTCTGATGCTCGAAACGGATAACTAGAACGGCCTAGCGGAAAAGTACGCCTAACGTTGTAATCGGGCGAGTCTCTACTTTCAGATGCAATAGAAATTTTGAGGATTGGTCTATCCGTTCGCGAGATATGGCAGTTTGGAGGTAAGAAACGGATGAGAAACTCAAAATTTTCGCAGTTCTGATGCTCGAAACGAATGACTGGAACGGCCTAGGGGAAAAGTACACAGACCGTTGTAATCGGGCGAGTTTCTGCTTTCAGATGCAACAGAAATTTTGCGGATTGGACAATCCGTTCGCGAGATATGGCAATTTGGATGTAACAAACGTTTAAGAAACTCAAAATTTTCGCAGTTCTGATGCTCGAAACGAATAACTAGAACGGCCTAGGGGAAAAGTACGCATACCGTTGTAATCGGACGAGTTTCTACTTTCAGATGCAACAGAAATTTTGCGGATTGGTCGATCCGTTCGCGAGATATGGCGGTTTGGAGGTAAGAAACGGTTGAGAAACTCAAAATTTTCACAGTCCTGATGCTCGAAACGAATAACTAGAACGGCCTAGGGGAATAGTACACATACCGTTGTAATCGGGCGAGTTTCTACTTTCAGATGCAACAAAAATTTTGCGGATTGGTCAATCCGTTCGCGAGATATGGCAGTTTGGAGGTAAGAAACGCTTGAGAAACTCAAAAGTTTCGCAGTTCTGATGCTCGACAAGCATAACTAGAACGGCCTAGGGGAAAAGTACGCATACTGTTGTAATCGGGCGAGTCTCTACTTTCAGATGCAACAGAAATTTTGAGGATTGGTCTATCCGTTCGCGAGATATGGCAGTTTGGAGGTAACAAACGTTTGAGAAACTCAAAATTTTCGCAGTTCTGATGCTCGAAACGGATAACTAGAACGGCCTAGCGGAAAAGTACGCCTAACGTTGTAATCGGGCGAGTTTCTACTTTCAGATGCAACAGAAATTTTGCGGATTCGTCGATCCGTTCGCGAGATATGGCAGTTTGGAGGTAAGAAACGGTTGAGAAACTCAAAATTTTCGCAGTTCTGATGCTCGAAACGGATAACTAGAACGGCCTAGGGGAAAAGTACGCGTACCGTTGTAATCGGGCGAGTTTCTACTTTCAGATGCAACAGAAACTTTTGAGGATTGGTCAATCCGTTCGCGAGATATGGCAGTTTGGAGGTAAGAAACGCTTGAGAAACTCAAAATTTTCGCAGTTCTGATGCTCGACAAGCATAACTAGAACGGCCTAGGGGAAAAGTACGCATACGGTTGTAATCGGGCGAGTCTCTACTTTCAGATGCAATAGAAATTTTGAGGATTGGTCTATCCGTTCGCGAGATATGGCAGTTTGGAGGTAAGAAACGGATGAGAAACTCAAAATTTTCGCAGTTCTGATGCTCGAAACGAATGACTGGAACGGCCTAGGGGAAAAGTACACAGACCGTTGTAATCGGGCGAGTTTCTGCTTTCAGATGCAACAGAAATTTTGCGGATTGGACAATCCGTTCGCGAGATATGGCAATTTGGATGTAACAAACGTTTAAGAAACTCAAAATTTTCGCAGTTCTGATGCTCGAAACGAATAACTAGAACGGCCTAGGGGAAAAGTACGCATACCGTTGTAATCGGACGAGTTTCTACTTTCAGATGCAACAGAAATTTTGCGGATTGGTCGATCCGTTCGCGAGATATGGCGGTTTGGAGGTAAGAAACGGTTGAGAAACTCAAAATTTTCACAGTCCTGATGCTCGAAACGAATAACTAGAACGGCCTAGGGGAATAGTACACATACCGTTGTAATCGGGCCAGTTTCTACTTTCAGATGCAACAAAAATTTTGCGGATTGGTCAATCCGTTCGCGAGATATGGCAGTTTGGAGGTAAGAAACGCTTGAGAAACTCAAAAGTTTCGCAGTTCTGATGCTCGACAAGCATAACTAGAACGGCCTAGGGGAAAAGTACGCATACTGTTGTAATCGGGCGAGTCTCTACTTTCAGATGCAACAGAAATTTTGAGGATTGGTCTATCCGTTCGCGAGATATGGCAGTTTGGAGGTAACAAACGTTTGAGAAACTCAAAATTTTCGCAGTTCTGATGCTCGAAACGGATAACTAGAACGGCCTAGCGGAAAAGTACGCCTAACGTTGTAATCGGGCGAGTTTCTACTTTCAGATGCAACAGAAATTTTGCGGATTCGTCGATCCGTTCGCGAGATATGGCAGTTTGGAGGTAAGAAACGGTTGAGAAACTCAAAATTTTCGCAGTTCTGATGCTCGAAACGGATAACTAGAACGGCCTAGGGGAAAAGTACGCGTACCGTTGTAATCGGGCGAGTTTCTACTTTCAGATGCAACAGAAACTTTTGAGGATTGGTCAATCCGTTCGCGAGATATGGCAGTTTGGAGGTAAGAAACGCTTGAGAAACTCAAAATTTTCGCAGTTCTGATGCTCGACAAGCATAACTAGAACGGCCTAGGGGAAAAGTACGCATACGGTTGTAATCGGGCGAGTCTCTACTTTCAGATGCAATAGAAATTTTGAGGATTGGTCTATCCGTTCGCGAGATATGGCAGTTTGGAGGTAAGAAACGGATGAGAAACTCAAAATTTTCGCAGTTCTGATGCTCGAAACGAATGACTGGAACGGCCTAGGGGAAAAGTACACAGACCGTTGTAATCGGGCGAGTTTCTGCTTTCAGATGCAACAGAAATTTTGCGGATTGGACAATCCGTTCGCGAGATATGGCAATTTGGATGTAACAAACGTTTAAGAAACTCAAAATTTTCGCAGTTCTGATGCTCGAAACGAATAACTAGAACGGCCTAGGGGAAAAGTACGCATACCGTTGTAATCGGACGAGTTTCCACTTTCAGATGAAACAGGAATTTTGCGGATTGGTCGATCCGTTCGCGAGATATGGCAGTTTGGAGGTAAGAAACGGTTGAGAAACTCAAAATTTTCACAGTCCTGATGCTCGAAACGAATAACTAGAACGGCCTAGGGGAATAGTACACATACCGTTGTAATCGGGCGAGTTTCTACTTTCAGATGCAACAAAAATTTTGCGGATTGGTCAATCCGTTCGCGAGATATGGCAGTTTGGAGGTAAGAAACGCTTGAGAAACTCAAAAGTTTCGCAGTTCTGATGCTCGACAAGCATAACTAGAACGGCCTAGGGGAAAAGTACGCATACTGTTGTAATCGGGCGAGTCTCTACTTTCAGATGCAACAGAAATTTTGAGGATTGGTCTATCCGTTCGCGAGATATGGCAGTTTGGAGGTAACAAACGTTTGAGAAACTCAAAATTTTCGCAGTTCTGATGCTCGAAACGGATAACTAGAACGGCCTAGCGGAAAAGTACGCATACCGTTGTAATCGGGCGAGTTTCTACTTTCAGATGCAACAGAAATTTTGAGGATTGGTCTATCCGTTCGCGAGATATGGCAGTTTGGAGGTAAGAAACGGTTGAGAAACTCAAAATTTTCGCAGTTCTGATGCTCGAAACGGATAACTAGAACGGCCTAGGGGAAAAGTACGCATACCGTTGTAATCGGGCGAGTTTCTACTTTCAGATGCAACAGAAATTTTGCGGATTCGTCGATCCGTTCGCGAGGTATGGCAGTTTGGAGTTAAGAAACGGTTGAGAAACTCAAAATTTTCGCAGTTCTAATGCTCGAAACGAATAACTAGGACGGCCTAGGGGAAAAGTACGCATGCCGTTGTAATCGGGCGAGTTTCTACTTTCAGATGCAACAGAAATTTTGCGGATTGGTCAATCCGTTCCCGAGATATGGCAGTTTGGAGGTAAGAAACGGTTGAGAAACTCAAAATTTTCGCAGTTCTGATGCTCGAAACGGATAACTAGAACGGCCTAGGGGAAAAGTACGCATACCGTTGTAATCGGGCGAGTTTCTGCTTTCAAATGCAACAGAAATTTTGCGGATTGGTCAATCCGTTCGCGAGATATGGCAGTTTGGAGGTAAGAAACGCTTGAGAAACTCAAAATTATCGCAGTTCTGATGCTCGACAAGCATAACTAGAACGGCCTTGGGGAAAAGTACGCATACTGTTGTAATCGGGCGAGTCTCTACTTTCAGATGCAACAGAAATTTTGAGGATTGGTCTATCCGTTCGCGAGATATGGCAGTTTGGAGGTAAGAAACGGTTGAGAAACTCAAAATTTTCGCAGTTCTGATGCTCGAAACGGATAACTAGAACGGCCTAGGGGAAAAGTACGCATACCGTTGTAATCGGGCGAGTTTCTACTTTCAGATGCAACAGAAATTTTGCGGATTCGTCGATCCGTTCGCAAGGTATGGCAGTTTGGAGTTAAGAAACGGTTGAGAAACTCAAAATTTTCGCAGTTCTAATGCTCGAAACGAATAACTAGGACGGCCTAGGGGAAAAGTACGCATGCCGTTGTAATCGGGCGAGTTTCTACTTTCAGATGCAACAGAAATTTTGCGGATTGGTCAATCCGTTCGCGAGATATGGCAGTTTGGAGGTAAGAAACGGTTGAGAAACTCAAAATTTTCGCAGTTCTGATGCTCGAAACGGATAACTAGAACGGCCTAGGGGAAAAGTACGCATACCGTTGTAATCGGGCGAGTTTCTACTTTCAGATGCAACAGAAATTTTGCGGATTCGTCGATCCGTTCGCGAGATATGGCAGTTTGGAGGTAAGAAACGGTTGAGAAACTCAAAATTTTCGCAGTTCTGATGCTCGAAACGGATAACTAGAACGGCCTAGGGGAAAAGTACGCATACCGTTGTAATCGGGCGAGTTTCTACTTTCAGATGCAACAGAAATTTTGCGGATTCGTCGATCCGTTCGCGAGATATGGCAGTTTGGAGGTAAGAAACGGTTGCGAAACTCAAAATTTTCGCAGTTCTGATGCTCGAAACGGGTAACTAGAACGGCCTAGGGGAAAAGTACGCATACCGTTGTAATCGGGCGAGTTTCTGCTTTCAAATGCAACAGAAATTTTGCGGATTGGTCAATCCGTTCGCGAGATATGGCAGTTTGGATGTAAGAAACGCTTGAGAAACTCAAAAGTTTCGCAGTTCTGATGCTCGACAAGCATAACTAGAACGGCCTAGGGGAAAAGTACGCATACTGTTGTAATCGGGCGAGTCTCTACTTTCAGATGCAACAGAAATTTTGAGGATTGGTCTATCCGTTCGCGAGATATGGCAGTTTGGAGGTAACAAACGTTTGAGAAACTCAAGATTTTCGCAGTTCTGATGCTCGAAACGGATAACTAGAACGGCCTAGCGGAAAAGTACGCATACCGTTGTAATCGGGCGAGTTTCTACTTTCAGATGCAACAGAAATTTTGCGGATTCGTCGATCCGTTCGCGAGATATGGCAGTTTGGAGGTAAGAAACGGTTGAGAAACTCAAAATTTTCGCAGTTCTGATGCTCGAAACGGATAACTAGAACGGCCTAGCGGAAAAGTACGCATACCGTTGTAATCGGGCGAGTTTCTACTTTCAGATGCAACAGAAATTTTGCGGATTGGTCTATCCGTTCGCGAGATATGGCAGTTTGGAGGTAACAAACGTTTGAGAAACTCAAAATTTTCGCAGTTCTGATGCTCGAAACGGATAACTAGAACGGCCTAGCGGAAAAGTACGCATACCGTTGTAATCGGGCGAGTTTCTACTTTCAGATGCAACAGAAATTTTGCGGATTCGTCGATCCGTTCGCGAGATATGGCAGTTTGGAGGTAAGAAACGGTTGAGAAACTCAAAATTTTCGCAGTTCTGATGTTCGAAACGGATAACTAGAACGGCCTAGGGGAAAAGTACGCTTACCGTTGTAATCGGGCGAGTTTCTGCTTTCAGATGCAACAGAAATTTTGAGGATTGGTCAATCCGTTCGCGAGATATGGCAATTTGGACGTAACAAACGTTTAAGAAACACAAAATTTTCGCAGTTCTGATGCTCGAAACGGATAACTAGAACGGCCTAGGGGAAAAGTACGCATACGGTTGTAATCGGACGAGTTTCTACTTTCAGATGCAACAGAAATTTTGCGGATTCGTCGATCCGTTCGCGAGATATGGCAGTTTGGAGGTAAGAAACGCTTGAGAAACTCAAAAGTTTCGCAGTTCTGATGCTCGACAAGCATAACTAGAACGGCCTAGGGGAAAAGTACGCATACTGTTGTAATCGGGCGAGTCTCTACTTTCAGATGCAACAGAAATTTTGAGGATTGGTCTATCCGTTCGCGAGATATGGCAGTTTGGAGGTAACAAACGTTTGAGAAACTCAAAATTTTCGCAGTTCTGATGCTCCAAACGGATAACTAGAACGGCCTAGCGGAAAAGTACGCATACCGTTGTAATCGGGCGAGTTTCTACTTTCAGATGCAACAGAAATTTTGCGGATTCGTCTATCCGTTCGCGAGATATGGCAGTTTGGAGGTAAGAAACGGTTGAGAAACTCAAAATTTTCGCAGTTCTGATGCTCGAAACGGATAACTAGAACGGCCTAGGGGAAAAGTACGCATACCGTTGTAATCGGGCGAGTTTCTACTTTCAGATGCAACAGAAATTTTGCGGATTCGTCGATCCGTTCGCGAGGTATGGCAGTTTGGAGGTAAGAAACGGTTGAGAAACTCAAAATTTTCGCAGTTCTAATGCTCGAAACGAATAACTAGAACGGCCTAGGGGAAAAGTACGCATGCCGTTGTAATCGGGCGAGTTTCTACTTTCAGATGCAACAGAAATTTTGCGGATTGGTCAATCCGTTCGCGAGATATGGCAGTTTGGAGGTAAGAAACGCTTGAGAAACTCAAAATTATCGCAGTTCTGATGCTCGACAAGCATAACTAGAACGGCCTAGGGGAAAAGTACGCATACTGTTGTAATCGGGCGAGTCTCTACTTTCAGATGCAACAGAAATTTTGAGGATTGGTCTATCCGTTCGCGAGATATGGCAGTTTGGAGGTAAGAAACGGTTGAGAAACTCAAAATTTTCGCAGTTCTGATGCTCGAAACGGATAACTAGAACGGCCTAGGGGAAAAGTACGCATACCGTTGTAATCGGGCGAGTTTCTACTTTCAGATGCAACAGAAATTTTGCGGATTGGTCTATCCGTTCGCGAGATATGGCAGTTTGGAGGTAAGAAACGGTTGAGAAACTCAAAATTTTCGCAGTTCTGATGCTCGAAACGGATAACTAGAACGGCCTAGGGGAAAAGTACGCATACCGTTGTAATCGGGCGAGTTTCTACTTTCAGATGCAACAGAAATTTTGCGGATTCGTCGATCCGTTCGCGAGATATGGCAGTTTGGAGGTAAGAAACGGTTGAGAAACTCAAAATTTTCGCAGTTCTGATGCTCGAAACGGATAACTAGAACGGCCTAGGGGAAAAGTACGCATACCGTTGTAATCGGGCGAGTCTCTACTTTCAGATGCAACAGAAATTTTGAGGATTGGTCTATCCGTTCGCGAGATATGGCAGTTTGGAGGTAACAAACGTTTGAGAAACTCAAAATTTTCGCAGTTCTGATGCTCGAAACGGATAACTAGAACGGCCTAGCGGAAAAGTACGCATACCGTTGTAATCGGGCGAGTTTCTACTTTCAGATGCAACAGAAATTTTGCGGATTCGTCGATCCGTTCGCGAGATATGGCAGTTTGGAGGTAAGAAACGGTTGAGAAACTCAAAATTTTCGCAGTTCTGATGCTCGAAACGGATACATAGAACGGCCTAGCGGAAAAGTACGCATACCGTTGTAATCGGGCGAGTTTCTACTTTCAGATGCAACAGAAATTTTGCGGATTGGTCTATCCGTTCGCGAGATATGGCAGTTTGGAGGTAACAAACGTTTGAGAAACTCAAAATTTTCGCAGTTCTGATGCTCGAAACGGATAACTAGAACGGCCTAGCGGAAAAGTACGCATACCGTTGTAATCGGGCGAGTTTCTACTTTCAGATGCAACAGAAATTTTGCGGATTCGTCGATCCGTTCGCGAGATATGGCAGTTTGGAGGTAAGAAACGGTTGAGAAACTCAAAATTTTCGCAGTTCTGATGTTCGAAACGGATAACTAGAACGGCCTAGGGGAAAAGTACGCTTACCGTTGTAATCGGGCGAGTTTCTGCTTTCAGATGCAACAGAAATTTTGAGGATTGGTCAATCCGTTCGCGAGATATGGCAATTTGGACGTAACAAACGTTTAAGAAACACAAAATTTTCGCAGTTCTGATGCTCGAAACGGATAACTAGAACGGCCTAGGGGAAAAGTACGCATACGGTTGTAATCGGACGAGTTTCTACTTTCAGATGCAACAGAAATTTTGCGGATTCGTCGATCCGTTCGCGAGATATGGCAGTTTGGAGGTAAGAAACGCTTGAGAAACTCAAAAGTTTCGCAGTTCTGATGCTCGACAAGCATAACTAGAACGGCCTAGGGGAAAAGTACGCATACTGTTGTAATCGGGCGAGTCTCTACTTTCAGATGCAACAGAAATTTTGAGGATTGGTCTATCCGTTCGCGAGATATGGCAGTTTGGAGGTAACAAACGTTTGAGAAACTCAAAATTTTCGCAGTTCTGATGCTCGAAACGGATAACTAGAACGGCCTAGCGGAAAAGTACGCATACCGTTGTAATCGGGCGAGTTTCTACTTTCAGATGCAACAGAAATTTTGCGGATTCGTCGATCCGTTCGCGAGATATGGCAGTTTGGAGGTAAGAAACGGTTGAGAAACTCAAAATTTTCGCAGTTCTGATGCTCGAAACGGATAACTAGAACGGCCTAGGGGAAAAGTACGCATACCGTTGTAATCGGGCGAGTTTCTACTTTCAGATGCAACAGAAATTTTGCGGATTCGTCGATCCGTTCGCGAGATATGGCAGTTTGGAGGTAAGAAACGGTTGAGAAACTCAAAATTTTCGCAGTTCTGATGCTCGAAACGGATAACTAGAACGGCCTAGGGGAAAAGTACGCATACCGTTGTAATCGGGCGAGTCTCTACTTTCAGATGCAACAGAAATTTTGAGGATTGGTCTATCCGTTCGCGAGATATGGCAGTTTGGAGGTAACAAACGTTTGAGAAACTCAAAATTTTCGCAGTTCTGATGCTCGAAACGGATAACTAGAACGGCCTAGGGGAAAAGTACGCATACGGTTGTAATCGGACGAGTTTCTACTTTCAGATGCAACAGAAATTTTGCGGATTCGTCGATCCGTTCGCGAGATATGGCAGTTTGGAGGTAAGAAACGCTTGAGAAACTCAAAAGTTTCGCAGTTCTGATGCTCGACAAGCATAACTAGAACGGCCTAGGGGAAAAGTACGCATACTGTTGTAATCGGGCGAGTCTCTACTTTCAGATGCAACAGAAATTTTGAGGATTGGTCTATCCGTTCGCGAGATATGGCAGTTTGGAGGTAACAAACGTTTGAGAAACTCAAAATTTTCGCAGTTCTGATGCTCGAAACGGATAACTAGAACGGCCTAGCGGAAAAGTACGCATACCGTTGTAATCGGGCGAGTTTCTACTTTCAGATGCAACAGAAATTTTGCGGATTCGTCGATCCGTTCGCGAGGTATGGCAGTTTGGAGGTAAGAAACGGTTGAGAAACTCAAAATTTTCGCAGTTCTAATGCTCGAAACGAATAACTAGAACGGCCTAGGGGAAAAGTACGCATGCCGTTGTAATCGGGCGAGTTTCTACTTTCAGATGCAACAGAAATTTTGCGGATTGGTCAATCCGTTCGCGAGATATGGCAGTTTGGAGGTAAGAAACGCTTGAGAAACTCAAAATTATCGCAGTTCTGATGCTCGACAAGCATAACTAGAACGGCCTAGGGGAAAAGTACGCATACTGTTGTAATCGGGCGAGTCTCTACTTTCAGATGCAACAGAAATTTTGAGGATTGGTCTATCCGTTCGCGAGATATGGCAGTTTGGAGGTAAGAAACGGTTGAGAAACTCAAAATTTTCGCAGTTCTGATGCTCGAAACGGATAACTAGAACGGCCTAGGGGAAAAGTACGCATACCGTTGTAATCGGGCGAGTTTCTACTTTCAGATGCAACAGAAATTTTGCGGATTGGTCTATCCGTTCGCGAGATATGGCAGTTTGGAGGTAACAAACGTTTGAGAAACTCAAAATTTTCGCAGTTCTGATGCTCGAAACGGATAACTAGAACGGCCTAGCGGAAAAGTACGCATACCGTTGTAATCGGGCGAGTTTCTACTTTCAGATGCAACAGAAATTTTGCGGATTCGTCGATCCGTTCGCGAGATATGGCAGTTTGGAGGTAAGAAACGGTTGAGAAACTCAAAATTTTCGCAGTTCTGATGCTCGAAACGGATAACTAGAACGGCCTAGGGGAAAAGTACGCATACCGTTGTAATCGGGCGAGTTTCTACTTTCAGATGCAACAGAAATTTTGCGGATTCGTCGATCCGTTCGCGAGATATGGCAGTTTGGAGGTAAGAAACGGTTGAGAAACTCAAAATTTTCGCAGTTCTGATGCTCGAAACGGATAACTAGAACGGCCTAGGGGAAAAGTACGCATACCGTTGTAATCGGGCGAGTCTCTACTTTCAGATGCAACAGAAATTTTGAGGATTGGTCTATCCGTTCGCGAGATATGGCAGTTTGGAGGTAACAAACGTTTGAGAAACTCAAAATTTTCGCAGTTCTGATGCTCGAAACGGATAACTAGAACGGCCTAGCGGAAAAGTACGCATACCGTTGTAATCGGGCGAGTTTCTACTTTCAGATGCAACAGAAATTTTGCGGATTCGTCGATCCGTTCGCGAGATATGGCAGTTTGGAGGTAAGAAACGGTTGAGAAACTCAAAATTTTCGCAGTTCTGATGCTCGAAACGGATAACTAGAACGGCCTAGCGGAAAAGTACGCATACCGTTGTAATCGGGCGAGTTTCTACTTTCAGATGCAACAGAAATTTTGCGGATTGGTCTATCCGTTCGCGAGATATGGCAGTTTGGAGGTAACAAACGTTTGAGAAACTCAAAATTTTCGCAGTTCTGATGCTCGAAACGGATAACTAGAACGGCCTAGCGGAAAAGTACGCATACCGTTGTAATCGGGCGAGTTTCTACTTTCAGATGCAACAGAAATTTTGCGGATTCGTCGATCCGTTCGCGAGATATGGCAGTTTGGAGGTAAGAAACGGTTGAGAAACTCAAAATTTTCGCAGTTCTGATGCTCGAAACGGATAACTAGAACGGCCTAGGGGAAAAGTACGCATACCGTTGTAATCGGGCGAGTCTCTACTTTCAGATGCAACAGAAATTTTGAGGATTGGTCTATCCGTTCGCGAGATATGGCAGTTTGGAGGTAACAAACGTTTGAGAAACTCAAAATTTTCGCAGTTCTGATGCTCGAAACGGATAACTAGAACGGCCTAGGGGAAAAGTACGCATACGGTTGTAATCGGACGAGTTTCTACTTTCAGATGCAACAGAAATTTTGCGGATTCGTCGATCCGTTCGCGAGATATGGCAGTTTGGAGGTAAGAAACGCTTGAGAAACTCAAAAGTTTCGCAGTTCTGATGCTCGACAAGCATAACTAGAACGGCCTAGGGGAAAAGTACGCATACTGTTGTAATCGGGCGAGTCTCTACTTTCAGATGCAACAGAAATTTTGAGGATTGGTCTATCCGTTCGCGAGATATGGCAGTTTGGAGGTAACAAACGTTTGAGAAACTCAAAATTTTCGCAGTTCTGATGCTCGAAACGGATAACTAGAACGGCCTAGCGGAAAAGTACGCATACCGTTGTAATCGGGCGAGTTTCTACTTTCAGATGCAACAGAAATTTTGCGGATTCGTCGATCCGTTCGCGAGGTATGGCAGTTTGGAGGTAAGAAACGGTTGAGAAACTCAAAATTTTCGCAGTTCTAATGCTCGAAACGAATAACTAGAACGGCCTAGGGGAAAAGTACGCATGCCGTTGTAATCGGGCGAGTTTCTACTTTCAGATGCAACAGAAATTTTGCGGATTGGTCAATCCGTTCGCGAGATATGGCAGTTTGGAGGTAAGAAACGCTTGAGAAACTCAAAATTATCGCAGTTCTGATGCTCGACAAGCATAACTAGAACGGCCTAGGGGAAAAGTACGCATACTGTTGTAATCGGGCGAGTCTCTACTTTCAGATGCAACAGAAATTTTGAGGATTGGTCTATCCGTTCGCGAGATATGGCAGTTTGGAGGTAAGAAACGGTTGAGAAACTCAAAATTTTCGCAGTTCTGATGCTCGAAACGGATAACTAGAACGGCCTAGGGGAAAAGTACGCATACCGTTGTAATCGGGCGAGTTTCTACTTTCAGATGCAACAGAAATTTTGCGGATTGGTCTATCCGTTCGCGAGATATGGCAGTTTGGAGGTAACAAACGTTTGAGAAACTCAAAATTTTCGCAGTTCTGATGCTCGAAACGGATAACTAGAACGGCCTAGCGGAAAAGTACGCATACCGTTGTAATCGGGCGAGTTTCTACTTTCAGATGCAACAGAAATTTTGCGGATTCGTCGATCCGTTCGCGAGATATGGCAGTTTGGAGGTAAGAAACGGTTGAGAAACTCAAAATTTTCGCAGTTCTGATGCTCGAAACGGATAACTAGAACGGCCTAGGGGAAAAGTACGCATACCGTTGTAATCGGGCGAGTTTCTACTTTCAGATGCTACAGAAATTTTGCGGATTCGTCGATCCGTTCGCGAGATATGGCAGTTTGGAGGTAAGAAACGGTTGAGAAACTCAAAATTTTCGCAGTTCTGATGCTCGAAACGGATAACTAGAACGGCCTAGGGGAAAAGTACGCATACCGTTGTAATCGGGCGAGTCTCTACTTTCAGATGCAACAGAAATTTTGAGGATTGGTCTATCCGTTCGCGAGATATGGCAGTTTGGAGGTAACAAACGTTTGAGAAACTCAAAATTTTCGCAGTTCTGATGCTCGAAACGGATAACTAGAACGGCCTAGCGGAAAAGTACGCATACCGTTGTAATCGGGCGAGTTTCTACTTTCAGATGCAACAGAAATTTTGCGGATTCGTCGATCCGTTCGCGAGATATGGCAGTTTGGAGGTAAGAAACGGTTGAGAAACTCAAAATTTTCGCAGTTCTGATGCTCGAAACGGATAACTAGAACGGCCTAGCGGAAAAGTACGCATACCGTTGTAATCGGGCGAGTTTCTACTTTCAGATGCAACAGAAATTTTGCGGATTGGTCTATCCGTTCGCGAGATATGGCAGTTTGGAGGTAACAAACGTTTGAGAAACTCAAAATTTTCGCAGTTCTGATGCTCGAAACGGATAACTAGAACGGCCTAGCGGAAAAGTACGCATACCGTTGTAATCGGGCGAGTTTCTACTTTCAGATGCAACAGAAATTTTGCGGATTCGTCGATCCGTTCGCGAGATATGGCAGTTTGGAGGTAAGAAACGGTTGAGAAACTCAAAATTTTCGCAGTTCTGATGCTCGAAACGGATAACTAGAACGGCCTAGGGGAAAAGTACGCATACCGTTGTAATCGGGCGAGTTTCTACTTTCAGATGCAACAGAAATTTTGCGGATTCGTCGATCCGTTCGCGAGATATGGCAGTTTGGAGGTAAGAAACGGTTGAGAAACTCAAAATTTTCGCAGTTCTGATGCTCGAAACGGATAACTAGAACGGCCTAGGGGAAAAGTACGCATACCGTTGTAATCGGGCGAGTCTCTACTTTCAGATGCAACAGAAATTTTGAGGATTGGTCTATCCGTTCGCGAGATATGGCAGTTTGGAGGTAACAAACGTTTGAGAAACTCAAAATTTTCGCAGTTCTGATGCTCGAAACGGATAACTAGAACGGCCTAGGGGAAAAGTACGCATACGGTTGTAATCGGACGAGTTTCTACTTTCAGATGCAACAGAAATTTTGCGGATTCGTCGATCCGTTCGCGAGATATGGCAGTTTGGAGGTAAGAAACGCTTGAGAAACTCAAAAGTTTCGCAGTTCTGATGCTCGACAAGCATAACTAGAACGGCCTAGGGGAAAAGTACGCATACTGTTGTAATCGGGCGAGTCTCTACTTTCAGATGCAACAGAAATTTTGAGGATTGGTCTATCCGTTCGCGAGATATGGCAGTTTGGAGGTAACAAACGTTTGAGAAACTCAAAATTTTCGCAGTTCTGATGCTCGAAACGGATAACTAGAACGGCCTAGGGGAAAAGTACGCATACCGTTGTAATCGGGCGAGTCTCTACTTTCAGATGCAACAGAAATTTTGAGGATTGGTCTATCCGTTCGCGAGATATGGCAGTTTGGAGGTAACAAACGTTTGAGAAACTCAAAATTTTCGCAGTTCTGATGCTCGAAACGGATAACTAGAACGGCCTAGGGGAAAAGTACGCATACGGTTGTAATCGGACGAGTTTCTACTTTCAGATGCAACAGAAATTTTGCGGATTCGTCGATCCGTTCGCGAGATATGGCAGTTTGGAGGTAAGAAACGCTTGAGAAACTCAAAAGTTTCGCAGTTCTGATGCTCGACAAGCATAACTAGAACGGCCTAGGGGAAAAGTACGCATACTGTTGTAATCGGGCGAGTCTCTACTTTCAGATGCAACAGAAATTTTGAGGATTGGTCTATCCGTTCGCGAGATATGGCAGTTTGGAGGTAACAAACGTTTGAGAAACTCAAAATTTTCGCAGTTCTGATGCTCGAAACGGATAACTAGAACGGCCTAGCGGAAAAGTACGCATACCGTTGTAATCGGGCGAGTTTCTACTTTCAGATGCAACAGAAATTTTGCGGATTCGTCGATCCGTTCGCGAGGTATGGCAGTTTGGAGGTAAGAAACGGTTGAGAAACTCAAAATTTTCGCAGTTCTAATGCTCGAAACGAATAACTAGAACGGCCTAGGGGAAAAGTACGCATGCCGTTGTAATCGGGCGAGTTTCTACTTTCAGATGCAACAGAAATTTTGCGGATTGGTCAATCCGTTCGCGAGATATGGCAGTTTGGAGGTAAGAAACGCTTGAGAAACTCAAAATTATCGCAGTTCTGATGCTCGACAAGCATAACTAGAACGGCCTAGGGGAAAAGTACGCATACTGTTGTAATCGGGCGAGTCTCTACTTTCAGATGCAACAGAAATTTTGAGGATTGGTCTATCCGTTCGCGAGATATGGCAGTTTGGAGGTAAGAAACGGTTGAGAAACTCAAAATTTTCGCAGTTCTGATGCTCGAAACGGATAACTAGAACGGCCTAGGGGAAAAGTACGCATACCGTTGTAATCGGGCGAGTTTCTACTTTCAGATGCAACAGAAATTTTGCGGATTGGTCTATCCGTTCGCGAGATATGGCAGTTTGGAGGTAACAAACGTTTGAGAAACTCAAAATTTTCGCAGTTCTGATGCTCGAAACGGATAACTAGAACGGCCTAGCGGAAAAGTACGCATACCGTTGTAATCGGGCGAGTTTCTACTTTCAGATGCAACAGAAATTTTGCGGATTCGTCGATCCGTTCGCGAGATATGGCAGTTTGGAGGTAAGAAACGGTTGAGAAACTCAAAATTTTCGCAGTTCTGATGCTCGAAACGGATAACTAGAACGGCCTAGGGGAAAAGTACGCATACCGTTGTAATCGGGCGAGTTTCTACTTTCAGATGCTACAGAAATTTTGCGGATTCGTCGATCCGTTCGCGAGATATGGCAGTTTGGAGGTAAGAAACGGTTGAGAAACTCAAAATTTTCGCAGTTCTGATGCTCGAAACGGATAACTAGAACGGCCTAGGGGAAAAGTACGCATACCGTTGTAATCGGGCGAGTCTCTACTTTCAGATGCAACAGAAATTTTGAGGATTGGTCTATCCGTTCGCGAGATATGGCAGTTTGGAGGTAACAAACGTTTGAGAAACTCAAAATTTTCGCAGTTCTGATGCTCGAAACGGATAACTAGAACGGCCTAGCGGAAAAGTACGCATACCGTTGTAATCGGGCGAGTTTCTACTTTCAGATGCAACAGAAATTTTGCGGATTCGTCGATCCGTTCGCGAGATATGGCAGTTTGGAGGTAAGAAACGGTTGAGAAACTCAAAATTTTCGCAGTTCTGATGCTCGAAACGGATAACTAGAACGGCCTAGCGGAAAAGTACGCATACCGTTGTAATCGGGCGAGTTTCTACTTTCAGATGCAACAGAAATTTTGCGGATTGGTCTATCCGTTCGCGAGATATGGCAGTTTGGAGGTAACAAACGTTTGAGAAACTCAAAATTTTCGCAGTTCTGATGCTCGAAACGGATAACTAGAACGGCCTAGCGGAAAAGTACGCATACCGTTGTAATCGGGCGAGTTTCTACTTTCAGATGCAACAGAAATTTTGCGGATTCGTCGATCCGTTCGCGAGATATGGCAGTTTGGAGGTAAGAAACGGTTGAGAAACTCAAAATTTTCGCAGTTCTGATGCTCGAAACGGATAACTAGAACGGCCTAGGGGAAAAGTACGCATACCGTTGTAATCGGGCGAGTTTCTACTTTCAGATGCAACAGAAATTTTGCGGATTCGTCGATCCGTTCGCGAGATATGGCAGTTTGGAGGTAAGAAACGGTTGAGAAACTCAAAATTTTCGCAGTTCTGATGCTCGAAACGGATAACTAGAACGGCCTAGGGGAAAAGTACGCATACCGTTGTAATCGGGCGAGTCTCTACTTTCAGATGCAACAGAAATTTTGAGGATTGGTCTATCCGTTCGCGAGATATGGCAGTTTGGAGGTAACAAACGTTTGAGAAACTCAAAATTTTCGCAGTTCTGATGCTCGAAACGGATAACTAGAACGGCCTAGGGGAAAAGTACGCATACGGTTGTAATCGGACGAGTTTCTACTTTCAGATGCAACAGAAATTTTGCGGATTCGTCGATCCGTTCGCGAGATATGGCAGTTTGGAGGTAAGAAACGCTTGAGAAACTCAAAAGTTTCGCAGTTCTGATGCTCGACAAGCATAACTAGAACGGCCTAGGGGAAAAGTACGCATACTGTTGTAATCGGGCGAGTCTCTACTTTCAGATGCAACAGAAATTTTGAGGATTGGTCTATCCGTTCGCGAGATATGGCAGTTTGGAGGTAACAAACGTTTGAGAAACTCAAAATTTTCGCAGTTCTGATGCTCGAAACGGATAACTAGAACGGCCTAGCGGAAAAGTACGCATACCGTTGTAATCGGGCGAGTTTCTACTTTCAGATGCAACAGAAATTTTGCCGATTCGTCGATCCGTTCGCGAGGTATGGCAGTTTGGAGGTAAGAAACGGTTGAGAAACTCAAAATTTTCGCAGTTCTAATGCTCGAAACGAATAACTAGAACGGCCTAGGGGAAAAGTACGCATGCCGTTGTAATCGGGCGAGTTTCTACTTTCAGATGCAACAGAAATTTTGCGGATTGGTCAATCCGTTCGCGAGATATGGCAGTTTGGAGGTAAGAAACGCTTGAGAAACTCAAAATTATCGCAGTTCTGATGCTCGACAAGCATAACTAGAACGGCCTAGGGGAAAAGTACGCATACTGTTGTAATCGGGCGAGTCTCTACTTTCAGATGCAACAGAAATTTTGCGGATTCGTCGATCCGTTCGCGAGATATGGCAGTTTGGAGGTAAGAAACGGTTGAGAAACTCAAAATTTTCGCAGTTCTGATGCTCGAAACGGATAACTAGAACGGCCTAGGGGAAAAGTACGCATACCGTTGTAATCGGGCGAGTTTCTACTTTCAGATGCAACAGAAATTTTGCGGATTCGTCGATCCGTTCGCGAGATATGGCAGTTTGGAGGTAAGAAACGGTTGAGAAACTCAAAATTTTCGCAGTTCTGATGCTCGAAACGGATAACTAGAACGGCCTAGGGGAAAAGTACGCATACCGTTGTAATCGGGCGAGTCTCTACTTTCAGATGCAACAGAAATTTTGAGGATTGGTCTATCCGTTCGCGAGATATGGCAGTTTGGAGGTAACAAACGTTTGAGAAACTCAAAATTTTCGCAGTTCTGATGCTCGAAACGGATAACTAGAACGGCCTAGCGGAAAAGTACGCATACCGTTGTAATCGGGCGAGTTTCTACTTTCAGATGCAACAGAAATTTTGCGGATTCGTCGATCCGTTCGCGAGATATGGCAGTTTGGAGGTAAGAAACGGTTGAGAAACTCAAAATTTTCGCAGTTCTGATGCTCGAAACGGATAACTAGAACGGCCTAGCGGAAAAGTACGCATACCGTTGTAATCGGGCGAGTTTCTACTTTCAGATGCAACAGAAATTTTGCGGATTGGTCTATCCGTTCGCGAGATATGGCAGTTTGGAGGTAACAAACGTTTGAGAAACTCAAAATTTTCGCAGTTCTGATGCTCGAAACGGATAACTAGAACGGCCTAGCGGAAAAGTACGCATACCGTTGTAATCGGGCGAGTTTCTACTTTCAGATGCAACAGAAATTTTGCGGATTCGTCGATCCGTTCGCGAGATATGGCAGTTTGGAGGTAAGAAACGGTTGAGAAACTCAAAATTTTCGCAGTTCTGATGTTCGAAACGGATAACTAGAACGGCCTAGGGGAAAAGTACGCTTACCGTTGTAATCGGGCGAGTTTCTGCTTTCAGATGCAACAGAAATTTTGAGGATTGGTCAATCCGTTCGCGAGATATGGCAATTTGGACGTAACAAACGTTTAAGAAACACAAAATTTTCGCAGTTCTGATGCTCGAAACGGATAACTAGAACGGCCTAGGGGAAAAGTACGCATACGGTTGTAATCGGACGAGTTTCTACTTTCAGATGCTACAGAAATTTTGCGGATTCGTCGATCCGTTCGCGAGATATGGTAGTTTGGAGGTAACAAACGTTTGAGAAACTCAAAATTTTCGCAGTTCTGATGCTCGAAACGGATAACTAGAACGGCCTAGCGGAAAAGTACGCATACCGTTGTAATCGGGCGAGTTTCTACTTTCAGATGCAACAGAAATTTTGAGGATTGGTCTATCCGTTCGCGAGATATGGCAGTTTGGAGGTAACAAACGTTTGAGAAACTCAAAATTTTCGCAGTTCTGATGCTCGAAACGGATAACTAGAACGGCCTAGCGGAAAAGTACGCATACCGTTGTAATCGGGCGAGTTTCTACTTTCAGATGCAACAGAAATTTTGCGGATTCGTCGATCCGTTCGCGAGATATGGCAGTTTGGAGGTAAGAAACGGTTGAGAAACTCAAAATTTTCGCAGTTCTGATGCTCGAAACGGATAACTAGAACGGCCTAGCGGAAAAGTACGCATACCGTTGTAATCGGGCGAGTTTCTACTTTCAGATGCAACAGAAATTTTGCGGATTGGTCTATCCGTTCGCGAGATATGGCAGTTTGGAGGTAACAAACGTTTGAGAAACTCAAAATTTTCGCAGTTCTGATGCTCGAAACGGATAACTAGAACGGCCTAGCGGAAAAGTACGCATACCGTTGTAATCGGGCGAGTTTCTACTTTCAGATGCAACAGAAATTTTGCGGATTCGTCGATCCGTTCGCGAGATATGGCAGTTTGGAGGTAAGAAACGGTTGAGAAACTCAAAATTTTCGCAGTTCTGATGCTCGAAACGGATAACTAGAACGGCCTAGGGGAAAAGTACGCATACCGTTGTAATCGGGCGAGTTTCTACTTTCAGATGCAACAGAAATTTTGCGGATTCGTCGATCCGTTCGCGAGATATGGCAGTTTGGAGGTAAGAAACGGTTGAGAAACTCAAAATTTTCGCAGTTCTGATGCTCGAAACGGATAACTAGAACGGCCTAGGGGAAAAGTACGCATACCGTTGTAATCGGGCGAGTCTCTACTTTCAGATGCAACAGAAATTTTGAGGATTGGTCTATCCGTTCGCGAGATATGGCAGTTTGGAGGTAACAAACGTTTGAGAAACTCAAAATTTTCGCAGTTCTGATGCTCGAAACGGATAACTAGAACGGCCTAGGGGAAAAGTACGCATACGGTTGTAATCGGACGAGTTTCTACTTTCAGATGCAACAGAAATTTTGCGGATTCGTCGATCCGTTCGCGAGATATGGCAGTTTGGAGGTAAGAAACGCTTGAGAAACTCAAAAGTTTCGCAGTTCTGATGCTCGACAAGCATAACTAGAACGGCCTAGGGGAAAAGTACGCATACTGTTGTAATCGGGCGAGTCTCTACTTTCAGATGCAACAGAAATTTTGAGGATTGGTCTATCCGTTCGCGAGATATGGCAGTTTGGAGGTAACAAACGTTTGAGAAACTCAAAATTTTCGCAGTTCTGATGCTCGAAACGGATAACTAGAACGGCCTAGCGGAAAAGTACGCATACCGTTGTAATCGGGCGAGTTTCTACTTTCAGATGCAACAGAAATTTTGCCGATTCGTCGATCCGTTCGCGAGGTATGGCAGTTTGGAGGTAAGAAACGGTTGAGAAACTCAAAATTTTCGCAGTTCTAATGCTCGAAACGAATAACTAGAACGGCCTAGGGGAAAAGTACGCATGCCGTTGTAATCGGGCGAGTTTCTACTTTCAGATGCAACAGAAATTTTGCGGATTGGTCAATCCGTTCGCGAGATATGGCAGTTTGGAGGTAAGAAACGCTTGAGAAACTCAAAATTATCGCAGTTCTGATGCTCGACAAGCATAACTAGAACGGCCTAGGGGAAAAGTACGCATACTGTTGTAATCGGGCGAGTCTCTACTTTCAGATGCAACAGAAATTTTGCGGATTCGTCGATCCGTTCGCGAGATATGGCAGTTTGGAGGTAAGAAACGGTTGAGAAACTCAAAATTTTCGCAGTTCTGATGCTCGAAACGGATAACTAGAACGGCCTAGGGGAAAAGTACGCATACCGTTGTAATCGGGCGAGTTTCTACTTTCAGATGCAACAGAAATTTTGCGGATTCGTCGATCCGTTCGCGAGATATGGCAGTTTGGAGGTAAGAAACGGTTGAGAAACTCAAAATTTTCGCAGTTCTGATGCTCGAAACGGATAACTAGAACGGCCTAGGGGAAAAGTACGCATACCGTTGTAATCGGGCGAGTCTCTACTTTCAGATGCAACAGAAATTTTGAGGATTGGTCTATCCGTTCGCGAGATATGGCAGTTTGGAGGTAACAAACGTTTGAGAAACTCAAAATTTTCGCAGTTCTGATGCTCGAAACGGATAACTAGAACGGCCTAGCGGAAAAGTACGCATACCGTTGTAATCGGGCGAGTTTCTACTTTCAGATGCAACAGAAATTTTGCGGATTCGTCGATCCGTTCGCGAGATATGGCAGTTTGGAGGTAAGAAACGGTTGAGAAACTCAAAATTTTCGCAGTTCTGATGCTCGAAACGGATAACTAGAACGGCCTAGCGGAAAAGTACGCATACCGTTGTAATCGGGCGAGTTTCTACTTTCAGATGCAACAGAAATTTTGCGGATTGGTCTATCCGTTCGCGAGATATGGCAGTTTGGAGGTAACAAACGTTTGAGAAACTCAAAATTTTCGCAGTTCTGATGCTCGAAACGGATAACTAGAACGGCCTAGCGGAAAAGTACGCATACCGTTGTAATCGGGCGAGTTTCTACTTTCAGATGCAACAGAAATTTTGCGGATTCGTCGATCCGTTCGCGAGATATGGCAGTTTGGAGGTAAGAAACGGTTGAGAAACTCAAAATTTTCGCAGTTCTGATGTTCGAAACGGATAACTAGAACGGCCTAGGGGAAAAGTACGCTTACCGTTGTAATCGGGCGAGTTTCTGCTTTCAGATGCAACAGAAATTTTGAGGATTGGTCAATCCGTTCGCGAGATATGGCAATTTGGACGTAACAAACGTTTAAGAAACACAAAATTTTCGCAGTTCTGATGCTCGAAACGGATAACTAGAACGGCCTAGGGGAAAAGTACGCATACGGTTGTAATCGGACGAGTTTCTACTTTCAGATGCAACAGAAATTTTGCGGATTCGTCGATCCGTTCGCGAGATATGGCAGTTTGGAGGTAAGAAACGCTTGAGAAACTCAAAAGTTTCGCAGTTCTGATGCTCGACAAGCATAACTAGAACGGCCTAGGGGAAAAGTACGCATACTGTTGTAATCGGGCGAGTCTCTACTTTCAGATGCAACAGAAATTTTGAGGATTGGTCTATCCGTTCGCGAGATATGGTAGTTTGGAGGTAACAAACGTTTGAGAAACTCAAAATTTTCGCAGTTCTGATGCTCGAAACGGATAACTAGAACGGCCTAGCGGAAAAGTACGCATACCGTTGTAATCGGGCGTGTTTCTACTTTCAGATGCAACAGAAATTTTGCGGATTCGTCGATCCGTTCGCGAGATATGGCAGTTTGGAGGTAAGAAACGGTTGAGAAACTCAAAATTTTCGCAGTTCTGATGCTCGAAACGGATAACTAGAACGGCCTAGGGGAAAAGTACGCATACCGTTGTAATCGGGCGAGTTTCTACGTTCAGATGCAACAGAAATTTTGCGGATTCGTCGATCCGTTCGCGAGGTATGGCAGTTTGGAGGTAAGAAACGGTTGAGAAACTCAAAATTTTCGCAGTTCTAATGCTCGAAACGAATAACTAGAACGGCCTAGGGGAAAAGTACGCATGCCGTTGTAATCGGGCGAGTTTCTACTTTCAGATGCAACAGAAATTTTGCGGATTGGTCAATCCGTTCGCGAGATATGGCAGTTTGGAGGTAAGAAACGCTTGAGAAACTCAAAATTATCGCAGTTCTGATGCTCGACAAGCATAACTAGAACGGCCTAGGGGAAAAGTACGCATACTGTTGTAATCGGGCGAGTCTCTACTTTCAGATGCAACAGAAATTTTGAGGATTGGTCTATCCGTTCGCGAGATATGGCAGTTTGGTGGTAAGAAACGGTTGAGAAACTCAAAATTTTCGCAGTTCTGATGCTCGAAACGGATAACTAGAACGGCCTAGGGGAAAAGTACGCATACCGTTGTAATCGGGCGAGTTTCTACTTTCAGATGCAACAGAAATTTTGCGGATTGGTCAATCCGTTCGCGAGATATGGCAGTTTGGAGGTAAGAAACGGTTGAGAAACTCAAAATTTTCGCAGTTCTGATGCTCGAAACGGATAACTAGAACGGCCTAGGGGAAAAGTACGCATACCGTTGTAATCGGGCGAGTTTCTACTTTCAGATGCAACAGAAATTTTGCGGATTCGTCGATCCGTTCGCGAGATATGGCAGTTTGGAGGTAAGAAACGGTTGAGAAACTCAAAATTTTCGCAGTTCTGATGCTCGAAACGGATAACTAGAACGGCCTAGGGGAAAAGTACGCATACCGTTGTAATCGGGCGAGTTTCTACTTTCAGATGCAACAGAAATTTTGCGGATTCGTCGATCCGTTCGCGAGATATGGCAGTTTGGAGGTAAGAAACGGTTGCGAAACTCAAAATTTTCGCAGTTCTGATGCTCGAAACGGGTAACTAGAACGGCCTAGGGGAAAAGTACGCATACCGTTGTAATCGGGCGAGTTTCTGCTTTCAAATGCAACAGAAATTTTGCGGATTGGTCAATCCGTTCGCGAGATATGGCAGTTTGGATGTAAGAAACGCTTGAGAAACTCAAAAGTTTCGCAGTTCTGATGCTCGACAAGCATAACTAGAACGGCCTAGGGGAAAAGTACGCATACTGTTGTAATCGGGCGAGTCTCTACTTTCAGATGCAACAGAAATTTTGAGGATTGGTCTATCCGTTCGCGAGATATGGCAGTTTGGAGTAACAAACGTTTGAGAAACTCAAAATTTTCGCAGTTCTGATGCTCGAAACGGATAACTAGAACGGCCTAGCGGAAAAGTACGCATACCGTTGTAATCGGGCGAGTTTCTACTTTCAGATGCAACAGAAATTTTGCGGATTCGTCGATCCGTTCGCGAGATATGGCAGTTTGGATGTAAGAAACGGTTGAGAAACTCAAAATTTTCGCAGTTCTGATGCTCGAAACGGATAACTAGAACGGCCTAGCGGAAAAGTACGCATACCGTTGTAATCGGGCGAGTTTCTACTTTCAGATGCAACAGAAATTTTGCGGATTGGTCTATCCGTTCGCGAGATATGGCAGTTTGGAGGTAACAAACGTTTGAGAAACTCAAAATTTTCGCAGTTCTGATGCTCGAAACGGGTAACTAGAACGGCCTAGGGAAAAGTACGCATACCGTTGTAATCGGGCGAGTTTCTGCTTTCAAATGCAACAGAAATTTTGCGGATTGGTCAATCCGTTCGCGAGATATGGCAGTTTGGATGTAAGAAACGCTTGAGAAACTCAAAAGTTTCGCAGTTCTGATGCTCGACAAGCATAACTAGAACGGCCTAGGGGAAAAGTACGCATACTGTTGTAATCGGGCGAGTCTCTACTTTCAGATGCAACAGAAATTTTGAGGATTGGTCTATCCGTTCGCGAGATATGGCAGTTTGGAGGTAACAAACGTTTGAGAAACTCAAAATTTTCGCAGTTCTGATGCTCGAAACGGATAACTAGAACGGCCTAGCGGAAAAGTACGCACACCGTTGTAATCGGGCGAGTTTCTACTTTCAGATGCAACAGAAATTTTGCGGATTCGTCGATCCGTTCGCGAGATATGGCAGTTTGGATGTAAGAAACGGTTGAGAAACTCAAAATTTTCGCAGTTCTGATGCTCGAAACGGATAACTAGAACGGCCTAGCGGAAAAGTACGCATACCGTTGTAATCGGGCGAGTTTCTACTTTCAGATGCAACAGAAATTTTGCGGATTGGTCTATGCGTTCGCGAGATATGGCAGTTTGGAGGTAACAAACGTTTGAGAAACTCAAAATTTTCGCAGTTCTGATGCTCGAAACGGATAACTAGAACGGCCTAGCGGAAAAGTACGCATACCGTTGTAATCGGGCGAGTTTCTACTTTCAGATGCAACAGAAATTTTGCGGATTCTTCGATCCGTTCGCGAGATATGGCAGTTTGGAGGTAAGAAACGGTTGAGAAACTCAAAATTTTCGCAGTTCTGATGTTCGAAACGGATAACTAGAACGGCCTAGGGGAAAAGTACGCTTACCGTTGTAATCGGGCGAGTTTCTGCTTTCAGATGCAACAGAAATTTTGAGGATTGGTCAATCCGTTCGCGAGATATGGCAATTTGGACGTAACAAACGTTTAAGAAACACAAAATTTTCGCAGTTCTGATGCTCGAAACGGATAACTAGAACGGCCTAGGGGAAAAGTACGCATACGGTTGTAATCGGACGAGTTTCTACTTTCAGATGCAACAAAAATTTTGCGGATTGGTCAATCCGTTCGCGAGATATGGCAGTTTGGAGGTAAGAAACGCTTGAGAAACTCAAATTATCGCAGTTCTGATGCTCGACAAGCATAACTAGAACGGCCTAGGGGAAAAGTACGCATACTGTTGTAATCGGACGAGTTTCTACTTTCAGATGCAACAGAAATTTTGAGGATTGGTCTATCCGTTCGCGAGATATGGCAGTTTGGAGGTAAGACACGGTTGAGAAACTCAAAATTTTCACAGTCCTGATGCTCGAAACGAATAACTAGAACGCCTAGGGGAAAAGTACGCATACCGTTGTAATCGGGCGAGTTTCTACTTTCAGATGCAACAGAAATTTTGCGGATTCGTCGATCCGTTCGCGAGAATTGGCAGTTTGGAGGTAAGAAACGTTTGAGAAACTCAAAATTTTCGCAGTTCTGATGCTCGAAACGGGTAACTAGAACGGCCTAGGGGAACAGTACGCATACTGTTGTGATCGGGCGAGTCTCTACTTTCAGATGCAACAGAAATTTTGAGGATTGGTCAATCCGTTCGCGAGATATGGCAGTTTGGAGGTAAGAAACGCTGAGAAACTCAAAAGTTTCGCAGTTCTGATGCTCGACAAGCATAACTAGGACGGCCTAGGGAAAAGTACGCATACTGTTGTAATCGGGCGAGTTTCTACTTTCAGATGCAACAGAAATTTTGAGGATTGGTCAATCCGTTCGCGAGATATGGCAGTTTGGAGGTAAGAAACGCTTGAGAAACTCAAAATTATCGCAGTTCTGATGCTCGACAAGCATAACTAGAACGGCCTAGGGGAAAAGTACGCATACCGTTGTAATCGGGCGAGTTTCAACTTTCAGATGCAACAAAAATTTTGCGGATTGGTCAATCCGTTCGCGAGATATGGCAGTTTGGAGGTAAGAAACGCTTTAGAAACTCAAAAGTTTCGCAGCTCTGATGCTCGAGACGAATAGCTAGAACGGCCTAGGGGAAGACTACACATACCGTTGTAATCGGGCGGGTTTCTACTTTCAGATGCAACAGAAATTTTGCGGATTGGACAATCCGTTCGCGATATATGGCAGTTTGGAGGTAAGAAACGCTTGAGAAACTCCAAATTTTCGCAGTTCTGATGCTCGAAACGAATAACTAGAGCGGCCTAGGAAAAAAGTACGCATACCGTTGTAATAGGGCGAGTTTCTACTTTCAGATGCAACATGAATTTTGCGGATTGGTCAATCCGTTCGCGAGATGTGGCAGTTTGGAGGTAAGAAACGCTTGAGAAACTCAAAAGTTTCGCAGTTCGGATGCTCGAGACGAATAACTAGAACGGCCTAGGGGAAAAGTACACATACCGTTGTAATCGGGCGAGTTTCTACTCTCAGATGCAACAGAAATTATGCGGATTGGTCAATCCTTTCGCGAAATATGGCGGTTTGGAGGTAACAAACGCTTGAGAAACCCAAAATCTTCGCAGTTCTGATGTTCGAAACGAATAACCAGAACGGCCTAGGGGAAAAGTACTCATACCGTTGTAATCGGGCGAGTTTCTACTTTCAGATGCAACAGAAATTTTGCGGATTGGTCAATCCTTTCGCGAGATATGGCAGTTTAGAGGTAAGAAACGCTTGAGAAACTCAAAATTTTCGCAGATCTGATGGTCGAAACGAATAACTAGAACGGCCTAGGGAAAAAGTACGCATACCGTTGTAATCGGGCGAGTTTCTACTTTCAGATGCAACATGAATTTTGCGGATTGGTCAACCTGTTCGCGAGATATGGGAGTTTGGATGTAAGAAACGCTTGAGAAACTCACAATTTTCGCAGTTCTGATGCACGACAAGCATAACTAGAACGGCCTAGGGGAAAAGTACGCATACCGTTGTAATCGGGCGAGTTTCTACTTTCAGATGCAACAGAAATTTTGCGGATTGGTCAATCCGTTCGCGAGATATGGCAGTTTGGAGGTAAGAATCGCTTGAGAAACTCAAAAGTTTCGCAGCTCTGATGCTCGAGACGAATAACTAGAACGGCCTAGGGGAAGACTACACATACCGTTGTAATCGGACGGGTTTCTACTTTCAGATGCAACAGAAGTTTTGCGGATTGGACAATCCGTTCGCGAGATATGGCAGTTTGGAGGTAATAAACGCTTGAGAAACTCAAAAGTTTCGCAGTTCTGATGCTCGAGACGAATAACTAGAACGGCCTAGGGAAGACTACACATACCGTTGTAATCGGGCGGGTTTCTACTTTCAGATGCAACAGAAATTTTGCGGATTGGACAATCCGTTCGCGAGATATGGCAGTTTGGAGGTAAGAAACGCTTGAGAAACTGCAAATTTTCGCAGTTCTGATGCTCGAAACGAATAACTAGAACGGCCTAGGGAAAAAGTACCCATACCGTTGAATAGGGCGAGCTTCTACTTTCAGATGCAACTTGAATTTTGCGGATTGGTCAATCCGTTCGCGAGATGTGGCAGTTTGGAGGTAAGAAACGCTTGAGAAACTCAAAATTTTCGCAGTTCTGATGCTCGACACGAATAACTAGAACGGCCTAGGGGAAGACTACACATACCGTTGTAATCGGGCGGGTTTCTACTTTTAGATGCAACAGGAATTTTGCGGATTGGTCAATCCGTTCGCGAGATATGGCAGTTTGGAGGTAAGAAACGCTTGAGAAACACAAAAGTTTCGCAGTTCTGATGCTCGAGACGAATAACTAGAACGGCCTAGGGGAAAAGTACACATACCGTTGTAATCGGGCGAGTTCCTACTTTCAGATGCAACAGAAATTTTGCGGATTGGTCAATCCGTTCGCCAGATATGGCAGTTTGGAGGTAAGAAACGCTTGAGAAACACAAATTTTCGCAGTTCTGATGCTCGAAACGAATAACTAGAACGGCCTAGGGGAAAAGTACACATACCGTTGTAATCGGGCGAGTTCCTACTTTCAGATGCAACATGAATTTGCGGATTAGTCAATCCGTTCGCGAGATATGGCAGTTTGGAGGTAAGAAACGCTTGAGAAACTCAAAAGTTTCGCAGTTCGGATGCTCGAGACGAATAACTAGAACGGCCTAGGGGAAAGTACACATACCGTTGTAATCGGGCGAGTTTCTACTCTCAGATGCAACAGAAATTATGCGGATTGGTCAATCCTTTCGCGAAATATGGCGGTTTGGAGGTAACAAACGCTTGAGAAACCCAAAATCTTCGCAGTTCTGATGTTCGAAACGAATAACCAGAACGGCCTAGGGGAAAAGTACTCATACCGTTGTTATCGGGCGAGTTTCTACTTTCAGATGCAACAGAAATTTTGCGGATTGGTCAATCCTTTCGCGAGATATGGCAGTTTGGAGGTAAGAAACGCTTGAGAAACCCAAAATCTTCGCAGTTCTGATGTTCGAAACGAATAACCAGAACGGCCTAGGGGAAAAGTACTCATACCGTTGTTATCGGGCGAGTTTCTACTTTCAGATGCAACAGAAATTTTGCGGATTGGTCAATCCTTTCGCGAGATATGGCAGTTTGGAGGTAAGAAACGCTTGAGAAACACAAAATTTTCGCAGTTCTGATGCTCGAAACGAATAACTAGAACGGCCTAGGGGAAAAGTACACATACCGTTGTAATCGGGCGGTTTCTACTTTCAGATGCAACAGAAATTTTGCGGATTGGACAATACGTTCGCGAGATATGGCAGTTTGGAGGTAAGAAACGATTGAGAAACTCAAAAGTTTCGCAGTTCTGATGCTCGAGACGAATAACTAGAACGGCCTAGGGGAAGACTACACATACCGTTGTAATCGGGCGGGTTTCTACTTTCAGATGCAACAGAAATTTTGCGGATTGGACAATCCGTTCGCGAGATATGGCAGTTTGGAGGTAAGAAACGTTTGAGAAACTCCAAATTTTCGCAGTTCTGATGCTCGAAACGAATAACTAGAACGGCCTAGGGAAAAAGTACGCATACCGTTGTAATAGGGCGAGCTTCTACTTTCAGATGCAATATGAATTTTGCGGATTGGTCAATCCGTTCGCGAGATGTGGCAGTTTGGAGGTAAGAAACGCTTGAGAAACTCAAAATTTTCGCAGTTCTGATGCTCGACACGAATAACTAGAACGGCCTAGGGGAAGACTACACATACCGTTGTAATCGGGCGGGTTTCTACTTTTAGATGCAACAGGAATTTTGCGGATTGGTCAATCCGTTCGCGAGATATGGCAGTTTGGAGGTAAGAAACGCTTGAGAAACTCAAAAGTGTCGCAGTTCTGATGCTCGAGACGAATAACTAGAACGGCCTAGGGGAAAAGTACACATACCGTTGTAATCGGGCGAGTTTCTACTTTCAGATGCAACAGAAATTATGCGGATTGGTCAATCCTTTAGCGAAATATGGCGGTTTGGAGGTAACAAACGCTTGAGAAAGCCAAAATCTTCGCAGTTCTTATATTCGAAACGAATAACCAGAACGGCCTAGGGGAAAAGTACTCATACCGTTGTAATCGGGCGAGTTTCTACTTTCAGATGCAACAGAAATTTTGCGGATTGGTCAATCCTTTCGCGAGATATGGCAGTTTGGAAGTAAGAAACCCTTGAGAAACACAAAATTTTCGCAGTTCTGATGCTCGAAACGAATAACTAGAACGGCCTAGGGAAAAAGTACACATACCGTTGTAATCGGGCGAGTTCCTACTTTCAGATGCAACATGAATTTTGCGGATTAGTCAATCCGTTCGCGAGATATGGCAGTTTGGAGGTAAGAAACGCTTGAGAAACTCAAAAGTTTCGCAGTTCGGATGCTCGAGACGAATAACTAGAACGGCCTAGGGGAAAAGTACACATACCGTTGTAATCGGGCGAGTTCCTACTTTCAGATGCAACAGAAATTTTGCGGATTGGTCAATCCGTTCGCCAGATATGGCAGTTTGGAGGTAAGAAACACTTGAGAAACTCAAAATTTTTGCAGTTCTGATGCTCGAAACGAATAACTAGAACGGCCTAGGGAAAAAGTACGCATACCGTTGTAATCGGGCGAGTTTCTACTTTCAGATGCAACATGAATTTTGCGGATTGGTCAATCTGTTCGCGAGATATGGGAGTTTGGATGTAAGAAACGCTTGAGAAACTCACAATTTTCGCAGTTCTGATGCTCGACAAGCATAACTAGAACGGCCTAGGGGAAAAATACGCATACCGTTGTAATCGGGCGAGTTTCTACTTTCAGATGCAACAGAAATTTTGCGGATTGGTCAATCCGTTCGCGAGATATGGCAGTTTGGAGGTAAGAAACGCTTTAGAAACTCAAAAGTTTCGCAGCTCTGATGCTCGAGACGAATAACTAGAACGGCCTAGGGGAACACTACACACACCGTTGTAATCGGGCGGGTTTCTACTTTCAGATGCAACAGAAATTTTGCGGATTGGTCAATCCGTTCGCGAGATATGGTAGTTTAGAGGTAAGAAACGCATGAGAAACTCACAATTTTCGCAGTTCTGATGCACGACAAGCATAACTAGAACGGCCTAGGGGAAAAGTACGCATACCGTTGTAATCGGGCGAGTTTCTACTTTCAGATGCAACATGAATTTTGCGGATTGGTCAATCCGTTCGCGAGATGTGGCAGTTTGGAGGTAAGAAACGCTTGAGAAACTCAAAATTTTCGCAGTTCTGATGCTCGAGACGAATAACTAGAACAGCCTAGGGGAAGACTACACACACCGTTGTAATCGGGCGGGTTTCTACTTTTAGATGCAACAGGAATTTTGCGGATTGGTCAATCCGTTCGCGAGATATGGCAGTTTGGAGGTAAGAAACGCTTGAGAAACTCAAAAGTTTCGCAGTTCTGATGCTCGAGACGAATAACTAGAACGGCCTAGGGGAAAAGTACACATACCGTTGTAATCGGGCGAGTTTCTACTTTCAAATGCAACAGAAATTATGCGGATTGGTCAATCCTTTCGCGAAATATGGCGGTTTGGAGGTAACAAACGCTTGAGAAACCCAAAATCTTCGCAGTTCTTATGTTCGAAACGAATAACCAGAACGGCCTAGGGGAAAAGTACTCATACCGTTGTAATCGGGCGAGTTTCTACTTTCAGATGCAACAGAAATTTTGCGGATTGGTCAATCCTTTCTTGAGATATGGCCGTTTGGAGGTAAGAAACGCTTGAGAAACACAAAATTTTCGCAGTTCTGATGCTCGAAACGAATAACTAGAACGGCCTAGGGGAAAAGTACACATACCGTTGTAATCGGGCGAGTTCCTACTTTCAGATGCAACATGAATTTTGCGGATTAGTCAATCCGTTCGCGAGATATGGCAGTTTGGAGGTAAGAAACGCTTGAGAAACTCAAAACTTTCGCAGTTCGGATGCTCGAGACGAATAACTAGAACGGCCTAGGGGAAAAGTACACATACCGTTGTAATCGGGCGAGTTTCTACTCTCAGATGCAACAGAAATTATGCGGATTGGTCAATCCTTTCGCGAAATATGGCGGTTTGGAGGTAACAAACGCTTGAGAAACCCAAAATCTTCGCAGTTCTGATGTTCGAAACGAATAACCAGAACGGCCTAGGGGAAAAGTACTCATACCGTTGTTATCGGGCGAGTTTCTACTTTTAGATGCAACAGAAATTTTGCGGATTGGTCAATCCTTTCGCGAGATATGGCAGTTTGGAGGTAAGAAGCGCTTGAGAAACACAAAATTTTCGCAGTTCTGATGCTCGAAACGAATAACTAGAACGGCCTAGGGGAAAAGTACACATACCGTTGTAATCGGGCGGGTTTCTACTTTCAGATGCAACAGAAATTTTGCGGATTGGACAATACGTTCGCGAGATATGGCAGTTTGGAGGTAAGAAACGCTTGAGAAACTCAAATGTTTCGCAGTTCTGATGCTCGAGACGAATAACTAGAACGGCCTAGGGGAACACTACACACACCGTTGTAATCGGGCGGGTTTCTACTTTCAGATGCAACAGAAATTTTGCGGATTGGTCAATCCGTTCGCGAGATATGGCATTTTAGAGGTAAGAAACGCTTGAGAAACTCAAAATTTTCGCAGTTCTGATGCTCGAAACGAATAACTAGAACGGCCTAGGGAAAAAGTACGCATACCGTTGTAATCGGGCGAGTTTCTACTTTCAGATGCAACATGAATTTTACGGATTGGTCAACCTGTTCGCGAGATATGGGAGTTTGGATGTAAGAGACGCTTGAGAAACTCACAATTTTCGCAGTTCTGATGCACGACAAGCATAACTAGAACGGCCTAGGGGAAAAGTACGCATACCGTTGTAATCGGGCGGGTTTCTACTTTCAGATGCAACAGAAATTTTGCGGATTGGACAATCCGTTCGCGAGATATGGCAGTTTGGATGTAAGAAACGCTTGAGAAACTCAAAAGTTTCGCAGTTCTGATGCTCGAGACGAATAACTAGAACGGCCTAGGGGAAGACTACACATACCGTTGTAATCGGGCGGGTTTCTACTTTCAGATGCAACAGAAATTTTGCGGATTGGCAATCCGTTCGCGAGATATGGCAGTTTGGAGGTAAGAAACGCTTGAGAAACTCCAAATTTTCGCAGTTCTGATGCTCGAAACGAATAACTAGAACGGCCTAGGGAAAAAGTACGCATACCGTTGTAATAGGGCGAGTTTCTACTTTCAGATGCAACATGAATTTTGCGGATTGGTCAATCCGTTCGCGAGATGTGGCAGTTTGGAGGTAAGAAACGCTTGAGAAACTCAAAATTTTCGCAGTTCTGATGCTCGAGACGAATAACTAGAACAGCCTAGGGGAAGACTACACATACCGTTGTAATCGGGCGGGTTTCTACTTTTAGATGCAACAGGAATTTTGCGGATTGGTCAATCCGTTCGCGAGATATGGCAGTTTGGAGGTAAGAAACGCTTGAGAAACTCAAAAGTTTCGCAGTTCTGATGCTCGAGACGAATAACTAGAGCGGCCTAGGGGAAAAGTACACATACCGTTGTAATCGGGCGAGTTTCTACTTTCAGATGCAACAGAAATTATGCGGATTGGTCAATCCTTTCGCGAAATATGGCGGTTTGGAGGTAACAAACGCTTGAGAAACCCAAAATCTTCGCAGTTCTTATGTTCGAAACGAATAACCAGAACGGCCTAGGGGAAAAGTACTCATACCGTTGTAATCGGGCGAGTTTCTACTTTCAGATGCAACAGAAATTTTGCGGATTGGTCAATCCTTTCGCGAGATATGGCAGTTTGGAGGTAAGAAACGCTTGAGAAACACAAAATTTTCGCAGTTCTCATGCTCGAAACGAATAACTAGAACGGCCTAGGGGAAAAGTACACATACCGTTGTAATCGGGCGGGTTTCTACTTTCAGATGCAACAGAAATTTTGCGGATTGGACAATACGTTCGCGAGATATGGCAGTTTGGAGGTAAGAAACGCTTGAGAAACTCAAATGTTTCGCAGTTCTGATGCTCGAGACGAATAACTAGAACGGCCTAGGGGAACACTACACACACCGTTGTAATCGGGCGGGTTTCTACTTTCAGATGCAACAGAAATTTTGCGGATTGGTCAATCCGTTCGCGAGATATGGCAGTTTAGAGGTAAGAAACGCTTGAGAAACTCAAAATTTTCGCAGTTCTGATGCTCGAAACGAATAACTAGAACGGCCTAGGGAAAAAGTACGCATACCGTTGTAATCGGGCGAGTTTCTACTTTCAGATGCAACATGAATTTTGCGGATTGGTCAACCTGTTCGCGAGATATGGGAGTTTGGATGTAAGAAACGCTTGAGAAACTCACAATTTTCGCAGTTCTGATGCACGACAAGCATAACTAGAACGGCCTAGGGGAAAAGTACGCATACCGTTGTAATCGGGCGGGTTTCTACTTTCAGATGCAACAGAAATTTTGCGGATTGGACAATCCGTTCGCGAGATATGGCAGTTTGGAGGTAAGAAACGCTTGAGAAACTCAAAAGTTTCGCAGTTCTGATGCTCGAAACGAATAACTAGAACGGCCTAGGAAAAAAGTACGCATACCGTTGTAATAGGGCGAGTTTCTACTTTCAGATGCAACACGAATTTTGCGGATTGGTCAATCCGTTCGCGAGATGTGGCAGTTTGGAGGTAAGAAACGCTTGAGAAACTCAAAAGTTTCGCAGTTCGGATGCTCGAGACGAATAACTAGAACGGCCTAGGGGAAAAGTACACATACCGTTGTAATCGGGCGAGTTTCCACTCTCAGATGCAACAGAAATTATGCGGATTGGTCAATCCTTTCGCGAAATATGGCGGTTTGGAGGTAACAAACGCTTGAGAAACCCAAAATCTTCGCAGTTCTGATGTTCGAAACGAATAACCAGAACGGCCTAGGGGAAAAGTACTCATACCGTTGTAATCGGGCGAGTTTCTACTTTCAGATGCAACAGAAATTTTGCGGATTGGTCAATCCTTTCGCGAGATATGGCAGTTTGGAGGTAAGAAACGCTTGAGAAACACAAAATTTTCGCAGTTCTGATGCTCGAAACGAATAACTAGAACGGCCTAGGGGAAAAGTACTCATACCATTGTAATCGGGCGAGTTTCTACTTTCAGATGCAACAGAAATTTTGCGGATTGGTCAATCCGTTCGCGAGATATGGCAGTTTGGACGTAACAAACGCTTGAGAAACTCAAAATTTTCGCAGTTCTGGTGCTCGAAACGAATAACTAGAACGGCCTAGGGGAAAAGTACGCATACCGTTGTAATCGGGCGAGTTTCTACTTTCAGAGGCAACAGAAATTTTGCGGATTGGTCAATCCGTTCCCGACACATGGCAGTTTGGAGGAAAGAAACGGTTGAGAAACTCAAAATTTTCACATTTCTGATGCTCGAAACGAATAACTAGAACGGCAAAGGGGAAAAGTACGCATACCGTTGTAATCGGGCGAGTTTCTGCTTTCAGATGCAACAGAAGTTTTGCGGATTGGTCAATCCGTTTGCGAGATATGGCAGTTTGGATGTAAGAAACGCTTGAGAAACTCAAAATTTTCGCAGTTCTGATGCTCGAAACGAATAACCAGAACGGCCTAGGGGAAAACTACGCATACCGTTGTAATCGGGCGAGTTTGTACTTTCAGATGCAACAGACACTTTGCGGATTGGTCAATCCGTTCGCGAGATATGGCAGTTTGGAGGTAAGAAACGCTTGAGAAACTCAAAATTTTCGCAGTTCTGATGCTCGAACCGAATAACTAGAACGGCCTAGGGGAAAAGTACGCATACAGTTGTAATCGGGCGAGTTTCTACTTTCAGATGCAACAGAAATTTTGCGGATTGGTCAATCCGTTCGCGAGATATGGCAGTTGGGATGTAAGAAACGCTTGAGATACTCAAAATTTTCGCAGTTCTGATGCTCGAAACGAATAACTAGAACGGTCTAGGGGAAAAGTACGCATACCGTTGTAATCGGGCGAGTTTCTACTTTCAGATGCAACAGAAGCTTTGCGGATTGGTCAATCCGTTCGCGAGATATGGCAGTTTGGATGTAAGAAACGCTTGAGAAACTCAAAATTTTCGCAGTACTGGTGCTCGAAACGAATAACTAGAACGGCCTAGGGGAAAAGTACGCATACCGTTGTAATCGGGCGAGTTTCTACTTTCAGAGGCAACAGAAATTTTGCGGATTGGTGAATCCGTTCGCGAGATATGGCAGTTTGGATGTAAGAAACGCTTGAGAAACTCAAAATTTTCGCAGCTCTGATGCTCGAAACGAGTAACTAGAACGGCCTAAGGGAAAAGTACTCATACCGTTGAAATCGGGCGAGTTTCTACTTTCAGATGCAACAGAAATTTTGCGGATTGGTCAATCCGTTCGCGAGATATGGCAGTTTGGATGTAAGACGCGCTTGAGAAACTCAAAATTTTCGCAGTTCTGATGCTCGAAACGAATAACGAGTACGGCCTAGGGGAAAAGTACGCATACAGTTTTAATCGGGCGAGTTTCTACTTTCAGATGCAACAGAAATTTTGCGGATTGGTCAATCCGTTCGCGAGATATGGCAGTTTGGAGGTAAGAAACGGTTGAGAAACTCAAAATTTTCACAGTTCTGATGCTCGAAACGAATAACTAGAACGGCCTAGGGGAAAAGTACTCATACCGTTGTAATCGGGCGAGTATCTACTTTCAGATTCAACAGAAATTTCGCGGATTGGTCTATCCGTTCGCGAGATATGACAGTTTGGAGGTAAGAAACGCTTGAGAAACTCAATATTTTCGCAGTTCTGATGCTCGAAACGAATAACTAGAACGGCCTAGGAAAAAAGTACGCATACCGTTGTAATAGGGCGAGTTTCTACTTTCAGATGCAACACGAATTTTGCGGATTGGTCAATCCGTTCGCGAGATGTGGCAGTTTGGAGGTAAGAAACGCTTGAGAAACTCAAAAGTTTCGCAGTTCGGATGCTCGAGACGAATAACTAGAACGGCCTAGGGGAAAAGTACTCATACCATTGTAATCGGGCGAGTTTCTACTTTCAGATGCAACAGAAATTTTGCGGATTGGTCAATCCGTTCGCGAGATATGGCAGTTTGGACGTAACAAACGCTTGAGAAACTCAAAATTTTCGCAGTTCTGGTGCTCGAAACGAATAACTAGAACGGCCTAGGGGAAAAGTACGCATACCGTTGTAATCGGGCGAGTTTCTACTTTCAGAGGCAACAGAAATTTTGCGGATTGGTCAATCCGTTCCCGACACATGGCAGTTTGGAGGAAAGAAACGGTTGAGAAACTCAAAATTTGCACATTTCTGATGCTCGAAACGAATAACTAGAACGGCAAAGGGGAAAAGTACGCATACCGTTGTAATCGGGCGAGTTTCTGCTTTCAGATGCAACAGAAGTTTTGCGGATTGGTCAATCCGTTTGCGAGATATGGCAGTTTGGATGTAAGAAACGCTTGAGAAACTCAAAATTTTCGCAGTTCTGATGCTCGAAACGAATAACCAGAACGGCCTAGGGGAAAACTACGCATACCGTTGTAATCGGGCGAGTTTGTACTTTCAGATGCAACAGACACTTTGCGGATTGGTCAATCCGTTCGCGAGATATGGCAGTTTGGAGGTAAGAAACGCTTGAGAAACTCAAAATTTTCGCAGTTCTGATGCTCGAACCGAATAACTAGAACGGCCTAGGGGAAAAGTACGCATACAGTTGTAATCGGGCGAGTTTCTACTTTCAGATGCAACAGAAATTTTGCGGATTGGTCAATCCGTTCGCGAGATATGGCAGTTTGGAGGTAAGAAACGGTTGAGAAACTCAAAATTTTCACAGTTCTGATGCTCGAAACGAATAACTAGAACGGCCTAGGGGAAAAGTACTCATACCGTTGTAATCGGGCGAGTATCTACTTTCAGATTCAACAGAAATTTCGGGGATGGGCTATCCGTTCGCGAGATATGACAGTTTGGAGGTAAGAAACGCTTGAGAAACTCAATATTTTCGCAGTTCTGATGCTCGAAACGAATAACTAGAACGGCCTAGGGGAAAAGTACACATACCGTTGTAATCGGGCGGGTTTCTACTTTCAGATGCAACAGAAATTTTGCGGATTGGACAATACGTTCGCGAGATATGGCAGTTTGGAGGTAAGAAACGCTTGAGAAACTCAAATGTTTCGCAGTTCTGATGCTCGAGACGAATAACTAGAACGGCCTAGGGGAACACTACACACACCGTTGTAATCGGGCGGGTTTCTACTTTCAGATGCAACAGAAATTTTGCGGATTGGTCAATCCGTTCGCGAGATATGGCAGTTTAGAGGTAAGAAACGCTTGAGAAACTCAAAATTTTCGCAGTTCTGATGCTCGAAACGAATAACTAGAACGGCCTAGGGAAAAAGTACGCATACCGTTGTAATCGGGCGAGTTTCTACTTTCAGATGCAACATGAATTTTGCGGATTGGTCAACCTGTTCGCGAGATATGGGAGTTTGGATGTAAGAAACGCTTGAGAAACTCACAATTTTCGCAGTTCTGATGCACGACAAGCATAACTAGAACGGCCTAGGGGAAAAGTACGCATACCGTTGTAATCGGGCGGGTTTCTACTTTCAGATGCAACAGAAATTTTGCGGATTGGACAATCCGTTCGCGAGATATGGCAGTTTGGAGGTAAGAAACGCTTGAGAAACTCAAAAGTTTCGCAGTTCTGATGCTCGAAACGAATAACTAGAACGGCCTAGGAAAAAAGTACGCATACCGTTGTAATAGGGCGAGTTTCTACTTTCAGATGCAACACGAATTTTGCGGATTGGTCAATCCGTTCGCGAGATGTGGCAGTTTGGAGGTAAGAAACGCTTGAGAAACTCAAAAGTTTCGCAGTTCGGATGCTCGAGACGAATAACTAGAACGGCCTAGGGGAAAAGTACACATACCGTTGTAATCGGGCGAGTTTCCACTCTCAGATGCAACAGAAATTATGCGGATTGGTCAATCCTTTCGCGAAATATGGCGGTTTGGAGGTAACAAACGCTTGAGAAACCCAAAATCTTCGCAGTTCTGATGTTCGAAACGAATAACCAGAACGGCCTAGGGGAAAAGTACTCATACCGTTGTAATCGGGCGAGTTTCTACTTTCAGATGCAACAGAAATTTTGCGGATTGGTCAATCCTTTCGCGAGATATGGCAGTTTGGAGGTAAGAAACGCTTGAGAAACACAAAATTTTCGCAGTTCTGATGCTCGAAACGAATAACTAGAACGGCCTAGGGGAAAAGTACTCATACCATTGTAATCGGGCGAGTTTCTACTTTCAGATGCAACAGAAATTTTGCGGATTGGTCAATCCGTTCGCGAGATATGGCAGTTTGGACGTAACAAACGCTTGAGAAACTCAAAATTTTCGCAGTTCTGGTGCTCGAAACGAATAACTAGAACGGCCTAGGGGAAAAGTACGCATACCGTTGTAATCGGGCGAGTTTCTACTTTCAGAGGCAACAGAAATTTTGCGGATTGGTCAATCCGTTCCCGACACATGGCAGTTTGGAGGAAAGAAACGGTTGAGAAACTCAAAATTTTCACATTTCTGATGCTCGAAACGAATAACTAGAACGGCAAAGGGGAAAAGTACGCATACCGTTGTAATCGGGCGAGTTTCTGCTTTCAGATGCAACAGAAGTTTTGCGGATTGGTCAATCCGTTTGCGAGATATGGCAGTTTGGATGTAAGAAACGCTTGAGAAACTCAAAATTTTCGCAGTTCTGATGCTCGAAACGAATAACCAGAACGGCCTAGGGGAAAACTACGCATACCGTTGTAATCGGGCGAGTTTGTACTTTCAGATGCAACAGACACTTTGCGGATTGGTCAATCCGTTCGCGAGATATGGCAGTTTGGAGGTAAGAAACGCTTGAGAAACTCAAAATTTTCGCAGTTCTGATGCTCGAACCGAATAACTAGAACGGCCTAGGGGAAAAGTACGCATACAGTTGTAATCGGGCGAGTTTCTACTTTCAGATGCAACAGAAATTTTGCGGATTGGTCAATCCGTTCGCGAGATATGGCAGTTGGGATGTAAGAAACGCTTGAGATACTCAAAATTTTCGCAGTTCTGATGCTCGAAACGAATAACTAGAACGGTCTAGGGGAAAAGTACGCATACCGTTGTAATCGGGCGAGTTTCTACTTTCAGATGCAACAGAAGCTTTGCGGATTGGTCAATCCGTTCGCGAGATATGGCAGTTTGGATGTAAGAAACGCTTGAGAAACTCAAAATTTTCGCAGTACTGGTGCTCGAAACGAATAACTAGAACGGCCTAGGGGAAAAGTACGCATACCGTTGTAATCGGGCGAGTTTCTACTTTCAGAGGCAACAGAAATTTTGCGGATTGGTGAATCCGTTCGCGAGATATGGCAGTTTGGATGTAAGAAACGCTTGAGAAACTCAAAATTTTCGCAGCTCTGATGCTCGAAACGAGTAACTAGAACGGCCTAAGGGAAAAGTACTCATACCGTTGAAATCGGGCGAGTTTCTACTTTCAGATGCAACAGAAATTTTGCGGATTGGTCAATCCGTTCGCGAGATATGGCAGTTTGGATGTAAGACGCGCTTGAGAAACTCAAAATTTTCGCAGTTCTGATGCTCGAAACGAATAACGAGTACGGCCTAGGGGAAAAGTACGCATACAGTTTTAATCGGGCGAGTTTCTACTTTCAGATGCAACAGAAATTTTGCGGATTGGTCAATCCGTTCGCGAGATATGGCAGTTTGGAGGTAAGAAACGGTTGAGAAACTCAAAATTTTCACAGTTCTGATGCTCGAAACGAATAACTAGAACGGCCTAGGGGAAAAGTACTCATACCGTTGTAATCGGGCGAGTATCTACTTTCAGATTCAACAGAAATTTCGCGGATTGGTCTATCCGTTCGCGAGATATGACAGTTTGGAGGTAAGAAACGCTTGAGAAACTCAATATTTTCGCAGTTCTGATGCTCGAAACGAATAACTAGAACGGCCTAGGAAAAAAGTACGCATACCGTTGTAATAGGGCGAGTTTCTACTTTCAGATGCAACACGAATTTTGCGGATTGGTCAATCCGTTCGCGAGATGTGGCAGTTTGGAGGTAAGAAACGCTTGAGAAACTCAAAAGTTTCGCAGTTCGGATGCTCGAGACGAATAACTAGAACGGCCTAGGGGAAAAGTACTCATACCATTGTAATCGGGCGAGTTTCTACTTTCAGATGCAACAGAAATTTTGCGGATTGGTCAATCCGTTCGCGAGATATGGCAGTTTGGACGTAACAAACGCTTGAGAAACTCAAAATTTTCGCAGTTCTGGTGCTCGAAACGAATAACTAGAACGGCCTAGGGGAAAAGTACGCATACCGTTGTAATCGGGCGAGTTTCTACTTTCAGAGGCAACAGAAATTTTGCGGATTGGTCAATCCGTTCCCGACACATGGCAGTTTGGAGGAAAGAAACGGTTGAGAAACTCAAAATTTGCACATTTCTGATGCTCGAAACGAATAACTAGAACGGCAAAGGGGAAAAGTACGCATACCGTTGTAATCGGGCGAGTTTCTGCTTTCAGATGCAACAGAAGTTTTGCGGATTGGTCAATCCGTTTGCGAGATATGGCAGTTTGGATGTAAGAAACGCTTGAGAAACTCAAAATTTTCGCAGTTCTGATGCTCGAAACGAATAACCAGAACGGCCTAGGGGAAAACTACGCATACCGTTGTAATCGGGCGAGTTTGTACTTTCAGATGCAACAGACACTTTGCGGATTGGTCAATCCGTTCGCGAGATATGGCAGTTTGGAGGTAAGAAACGCTTGAGAAACTCAAAATTTTCGCAGTTCTGATGCTCGAACCGAATAACTAGAACGGCCTAGGGGAAAAGTACGCATACAGTTGTAATCGGGCGAGTTTCTACTTTCAGATGCAACAGAAATTTTGCGGATTGGTCAATCCGTTCGCGAGATATGGCAGTTTGGAGGTAAGAAACGGTTGAGAAACTCAAAATTTTCACAGTTCTGATGCTCGAAACGAATAACTAGAACGGCCTAGGGGAAAAGTACTCATACCGTTGTAATCGGGCGAGTATCTACTTTCAGATTCAACAGAAATTTCGGGGATGGGCTATCCGTTCGCGAGATATGACAGTTTGGAGGTAAGAAACGCTTGAGAAACTCAATATTTTCGCAGTTCTGATGCTCGAAACGAATAACTAGAATGGCCTAGGGGAAAAGCACACATACCGTTGCAATTGGGCGAATTTCTACTTTCAGATGCAACAGAAATTTTGCGGATTGGTCTATCCATTCGCGAGATATGGCAGTTTGGAGGTAAGAAACGCTTGAGAAACTCAAAATTTTCGCAGATCTGATGCTCGAGACGAATAACTAGAATGGCCTAGGGGAAAACTGCACATACCGTTGTAATCGGGCGAGTTTCTACTTTCAGATGCAAGAGAAATTTTGCGGATTGGACAATCCGTTCGCGAGACATGGCAGTTTGGAGGTAAGAAACGCTTGGTAAACTCAAAATTTTCGCAGTTCTGATGCTCGAAACGAATAACTAGAACGGCCTAGGGGAAAAGTACGCATACCGTTGTAATCGGGCGGGTTTCTACTTTCAGATGCAACAGAAGTTTTGCGGATTGGTCAATCCGTTCGCGAGATATGGCAGTTTGGAGGTAAGAAAGGCTTGAGAAGCTCAAAATTTTCGCAGTTCTGATGCTCGAAACGAATAACTAGAACGGCCTAGGGGAAAAGTACGCATACCGTTGTAATCGGGCGAGTTTCTACTTTCAGATGCAACAGAAATTTTGCGTATTGGTCAATCCGTTCGCGAGATATGGCAGTTTGGAGGAAACAAACGGCTGAGAAACACGAAATTTTCAAACTTCTGATGCTCGAAACGAATAACTAGAACGGCCTAGGGGAAAAGTACTCATACCGTTGTAATCGGGAGAGTATCTACTTTCAGATGCAACAGAAATTTTGCGGAATGGTGTATCCGTTCGCGAGATATGGCAGTTTGGATGTAAGAAACGCTTGAGCAACTCAAAATTTTCGCAGTTCTGATGCTCGAAACGAATAACCAGAACGGCCTAGGGGAAAAGTTCGCATAGCGTTGTAATCGGGCGAGTTTCTACTTTCAGATGCCACAGAAATTTTGCTGATTGGTCAATCCGTTCGCGAGATATGGCAGTTTGGAGATAAGAAACGCTTGAGAAACTCAAAATTTTCACAACTCTGATGCTCGAAACGAATAACTAGAACGGCCTAGGGGAAAATACTCATACCGTTGTAATCGGGCGCGTTTCTACTTTCAGATGCAACAGAAATTTTGCGGATTGGTCTATCCGTTCGCGAGATATGGCAGTTTGGAAGTAAGAAACGCTTGAGAAACTCAAAATTTTCGCAGTTCTGATGCTCGAAACGAATAACGAGAACGGCCTAGGGGAAAAGTACGCATACAGTTGTAATCGGGCGAGTTTCTACTTTCAGATGCAACAGAAATTTTGCGGATTGGTCAATCCGTTCGCGAGATATGGCAGTTTGGAGGTAAGAAACGGTTGAGAAACTCAAAATTTTCACAATTCTGATGCTCGAAACGAATAACTAGAACGGCCTAGGGGAAAAGTACGCATACAGTTGTAATCGGGCGAGTTTCTACTTTCAGAGGCAACAGAAATTTTGCGGATTGGTCAATCCGTTCCCGAGACATGGCAGTTTGGAGGAAAGAAACGGTTGAGAAACTCAAAATTTTCACATTTCTGATGCTTGAAACGAATAACTAGAACGGCAAAGGGGAAAAGTACGCATACCGTTGTAATCGGGCGAGTTTCTACTTTCAGATGCAACAGAAGTTTTGCGGATTGGTCAATCCGTTTGCGAGATATGGCAGTTTGGATGTAAGAAACGCTTGAGAAACTCAAAATTTTCGCAGTTCTGATGCTCGAAACGAATAACCAGAACGGCCTAGGGGAAAACTACGCATACCGTTGTAATCGGGCGAGTTTCTACTTTCAGATGCAACAGACACTTTGCGGATTGGTCAATCCGTTCGCGAGATATGGCAGTTTGGAGGTAAGAAACGCTTGAGAAACTCAAAATTTTCGCAGTTCTGATGCACGAACCGAATAACTAGAACGGCCTAGGGGAAAAGTACGCATACAGTTGTAATCGGGCGAGTTTCTACTTTCAGATGCAACAGAAATTTTGCGGATTGGTCAATCCGTTCGCGAGATATGGCAGTTTGGAGGTAAGAAACGCTTGAGAAACTCAAAATTTTCGCAGTTCTGATGCTCGAAACGAATAACTAGAACGGCCTAGGGGAAAAGTACTCATACCATTGTAATCGGGCGAGTTTCTACTTTCAGATGCAACAGAAATTTTGCGGATTGGTCAATCCGTTCGCGAGATATGGCAGTTTGGACGTAACAAACGCTTGAGAAACTCAAAATTTTCGCAGTTCTGGTGCTCGAAACGAATAACTAGAACGGCCTAGGGGAAAAGTACGCATACAGTTGTAATCGGGCGAGTTTCTACTTTCAGATGCAACAGAAATTTTGCGGATTGGTCAATCCGTTCGCGAGATATGGCAGTTGGGATGTAAGAAACGCTTGAGATACTCAAAATTTTCGCAGTTCTGATGCTCGAAACGAATAACTAGAACGGTCTAGGGGAAAAGTACGCATACCGTTGTAATCGGGCGAGTTTCTACTTTCAGATGCAACAGAAGTTTTGCGGATTGGTCAATCCGTTTGCGAGATATGGCAGTTTGGATGTAAGAAACGCTTGAGAAACTCAAAATTTTCGCAGTTCTGATGCTCGAAACGAATAACCAGAACGGCCTAGGGGAAAACTACGCATACGGTTGTAATCGGGCGAGATTCTACTTTCAGATGCAACAGACACTTTGCGGATTGGTCAATCCGTTCGCGAGATATGGCAGTTTGGAGGTAAGAAACGCTTGAGAAACTCAAAATTTTCGCAGTTCTGATGCACGAACCGAATAACTAGAACGGCCTAGGGGAAAAGTACGCATACAGTTGTAATCGGGCGAGTTTCTACTTTCAGATGCAACAGAAATTTTGCGGATTGGTCAATCCGTTCGCGAGATATGGCAGTTGGGATGTAAGAAACGCTTGAGATACTCAAAATTTTCGCAGTTCTGATGCTCGAAACGAATAACTAGAACGGTCTAGGGGAAAAGTACGCATACCGTTGAAATCGGGCGAGTTTCTACTTTCAGATGCAACAGAAATTTTGCGGATTGGTCAATCCGTTCGCGAGATATGGCAGTTTGGAGGTAAGACGCGCTTGAGAAACTCAAAATTTTCGCAGTTCTGATGCTCGAAACGAATAACGAGAACGGCCTACGGGAAAAGTACGCATACAGTTGTAATCGGGCGAGTTTCTACTTTCAGATGCAACAGAAATTTTGCGGATTGGTCAATCCGTTCGCGAGACATGGCAGTTTGGAGGTAAGAAACGCTTGGTAAACTCAAAATTTTCGCAGTTCTGATGCTCGAAACGAATAACTAGAACGGCCTAGGGGAAAAGTACGCATACCGTTGTAATCGGGCGGGTTTCTACTTTCAGATGCAACAGAAGTTTTGCGGATTGGTCAATCCGTTCGCGAGATATGGCAGTTGGGATGTAAGAAACGCTTGAGATACTCAAAATTTTCGCAGTTCTGATGCTCGAAACGAATAACTAGAACGGTCTAGGGGAAAAGTACGCATACCGTTGTAATCGGGCGAGTTTCTACTTTCAGATGCAACAGAAGTTTTGCGGATTGGTCTATCCGTTCGCGAGATATGGCAGTTTGGAGGTAAGAAACGCATGAGAAACTCAAAATTTTCGCAGTTCTGATACTCGAAACGAATGACCAGAACGGCCTAGGGGAAAAGTACTCATACCATTGTAATCGGGCGAGTTTCTACTTTCAGATGCAACAGAAATTTTGCGGATTGGTCAATCCGTTCGCGAGATATGGCAGTTTGGACGTAACAAACGCTTGAGAAACTCAAAATTTTCGCAGTTCTGGTGCTCGAAACGAATAACTAGAACGGCCTAGGGGAAAAGTACGCATACCGTTGTAATCGGGCGAGTTTCTACTTTCAGAGGCAACAGAAATTTTGCGGATTGGTCAATCCGTTCCCGAGACATGGCAGTTTGGACGAAAGAAACGGTTGAGAAACTCAAAATTTTCACATTTCTGATGCTCGAAACGAATAACTAGAACGGCAAAGGGGAAAAGTACGCATACCGTTGTAATCGGGCGAGTTTCTACTTTCAGATGCAACAGAAGTTTTGCGGATTGGTCAATCCGTTTGCGAGATATGGCAGTTTGGATGTAAGAAACGCTTGAGAAACTCAAAATTTTCGCAGTTCTGATGCTCGAAACGAATAACCAGAACGGCCTAGGGGAAAACTACGCATACCGTTGTAATCGGGCGAGTTTCTAATTTCAGATGCAACAGACACTTTGCGAATTGGTCAATCCGTTCGCGAGATATGGCAGTTTGGAGGTAAGAAACGCTTGAGAAACTCAAAATTTTAGCAGTTCTGATGCTCGAACCGAATAACTAGAACGGCCTAGGGGAAAAGTACGCATACAGTTGTAATCGGGCGAGTTTCTACTTTCAGATGCAACAGAAATTTTGCGGATTGGTCAATCCGTTCGCGAGATATGGCAGTTGGGATGTAAGAAACGCTTGAGATACTCAAAATTTTCGCAGTTCTGATGCTCGAAACGAATAACTAGAACGGTCTAGGGGAAAAGCACGCATACCGTTGTAATCGGGCGAGTTTCTACTTTCAGATGCAACAGAAGTTTTGCGGATTGGTCAATCCGTTCGCGAGATATGGCAGTTTGGAGGTAAGAAACGCTTGAGAAACTCAAAATTTTCGCAGATCTGATGCTCGAGACGAATAACTAGAATGGCCTAGGGGAAAACTGCACATACCGTTGTAATCGGGCGAGTTTCTACTTTCAGATGCAAGAGAAATTTTGCGGATTGGACAATCCGTTCGCGAGACATGGCAGTTTGGAGGTAAGAAACGCTTGGTAAACTCAAAATTTTCGCAGTTCTGATGCTCGAAACGAATAACTAGAACGGCCTAGGGGAAAAGTACGCATACCGTTGTAATCGGGCGGGTTTCTACTTTCAGATGCAACAGAAGTTTTGCGGATTGGTCAATCCGTTCGCGAGATATGGCAGTTTGGAGGTAAGAAAGGCTTGAGAAGCTCAAAATTTTCGCAGTTCTGATGCTCGAAACGAATAACTAGAACGGCCTAGGGGAAAAGTACGCATACCGTTGTAATCGGGCGAGTTTCTACTTTCAGATGCAACAGAAATTTTGCGTATTGGTCAATCCGTTCGCGAGATATGGCAGTTTGGAGGAAACAAACGGCTGAGAAACACGAAATTTTCAAACTTCTGATGCTCGAAACGAATAACTAGAACGGCCTAGGGGAAAAGTACTCATACCGTTGTAATCGGGAGAGTATCTACTTTCAGATGCAACAGAAATTTTGCGGAATGGTGTATCCGTTCGCGAGATATGGCAGTTTGGATGTAAGAAACGCTTGAGCAACTCAAAATTTTCGCAGTTCTGATGCTCGAAACGAATAACCAGAACGGCCTAGGGGAAAAGTTCGCATAGCGTTGTAATCGGGCGAGTTTCTACTTTCAGATGCCACAGAAATTTTGCTGATTGGTCAATCCGTTCGCGAGATATGGCAGTTTGGAGATAAGAAACGCTTGAGAAACTCAAAATTTTCACAACTCTGATGCTCGAAACGAATAACTAGAACGGCCTAGGGGAAAATACTCATACCGTTGTAATCGGGCGCGTTTCTACTTTCAGATGCAACAGAAATTTTGCGGATTGGTCTATCCGTTCGCGAGATATGGCAGTTTGGAAGTAAGAAACGCTTGAGAAACTCAAAATTTTCGCAGTGCTGATGCTCGAAACGAATAACTAGAACGGCTTAGGGGAAAAGTACGCATACAGTTGTAATCGGGCGAGTTTCTACTTTCAGATGCAACAGAAATTTTGCGGATTGGTCAATCCGTTCGCGAGATATGGCAGTTTGGAGGTAAGACGCGCTTGAGAAACTCAAAATTTTCGCAGTTCTGATGCTCGAAACGAATAACGAGGACGGCCTAGGGGAAAAGTACGCATACAGTTGTAATCGGGCGAGTTTCTACTTTCAGATGCAACAGAAATTTTGCGGATTGGTCAATCCGTTCGCGAGATATGGCAGTTTGGAGGTAAGAAACGGTTGAGAAACTCAAAATTTTCACAATTCTGATGCTCGAAACGAATAACTAGAACGGCCTAGGGGAAAAGTACTCATACCGTTGTAATCGGGCGTGTTTCAACTTTCAGATGCAACAGAAATTTTGCGGATTGGTCAATCCGTTCGCGAGATATGGCAGTTTGGACGTAAGAAACGCTTGAGAAACTCAAAATTTTCGCAGTTCTGATGCTCGAAACGAATAACTAGAACGGCCTAGGGGAAAAGTACGCATACCGTTGAAATCGGGCGAGTTTCTACTTTCAGATGCAACAGAAATTTTGCGGATTGGTCAATCCGTTCGCGAGATATGGCAGTTTGGAGGTAAGACGCGCTTGAGAAACTCAAAATTTTCGCAGTTCTGATGCTCGAAACGAATAACGAGAACGGCCTACGGGAAAAGTACGCATACAGTTGTAATCGGGCGAGTTTCTACTTTCAGATGCAACAGAAATTTTGCGGATTGGTCAATCCGTTCGCGAGACATGGCAGTTTGGAGGTAAGAAACGCTTGGTAAACTCAAAATTTTCGCAGTTCTGATGCTCGAAACGAATAACTAGAACGGCCTAGGGGAAAAGTACGCATACCGTTGTAATCGGGCGGGTTTCTACTTTCAGATGCAACAGAAGTTTTGCGGATTGGTCAATCCGTTCGCGAGATATGGCAGTTGGGATGTAAGAAACGCTTGAGATACTCAAAATTTTCGCAGTTCTGATGCTCGAAACGAATAACTAGAACGGTCTAGGGGAAAAGTACGCATACCGTTGTAATCGGGCGAGTTTCTACTTTCAGATGCAACAGAAGTTTTGCGGATTGGTCTATCCGTTCGCGAGATATGGCAGTTTGGAGGTAAGAAACGCATGAGAAACTCAAAATTTTCGCAGTTCTGATACTCGAAACGAATGACCAGAACGGCCTAGGGGAAAAGTACTCATACCATTGTAATCGGGCGAGTTTCTACTTTCAGATGCAACAGAAATTTTGCGGATTGGTCAATCCGTTCGCGAGATATGGCAGTTTGGACGTAACAAACGCTTGAGAAACTCAAAATTTTCGCATTTCTGGTGCTCGAAACGAATAACTAGAACGGCCTAGGGGAAAAGTACGCATACCGTTGTAATCGGGCGAGTTTCTACTTTCAGAGGCAACAGAAATTTTGCGGATTGGTCAATCCGTTCCCGAGACATGGCAGTTTGGACGAAAGAAACGGTTGAGAAACTCAAAATTTTCACATTTCTGATGCTCGAAACGAATAACTAGAACGGCAAAGGGGAAAAGTACGCATACCGTTGTAATCGGGCGAGTTTCTACTTTCAGATGCAACAGAAGTTTTGCGGATTGGTCAATCCGTTTGCGAGATATGGCAGTTTGGATGTAAGAAACGCTTGAGAAACTCAAAATTTTCGCAGTTCTGATGCACGAAACGAATAACCAGAACGGCCTAGGGGAAAACTACGCATACCGTTGTAATCGGGCGAGTTTCTAATTTCAGATGCAATAGACACTTTGCGAATTGGTCAATCCGTTCGCGAGATATGGCAGTTTGGAGGTAAGAAACGCTTGAGAAACTCAAAATTTTAGCAGTTCTGATGCTCGAACCGAATAACTAGAACGGCCTAGGGGAAAAGTACGCATACAGTTGTAATCGGGCGAGTTTCTACTTTCAGATGCAACAGAAATTTTGCGGATTGGTCAATCCGTTCGCGAGATATGGCAGTTGGGATGTAAGAAACGCTTGAGATACTCAAAATTTTCGCAGTTCTGATGCTCGAAACGAATAACGAGAACGGCCTAGGGGAAAAGTACGCATACAGTTGTAATCGGGCGAGTTTCTACTTCCAGATGCAACAGAAATTTTGCGGATTGGTCAATCCGTTCGCGAGATATGGCAGTTTGGAGGTAAGAAACGGTTGAGAAACTCAAAATTTTCACAGTTCTGATGCTCGAAACGAATAACTAGAACGGCCTAGGGGAAAAGTACGCATACCGTTGTAATCGGGCGGGTTTCTACTTTCAGATGCAACAGAAGTTTTGCGGATTGGTCAATCCGTTCGCGAGATATGGCAGTTTGGAGGTAAGAAAGGCTTGAGAAGCTCAAAATTTTCGCAGTTCTGATGCTCGAAACGAATAACTAGAACGGCCTAGGGGAAAAGTACGCATACCGTTGTAATCGGTCCAGTTGCTACTTTCAGATGCAACAGAAATTTTGCGTATTGGTCAATCCGTTCGCGAGATATGGCAGTTTGGAGGAAAGAAACGGCTGAGAAACACGAAATTTTCAAACTTCTGATGCTCGAAACGAATAACTAGAACGGCCTAGGGGAAAATACTCATACCGTTGTAATCGGGCGCGTTTCTACTTTCAGATGCAACAGAAATTTTGCGGATTGGTCTATCCGTTCGCGAGATATGGCAGTTTGGAAGTAAGAAACGCTTGAGAAACTCAAAATTTTCGCAGTGCTGATGCTCGAAACGAATAACTAGAACGGCTTAGGGGAAAAGTACGCATACAGTTGTAATCGGGCGAGTTTCTACTTTCAGATGCAACAGAAATTTTGCGGATTGGTCAATCCGTTCGCGAGATATGGCAGTTTGGAGGTAAGACGCGCTTGAGAAACTCAAAATTTTCGCAGTTCTGATGCTCGAAACGAATAACGAGAACGGCCTAGGGGAAAAGTACGCATACAGTTGTAATCGGGCGAGTTTCTACTTTCAGATGCAACAGAAATTTTGCGGATTGGTCAATCCGTTCGCGAGATATGGCAGTTTGGAGGTAAGAAACGGTTGAGAAACTCAAAATTTTCACAATTCTGATGCTCGAAACGAATAACTAGAACGGCCTAGGGGAAAAGTACTCATACCGTTGTAATCGGGCGTGTTTCAACTTTCAGATGCAACAGAAATTTTGCGGATTGGTCAATCCGTTCGCGAGATATGGCAGTTTGGACGTAAGAAACGCTTGAGAAACTCAAAATTTTCGCAGTTCTGATGCTCGAAACGAATAACTAGAACGGCCTAGGGGAAAAGTACGCATACCGTTGTAATCGGGCGAGTTTCTACTTTCAGAGGCAACAGAAATTTTGCGGATTGGTCAATCCGTTCCCGAGACATGGCAGTTTGGAGGAAAGAAACGGTTGAGAAACTCAAAATTTTCACATTTCTGATGCTTGAAACGAATAACTAGAACGGCAAAGGGGAAAAGTACGCATACGGTTGTAATCGGGCGAGTTTCTACTTTCAGATGCAACAGACACTTTGCGGATTGGTCAATCCGTTCGCGAGATATGGCAGTTTGGAGGTAAGAAACGCTTGAGAAACTCAAAATTTTCGCAGTTCTGATGCTCGAACCGAATAACTAGAACGGCCTAGGGGAAAAGTACGCATACAGTTGTAATCGGGCGAGTTTCTACTTTCAGATGCAACAGAAATTTTGCGGATTGGTCAATCCGTTCGCGAGATATGGCAGTTGGGATGTAAGAAACGCTTGAGATACTCAAAATTTTCGCAGTTCTGATGCTCGAAACGAATAACTAGAACGGTCTAGGGGAAAAGTACGCATACCGTTGTAATCGGGCGAGTTTCTACTTTCAGATGCAACAGAAGTTTTGCGGATTGGTCAATCCGTTTGCGAGATATGGCAGTTTGGATGTAAGAAACGCTTGAGAAACTCAAAATTTTCGCAGTTCTGATGCTCGAAACGAATAACCAGAACGGCCTAGGGGAAAACTACGCATACCGTTGTAATCGGGCGAGATTCTACTTTCAGATGCAACAGACACTTTGCGGATTGGTCAATCCGTTCGCGAGATATGGCAGTTTGGAGGTAAGAAACGCTTGAGAAACTCAAAATTTTCGCAGTTCTGATGCACGAACCGAATAACTAGAACGGCCTAGGGGAAAAGTACGCATACAGTTGTAATCGGGCGAGTTTCTACTTTCAGATGCAACAGAAATTTTGCGGATTGGTCAATCCGTTCGCGAGATATGGCAGTTGGGATGTAAGAAACGCTTGAGATACTCAAAATTTTCGCAGTTCTGATGCTCGAAACGAATAACTAGAACGGTCTAGGGGAAAAGTACGCATACCGTTGAAATCGGGCGAGTTTCTACTTTCAGATGCAACAGAAATTTTGCGGATTGGTCAATCCGTTCGCGAGATATGGCAGTTTGGAGGTAAGACGCGCTTGAGAAACTCAAAATTTTCGCAGTTCTGATGCTCGAAACGAATAACGAGAACGGCCTACGGGAAAAGTACGCATACAGTTGTAATCGGGCGAGTTTCTACTTTCAGATGCAACAGAAATTTTGCGGATTGGTCAATCCGTTCGCGAGACATGGCAGTTTGGAGGTAAGAAACGCTTGGTAAACTCAAAATTTTCGCAGTTCTGATGCTCGAAACGAATAACTAGAACGGCCTAGGGGAAAAGTACGCATACCGTTGTAATCGGGCGGGTTTCTACTTTCAGATGCAACAGAAGTTTTGCGGATTGGTCAATCCGTTCGCGAGATATGGCAGTTGGGATGTAAGAAACGCTTGAGATACTCAAAATTTTCGCAGTTCTGATGCTCGAAACGAATAACTAGAACGGTCTAGGGGAAAAGTACGCATACCGTTGTAATCGGGCGAGTTTCTACTTTCAGAGGCAACAGAAATTTTGCGGATTGGTCAATCCGTTCCCGAGACATGGCAGTTTGGACGAAAGAAACGGTTGAGAAACTCAAAATTTTCACATTTCTGATGCTCGAAACGAATAACTAGAACGGCAAAGGGGAAAAGTACGCATACCGTTGTAATCGGGCGAGTTTCTACTTTCAGATGCAACAGAAGTTTTGCGGATTGGTCAATCCGTTTGCGAGATATGGCAGTTTGGATGTAAGAAACGCTTGAGAAACTCAAAATTTTCGCAGTTCTGATGCTCGAAACGAATAACCAGAACGGCCTAGGGGAAAACTACGCATACCGTTGTAATCGGGCGAGTTTCTAATTTCAGATGCAATAGACACTTTGCGAATTGGTCAATCCGTTCGCGAGATATGGCAGTTTGGAGGTAAGAAACGCTTGAGAAACTCAAAATTTTAGCAGTTCTGATGCTCGAACCGAATAACTAGAACGGCCTAGGGGAAAAGTACGCATACAGTTGTAATCGGGCGAGTTTCTACTTTCAGATGCAACAGAAATTTTGCGGATTGGTCAATCCGTTTGCGAGATATGGCAGTTTGGATGTAAGAAACGCTTGAGAAACTCAAAATTTTCGCAGTTCTGATGCTCGAAACGAATGACCAGAACGGCCTAGGGGAAAAGTACTCATACCATTGTAATCGGGCGAGTTTCTACTTTCAGATGCAACAGAAATTTTGCGGATTGGTCAATCCGTTCGCGAGATATGGCAGTTTGGACGTAACAAACGCTTGAGAAACTCAAAATTTTCGCAGTTCTGGTGCTCGAAACGAATAACTAGAACGGCCTAGGGGAAAAGTACGCATACCGTTGTAATCGGGCGAGTTTCTACTTTCAGAGGCAACAGAAATTTTGCGGATTGGTCAATCCGTTCCCGAGACATGGCAGTTTGGACGAAAGAAACGGTTGAGAAACTCAAAATTTTCACATTTCTGATGCTCGAAACGAATAACTAGAACGGCAAAGGGGAAAAGTACGCATACCGTTGTAATCGGGCGAGTTTCTACTTTCAGATGCAACAGAAGTTTTGCGGATTGGTCAATCCGTTTGCGAGATATGGCAGTTTGGATGTAAGAAACGCTTGAGAAACTCAAAATTTTCGCAGTTCTGATGCTCGAAACGAATAACTAGAACGGCCTAGGGGAAAAGTACGCATACCGTTGTAATCGGTCCAGTTGCTACTTTCAGATGCAACAGAAATTTTGCGTATTGGTCAATCCGTTCGCGAGATGTGGCAGTTTGGAGGAAAGAAACGGCTGAGAAACACGAAATTTTCAAACTTCTGATGCTCGAAACGAATAACTAGAACGGCCTAGGGGAAAAGTACTCATACCGTTGTAATCGGGCGAGTATCTACTTTCAGATGCAAAAGAAATTTTGCGGAATGGTGTATCCGTTCGCGAGATATGGCAGTTTGGATGTAAGAAACGCTTGAGCAACTCAAAATTTTCGCAGTTCTGATGCTCGAAACGAATAACCAGAACGGCCTAGGGGAAAAGTTCGCATAGCGTTGTAATCGGGCGAGTTTCTACTTTCAGATGCCACAGAAATTTTGCTGATTGGTCAATCCGTTCGCGAGATATGGCAGTTTGGATGTAAGAAACGCTTGAGAAACTCAAAATTTTCGCAGTTCTGATGCTCGAAACGAATAACCAGAACGGCCTAGGGGAAAACTACGCATACCGTTGTAATCGGGCGAGATTCTACTTTCAGATGCAACAGACACTTTGCGGATTGGTCAATCCGTTCGCGAGATATGGCAGTTTGGAGGTAAGAAACGCTTGAGAAACTCAAAATTTTCGCAGTTCTGATGCACGAACCGAATAACTAGAACGGCCTAGGGGAAAAGTACGCATACAGTTGTAATCGGGCGAGTTTCTACTTTCAGATGCAACAGAAATTTTGCGGATTGGTCAATCCGTTCGCGAGATATGGCAGTTGGGATGTAAGAAACGCTTGAGATACTCAAAATTTTCGCAGTTCTGATGCTCGAAACGAATAACTAGAACGGTCTAGGGGAAAAGTACGCATACCGTTGAAATCGGGCGAGTTTCTACTTTCAGATGCAACAGAAATTTTGCGGATTGGTCAATCCGTTCGCGAGATATGGCAGTTTGGAGGTAAGACGCGCTTGAGAAACTCAAAATTTTCGCAGTTCTGATGCTCGAAACGAATAACGAGAACGGCCTACGGGAAAAGTACGCATACAGTTGTAATCGGGCGAGTTTCTACTTTCAGATGCAACAGAAATTTTGCGGATTGGTCAATCCGTTCGCGAGACATGGCAGTTTGGAGGTAAGAAACGCTTGGTAAACTCAAAATTTTCGCAGTTCTGATGCTCGAAACGAATAACTAGAACGGCCTAGGGGAAAAGTACGCATACCGTTGTAATCGGGCGGGTTTCTACTTTCAGATGCAACAGAAGTTTTGCGGATTGGTCAATCCGTTCGCGAGATATGGCAGTTGGGATGTAAGAAACGCTTGAGATACTCAAAATTTTCGCAGTTCTGATGCTCGAAACGAATAACTAGAACGGTCTAGGGGAAAAGTACGCATACCGTTGTAATCGGGCGAGTTTCTACTTTCAGAGGCAACAGAAATTTTGCGGATTGGTCAATCCGTTCCCGAGACATGGCAGTTTGGACGAAAGAAACGGTTGAGAAACTCAAAATTTTCACATTTCTGATGCTCGAAACGAATAACTAGAACGGCAAAGGGGAAAAGTACGCATACCGTTGTAATCGGGCGAGTTTCTACTTTCAGATGCAACAGAAGTTTTGCGGATTGGTCAATCCGTTTGCGAGATATGGCAGTTTGGATGTAAGAAACGCTTGAGAAACTCAAAATTTTCGCAGTTCTGATGCTCGAAACGAATAACCAGAACGGCCTAGGGGAAAACTACGCATACCGTTGTAATCGGGCGAGTTTCTAATTTCAGATGCAATAGACACTTTGCGAATTGGTCAATCCGTTCGCGAGATATGGCAGTTTGGAGGTAAGAAACGCTTGAGAAACTCAAAATTTTAGCAGTTCTGATGCTCGAACCGAATAACTAGAACGGCCTAGGGGAAAAGTACGCATACAGTTGTAATCGGGCGAGTTTCTACTTTCAGATGCAACAGAAATTTTGCGGATTGGTCAATCCGTTTGCGAGATATGGCAGTTTGGATGTAAGAAACGCTTGAGAAACTCAAAATTTTCGCAGTTCTGATGCTCGAAACGAATGACCAGAACGGCCTAGGGGAAAAGTACTCATACCATTGTAATCGGGCGAGTTTCTACTTTCAGATGCAACAGAAATTTTGCGGATTGGTCAATCCGTTCGCGAGATATGGCAGTTTGGACGTAACAAACGCTTGAGAAACTCAAAATTTTCGCAGTTCTGGTGCTCGAAACGAATAACTAGAACGGCCTAGGGGAAAAGTACGCATACCGTTGTAATCGGGCGAGTTTCTACTTTCAGAGGCAACAGAAATTTTGCGGATTGGTCAATCCGTTCCCGAGACATGGCAGTTTGGACGAAAGAAACGGTTGAGAAACTCAAAATTTTCACATTTCTGATGCTCGAAACGAATAACTAGAACGGCAAAGGGAAAAAGTACGCATACCGTTGTAATCGGGCGAGTTTCTACTTTCAGATGCAACAGAAGTTTTGCGGATTGGTCAATCCGTTTGCGAGATATGGCAGTTTGGATGTAAGAAACGCTTGAGAAACTCAAAATTTTCGCAGTTCTGATGCTCGAAACGAATAACTAGAACGGCCTAGGGGAAAAGTACGCATACCGTTGTAATCGGTCCAGTTGCTACTTTCAGATGCAACAGAAATTTTGCGTATTGGTCAATCCGTTCGCGAGATGTGGCAGTTTGGAGGAAAGAAACGGCTGAGAAACACGAAATTTTCAAACTTCTGATGCTCGAAACGAATAACTAGAACGGCCTAGGGGAAAAGTACTCATACCGTTGTAATCGGGCGAGTATCTACTTTCAGATGCAAAAGAAATTTTGCGGAATGGTGTATCCGTTCGCGAGATATGGCAGTTTGGATGTAAGAAACGCTTGAGCAACTCAAAATTTTCGCAGTTCTGATGCTCGAAACGAATAACCAGAACGGCCTAGGGGAAAAGTTCGCATAGCGTTGTAATCGGGCGAGTTTCTACTTTCAGATGCCACAGAAATTTTGCTGATTGGTCAATCCGTTCGCGAGATATGGCAGTTTGGAGATAAGAAACGCTTGAGAAACTCAAAATTTTCACAACTCTGATGCTCGAAACGAATAACTAGAACGGCCTAGGGGAAAAGTACGCATACCGTTGTAATCGGTCCAGTTGCTACTTTCAGATGCAACAGAAATTTTGCGTATTGGTCAATCCGTTCGCGAGATATGGCAGTTTGGAGGAAAGAAACGGCTGAGAAACTCGAAATTTTCAAACTTCTGATGCTCGAAACGAATAACTAGAACGGCCTAGGGTAAAAGTACTCATACCGTTGTAATCGGGCGAGTATCTACTTTCAGATGCAACAGAAATTTTGCGGAATGGTGTATCCGTTCGCGAGATATGGCAGTTTGGATGTAAGAAACGATTGAGCAACTCAAAATTTTCGCAGTTCTGATGCTCGAAACGAATAACCAGAACGGCCTAGGGGAAAAGTACTCATACCGTTGTAATCGGGCGTGTTTCAACTTTCAGATGCAGCAGAAATTTTGCGGATTGGTCAATTCGTTCGCGAGATATGGCAGTTGGGAGGTAAGAAACGCTTGAGAAACTCAAAATTTTCGCAGTTCTGATGCTCGAAACGAATAACTAGAACGGTCTAGGGGAAAAGTATGCATACCGTTGTAATCGGGCGAGTTTCTACTTTCAGATGCAAAAGGAATTTTGCGGATTGGTCAATCCGTTCCCGAGATATGGCACTTTGGAGGAAAGAAACGGTTGAGAAACTCAAAATTTTCACATTTCTGATGCTCGAAACGAATAACTAGAACGGCCTAGGGGAAAAGTACTCATACCGTTGGAATCGGGCGAGTATCTACTTTCAGATTCAACAGAAATTTCGCGGATTGGTCTATCCGTTCGCGAGATATGACAGTTTGGAGGTAAGAAACGCTTGAGAAACTCAAAATTTTCGCAGTTCTGATGCTCGAAACGAATAACTAGAATGACCTAGGGGAAAAGCACACACACCGTTGCAATTGGGCGAGTTTCTACTTTCAGATGCAAGAGAAATTTTGCGGATTGGTCAATCCGTTCGCGAGACATAGCAGTTTGGAGGTAAGAAACGCTTGGTAAACTCAAAATTTTCGCAGTTCTGATGCTCGAAACGAATAACTAGAACGGCCTAGGGTAAAAGTACGCATACCGTTGTAATCGGTCCAGTTGCTACTTTCAGATGCAACAGAAATTTTGCGTATTGGTCAATCCGTTCGCGAGATATGGCAGTTTGGAGGAAAGAAACGGCTGAGAAACTCGAAATTTTCAAACTTCTGATGCTCGAAACGAATAACTAGAACGGCCTAGGGGAAAAGTACTCATACCGTTGTAATCGGACGAGTATCTACTTTCAGATGCAACAGAAATTTTGCGGAATGGTGTATCCGTTCGCGAGATATGGCAGTTTGGATGTAAGAAACGCTTGAGCAACTCAAAATTTTCGCAGTTCTGATGCTCGAAACGAATAACCAGAACGGCCTAGGGGAAAAGTTCGCATAGCGTTGTAATCGGGCCAGTTTCTACTTTCAGATGCAACAGAAATTTTGCGGGTTGGTCAATCCGTTCGCGAGGTATGGCAGTTTGGAGATAAGAAACGCTTGAGAAACTCAAAATTTTCACATTTCTGATGCTCGAAACGAATAACTAGAATGGCCTGGGGGAAAGGTACACATACCGTTGTAATAGGGCGAGTTTCTACTTTCAGATGCAACAGTAATTTTGCGGATTGGTCAATCCCTTCGCGAGATGTGGCAGTTTGGACGTAAGAAACGCTTGAGAAACTCAAAATTTTCGCAGTTCTGATGCTCGAAACGAATAACTAGAACGGCCTAGGGGTAAAGTACGCATACCGTTGTAATCGGGCCAGTTTCTACTTTCAGATGCAACAGAAATTTTGCGGGTTGGTCAATCCGTTCGCGAGGTATGGCAGTTTGGAGATAAGAAACGCTTGAGAAACTCAAAATTTTCACATTTCTGATGCTCGAAACGAATAACTAGAACGGCCTAGGAGAAAAGTACTCATACCGTTGTAATCGGGCGAGTTTCTACTTTCAGATGCAACAGAAATTTTGCGGATTGGTCTATCCGTTCGCGAGATATGGCAGTTTGGAGGTAAGAAACGCTTGAGAAACTCAAAATTTTCGCAGTGCTGATGCTCGAAACGAATAACTAGAACGGCTTAGGGGAAAAGTACGCATACAGTTGTAATCGGGCGAGTTTCTACTTTCAGATGCAAGAGAAATTTTGCGGATTGGTCTATCCATTCGCGAGATATGGCAGTTTGGAGGTAAGAAACGCTTGAGAAACTCAAAATTTTCGCAGATCTGATGCTCGAGACGAATAACTAGAATGGCCTAGGGGAAAACTGCACATACCGTTGTAATCGGGCGAGTTTCTACTTTCAGATGCAAGAGAAATTTTGCGGATTGGTCAATCCGTTCGCGAGACATGGCAGTTTGGAGGTAAGAAACGCTTGGTAAACTCAGAATTTTCGCAGTTCTGATGCTCGAAACGAATAACTAGAACGGCCTAGGGGAAAAGTACGCATACCGTTGTAATCGGTCCAGTTGCTACTTTCAGATGCAACAGAAATTTTGCGTATTGGTCAATCCGTTCGCGAGATATGGCAGTTTGGAGGAAAGAAACGGCTGAGAAACTCGAAATTTTCAAACTTCTGATGCTCGAAACGAATAACTAGAACGGCCTAGGGGAAAAGTACTCATACCGTTGTAATCGGACGAGTATCTACTTTCAGATGCAACAGAAATTTTGCGGAATGGTGTATCCGTTCGCGAGATATGGCAGTTTGGATGTAAGAAACGCTTGAGCAACTCAAAATTTTCGCAGTTCTGATGCTCGAAACGAATAACCAGAACGGCCTAGGGGAAAAGTTCGCATAGCGTTGTAATCGGGCCAGTTTCTACTTTCAGATGCAACAGAAATTTTGCGGGTTGGTCAATCCGTTCGCGAGGTATGGCAGTTTGGAGATAAGAAACGCTTGAGAAACTCAAAATTTTCACATTTCTGATGCTCGAAACGAATAACTAGAATGGCCTGGGGGAAAGGTACACATACCGTTGTAATAGGGCGAGTTTCTACTTTCAGATGCAACAGTAATTTTGCGGATTGGTCAATCCCTTCGCGAGATGTGGCAGTTTGGACGTAAGAAACGCTTGAGAAACTCAAAATTTTCGCAGTTCTGATGCTCGAAACGAATAACTAGAACGGCCTAGGGGTAAAGTACGCATACCGTTGTAATCGGGCCAGTTTCTACTTTCAGATGCAACAGAAATTTTGCGGGTTGGTCAATCCGTTCGCGAGGTATGGCAGTTTGGAGATAAGAAACGCTTGAGAAACTCAAAATTTTCACATTACTGATGCTAGAAACGAATAACTAGAACGGCCTAGGGGAAAAGTACTCATACCGTTGTAATCGGGCGAGTTTCTACTTTCAGATGCAACAGAAATTTTGCGGATTGGTCTATCCGTTCGCGAGATATGGCAGTTTGGAGGTAAGAAACGCTTGAGAAACTCAAAATTTTCGCAGTGCTGATGCTCGAAACGAATAACTAGAACGGCTTAGGGGAAAAGTACGCATACAGTTGTAATCGGGCGAGTTTCTACTTTCAGATGCAACAGAAATTTTGCGGATTGGTCAATCCGTTCGCGCGATATGGCAGTTTGGAGGTGAGAAACGCTTGAGAAACTCAAAATTTTCGCAGTTCTGATGCTCGACAAGCATAACTAGAACGGCCTAGGGGAAAAGTACGCATACCGTTGCAATTGGGCGTGTGTCTACTTTCAGATGCAACAGAAGTTTTGCGGATTGGTCTATCCGTTCGAGAGATATGGCAGTTTGGAGGTAAGAAACGCTTGAGCAACTCAAAATTTTCGCAGTTCTGATGCTCGAAACGAATAACCAGAACGGCCTACGGGAAAAGTTCGCATAGCGTTGTAATCGGGCGGGTTTCTACTTTCAGATGCAACAGAAGTTTTGCGGATTGGTCAATCCGTTCGCGAGATATGGCAGTTTGGAGGTAAGAAACGCTTGAGAAACTGAAAATTTTCGCAGTTCTGATGCTCGAGACGAATCACTAGAATGGCCTAGGGGAAAACTGCACATACCGTTGTAATCGGGCGAGTTTCTACTTTCAGATGCAAGAGAAATTTTGCGGATTGGTCAATCCGTTCGCGAGACATGGCAGTTTGGAGGTAAGAGACGCTTGAGAAACTCAAAATTTTCGCAGTTCTGATGCTTGAAACGAATAACTAGAACGGCCTAGGGGAAAAGTACGCATACAGTTGTAATCGAGCGAGTTTCTACTTTCAGATGCAACAGACATTTTGCGGATTGGTCAATCCGTTCGCGAGATATGGCAGTTTGGAGGTAAGAAACGCTTGAGCAACTCAAAATTTTCGCAGTTCTGATGCTCGAAACGAATAACCAGAACGGCCTACGGGAAAAGTTCGCATAGCGTTGTAATCGGGCGGGTTTCTACTTTCAGATGCAACAGAAGTTTTGCGGATTGGTCAATCCGTTCGCGAGATATGGCAGTTTGGAGGTAAGAAACGCTTGAGAAACTGAAAATTTTCGCAGTTCTGATGCTCGAGACGAATCACTAGAATGGCCTAGGGGAAAACTGCACATACCGTTGTAATCGGGCGAGATTCTACTTTCAGATGCAAGAGAAATTTTGCGGATTGGTCAATCCGTTCGCGAGACATGGCAGTTTGGAGGTAAGAAACGCTTGAGAAACTCAAAATTTTCGCAGTTCTGATGCTTGAAACGAATAACTAGAACGGCCTAGGGGAAAAGTACGCATACAGTTGTAATCGAGCGAGTTTCTACTTTCAGATGCAACAGAAATTTTGCGGATTGGTCAATCCGTTCGCGAGATATGGCAGTTTGGAGGTAAGAAACGGTTGAGAAACTCAGAATTTTCACAGTTCTGATGCTCGAAACGAATAACTAGAACGGCCTAGGGGAAAAGTACTCATACCGTTGTAATCGGGCGTGTTTCTACTTTCAGATGCAAAAGGAATTTTGCGGATTGGTCAATCCGTTCCCGAGATATGGTACTTTGGAGGAAAGAAACGGTTGAGAAACTCAAAATTTTCACATTTCTGATGCTCGAAACGAATAACTAGAACGGCCTAGGGGAAAAGTACTCATACCGTTGTAATCGTGCGAGTATCTACTTTCAGATTCAACAGAAATTTCGCGGATTGGTCTATCCGTTCGCGAGATATGACAGTTTGGATGTAAGAAACGCTTGAGAAACTCAAAATTTTCGCAGTTCTGATGCTCGAAACGAATAACTAGAATGGCCTAGGGGAAAAGCACACATACCGTTGCAATTGGGCGAGTTTCTACTTTCAGATGCAACAGAAATTTTGCGGATTGGTCTATCCATTCGCGAGATATGGCAGTTTGGAGGTAAGAAACGCTTGAGAAACTCAAAATTTTCGCAGATCTGATGCTCGAGACGAATAACTAGAATGGCCTAGGGGAAAACTGCACATACCGTTGTAATTGGGCGAGTTTCTACTTTCAGATGCAAAAGAAATTTTGCGGATTGGTCAATCCGTTCGCGAGACATGGCAGTTTGGATGTAAGAAACGCTTGGTAAACTCAAAATTTTCGCAGTTCTGATGCTCGAAACGAATAACTAGAACGGCCTAGGGTAAAAGTACTCATACCGTTGTAATCGGGCGTGTTTCAACTTTCAGATGCAGCAGAAATTTTGCGGATTGGTCAATTTTTTCGCGAGATATGGCAGTTGGGAGGTAAGAAACGCTTGAGAAACTCAAAATTTTCGCAGTTCTGATGCTCGAAACGAATAACTAGAACGGTCTAGGGGAAAAGTATGCATACCGTTGTAATCGGGCGAGTTTCTACTTTCAGATGCAAAAGGAATTTTGCGGATTGGTCAATCCGTTCCCGAGATATGGCACTTTGGAGGAAAGAAACGGTTGAGAAACTCAAAATTTTCACATTTCTGATGCTCGAAACGAATAACTAGAACGGCCTAGGGGAAAAGTACTCATACCGTTGGAATCGGGCGAGTATCTACTTTCAGATTCAACAGAAATTTCGCGGATTAGTCTATCCGTTCGCGAGATATGACAGTTTGGAGGTAAGAAACGCTTGAGAAACTCAAAATTTTCGCAGTTCTGATGCTCGAAACGAATAACTAGAATGACCTAGGGGAAAAGCACACACACCGTTGCAATTGGGCGAGTTTCTACTTTCAGATGCAACAGAAATTTTGCGGATTGGTCTATCCATTCGCGAGATATGGCAGTTTGGAGGTAAGAAACGCTTGAGAAACTCAAAATTTTCGCAGATCTGATGCTCGAGACGAATAACTAGAATGGCCTAGGGGAAAACTGCACATACCGTTGTAATCGGGCTAGTTTCTACTTTCAGATGCAAGAGAAATTTTGCGGATTGGTCAATCCGTTCGCGAGACATGGCAGTTTGGAGGTAAGAAACGCTTGGTAAACTCAAAATTTTCGCAGATCTGATGCTCGAGACGAATAACTAGAATGGCCTAGGGGAAAACTGCACATACCGTTGTAATCGGGCGAGTTTCTACTTTCAGATGCAAGAGAAATTTTGCGGATTGGTCAATCCGTTCGCGAGACATGGCAGTTTGGAGGTAAGAAACGCTTGGTAAACTCAAAATTTTCGCAGTTCTGATGCTCGAAACGAATAACTAGAACGGCCTAGGGGAAAAGTACTCATACCGTTGTAATCGGGCGTGTTTCTACTTTCAGATGCAAAAGGAATTTTGCGGATCGGTCAATCCGTTCCCGAGATATGACACTTTGGAGGTAAGAAACGCTTGAGAAACTCAAAATTTTCGCAGATCTGATGCTCGAGACGAATAACTAGAACGGCCTAGGGGAAAAGTACGCATACCGTTGTAATCGGTCCAGTTGCTACTTTCAGATGCAACAGAAATTTTGCGTATTGGTCAATCCGTTCGCGAGATATGGCAGTTTGGAGGAAAGAAACGGCTGAGAAACTCGAAATTTTCAAACTTCTGATGCTCGAAACGAATAACTAGAATGGCCTAGGGGAAAACTGCACATACCGTTGTAATCGGGCGAGTTTCTACTTTCAGATGCAAGAGAAGTTTTGCGGATTGGTCAATCCGTTCGCGAGACATGGCAGTTTGGAGGTAAGAAACGCTTGAGAAACTCAAAATTTTCGCAGTTCTGATGCTCGAAACGAATAACTAGAACGGCCTAGGGGAAAAGTACTCATACCGTTGTAATCGGGCGTGTTTCTACTTTCAGATGCAAAAGGAATTTTGCGGATCGGTCAATCCGTTCCCGAGATATGACACTTTGGAGGAAAGAAACGGTTGAGAAACTCAAAATTTTCACATTTCTGATGCTCGAAACGAATAACTAGAACGGCCTAGGGGAAAAGTACTCATACCGTTGTAATCGGGCGAGTATCTACTTTCAGATTCAACAGAAATTTCGCGGATTGGTCTATCCGTTCGCGAGATATGACAGTTTGGAGGTAAGAAACGCTTGAGAAACTCAAAATTTTCGCAGTTCTGATGCTCGAAACGAATAACTAGAATGGCCTAGGGGAAAAGCACACATACCGTTGCAATTGGGCGAGTTTCTACTTTCAGATGCAACAGAAATTTTGCGGATTGGTCTATCCATTCGCGAGATATGGCAGTTTGGAGGTAAGAAACGCTTGAGAAACTCAAAATTTTCGCAGATCTGATGCTCGAGACGAATAACTAGAATGGCCTAGGGGAAAACGGCACATACCGTTGTAATCGGGCGAGTTTCTACTTTCAGATGCAAGAGAAATTTTGCGGATTGGTCAATCCGTTCGCGAGACATGGCAGTTTGGAGGTAAGAAACGCTTGGTAAACTCAAAATTTTCGCAGTTCTGATGCTCGAAACGAATAACTAGAACGGCCTAGGGGAAAAGTACGCATACCGTTGTAATCGGTCCAGTTGCTACTTTCAGATGCAACAGAAATTTTGCGTATTTGTCAATCCGATCGCGAGATATGGCAGTTCGGAGGAAAGAAACGGCTGAGAAACTCGAAATTTTCAAACTTCTGATGCTCGAAACGAATAACTAGAACGGCCTAGGGGAAAAGTACTCATACCGTTGTAATCGGCTGAGTATCTACTTTCAGATGCAACAGAAATTTTGCGGAATGGTGTATCCGTTCGCGAGATATGGCAGTTTGGATGTAAGAAACGCTTGAGCAACTCAAAATTTTCGCAGTTCTGATGCTCGAAACGAATAACCAGAACGGCCTAGGGGAAAAGTTCGCATATCGTTGTAATCGGGCGAGTTTCTACTTTCAGATGCAACAGAAATTTTGCGGATAGGTCAATCCGTTCGCCAGACATGGCAGTTTGGAGGTAAGAAACAGTTGAGAAACTCAGAATTTTGGCAGCTCTGATGCTCGAAACGAATAACTAGAATGGCCTAGGGGAAAAGTACACATACCGTTGTAATTGGGCGAGTTTCTACGTTCAGACGCAACAGAAATTTTGCGGATTGGTCAATCCGTTCGCGAGATGTGGCAGTTTGGAAGTAAGAAACGCTTGAGAAACTCAAAATTTCCGCAGCTCTGATGCTCGAAACGAATAACTAGAATGGCCTAGGGGAAAAGTACACATACCGTTGTAATAGGGCGAGTTTCTACTTTCAGATGCAACAGTAATTTTGCGGATTGGTCACTCCCTTCGCGAGATGTGGCAGTTTGGACGTAAGAAACGCTTGAGAAACTCAAAATTTTCGTAGTTCTGATGCTCGAAACGAATAACTAGAACGGCCTAGGGGCAAAGTACGCATACCGTTGTAATCGGGCCAGTTTCTACTTTCAGATGCAACAGAAATTTTGCGGGTTGGTCAATCCGTTCGCGAGATATGGCAGTTTGGATATAAGAAACGCTTGAGAAACTCAAAATTTTCACATTTCTGATGCTCGAAACGAATAACTAGAACGGCCTAGGGGAAAAGTACTCATACCGTTGTAATCGGGCGAGTTTCTACTTTCAGATGCAACAGAAATTTTGCGGATTGGCCTATCCGTTCGCGCGATATGGCAGTTTGGAGGTGAGAAACGCTTGAGAAACTCAAAATTTTCGCAGTTCTGATGCTCGACAAGCATAACTAGAACGGCCTAGGAGAAAAGTACGCATACCGTTGCAATTGGGCGTGTGTCTACTTTCAGATGCAACAGAAGTTTTGCGGATTGTTCTATCCGTTCGAGAGATATGGCAGTTTGGAGGTAAGAAACGCTTGAGCAACTCAAAATTTTCGCAGTTCTGATGCTCGAAACGAATAACCAGAACGGCCTACGGGAAAAGTTCGCATAGCGTTGTAATCGGGCGGGTTTCTACTTTCAGATGCAACACAAATTTTGCGGATTGGTCAATCCGTTCGCGAGATATGGCAGTTTGGACGTAAGAAACGCTTTAGCAACTCAAAATTTTCGCAGTTCTGATGCTCGAAACGAATAACTAGAATGGCCTAGGTGAACAGTACACATACCGTTGTAATTGGGCGAGTTTCTACGTTCAGACGCAACAGAAATTTTGCGGATTGGTCAATCCGTTCGCGAGATGTGGCAGTTTGTAGGTAAGAAACGCTTGAGAAGCTCAAAATTATCGCAGTTCTGATGCTCGAAACGAATAACTAGAACGGCCTAGGGGAAAAGTACGCATACCGTTGTAATCGGGCGAGTTTCTAGTTTCAGATGCAACAGTAATTTTGCGGATTGGTCAATCCCTTCGCGAGATGTGGCAGTTTGGAGGTAAGAAACGCTTGAGAAACTCAAAATTTTCGCAGTTCTGATGCTCGAATCGAATAACTAGAACGGCCTAGGGGAAAAGTACGCATACCGTTGTAACCGGGCCAGTTTCTACTTTCAGATGCAACAGAAATTTTGCGGGTTGGTCAATCCGTTCGCGAGCTATGGCAGTTTGGAAATAAGAAACGCTTGAGAAGCTCAAAATTTTCGCAGTTCTGGTGCTCAAGACGTATAACTAGAACGGCCTAGGGGAAAAGTACGCATACCGTTGTAATCGGGCGAGTATCTACTTTCAGATGCAACAGAAATTTTGCGGATTGGTGTATCCGTTCGCGAGATATGGCAGTTTGGAGGTAAGAAACGCTTGAGCAACTCAAAATTTTCGCAGTTCTGATGCTCGAAACGAATAACCAGAACGGCCTAGGCGAAAAGTACGGATACCATTGTAATCGGGCGTGTTTCCACTTTCAGATGCAACAGAAATTTTACGGTTTGGTCAATCCGTTCGCGAGATATGGCAGTTTGGAGGTAAGAAACGCATGAGAAACTCAAAATTTTCGCATTTCTGATACTCGAAACGAATGACCAGAACGGCCTAGGGGAAAAGTACTCATACCATTGTAATCGGGCGAGTTTCTACTTTCAGATGCAACAGAAATTTTGCGGATTGGTCAATCCGTTCGCGAGATATGGCAGTTTGGACGTAACAAACCCTTGAGAAACTCAAAATTTTCGCAGTTCTGATGCTCGTAACGAATAACTAGAACGGCCTAGGGGAAAAGTACTCATACCATTGTAATCGGGCGAGTTTCTACTTTCAGATGCAACAGAAATTTTACGGATTGGTCAATCCGTTCGCGAGATATGGCAGTTTGGAGGTAAGATACGCATGAGAAACTCAAAATTTTCGCAGTTCTGATACTCGAAACGAATGACCAGAACGGCCTAGGGGAAAAGTACTCATACCGTTGTAATCGGGCGAGTTTCTACTTTCAGATGCAACAGAAATTTTGCGAATTGGTCAATCCGTTCGCGAGATATGGCAGTTTGGACGTAACAAACGCTTGAGAAACTCAAAATTTTCGCAGTTCTGATACTCGAAACGAATAACTAGAACGGCCTAGGGGAAAGGTTGGCATACCGTTGTAATCGAGCGAGTTTCTACTTTCAGATGCAACAGAAATTTTGTGGATTGGTCAATCTGTTCGCGAGATATGGCAGTTTGGACGTCAGAAACGCTTGAGAAACTAAAAATTTTCGCAGTTCTGAAGCTCGATACGAATAACTAGAACGGCCTAGGGGAAAAGTACGCATACTGTTGTAATCGGGCGAGTTTCTACTTTCAGATGCAACAGAAATTTTGCGGATTGGTCAATCCGTTCGCGAGATATGGCAGTTTGGAGGTAAGAAACGCTTGAGAAACTCAAAATTTTCGCAGTTCTGATGCTCCAAACGAATAACCAGAACGGCCTAGGGGAAAAGTACGCATACTGTTGTAATCGGGCGAGTTTCTAGTTTCAGATGCAACAGAAATTTTGCGGAATGGTGTATCCGTTCGCGAGATATGGCAGTTTGGAGGTAAGAAACGCTTGAGCAACTCAAAATTTTCACAGTTCTGATGCTCGAAACGAATAACTAGAACGGCCTAGGGGAAAAGTACTCATACCGTTGCAATCGGGCGTGTTTCAACTTTCAGATGCAACAGAAATTTTGCGGATTGGTCAATCCGTTCGCGAGATATGGCAGTTTGGAGGTAAGAAACGCTTGAGAAACTCAAAATTTTCGCAGTTCTGATGCTCCAAACGAATAACCAGAACGGCCTAGGGGAAAAGTACTCATACCATTGTAATCGGGCGAGTTTCTACTTTCAGATGCAACAGAAATTTTACGGATTGGTCAATCCGTTCGCGAGATATGGCAGTTTGGAGGTAAGAAACGCATGAGAAACTCAAAATTTTCGCAGTTCTGATACTCGAAACGAATGACCAGAACTGCCTAGGGGAAAAGTACTCATACCGTTGTAATCGGGCGAGTTTCTACTTTCAGATGCAACAGAAATTTTGCGAATTGGTCAATCCGTTCGCGAGATATGGCAGTTTGGACGTAACAAACGCTTGAGAAACTCAAAATTTTCGCACTTCTGATGCTCGAAACGAATAACTAGAACGGCCTAGGGGAAAAGTTGGCATACCGTTGTAATCGAGCGCGTTTCTACTTTCAGATGCAACAGAAATTTTGTGGATTGGTCAATCTGTTCGCGAGATATGGCAGTTTGGACGTCAGAAACGCTTGAGAAACTAAAAATTTTCGCAGTTGTGAAGCTCGAAACGAATAACTAGAACGGCCTAGGGGAAAAGTACGCATACTGTTGTAATCGGGCGAGTTTCTACTTTCAGATGCAACAGAAATTTTGCGGGTTGGTCAATTCGTTCGCGAGATATGGCAGTTTGGAGGTAAGAAACGCTTGAGAAACTCAAAATTTTCGCAGTTCTGATGCTCCAAACGAATAACCAGAACGGCCTAGGGGAAAAGTACGCATACCGTTGTAATCGGGCGAGTTTCTAGTTTCAGATGCAACAGAAATTTTGCGGAATGGTGTATCCGTTCGCGAGATATGGCAGTTTGGAGGTAAGAAACGCTTGAGCAACTCAAAATTTTCACAGTTCTGATGCTCGAAACGAATAACTAGAACGGCCTAGGGGAAAAGTACTCATACCGTTGCAATCGGGCGTGTTTCAACTTTCAGATGCAACAGAAATTTTGCGGATTGGTCAATCCGTTCGCGAGATATGGCAGTTTGGACGTAAGAAATGCTCGAGAAACTCAAAATTTTCGCAGTTCTGATGCTCGAAACGAATAACCAGAACGGCCTAGGGGAAAAGTTCGAATACCGTTGTAATCGGGCGAGTTTCTACTTTCAGATGTAACAGAAATTTTGCGGATTGGTCAATCCGTTCGCGAGATATGGCAGTTTGGAGGTAAGAAACGCTTGAGAAACTCAAAATTTTCGCAGCTCTGATGCTCGAATCGAATAACTAGAATGGCCTAGGGGAAAGGTTCGGATACCGTTGTAAACGGGCGAGTTTCTACTTTCAGATGCAACAGAAATTTTGCGGATTGGTCTATCCGTTCGAGAGATATGGCAGTTTGGAGGTAAGAAACGCTTGAGCAACTCAAAAATTTTCGCAGTTCTGATGCTCGAAACGAATAACTAGAACGACCTATGGGAAAAGTACGGATACCATTGTAATCGGACGAGTTTCTACTTCCAGATGTAACAGAAATTTTGCGGATTGGTCAATCCGTTCGCGAGATATGGCAGTTTGGAGGTAAGAAACGCTTGAGAAACTCAAAATTTTCGCAGCTCTGATGCTCGAAACGAATAACTAGAATGGCCTAGGGGAAAAGTACACATACCGTTGCAATTGGGCGAGTTTCTACTTTCAGATGCAACAGAAATTTTGCGGATTGGTCAATCCGTTCGAGAGATATGGCAGTTTGGTGGTAAGAAACGCTTGAGAAACTCAAAATTTTCGCAGTTCTGAAGCTCGAAACGAATAACTAGAACGGCCTAGGGGAAAAGTACGCATACTGTTGTAATCGGGCGAGTTTCTACTTTCAGATGCAACAGAAATTTTACGGATTGGTCAATCCGTTCGCGAGATATGGCAGTTTGGAGGTAAGAAACGCATGAGAAACTCAAAATTTTCGCAGTTCTGATACTCGAAACGAATGACCAGAACGGCCTAGGGGAAAAGTTCGAATACCGTTGTAATCGGGCGCGTTTCTACTTTCAGATGTAACAGAAATTTTGCGGATTGGTCAATCCGTTCGCGAGATATGGCAGTTTGGAGGTAAGAAACGCTTGAGAAACTCAAAATTTTCGCAGTTCTGATGCTCGAAACGAATAACTAGAACGGCCTAGGGGAAAGGTTCGCATACCGTTATAATCGGGCGAGTTTCAACTTTCAGATGCAACAGAGATTTTGCGGACTGGTCAATCCGTTCGCGAGATATGGCAGTTTGGAGGTAAGAAACGCATGAGAAACTCAAAATTTTCGCAGTTCTGATACTCGAAACGAATGACCAGAACGGCCTAGGGGAAAAGTTCGAATACCGTTGTAATCGGGCGCGTTTCTACTTTCAGATGTAACAGAAATTTTGCGGATTGGTCAATCCGTTCGCGAGATATGGCAGTTTGGAGGTAAGAAACGCTTGAGAAACTCAAAATTTTCGCAGTTCTGATGCTCGAAACGAATAACTAGAACGGCCTAGGGGAAAGGTTCGCATACCGTTATAATCGGGCGAGTTTCAACTTTCAGATGCAACAGAGATTTTGCGGACTGGTCAATCCGTTCGCGAGATATGGCAGTTTGGACGTAAAAAACGCTCGAGAAACTCAAAATTTTCGCAGTTCTGATGTTCGAAACGAATAACCAGAACGGCCTAGGGGAAAAGTTCGAATACCGTTGTAATCGGGCGAGTTTCTACTTTCAGATGTAACAGAAATTTTGCGGATTGGTCAATCCGTTCGCGAGATATGGCAGTTTGGAGGTAAGAAACGCTTGAGAAACTCAAAATTTTCGCAGCTCTGATGCTCGAAACGAATAACTAGAATGGCCTAGGGGAAAAGTACACATACCGTTGCAATTGGGCGAGTTTCTACTTTCAGATGCAACAGACATTTTGCGGATTGGTCAATCCGTTCGCGAAATATGGCAGTTTGGAGGTAAGAAACGCTTGAGAAACTCAAAATTTTCGCAGTTCTGATGCTCCAAACAAATAACCAGAACGGCCTAGGGGAAAAGTTCGAATACCGTTGTAATCGGGCGAGTTTCTACTTTCAGATGTAACAGAAATTTTGCGGATTGGTCAATCTGTTCGCGAGATATGGCAGTTTGGATGTAAGAAACGCATGAGAAACTCAAAATTTTCGCAGTTCTGATACTCGAAACGAATGACCAGAACGGCCTAGGGGAAAAGTTCGAATACCGTTGTAATCGGGCGAGTTTCTACTTTCAGATGTAACAGAAATTTTGCGGATTGGTCAATCCGTTCGCGAGATATGGCAGTTTGGAGGTAAGAAACGCTTGAGAAACTCAAAATTTTCGCAGTTCTGAAGCTCGAAACGAATAACTAGAACGGCCTAGGGCAAAGGTTCGCATACCGTTGTAATCGGGCGAGTTTCAACTTTCAGATGCAACCGAAATTTTGCGGATTGGTCAATCCGTTCGCGAGATACGGCAGTTTGGACGTAAAAAACGCTCGAGAAACTCAAAATTTTCGCAGTTCTGATGCTCGAAACGAATAACCAGAACGGCCTAGGGGAAAAGTTCGAATACCGTTGTAATCGGGCGAGTTTCTACTTTCAGATGTAACAGAAATTTTGCGGATTGGTCAATCCGTTCGCGAGATATGGCAGTTTGGAGGTAAGAAACGCTTGAGGAACTCAAAATTTTCGAAGTTCTGATGCTCGAAATGAATAACTAGAACGGCCTAGGGGAAAAGTACGCATACCGTTGTAATCGGGCGAGTTTCTAGTTTCAGATGCAACAGAAATTTTGCGGAATGGTGTATCCGTTCGCGAGATATGGCAGTTTGGAGGTAAGAAACGCTTGAGCAACTCAAAATTTTCACAGTTCTGATGCTCGAAACGAATAACTAGAACGGCCTAGGGGAAAAGTAGTCATACCGTTGCAATCGGGCGTGTTTCAACTTTCAGATGTAACAGAAATTTTGCGGATTGGTCAATCCGTTCGCGAGATATGGCAGTTTGGATGTAAGAAACGCTTGAGAAACTCAAAATTTTCGCAGCTCTGATGCTCGAAACGAATAACTAGAATGGCCTAGGGGAAAAGTACACATACCGTTGCAATTGGGCGAGTTTCTACTTTCAGATGCAACAGAAATTTTGCGGATTGGTCTATCCGTTCGAGAGATATGGCAGTTTGGACGTAAGAAACGCTTGAGCAACTCAAAATTTTCGCAGTTCTGATGCTCGAAACGAATAACCAGAGCGGCCTAGGGGAAAAGTACGCATACCGTTGTAATCGGGCGAGTTTCTACTTTCAGATGCAACAGAAATTTTGCGGATTGGTCAATCCGTTCGCGCGATATGGCAGTTTGGACGTAACAAACGCTTGAGAAACTCAAAATCTTCGCAGTTCTGATGCTCGAAACGAATAACTAGAACGGCCTAGGGGAAAGGTTCGCATACCGTTGTAATCGGGCGAGTTTCTACTTTCAGATGCAACAGAAATTTTGCGGATTGGTCAATCCGTTCGCGAGATATGGCAGTTTGGACGTAAAAAACTCTCGAGAAACTCAAAATTTTCGCAGTTCTGATGCTCGAAACGAATAACCAGAACGGCCTAGGGGAAAAGTTCGAATACCGTTGTAATCGGGCGAGTTTCTACTTTCAGATGCAACAGAAATTTTGCTGATTGGTCAATCCGTTCGCGAGATATGGCAGTTTGGAGGTAAGAAACGCTAGAGACACTCAAAATTTTCGCAGCTCTGATGCTCGAAACGAATAACTAGAATGGCCTAGGGGAAAAGTACACATACCGTTGCAATTGGGCGAGTTTCTACTTTCAGATGCAACAGAAATTTTGCGGATTGGTCTATCCGTTAGAGAGATATGGCAGTTTGGAGGTAAGACACGCTTGAGCAACTCAAAATTTTCGCAGTTCTGATGCTCGAAACGAATAACCAGAACGGCCTACGGGAAAAGTACGCATACCGTTGTAATCGGGCGAGTTTCTACTTTCAGATGCAACAGAAATTTTGCGGATTGGTCAGTCCATTCGCGAGATATGGCAGTTTGGACGTAAGAAACGCTTGAGAAACTCAAAATTTTCGCAGTTCTGATGCTCGAAACCAATAACTAGAACGGCCTAGGGGAAAGGTTCGCATACCGTTGTAATCGGGCGAGTTTCTACTTTCAGATGCAACAGAAATTTTGCGGATTGGTCAATCCGTTCGCGAATTATGGCAGTTTGGACGTAAGAAACGCTTGAGAAACTCAAAATTTTCGCAGTTCTGATGCTCGAAACGAATAAATAGAACGGCCTAGGGGAAAGGTTCGGATACCGTTGTAAACGGGCGAGTTTCTACTTTCAGATGCAACAGAAATTTTGTGGATTGGTCAATCCGTTCGCGAGATATGGCAGTTTGGAGGTAAGAAACGCTTGAGAAACTCAAAATTTTCGAAGTTCTGATGCTCGAAATGAATAACTAGAACAGCCTAGGGGAAAAGTTCGAATACCATTGTAATCGGGCGAGTTTCTACTTTCAGATGTAACAGAAATTTTGCGGATTGGTCAATCCGTTCGCGAGATATGGCAGTTTGGATGTAAGAAACGCTTGAGAAACTCAAAATTTTCGCAGCTCTGATGCTCGAAACGAATAACTAGAATGGCCTAGGGGAAAAGTACACATACCGTTGCAATTGGGCGAGTTTTTACTTTCAGATGCAACAGAAATTTTGCGGATTGGTCTATCCGTTCGAGAGATATGGCAGTTTGGACGTAAGAAACGCTTGAGCAACTCAAAATTTTCGCAGTTCTGATGCTCGAAACGAATAACCAGAGCGGCCTAGGGGAAAAGTACGCATACCGTTGTAATCGGGCGAGTTTCTACTTTCAGATGCAACAGAAATTTTGCGGATTGGTCAATCCGTTCGCGGGATATGGCAGTTTGGACGTAACAAACGCTTGAGAAACTCAAAATCTTCGCAGTTCTGATGCTCGAAACGAATAACCAGAACGGCCTACGGGAAAAGTACGGATACCGTTGTAATCGGGCGAGTTTCTACTTTCAGATGCAACAGAAATTTTGCGGATTGGTCAGTCCATTCGCGAGATATGGCAGTTTGGACGTAAGAAACGCTTGAGAAACTCAAAATTTTCGCAGTTCTGATGCTCGAAACCAATAACTAGAACGGCCTAGGGGAAAGGTTCGCATACCGTTGTAATCGGGCGAGTTTCTACTTTCAGATGCAACAGAAATTTTGCGGATTGGTCAATCCGTTCGCGAATTATGGCAGTTTGGACGTAAGAAACGCTTGAGAAACTCAAAATTTTCGCAGTTCTGATGCTCGAAACGAATAACTAGAACGGCCTAGGGGAAAGGTTCGGATACCGTTGTAAACGGGCGAGTTTCTACTTTCAGATGCAACAGAAATTTTGTGGATTGGTCAATCCGTTCGCGAGATATGGCAGTTTGGAGGTAAGAAACGCTTGAGAAACTCAAAATTTTCGAAGTTCTGATGCTCGAAATGAATAACTAGAACGGCCTAGGGGAAAAGTTCGAATACCATTGTAATCGGGCGAGTTTCTACTTTCAGATGTAACAGAAATTTTGCGGATTGGTCAATCCGTTCGCGAGATATGGCAGTTTGGATGTAAGAAACGCTTGAGAAACTCAAAATTTTCGCAGCTCTGATGCTCGAAACGAATAACTAGAATGGCCTAGGGGAAAAGTACACATACCGTTGCAATTGGGCGAGTTTTTACTTTCAGATGCAACAGAAATTTTGCGGATTGGTCTATCCGTTCGAGAGATATGGCAGTTTGGACGTAAGAAACGCTTGAGCAACTCAAAATTTTCGCAGTTCTGATGCTCGAAACGAATAACCAGAGCGGCCTAGGGGAAAAGTACGCATACCGTTGTAATCGGGCGAGTTTCTACTTTCAGATGCAACAGAAATTTTGCGGATTGGTCAATCCGTTCGCGGGATATGGCAGTTTGGACGTAACAAACGCTTGAGAAACTCAAAATTTTCGCAGTTCTGATGCTCGATAAGCATCACTAGAACGGCCTAGGGGAAAAGTACTCATACTGATGTAATCGGGCTAGTTTCTACTTTCAGATGCAACAGAAATTTTGCGGATTGGTCAATCCGTTCGCGAGATATGGCAGTTTGGAGGTAAGAAACGCTTGAGAAACTCAAAATTTTCGCAGTTCTGATGCTCGATAAGCATCACTAGAACGGCCTAGGGGAAAAGTACTCATACTGATGTAATCGGGCTAGTTTCTACTTTCAGATGCAACAGAAATTTTGCGGATTGGTCTATCCGTTCGAGAGATATGGCAGTTTGGACGTAAGAAACGCTTGAGAAACTCAAAATTTTCGCAGTTCTGATGCTCGAAACGAATAACTAGAACGGCCTAGGGGAAAGGTTCGGATACCGTTGTAAACGGGCGAGTTTCTACTTTCAGATGCAACAGAAATTTTGTGGATTGGTCAATCCGTTCGCGAGATATGGCAGTTTGGAGGTAAGAAACGCTTGAGAAACTCAAAATTTTCGAAGTTCTGATGCTCGAAATGAATAACTAGAACGGCCTAGGGGAAAAGTACGCATACCGTTGTAACCGGGCGAGTTTCTACTTTCAGGTGCAACAGAAATTTTGCGGATTCGTCAATCCGTTCGCAAGATATGGTAGTTTGGATGTAAGAAACGCTTGAGAAACTCAAAATTATCGCAGTTCTGATGCTCGCAACGAATAACTAGAACGGCCTAGGGGAAAAGTACGCATACCGTTGTAATCGGGCGAGTTTCTACTTTCAGATGCGACAGAAATTTTGCAGATTGGTCAATCCGTTCGCGAGATATGGCAGTTTGGAGGTAAGAAACGCTTGAGAAACTCAAAATTTTCGCAGTTCTGATGCTCGATAAGCATCACTAGAACGGCCTAGGGGAAAAGTACTCATACTGATGTAATCGGGCTAGTTTCTACTTTCAGATGCAACAGAAATTTTGCGGATTGGTCAATCCGTTCGCGAGATATGGCAGTCTGGATGTAAGAAACACATGAGAAACTCAAAATTTTCGAAGTTCTGATGCTCGAAATGAATAACTAGAACGGCCTAGGGGAAAAGTGCGCATACCGTTGTAATCGGGCTAGTTTCTACTTTCAGATGCAACAGAAATTTTACGGATTGGTGAATCCGTTCGCGAGATATGGCAGTTTGGAGGTAAGAAACGCTTGAGAAACTCAAAATTTTCGCAGCTCTGATGCTCGAAACAAATAACTAGAATGGCCTAGGGGAAAAGTACTCATACCGTTGTAATCGGGCGAGTATCTACTTTCAGATTCAACAGAAATTTTGCGGATTGGTCAATCCGTTCGCGAGATATGGCAGTTTGGACGTAAGAAACGCTTGAGAAACTCAAAATTTTCGCAGTTCTGATGCTCGAAACCAATAACTAGAACGGCCTAGGGGAAAGGTTCGCATACCGTTGTAATCGGGCGAGTTTCTACTTTCAGATGCAACAGAAATTTTGCGGATTGGTCAATCCGTTCGCGAGATATGGCAGTTTGGACGTAAGAAACGCTTGAGAAACTCAAAATTTTCGCAGTTGTGATGCTCGAAACGAATAACTAGAACGGCCTAGGGGAAAGGTTCGGATACCGTTGTAAACGGGCGAGTTTCTACTTTCAGATGCAACAGAAATTTTGTGGATTGGTCAATCCGTTCGCGAGATATGGCAGTTTGGAGGTAAGAAACGCTTGAGAAACTCAAAATTTTCGAAGTTCTGATGCTCGAAATGAATAACTAGAACGGCCTAGGGGAAAAGTACGCATACCGTTGTAATCGGGCGAGTTTCTACTTTCAGGTGCAACCGAAATTTTGCGGATTCGTCAATCCGTTCGCAAGATATGGTAGTTTGGATGTAAGAAACGCTTGAGAAACTCAAAATTATCGCAGTTCTGATGCTCGCAACGAATAGCTAGAACGGCCTAGGGGAAAAGTACGCATACCGTTGTAATCGGGCGAGTTTCTACTTTCAGATGCGACAGAAATTTTGCAGATTGGTCAATCCGTTCGCGAGATATGGCAGTTTGGAGGTAAGAAACGCTTGAGAAACTCAAAATTTTCGCAGTTCTGATGCTCGATAAGCATCACTAGAACGGCCTAGGGGAAAAGTACTCATACTGATGTAATCGGGCTAGTTTCTACTTTCAGATGCAACAGAAATTTTGCGGATTGGTCAATCCGTTCGCGAGATATGGCAGTCTGGAGGTAAGAAACGCATGAGAAACTCAAAATTTTCGAAGTTCTGCTGTTCGAAATGAATAACTAGAACGGCGTAGGGGAAAAGTGCGCATACCGTTGTAATCGGGCTAGTTTCTACTTTCAGATGCAACAGAAATTTTACGGATTGGTGAATCCGTTCGCGAGATATGGCAGTTTGGAGGTAAGAAACGCTTGAGAAACTCAAAATTTTCGCAGCTCTGATACTCGAAACAAATAACTAGAATGGCCTAGGGGAAAAGTACTCATACCGTTGTAATCGGGCGAGTATCTACTTTCAGATTCAACAGAAATTTCGCGGATTGATCTATCCCTTCGCGAGATATGGCAGTTTGGAGGTAAGAAACGCTTGAGAAATTCAAAATTTTCGCAGTTCTGATGCCCGAAACGAATAACTAGAACGGCCTAGGGGAAAAGTACTCATACCGTTGTAATCGGGCGAGTATCTACTTTCAGATTCAACAGAAATTTCGCGGATTGGTCTATCCGTTCGCGAGATATGACAGTTTGGAGGTAAGAAACGCTTGAGAAACTCAAAATTTTCGCAGTTCTGATGCTCGAAACGAATAACTAGAACGGCCTAGGGGAAAAGTACGCATACCTTTGTAATCGGGCGAGTTTCTACTTTCAGATGCAACAGAAATTTTGCGGATTGGTCAATCCGTTCGCGAGATATGGCAGTTGGGGGGTAAGAAACGCTTCAGTAACTCAAAATTTTCGCAGTTCTGATGCTCGAAACGGATAACTAGAACGGCCTAGGGGAAAAGTGCGCATACCGTTGTAATCGGGCGAGTTTCTACTTTCAGATGCAACAGAAATTTTGCGGATTGGTGAATCCGTTCGCGAGATATGGCAGTTTGGAGGTAAGAAAAGCTTGAGAAACTCAAAATTTTCGCAGCTCTGATGCTCGAAACGAATAACTAGAATGGCCTAGGGGAAAAGTACACATACCGTTGTAATTGGGCGAGTTTCTACGTTCAGATGCAGCAGAAATTTTGCGGATTAGTCAATCCGTTCGCGAGATGTGGCAGTTTGTAGGTAAGAAACGCTCGAGGAACTCAAAATTATCGCAGTTCTGATGCTCGAAACGAATAACTAGAACGGCCTAGGGGAAAAGTACTCATACCGTTGGAATCGGGCGAGTATCTACTTTCAGATTCAACAGAAGTTTCGCGGATTGGTTAATCCGTTCGCGAGATATGGCAGTCTGGAGGTAAGAAACGCAAGAGAAACTCAAAATTTTCGAAGTTCTGATGCTCGAAATGAATAACTAGAACGGCCTAGTGGAAAAGTACGCATACCGTTGTAATCGGGCGACTTTCTACTTTCAGATGCAACAGAAATTTTGCGGATTGGTCAATACGTTCGCGAGATATGGCAGTTGGGGGGTAAGAAACTCTTGAGTAACTCAAAATTTTTGCAGTTCTGATGCTCGAAACGAATAACTAGAACGGCCTAGGGGAAAAGTGCGCATACCGTTGTAATCGGGCGAGTTTCTACTTTCAGATGCAACAGAAATTTTGCGGATTGGTGAATCCGTTCGCGAGATGTGGCAGTTTGGAGGTAAGAAACGCTTGAGCAACTCAAAATCTTCGCATTTCTGATGCTCGAAACGAATAACCAGAAGGGCCTACGGGAAAACTACGAATACCGTTGTAATCGGGCGAGTTTCTACTTTCAGATGCAACAGAAATTTTGCGGATTGGTCAATCCGTTCGCGAGATATGGCAGTTTGGACGTAAGAAACGCTTGAGAAACTCAAAATTTTCGCAGTTCTGATTCTCGAAACGAATAACTAGAACGGCCTAGAGGAAAGGTTCGGATACCGTTGTAATCTGGCGAGTTTCTACTTTCAGGTGCAATAGAAATTTTGTGGATTGGTCAATCCGTTCGCGAGATATGGCAGTTTGTAAGTAAGAAACGCTTGAGAAACTCAAAATTATCGCAGTTCTGATGTTCGAAACGAATAACTAGAACGGCCTAGGGGAAAAGTACTCATACCGTTGTAATCGGGCGAGTATCTACTTTCAGATTCAACAGAAATTTCGCGGATTGTTCTATCCCTTCGCGAGATATGGCAGTTTGGAGGTAAGAAACGCTTGAGAAACTCAAAATTTTCGCAGTTCTGATGCCCGAAACGAATAACTAGAACGGCCTAGAGGAAAAGTACGCATACCGTTATAATCCGGCGAGTATCTACTTTCAGATTCAACAGAAATTTCGCGGATTGGTCTATCCGTTCGCAAGATATGACAGTTTGGATGTAAGAAACGCTTGAGAAACTCAAAATTTTCGCAGTTCTGATGCTCGAAACGAGTAACTAGAATGGCCTAGGGGAAAAGCACACATACCGTTGCAATTGGGCGAGTTTCTACTTTCAGATGCAACAGAAATTTTGCGGATTGGGCTATCCATTCGCGAGATATGGCAGTTTGGAGGTAAGAAACGCTTGAGACACTCAAAATTTTCGCAGTTCTGATGCTCGAGACGAATAACTAGAATGGCCTAGGGGAAGACTGCACATACCGTTGTAATCGGGCGAGTTTCTACTTTCAGATGCAAGAGAAATTTTGCGGATTGGTCAATCCGTTCGCGAGACATGGCAGTTTGGAGGTAAGAAACGCTTGAGAAACTCAAAATTTTCGCAGTTCTGATGCTCGAAACGAATAACTAGAACGGCCTAGGGTAAAGTACGCATACCGTTGTAATCGGGCGGGTTTCTACTTTCAGATGCAACAGAAGTTTTGCGGATTGGTCAATCCGTTCGCGAGATATGGCAGTTTGGCTGTAAGAAAGGCTTGAGAAGCTCAAAATTTTCGCAGTTCTGATGCTCGAAACGAATAACTAGAACGGCCTAGGGGAAAAGTACACATACCGTTGTAATTGGGCGAGTTTCCACGTTCAGATGCAACAGAAATTTTGCGGATTGGTCAATCCGTTCGCGAGATATGGCAGTTTGGATGTAAGAAACGCTTGAGCAACTCAAAATTTTCGCAGCTCTGATGCTCGAAACGAATAACTAGAATGGCCTAGGGGAAAAGTACACATACCGTTGTAATTGCGCGAGTTTCTACGTTCAGACGCAACAGAAATTTTGCGGATTGGTCAATCCGTTCGCGAGATGTGGCAGTTTGGAGGTAAGAAACGCTTGAGAAACTCAAAATTATCGCAGTCCTGATGCTCGAAATGAATAACTAGAACGGACTAGGGGAAAAGTACGCATACCGTTGTAATCGGGCGAGTTTCTACTTTCAGGTGCAACAGAAATTTTGCGGATTCGTCAATCCGTTCGCAAGATATGGTAGTTTGGAGGTAAAAAACGCTTGAGAAACTCAAAATTTTCGCAGTTCTGATGCTCGCAACGAATAACTAGAACGTCCTAGGGGAAAAGTACGCATACCGTTGTAATCGGGCGAGTTTCTACTTTCAGATGCAACAGAAATTTTGCGGATTGGTCAATCCGTTCGCGAGATATGGCGGTTTGGAGGTAAGAAACGCTTGAGAAACTCAAAATTTTCGAAGTTCTGATGCTCGAAATGACTAACTAGAACGGCTTAGGGGAAAAGTACGCATACCGTTGTAATCGGGCGAGTTTCTACTTTCAGATGCAACAGAAATTTTGCGGATTGGTCAATCCGTTCGCGAGATATGGCAGTTGGGCGGTAAGAAACGCTTGAGTAACTCAAAATTTTCGCAGTTCTGATGCTCGAAACGAATAACTAGAACGGCCTAGGGGAAAAGTGCGCATACCGTTGTAATCGGTCGAGTTTCTACTTTCAGATGCAACAGAAATTTTGCGGATTGGTCAATCCGTTCGCGAGATGTGGCAGTTTGTAAGTAAGAAACGCTTGAGAAACTCAAAATTATCGCAGTTCTGATGCTCGAAATGAATAACTAGAACGGCCTAGGGGAAAAGTACGCATACCGTTGTAATCGGGCGAGTTTCTACTTTCAGATGCAACAGAAATTTTGCGGATTTGTCAATCCGTTCGCGAGATATGGCAGTTGGGGGGTAAGAAACGCTTGAGTAACTCAAAATTTTCGCAGTTCTGATGCTCGAAACGAATAACTAGAACGGCCTAGGGGAAAAGTGCGCATACCGTTGTAATCGGGCGAGTTTCTACTTTCAGATGCATCAAAATTTTGCGGATTGGTGAATCCGTTCGCGAGATATGGCAGTTTGGAGGTAAGAAACGCTTGAGAAACTCAAAATTTTCGCAGCTCTGATGTTCGAAACGAATAACTAGAATGGCCTAGGGGAAAAGTACACATACCGTTGTAATTGGGCGAGTTTCCACGTTCAGATGCAACAGAAATTTTGCGGATTGGTCAATCCGTTCGCGAGATGTGGCAGTTTGTAAGTAAGAAACGCTTGAGAAACTCAAAATTATCGCAGTTCTGATGCTCGAAACGAATAACTAGAACGGCCTAGGGGAAAAGTACTCATACCGTTGTAATCGGGCGAGTATCTACTTTCAGATGCAAGAGAAATTTTGCGGATTGGTCAATCCGTTCGCGAGATATGACAGTTTGGATGTAAGAAACGCTTGAGAAATCAAAATTTTCGCAGTTCTGATGCTCGAAACGAATAACTAGAATGGCCTAGGGGAAAAGCACACATACCGTTGCAATTGGGCGAGTTTCTACTTTCAGATGCAACAGAAATTTCGCGGATTGGTCTATCCCTTCGTGAGATATGGCAGTTTGGAGGTAAGAAACGCTTGAGAAACTCAAAATTTTCGCAGTTCTGATGCCCGAAACGAATAACTAGAACGGCCTAGGGGAAAAGTACGCATACCGTTATAATCGGGCGAGTATCTACTTTCAGATTCAACAGAAATTTCGCGGATTGGTCTATCCGTTCGCGAGATATGACAGTTTGGATGTAAGAAACGCTTGAGAAATCAAAATTTTCGCAGTTCTGATGCTCGAAACGAATAACTAGAATGGCCTAGGGGAAAAGCACACATACCGTTGCAATTGGGCGAGTTTCTACTTTCAGATGCAACAGAAATTTTGCGGATTGGGCTATCCATTCGCGAGATATGGCAGTTTGGAGGTAAGAAACGCTTGAGACACTCAAAATTTTCGCAGTTCTGATGCTCGAGACGAATAACTAGAATGGCCTAGGGGAAGACTGCACACACCGTTGTAATCGGGCGAGTTTCTACTTTCAGATGCAAGAGAAATTTTGCGGATTGGTCAATCCGTTCGCGAGACATGGCAGTTTGGAGGTAAGAAACGCTTGAGAAACTCAAAATTTTCGCAGTTCTGATGCTCGAAACGAATAACTAGAACGGCCTAGGGGAAAAGTACGCATACCGTTGTAATCGGGCGGGTTTCTACTTTCAGATGCAACAGAAGTATTGCGGATTGGTCAATCCGTTCGCGAGATATGGCAGTTTGGAGGTAAGAAAGGCTTGAGAAGCTCAAAATTTTCGCAGTTCTGATGCTCGATAAGCATCACTAGAACGGCCTAGGGGAAAAGTACTCATACTGATGTAATCGGGCTAGTTTCTACTTTCAGATGCAACAGAAATTTTGCGGATAGGTCAATCCGTTCGCGAGATATGGCAGTCTGGAGGTAAGAAACGAATGAGAAACTCAAAATTTTCGAAGTTCTGATGCTCGAAATGAATAACTAGAACGGCCTAGGGGAAGATTACGCATACCGTTGTAATCGGGCGAGTTTCTACTTTCAGATGCAACCGAAATTTTGCGGATTGGTCAATCCGTTCGCGAGATATGGCAGTTGGGGGGGGGGGTAAGAAACGCTTGAGTAACTCAAAATTTTCGCAGTTCTGATGCTCGAAACGAATAACTAGAACGGCCTAGGGGAAAAGTGCGCATACCGTTGTAATCGGGCGAGTTTCTACTTTCAGATGCAACAGAAATTTTACGGATTGGTGAACCCGTTCGCGAGATATGGCAGTTTGGAGTTAAGAAACGCTTGAGAAACTCAAAATTTTCGCAGCTCTGATGCTCGAAACGAATAACTAGAATGGCCTAGGGGAAAAGTACACATACCGTTGTAATTGGGCGAGTTTCTACGTTCAGATGCAACAGAAATTTTGCGGATTGGTCAATCCGTTCGCGAGATGTGGCAGCTTGTATGTAAGAAACGCTTGAGAAACTCAAAATTATCGCAGTTCTGATGCTCGAAACGAATAACTAGAACGGCCTAGGGGAAAAGTACTCATACCGTTGTAATCGGGCGAGTATATACTTTCAGATTCAACAGAAATTTCGCGGATATGTCAATCCGTTCGCGAGATATGGCAGTCTGGATGTAAGAAACGCATGAGAAACTCAAAATTTTCGAAGTTCTGATGCTCGAAATGAATAACTAGAACGGCCTAGGGGAAAAGTACGCATACCGTTGTAATCGGGCGAGTTTCTACTTTCAGATGCAACAGAAATTTTGCGGATTTGTCAATCCGTTCGCAAGATATGGCAGTTGGGGGGTAAGAAACGCTTGAGTAACTCAAAATTTTCGCAGTTCTGATGCACGAAACGAATAACTAGAACGGCCTAGGGGAAAAGTACTCATACCGTTGTAATCGGGCGAGTATCTACTTTCAGATTCAACAGAAATTTCGCGGATTGGTCTATCCCTTCTCGAGATATGGCAGTTTGGAGGTAAGAAACGCTTGAGAAACTCAAAATTTTCGCAGTTCTGATGCCCGAAACGAATAACTAGAACGGCCTAGGGGAAAAGTACGCATACCGTTATAGTCGGGCGAGTATCTACTTTCAGATTCAACAGAAATTTCGCGGATTGGTCTACCCGTTCGCGAGATATGACAGTTTGGAGGTAAGAAACGCTTGAGAAACTCAAAATTTTCGCAGTTCTGATGCTCGAAACGAGTAACTAGAATGGCCTAGGGGAAAAGCACACATACCGTTGCAATTGGGCGAGTTTCTACTTTCAGATGCAACAGAAATTTTGCGGATTGGGCTATCCATTCGCGAGATATGGCAGTTTGAAGGTAAGAAACGCTTGAGACACTCAAAATTTTCGCAGTTCTGATGCTCGAGACGAATAACTAGAATGGCCTAGGGGAAGACTGCACATACCGTTGTAATCGGGCGAGTTTCTACTTTCAGATGCAAGAGAAATTTTGCGGATTGGTCAATCCGTTCGCGAGACATGGCAGTTTGGAGGTAAGAAACGCTTGAGAAACTCAAAATTTTCGCAGTTCTGATGCTCGAAACGAATAACTAGAACGGCCTAGGGGAAAAGTACGCATACCGTTGTAATCGGGCGGGTTTCTACTTTCAGATGCAACAGAAGTTTTGCGGATTGGTCAATCCGTTCGCGAGATATGGCAGTTTGGATGTAAGAAAGGCTTGAGAAGCTCAAAATTTTCGCAGTTCTGATGCTCGAAACGAATAACTAGAACGGCCTAGGGGAAAAGTACACATACCGTTGTAATTGGGCGAGTTTCCACGTTCAGATGCAACAGAAATTTTGCGGATTGGTCAATCCGTTCGCGAGATATGGCAGTTTGGATGTAAGAAACGCTTGAGCAACTCAAAATTTTCGCAGCTCTGATGCTCGAAACGAATAACTAGAATGGCCTAGGGGAAAAGTACACATACCGTTGTAATTGCGCGAGTTTCTACGTTCAGACGCAACAGAAATTTTGCGGATTGGTCAATCCGTTCGCGAGATGTGGCAGTTTGGAGGTAAGAAACGCTTGAGAAACTCAAAATTATCGCAGTCCTGATGCTCGAAATGAATAACTAGAACGGACTAGGGGAAAAGTACGCATACCGTTGTAATCGGGCGAGTTTCTACTTTCAGGTGCAACAGAAATTTTGCGGATTCGTCAATCCGTTCGCAAGATATGGTAGTTTGGAGGTAAGAAACGCTTGAGAAACTCAAAATTTTCGCAGTTCTGATGCTCGCAACGAATAACTAGAACGTCCTAGGGGAAAAGTACGCATACCGTTGTAATCGGGCGAGTTTCTACTTTCAGATGCAACAGAAATTTTGCGGATTGGTCAATCCGTTCGCGAGATGTGGCAGTTTGTAAGTAAGAAACGCTTGAGAAACTCAAAATTATCGCAGTTCTGATGCTCGAAATGAATAACTAGAACGGCCTAGGGGAAAAGTACGCATACCGTTGTAATCGGGCGAGTTTCTACTTTCAGATGCAACAGAAATTTTGCGGATTTGTCAATCCGTTCGCGAGATATGGCAGTTGGGGGGTAAGAAACGCTTGAGTAACTCAAAATTTTCGCAGTTCTGATGCTCGAAACGAATAACTAGAACGGCCTAGGGGAAAAGTGCGCATACCGTTGTAATCGGGCGAGTTTCTACTTTCAGATGCATCAAAATTTTGCGGATTGGTGAATCCGTTCGCGAGATATGGCAGTTTGGAGGTAAGAAACGCTTGAGAAACTCAAAATTTTCGCAGCTCTGATGTTCGAAACGAATAACTAGAATGGCCTAGGGGAAAAGTACACATACCGTTGTAATTGGGCGAGTTTCCACGTTCAGATGCAACAGAAATTTTGCGGATTGGTCAATCCGTTCGCGAGATGTGGCAGTTTGTAAGTAAGAAACGCTTGAGAAACTCAAAATTATCGCAGTTCTGATGCTCGAAACGAATAACTAGAACGGCCTAGGGGAAAAGTACTCATACCGTTGTAATCGGGCGAGTATCTACTTTCAGATGCAAGAGAAATTTTGCGGATTGGTCAATCCGTTCGCGAGATATGACAGTTTGGATGTAAGAAACGCTTGAGAAATCAAAATTTTCGCAGTTCTGATGCTCGAAACGAATAACTAGAATGGCCTAGGGGAAAAGCACACATACCGTTGCAATTGGGCGAGTTTCTACTTTCAGATGCAACAGAAATTTTGCGGATTGGGCTATCCATTCGCGAGATATGGCAGTTTGGAGGTAAGAAACGCTTGAGACACTCAAAATTTTCGCAGTTCTGATGCTCGAGACGAATAACTAGAATGGCCTAGGGGAAAAGCACACATACCGTTGCAATTGGGCGAGTTTCTACTTTCAGATGCAACAGAAATTTCGCGGATTGGTCTATCCCTTCGCGAGATATGGCAGTTTGGAGGTAAGAAACGCTTGAGAAACTCAAAATTTTCGCAGTTCTGATGCCCGAAACGAATAACTAGAACGGCCTAGGGGAAAACTACGCATACCGTTATAATCGGGCGAGTATCTACTTTCAGATTCAACAGAAATTTCGCGGATTGGTCTATCCGTTCGCGAGATATGACAGTTTGGATGTAAGAAACGCTTGAGAAATCAAAATTTTCGCAGTTCTGATGCTCGAAACGCATAACTAGAATGGCCTAGGGGAAAAGCACACATACCGTTGCAATTGGGCGAGTTTCTACTTTCAGATGCAACAGAAATTTTGCGGATTGGGCTATCCATTCGCGAGATATGGCAGTTTGGAGGTAAGAAACGCTTGAGACACTCAAAATTTTCGCAGTTCTGATGCTCGAGACGAATAACTAGAATGGCCTAGGGGAAGACTGCACATACCGTTGTAATCGGGCGAGTTTCTACTTTCAGATGCAAGAGAAATTTTGCGGATTGGTCAATCCGTTCGCGAGACATGGCAGTTTGGAGGTAAGAAACGCTTGAGAAACTCAAAATTTTCGCAGTTCTGATGCTCGAAACGAATAACTAGAACGGCCTAGGGGAAAAGTACGCATACCGTTGTAATCGGGCGGGTTTCTACTTTCAGATGCAACAGAAGTATTGCGGATTGGTCAATCCGTTCGCGAGATATGGCAGTTTGGAGGTAAGAAAGGCTTGAGAAGCTCAAAATTTTCGCAGTTCTGATGCTCGATAAGCATCACTAGAACGGCCTAGGGGAAAAGTACTCATACTGATGTAATCGGGCTAGTTTCTACTTTCAGATGCAACAGAAATTTTGCGGATAGGTCAATCCGTTCGCGAGATATGGCAGTCTGGAGGTAAGAAACGAATGAGAAACTCAAAATTTTCGAAGTTCTGATGCTCGAAATGAATAACTAGAAAGGCCTAGGGGAAGATTACGCATACCGTTATAATCGGGCGAGTTTCTACTTTCAGATGCAACCGAAATTTTGCGGATTGGTCAATCCGTTCGCGAGATATGGCAGTTGGGGGGGGTAAGAAACGCTTGAGTAACTCAAAATTTTCGCAGTTCTGATGCTCGAAACGAATAACTAGAACGGCCTAGGGGAAAAGTACGCATACCGTTGTAATCGGGCGGGTTTCTACTTTCAGATGCAACAGAAGTTTTGCGGATTGGTCAATCCGTTCGCGAGATATGGCAGTTTGGATGTAAGAAAGGCTTGAGAAGCTCAAAATTTTCGCAGTTCTGATGCTCGAAACGAATAACTAGAACGGCCTAGGGGAAAAGTACGCATACCGTTGTAATCGGGCGAGTTTCTACTTTCAGATGCAACAGAAATTTTGCGGATTGGTCAATCCGTTCGCGAGATATGGCGGTTTGGAGGTAAGAAACGCTTGAGAAACTCAAAATTTTCGAAGTTCTGATGCTCGAAATGAATAACTAGAAAGGCCTAGGGGAAGATTACGCATACCGTTATAATCGGGCGAGTTTCTACTTTCAGATGCAACCGAAATTTTGCGGATTGGTCAATCCGTTCGCGAGATATGGCAGTTGGGGGGGGTAAGAAACGCTTGAGTAACTCAAAATTTTCGCAGTTCTGATGCTCGAAACGAATAACTAGAAAGGCCTAGGGGAAGATTACGCATACCGTTATAATCGGGCGAGTTTCTACTTTCAGATGCAACCGAAATTTTGCGGATTGGTCAATCCGTTCGCGAGATATGGCAGTTGGGGGGGGGTAAGAAACGCTTGAGAAACTCAAAATTATCGCAGTCCTGATGCTCGAAATGAATAACTAGAACGGACTAGGGGAAAAGTACGCATACCGTTGTAATCGGGCGAGTTTCTACTTTCAGGTGCAACAGAAATTTTGCGGATTCGTCAATCCGTTCGCAAGATATGGTAGTTTGGAGGTAAGAAACGCTTGAGAAACTCAAAATTTTCGCAGTTCTGATGCTCGCAACGAATAACTAGAACGTCCTAGGGGAAAAGTACGCATACCGTTGTAATCGGGCGAGTTTCTACTTTCAGATGCAACAGAAATTTTGCGGATTGGTCAATCCGTTCGCGAGATATGGCGGTTTGGAGGTAAGAAACGCTTGAGAAACTCAAAATTTTCGAAGTTCTGATGCTCGAAATGACTAACTAGAACGGCTTAGGGGAAAAGTACGCATACCGTTGTAATCGGGCGAGTTTCTACTTTCAGATGCAACAGAAATTTTGCGGATTGGTCAATCCGTTCGCGAGATATGGCAGTTGGGCGGTAAGAAACGCTTGAGTAACTCAAAATTTTCGCATTTCTGATGCTCGAAACGAATAACTAGAACGGCCTAGGGGAAAAGTGCGCATACCGTTGTAATCGGTCGAGTTTCTACTTTCAGATGCAACAGAAATTTTGCGGATTGGTCAATCCGTTCGCGAGATGTGGCAGTTTGTAAGTAAGAAACGCTTGAGAAACTCAAAATTATCGCAGTTCTGATGCTCGAAATGAATAACTAGAACGGCCTAGGGGAAAAGTACGCATACCGTTATAATCGGGCGAGTATCTACTTTCAGATTCAACAGAAATTTCGCGGATTGGTCTATCCGTTCGCGAGATATGACAGTTTGGATGTAAGAAACGCTTGAGAAATCAAAATTTTCGCAGTTCTGATGCTCGAAACGAATAACTAGAATGGCCTAGGGGAAAAGCACACATACCGTTGCAATTGGGCGAGTTTCTACTTTCAGATGCAACAGAAATTTTGCGGATTGGGCTATCCATTCGCGAGATATGGCAGTTTGGAGGTAAGAAACGCTTGAGACACTCAAAATTTTCGCAGTTCTGATGCTCGAGACGAATAACTAGAATGGCCTAGGGGAAGACTGCACACACCGTTGTAATCGGGCGAGTTTCTACTTTCAGATGCAAGAGAAATTTTGCGGATTGGTCAATCCGTTCGCGAGACATGGCAGTTTGGAGGTAAGAAACGCTTGAGAAACTCAAAATTTTCGCAGTTCTGATGCTCGAAACGAATAACTAGAACGGCCTAGGGGAAAAGTACGCATACCGTTGTAATCGGGCGGGTTTCTACTTTCAGATGCAACAGAAGTATTGCGGATTGGTCAATCCGTTCGCGAGATATGGCAGTTTGGAGGTAAGAAAGGCTTGAGAAGCTCAAAATTTTCGCAGTTCTGATGCTCGATAAGCATCACTAGAACGGCCTAGGGGAAAAGTACTCATACTGATGTAATCGGGCTAGTTTCTACTTTCAGATGCAACAGAAATTTTGCGGATAGGTCAATCCGTTCGCGAGATATGGCAGTCTGGAGGTAAGAAACGAATGAGAAACTCAAAATTTTCGAAGTTCTGATGCTCGAAATGAATAACTAGAACGGCCTAGGGGAAGATTACGCATACCGTTGTAATCGGGCGAGTTTCTACTTTCAGATGCAACCGAAATTTTGCGGATTGGTCAATCCGTTCGCGAGATATGGCAGTTGGGGGGGGGGTAAGAAACGCTTGAGTAACTCAAAATTTTCGCAGTTCTGATGCTCGAAACGAATAACTAGAACGGCCTAGGGGAAAAGTGCGCATACCGTTGTAATCGGGCGAGTTTCTACTTTCAGATGCAACAGAAATTTTACGGATTGGTGAACCCGTTCGCGAGATATGGCAGTTTGGAGTTAAGAAACGCTTGAGAAACTCAAAATTTTCGCAGCTCTGATGCTCGAAACGAATAACTAGAATGGCCTAGGGGAAAAGTACACATACCGTTGTAATTGGGCGAGTTTCTACGTTCAGATGCAACAGAAATTTTGCGGATTGGTCAATCCGTTCGCGAGATGTGGCAGCTTGTATGTAAGAAACGCTTGAGAAACTCAAAATTATCGCAGTTCTGATGCTCGAAACGAATAACTAGAACGGCCTAGGGGAAAAGTACTCATACCGTTGTAATCGGGCGAGTATATACTTTCAGATTCAACAGAAATTTCGCGGATATGTCAATCCGTTCGCGAGATATGGCAGTCTGGATGTAAGAAACGCATGAGAAACTCAAAATTTTCGAAGTTCTGATGCTCGAAATGAATAACTAGAACGGCCTAGGGGAAAAGTACGCATACCGTTGTAATCGGGCGAGTTTCTACTTTCAGATGCAACAGAAATTTTGCGGATTTGTCAATCCGTTCGCAAGATATGGCAGTTGGGGGGTAAGAAACGCTTGAGTAACTCAAAATTTTCGCAGTTCTGATGCACGAAACGAATAACTAGAACGGCCTAGGGGAAAAGTACTCATACCGTTGTAATCGGGCGAGTATCTACTTTCAGATTCAACAGAAATTTCGCGGATTGGTCTATCCCTTCTCGAGATATGGCAGTTTGGAGGTAAGAAACGCTTGAGAAACTCAAAATTTTCGCAGTTCTGATGCCCGAAACGAATAACTAGAACGGCCTAGGGGAAAAGTACGCATACCGTTATAGTCGGGCGAGTATCTACTTTCAGATTCAACAGAAATTTCGCGGATTGGTCTACCCGTTCGCGAGATATGACAGTTTGGAGGTAAGAAACGCTTGAGAAACTCAAAATTTTCGCAGTTCTGATGCTCGAAACGAGTAACTAGAATGGCCTAGGGGAAAAGCACACATACCGTTGCAATTGGGCGAGTTTCTACTTTCAGATGCAACAGAAATTTTGCGGATTGGGCTATCCATTCGCGAGATATGGCAGTTTGAAGGTAAGAAACGCTTGAGACACTCAAAATTTTCGCAGTTCTGATGCTCGAGACGAATAACTAGAATGGCCTAGGGGAAGACTGCACATACCGTTGTAATCGGGCGAGTTTCTACTTTCAGATGCAAGAGAAATTTTGCGGATTGGTCAATCCGTTCGCGAGACATGGCAGTTTGGAGGTAAGAAACGCTTGAGAAACTCAAAATTTTCGCAGTTCTGATGCTCGAAACGAATAACTAGAACGGCCTAGGGGAAAAGTACGCATACCGTTGTAATCGGGCGGGTTTCTACTTTCAGATGCAACAGAAGTTTTGCGGATTGGTCAATCCGTTCGCGAGATATGGCAGTTTGGATGTAAGAAAGGCTTGAGAAGCTCAAAATTTTCGCAGTTCTGATGCTCGAAACGAATAACTAGAACGGCCTAGGGGAAAAGTACACATACCGTTGTAATTGGGCGAGTTTCCACGTTCAGATGCAACAGAAATTTTGCGGATTGGTCAATCCGTTCGCGAGATATGGCAGTTTGGATGTAAGAAACGCTTGAGCAACTCAAAATTTTCGCAGCTCTGATGCTCGAAACGAATAACTAGAATGGCCTAGGGGAAAAGTACACATACCGTTGTAATTGCGCGAGTTTCTACGTTCAGACGCAACAGAAATTTTGCGGATTGGTCAATCCGTTCGCGAGATGTGGCAGTTTGGAGGTAAGAAACGCTTGAGAAACTCAAAATTATCGCAGTCCTGATGCTCGAAATGAATAACTAGAACGGACTAGGGGAAAAGTACGCATACCGTTGTAATCGGGCGAGTTTCTACTTTCAGGTGCAACAGAAATTTTGCGGATTCGTCAATCCGTTCGCAAGATATGGTAGTTTGGAGGTAAGAAACGCTTGAGAAACTCAAAATTTTCGCAGTTCTGATGCTCGCAACGAATAACTAGAACGTCCTAGGGGAAAAGTACGCATACCGTTGTAATCGGGCGAGTTTCTACTTTCAGATGCAACAGAAATTTTGCGGATTGGTCAATCCGTTCGCGAGATGTGGCAGTTTGTAAGTAAGAAACGCTTGAGAAACTCAAAATTATCGCAGTTCTGATGCTCGAAATGAATAACTAGAACGGCCTAGGGGAAAAGTACGCATACCGTTGTAATCGGGCGAGTTTCTACTTTCAGATGCAACAGAAATTTTGCGGATTTGTCAATCCGTTCGCGAGATATGGCAGTTGGGGGGTAAGAAACGCTTGAGTAACTCAAAATTTTCGCAGTTCTGATGCTCGAAACGAATAACTAGAACGGCCTAGGGGAAAAGTGCGCATACCGTTGTAATCGGGCGAGTTTCTACTTTCAGATGCATCAAAATTTTGCGGATTGGTGAATCCGTTCGCGAGATATGGCAGTTTGGAGGTAAGAAACGCTTGAGAAACTCAAAATTTTCGCAGCTCTGATGTTCGAAACGAATAACTAGAATGGCCTAGGGGAAAAGTACACATACCGTTGTAATTGGGCGAGTTTCCACGTTCAGATGCAACAGAAATTTTGCGGATTGGTCAATCCGTTCGCGAGATGTGGCAGTTTGTAAGTAAGAAACGCTTGAGAAACTCAAAATTATCGCAGTTCTGATGCTCGAAACGAATAACTAGAACGGCCTAGGGGAAAAGTACTCATACCGTTGTAATCGGGCGAGTATCTACTTTCAGATGCAAGAGAAATTTTGCGGATTGGTCAATCCGTTCGCGAGATATGACAGTTTGGATGTAAGAAACGCTTGAGAAATCAAAATTTTCGCAGTTCTGATGCTCGAAACGAATAACTAGAATGGCCTAGGGGAAAAGCACACATACCGTTGCAATTGGGCGAGTTTCTACTTTCAGATGCAACAGAAATTTTGCGGATTGGGCTATCCATTCGCGAGATATGGCAGTTTGGAGGTAAGAAACGCTTGAGACACTCAAAATTTTCGCAGTTCTGATGCTCGAGACGAATAACTAGAATGGCCTAGGGGAAAAGCACACATACCGTTGCAATTGGGCGAGTTTCTACTTTCAGATGCAACAGAAATTTCGCGGATTGGTCTATCCCTTCGCGAGATATAGCAGTTTGGAGGTAAGAAACGCTTGAGAAACTCAAAATTTTCGCAGTTCTGATGCCCGAAACGAATAACTAGAACGGCCTAGGGGAAAACTACGCATACCGTTATAATCGGGCGAGTATCTACTTTCAGATTCAACAGAAATTTCGCGGATTGGTCTATCCGTTCGCGAGATATGACAGTTTGGATGTAAGAAACGCTTGAGAAATCAAAATTTTCGCAGTTCTGATGCTCGAAACGAATAACTAGAATGGCCTAGGGGAAAAGCACACATACCGTTGCAATTGGGCGAGTTTCTACTTTCAGATGCAACAGAAATTTTGCGGATTGGGCTATCCATTCGCGAGATATGGCAGTTTGGAGGTAAGAAACGCTTGAGACACTCAAAATTTTCGCAGTTCTGATGCTCGAGACGAATAACTAGAATGGCCTAGGGGAAGACTGCACATACCGTTGTAATCGGGCGAGTTTCTACTTTCAGATGCAAGAGAAATTTTGCGGATTGGTCAATCCGTTCGCGAGACATGGCAGTTTGGAGGTAAGAAACGCTTGAGAAACTCAAAATTTTCGCAGTTCTGATGCTCGAAACGAATAACTAGAACGGCCTAGGGGAAAAGTACGCATACCGTTGTAATCGGGCGGGTTTCTACTTTCAGATGCAACAGAAGTATTGCGGATTGGTCAATCCGTTCGCGAGATATGGCAGTTTGGAGGTAAGAAAGGCTTGAGAAGCTCAAAATTTTCGCAGTTCTGATGCTCGATAAGCATCACTAGAACGGCCTAGGGGAAAAGTACTCATACTGATGTAATCGGGCTAGTTTCTACTTTCAGATGCAACAGAAATTTTGCGGATAGGTCAATCCGTTCGCGAGATATGGCAGTCTGGAGGTAAGAAACGAATGAGAAACTCAAAATTTTCGAAGTTCTGATGCTCGAAATGAATAACTAGAAAGGCCTGGGGGAAGATTACGCATACCGTTATAATCGGGCGAGTTTCTACTTTCAGATGCAACCGAAATTTTGCGGATTGGTCAATCCGTTCGCGAGATATGGCAGTTGGGGGGGGTAAGAAACGCTTGAGTAACTCAAAATTTTCGCAGTTCTGATGCTCGAAACGAATAACTAGAACGGCCTAGGGGAAAAGTACGCATACCGTTGTAATCGGGCGGGTTTCTACTTTCAGATGCAACAGAAGTTTTGCGGATTGGTCAATCCGTTCGCGAGATATGGCAGTTTGGATGTAAGAAAGGCTTGAGAAGCTCAAAATTTTCGCAGTTCTGATGCTCGAAACGAATAACTAGAACGGCCTAGGGGAAAAGTACACATACCGTTGTAATTGGGCGAGTTTCCACGTTCAGATGCAACAGAAATTTTGCGGATTGGTCAATCCGTTCGCGAGATATGGCAGTTTGGATGTAAGAAACGCTTGAGCAACTCAAAATTTTCGCAGCTCTGATGCTCGAAACGAATAACTAGAATGGCCTAGGGGAAAAGTACACATACCGTTGTAATTGCGCGAGTTTCTACGTTCAGACGCAACAGAAATTTTGCGGATTGGTCAATCCGTTCGCGAGATGTGGCAGTTTGGAGGTAAGAAACGCTTGAGAAACTCAAAATTATCGCAGTCCTGATGCTCGAAATGAATAACTAGAACGGACTAGGGGAAAAGTACGCATACCGTTGTAATCGGGCGAGTTTCTACTTTCAGGTGCAACAGAAATTTTGCGGATTCGTCAATCCGTTCGCAAGATATGGTAGTCTGGAGGTAAGAAACGCTTGAGAAACTCAAAATTTTCGCAGTTCTGATGCTCGCAACGAATAACTAGAACGTCCTAGGGGAAAAGTACGCATACCGTTGTAATCGGGCGAGTTTCTACTTTCAGATGCAACAGAAATTTTGCGGATTGGTCAATCCGTTCGCGAGATATGGCGGTTTGGAGGTAAGAAACGCTTGAGAAACTCAAAATTTTCGAAGTTCTGATGCTCGAAATGACTAACTAGAACGGCTTAGGGGAAAAGTACGCATACCGTTGTAATCGGGCGAGTTTCTACTTTCAGATGCAACAGAAATTTTGCGGATTGGTCAATCCGTTCGCGAGATATGGCAGTTGGGCGGTAAGAAACGCTTGAGTAACTCAAAATTTTCGCATTTCTGATGCTCGAAACGAATAACTAGAACGGCCTAGGGGAAAAGTGCGCATACCGTTGTAATCGGTCGAGTTTCTACTTTCAGATGCAACAGAAATTTTGCGGATTGGTCAATCCGTTCGCGAGATGTGGCAGTTTGTAAGTAAGAAACGCTTGAGAAACTCAAAATTATCGCAGTTCTGATGCTCGAAATGAATAACTAGAACGGCCTAGGGGAAAAGTACGCATACCGTTGTAATCGGGCGAGTTTCTACTTTCAGATGCAACAGAAATTTTGCGGATTTGTCAATCCGTTCGCGAGATATGGCAGTTGGGGGGTAAGAAACGCTTGAGTAACTCAAAATTTTCGCAGTTCTGATGCTCGAAACGAATAACTAGAACGGCCTAGGGGAAAAGTGCGCATACCGTTGTAATCGGGCGAGTTTCTACTTTCAGATGCATCAAAATTTTGCGGATTGGTGAATCCGTTCGCGAGATATGGCAGTTTGGAGGTAAGAAACGCTTGAGAAACTCAAAATTTTCGCAGCTCTGATGTTCGAAACGAATAACTAGAATGGCCTAGGGGAAAAGTACACATACCGTTGTAATTGGGCGAGTTTCTACGTTCAGATGCAACAGAAATTTTGCGGATTGGTCAATCCGTTCGCGAGATGTGGCAGTTTGTAGGTAAGAAACGCTTGAGAAACTCAAAATTATCGCAGTTCTGATGCTCGAAACGAATAACTAGAACGGCCTAGGGGAAAAGTACTCATACCGTTGTAATCGGGCGAGTATCTACTTTCAGATTCAACAGAAATTTCGCGGATATGTCAATCCGTTCGCGAGATATGGCAGTCTGGATGTAAGAAACGCATGAGAAACTCAAAATTTTCGAAGTTCTGATGCTCGAAATGAATAACTAGAACGGCCTGGGGGAAAAGTACGCATACCGTTTTAATCGGGCGAGTTTCTACTTTCAGATGCAACAAAATTTTGCGGATTGGTGAATCCGTTCGCGAGATATGGCAGTTTGGAGGTAAGAAACGCTTGAGAAACTCAAAATTTTCGCAGCTCTGATGCTCGAAACGAATAACTAGAATGGCCTAGGGGAAAAGTACACATACCGTTGTAATTGGGCGAGTTTCTACGTTCAGATGCAACAGAAATTTTGCGGATTGGTCAATCCGTTCGCGAGATGTGGCAGTTTGTAAGTAAGAAACGCTTGAGAAACTCAAAATTATCGCAGTTCTGATGCTCGAAACGAATAACTAGAACGGCCTAGGGGAAAAGTACTCATACCGTTGTAATCGGGCGAGTATCTACTTTCAGATACAACAGAAATTTCGCGGATTGGTCTATCCCTTCGCGAGATATGGCAGTTTGGAGGTAAGAAACGCTTGAGAAACTCAAAATTATCGCAGTTCTGATGCTCGAAACGAATAACTAGAACGGCCTAGGGGAAAAGTACTCATACCGTTGTAATCGGGCGAGTATCTACTTTCAGATTCAACAGAAATTTCGCGGATATGTCAATCCGTTCGCGAGATATGGCAGTCTGGATGTAAGAAACGCATGAGAAACTCAAAATTTTCGAAGTTCTGATGCTCGAAATGAATAACTAGAACGGCCTAGGGGAAAAGTACGCATACCGTTGTAATCGGGCGAGTTTCTACTTTCAGATGCAACAGAAATTTTGCGGATTTGTGAATCCGTTCGCGAGATATGGCAGTTGGGGGGTAAGAAACGCTTGAGTAACTCAAAATTTTCGCAGTTCTGATGCTCGAAACGAATAACTAGAACGGCCTAGGGGAAAAGTGCGCATAGCGTTGTAATCGGGCGAGTTTCTACTTTCAGATGCAACAAAATTTTGCGGATTGTTGAATCCGTTCGCGAGATATGGCAGTTTGGAGGTAAGAAACGCTTGAGAAACTCAAAATTTTCGCAGCTCTGATGCTCGAAACGAATAACTAGAATGGCCTAGGGGAAAAGTACACATACCGTTGTAATTGGGCGAGTTTCTACGTTCAGATGCAACAGAAATTTTGCGGATTGGTCAATCCGTTCGCGAGATGTGGCAGTTTGTAAGTAAGAAACGCTTGAGAAACTCAAAATTATCGCAGTTCTGATGCTCGAAACGAATAACTAGAACGGCCTAGGGGAAAAGTACTCATACCGTTGTAATCGGGCGAGTATCTACTTTCAGATACAACAGAAATTTCGCGGATTGGTCTATCCCTTCGCGAGATATGGCAGTTTGGAGGTAAGAAACGCTTGAGAAACTCAAAATTTTCGCAGTTCTGATGCCCGAAACGAATAACTAGAACGGCCTAGGGGAAAAGTACGCATACCGTTATAATCGGGCGAGTATCTACTTTCAGATTCAACAGAAATTTCGCGGATTGGTCTATCCGTTCGCGAGATATGACAGTTTGGATGTAAGAAACGCTTGAGAAACTCAAAATTTTCGCAGTTCTTATGCTCGAAACGAATAACTAGAATGGCCTAGGGGAAAAGCACACATACCGTTGCAATTGGGCGAGTTTCTACTTTCAGATGCAACAGAAATTTTGCGGATTGGGCTATCCATTCGCGAGATATGGCAGTTTGGAGGTAAGAAACGCTTGAGACACTCAAAATTTTCGCAGTTCTGATGCTCGAGACGAATAACTAGAATGGCCTAGGGGAAGACTGCACATACCGTTGTAATCGGGCGAGTTTCTACTTTCAGATGCTCGACAAATTTTGCGGATTGGTCAATCCGTTCGCGAGACATGGCAGTTTGGAGGTAAGAAACGCTTGAGAAACTCAAAATTTTCGCAGTTCTGATGCTCGAAACGAATAACTAGAACGGCCTAGGGGAAAAGTACGCATACCGTTGTAATCGGGCGGGTTTCTACTTTCAGGCGCAACAGAAATTTTGCGTATTGGTCAATCCGTTCGCGAGATATGGCAGTTTGGAGGAAAGAAACGGTTGAGAAACTCAAAATTTTCGCAGTTCTGATGCTCGAAACGAATAACTAGAACGGCCTAGGGGAAAAGTACGCATACCGTTGTAATCGGGCGGGTTTCTACTTTCAGATGCAACAGAAATTTTGCGGAGTGGTGTATCCGTTCGCGAGATATGGCAGTTTGGATGTAAGAAACGCTTGAGCAACTCAAAATTTTCGCAGCTCTGATGCTCGAAACGAATAACTAGAATGGCCTAGGGGAAAAGTACACATACCGTTGTAATTGCGCGAGTTTCTACGTTCAGACGCAACAGAAATTTTGCGGATTGGTCAATCCGTTCGCGAGATGTGGCAGTTTGGAGGTAAGAAACGCTTGAGAAACTCAAAATTTTCGCAGCTCTGATGCTCGAAACGAATAACTAGAATGGCCTAGGGGAAAAGTACACATACCGTTGTAATTGGGCGAGTTTTTACGTTCAGATGCAACAGAAATTTTTCGGATTGGTCAATCCGTTCGCGAGATGTGGCAGTTTGTAGGTAAGAAACGCTTGAGAAACTCAAAATTATCGCAGTTCTGATGCTCGAAATGAATAACTAGAACGGCCTAGGGGAAAAGTACGCATACCGTTGTAATCGGGCGAGTTTCTACTTTCAGATGCGACAGAAATTTTGCGGATTGGTCAATCCGTTCGCGAGATATGGCAGTTGGGGGGTAAGAAACGCTTGAGAAACTCAAAATTTTCGCAGTTCTGATGCTCGAAACGAATAACTAGAACGGCCTAGGGGAAAAGTACGCATACCGTTGTAATCGGGCGAGTTTCTACTTTCAGATGCAACAGAAATTTTGCGGATTGGTCAATCCGTTCGCGAGATATGGCAGTTTGGAGGTAAGAAACGCTTGAGAAACTCAAAATTTTCGAAGTTCTGATGCTCGAAATGAATAACTAGAACGGCCTAGGGGAAAAGTACGCATACCGTTGTAATCGGTCCAGTTGCTACTTTCAGACGCAACAGAAATTTTGCGGATTGGTCAATCCGTTCGCGAGATGTGGCAGTTTGTAAGTAAGAAACGCTTGAGAAACTCAAAATTATCGCAGTTCTGATGCTCGAAACGAATAACTAGGACGGCCTAGGGGAAAAGTACTCATACCGTTGTAATCGGGCGAGTATCTACTTTCAGATTCAACAGAAATTTCGCGGATTGGTCTATCGCTTCGCGAGATATGGCAGTTTGGAGGTAAGAAACGCTTGAGAAACTCAAAATTTTCGCAGTTCTGATACTCGAAACGAATAACTAGAACGGCCTAGGGGAAAAGTACGCATACCGTTGTAATCGGGCGGGTTTCTACTTTCAGATGCAACAGAAGTTTTGCGGATTGGTCAATCCGTTCGCGAGATATGGCAGTTTGGATGTAAGAAACGCTTGAGAAACTCAAAATTTTCGCAGTTCTGATGCTCGAAACGAATAACTAGAATGGCCTAGGGGAAAAGCACACATACCGTTGCAATTGGGCGAGTTTCTACTTTCAGATGCAACAGAAATTTTGCGGATTCGGCTATCCATTCGCGAGATATGGCAGTTTGGAGGTAAGAAACGCTTGAGAAACTCAAAATTTTCGAAGTTCTGATGCTCGAAATGAATAACTAGAACGGCCTAGGGGAAAAGTACGCATACCGTTGTAATCGGTCCAGTTGCTACTTTCAGACGCAACAGAAATTTTGCGGATTGGTCAATCCGTTCGCGAGATGTGGCAGTTTGTAAGTAAGAAACGCTTGAGAAACTCAAAATTATCGCAGTTCTGATGCTCGAAACGAATAACTAGGACGGCCTAGGGGAAAAGTACTCATACCGTTGTAATCGGGCGAGTATCTACTTTCAGATTCAACAGAAATTTCGCGGATTGGTCTATCGCTTCGCGAGATATGGCAGTTTGGAGGTAAGAAACGCTTGAGAAACTCAAAATTTTCGCAGTTCTGATACTCGAAACGAATAACTAGAACGGCCTAGGGGAAAAGTACGCATACCGTTGTAATCGGGCGGGTTTCTACTTTCAGATGCAACAGAAGTTTTGCGGATTGGTCAATCCGTTCGCGAGATATGGCAGTTTGGATGTAAGAAACGCTTGAGAAACTCAAAATTTTCGCAGTTCTGATGCTCGAAACGAATAACTAGAATGGCCTAGGGGAAAAGCACACATACCGTTGCAATTGGGCGAGTTTCTACTTTCAGATGCAACAGAAATTTTGCGGATTGGGCTATCCATTCGCGAGATATGGCAGTTTGGAGGTAAGAAACGCTTGAGACACTCAAAATTTTCGCAGTTCTGATGCTCGAGACGAATAACTAGAATGGCCTAGGGGAAGACTGCACATACCGTTGTAATCGGGCGAGTTTCTACTTTCAGATGCAAGAGAAATTTTGCGGATTGGTCAATCCGTTCGCGAGACATGGCAGTTTGGAGGTAAGAAAGGCTTGAGAAGCTCAAAATTTTCGCAGTTCTGATGCTCGAAACGAATAACTAGAACGGCCTAGGGGAAAAGTACGCATACCGTTGTAATCGGTCCAGTTGCTACTTTCAGACGCAACAGAAATTTTGCGTATTGGTCAATCCGTTCGCGAGATATGGCAGTTTGGAGGAAAGAAACGGTTGAGAAACTCAAAATTTTCGCAGTTGTGATGCTCGAAACGAATAACTAGAACGGCCTAGGGGAAAAGTACACATACCGTTGTAATTGCGCGAGTTTCTACGTTCAGACGCAACAGAAATTTTGCGGATTGGTCAATCCGTTCGCGAGATGTGGCAGTTTGGAGGTAAGAAACGCTTGAGAAACTCAAAATTTTCGCAGCTCTGATGCTCGAAACGAATAACTAGAATGAGCTAGGGGAAAAGTACACATACCGTTGTAATTGGGCGAGTTTTTACGTTCAGATGCAACAGAAATTTTTCGGATTGGTCAATCCGTTCGCGAGATGTGGCAGTTTGTAGGTAAGAAACGCTTGAGAAACTCAAAATTATCGCAGTTCTGATGCTCGAAATGAATAACTAGAACGGCCTAGGGGAAAAGTACGCATACCGTTGTAATCGGGCGAGTTTCTACTTTCAGGTGCAACAGAAATTTTGCGGATTCGTCAATCCGTTCGCAAGATATGGTACTTTGGAGGTAAGAAACGCTTGAGAAACTCAAAATTATCGCAGTTCTGATGCTCGAAACGAATAACTAGAACGGCCTAGGGGAAAAGTACTCATACCGTTGTAATCGGGCGAGTATCTACTTTCAGATTCAACAGAAATTTCGCGGATTGGTCTATCCCTTCGCGAGATATGGCAGTTTGGAGGTAAGAAACGCTTGAGAAACTCAAAATTTTCGCAGTTCTGATGCCCGAATCGAATAACTAGAACGGCCTAGGGGAAAAGTACGCATACCGTTATAATTGGGCGAGTATCTACTTTCAGATTCAACAGAAATTTCGCGGATTGGTCTATCCGTTCGCGAGATATGACAGTTTGGAGGTAAGAAACGCTTGAGAAACTCAAAATTTTCGCAGTTCTGATGCTCGAAACGAATAACTAGAATGGCCTAGGGGAAAAGCACACATACCGTTGCAATTGGGCGAGTTTCTACTTTCAGATGCAACAGAAATTTTGCGGATTGGGCTATCCATTCGCGAGATATGGCAGTTTGGAGGTAAGAAACGCTTGAGACACTCAAAATTTTCGCAGTTCTGATGATCGAGACGAATAACTAGAATGGCCTAGGGGAAGACTGTACATACCGTTGGAATCGGGCGAGTTTCTACTTTCAGATGCAAGAGAAATTTTGCGGATTGGTCAATCCGTTCGCGAGATATGGCAGTTTGGAGGAAAGAAACGGTTGAGAAACTCAAAATTTTCGCAGTTCTGATGCTCGAAACGAATAACTAAAACGGCCTAGGGGAAAAGTACGCATACCGTTGTAATCGGGCGGGTTTCTAATTTCAGATGCAACAGAAATTTTGCGGAATGGTGTATCCGTTCGCGAGATATGGCAGTTTGGATGTAAGAAACGCTTGAGCAACTCAAAATTTTCGCAGCTCTGATGCTCGAAACGAATAACTAGAATGGCCTAGGGGAAAAGTACACATACCGTTGTAATTGCGCGAGTTTCTACGTTCAGACGCAACAGAAATTTTGCGGATTGGTCAATCCGTTCGCGAGATGTGGCAGTTTGGAGGTAAGAAACGCTTGAGAAACTCAAAATTTTCGCAGCTCTGATGCTCGAAACGAATAACTAGAATGGCCTAGGGGAAAAGTACACATACCGTTGTAATTGGGCGAGTTTTTACGTTCAGATGCAACAGAAATTTTTCGGATTAGTCAATCCGTTCGCGAGATGTGGCAGTTTGTAGGTAAGAAACGCTTGAGAAACTCAAAATTATCGCAGTTCTGATGCTCGAAATGAATAACTAGAACGGCCTAGGGGAAAAGTACGCATACCGTTGTAATCGGGCGAGTTTCTACTTTCAGGTGCAACAGAAATTTTGCGGATTCGTCAATCCGTTCGCAAGATATGGTAGTTTGGAGGTAAGAAACGCTTGAGAAACTCAAAATTTTCGCAGTTCTGATGCTCGCAACGAATAACTAGAACGGCCTAGGGGAAAAGTACGCATACCGTTGTAATCGGTCCAGTTGCTACTTTCAGACGCAACAGAAATTTTGCGTATTGGTCAATCCGTTCGCGAGATATGGCAGTTTGGAGGAAAGAAACGGTTGAGAAACTCAAAATTTTCGCAGTTCTGATGCTCGAAACGAATAACTAGAACGGCCTAGGGGAAAAGTACGCATACCGTTGTAATCGGACGGGTTTCTACTTTCAGATGCAACAGAAATTTTGCGGAGTGGTGTATCCGTTCGCGAGATATGGCAGTTTGGATGTAAGAAACGCTTGAGTAACTCAAAATTTTCGCAGCTCTGATGCTCGAAACGAATAACTAGAATGGCCTAGGGGAAAAGTACACATACCGTTGTAATCGGGCGAGTTTCTACTTTCAGATGCAACAAAATTTTGCGGATTGTTGAATCCGTTCGCGAGATATGGCAGTTTGGAGGTAAGAAACGCTTGAGAAACTCAAAATTTTCGCAGCTCTGATGCTCGAAACGAATAACTAGAATGGCCTAGGGGAAAAGTACACATACCGTTGTAATTGGGCGAGTTTCTACGTTCAGATGCAACAGAAATTTTGCGGATTGGTCAATCCGTTCGCGAGATGTGGCAGTTTGTAAGTAAGAAACGCTTGAGAAACTCAAAATTATCGCAGTTCTGATGCTCGAAACGAATAACTAGAACGGCCTAGGGGAAAAGTACTCATACCGTTGTAATCGGGCGAGTATCTACTTTCAGATACAACAGAAATTTCGCGGATTGGTCTATCCCTTCGCGAGATATGGCAGTTTGGAGGTAAGAAACGCTTGAGAAACTCAAAATTTTCGCAGTTCTGATGCCCGAAACGAATAACTAGAACGGCCTAGGGGAAAAGTACGCATACCGTTATAATCGGGCGAGTATCTACTTTCAGATTCAACAGAAATTTCGCGGATTGGTCTATCCGTTCGCGAGATATGACAGTTTGGATGTAAGAAACGCTTGAGAAACTCAAAATTTTCGCAGTTCTTATGCTCGAAACGAATAACTAGAATGGCCTAGGGGAAAAGCACACATACCGTTGCAATTGGGCGAGTTTCTACTTTCAGATGCAACAGAAATTTTGCGGATTGGGCTATCCATTCGCGAGATATGGCAGTTTGGAGGTAAGAAACGCTTGAGACACTCAAAATTTTCGCAGTTCTGATGCTCGAGACGAATAACTAGAATGGCCTAGGGGAAGACTGCACATACCGTTGTAATCGGGCGAGTTTCTACTTTCAGATGCTCGACAAATTTTGCGGATTGGTCAATCCGTTCGCGAGACATGGCAGTTTGGAGGTAAGAAACGCTTGAGAAACTCAAAATTTTCGCAGTTCTGATGCTCGAAACGAATAACTAGAACGGCCTAGGGGAAAAGTACGCATACCGTTGTAATCGGGCGGGTTTCTACTTTCAGGCGCAACAGAAATTTTGCGTATTGGTCAATCCGTTCGCGAGATATGGCAGTTTGGAGGAAAGAAACGGTTGAGAAACTCAAAATTTTCGCAGTTCTGATGCTCGAAACGAATAACTAGAACGGCCTAGGGGAAAAGTACGCATACCGTTGTAATCGGGCGGGTTTCTACTTTCAGATGCAACAGAAATTTTGCGGAGTGGTGTATCCGTTCGCGAGATATGGCAGTTTGGATGTAAGAAACGCTTGAGCAACTCAAAATTTTCGCAGCTCTGATGCTCGAAACGAATAACTAGAATGGCCTAGGGGAAAAGTACACATACCGTTGTAATTGCGCGAGTTTCTACGTTCAGACGCAACAGAAATTTTGCGGATTGGTCAATCCGTTCGCGAGATGTGGCAGTTTGGAGGTAAGAAACGCTTGAGAAACTCAAAATTTTCGCAGCTCTGATGCTCGAAACGAATAACTAGAATGGCCTAGGGGAAAAGTACACATACCGTTGTAATTGGGCGAGTTTTTACGTTCAGATGCAACAGAAATTTTTCGGATTGGTCAATCCGTTCGCGAGATGTGGCAGTTTGTAGGTAAGAAACGCTTGAGAAACTCAAAATTATCGCAGTTCTGATGCTCGAAATGAATAACTAGAACGGCCTAGGGGAAAAGTACGCATACCGTTGTAATCGGGCGAGTTTCTACTTTCAGATGCGACAGAAATTTTGCGGATTGGTCAATCCGTTCGCGAGATATGGCAGTTGGGGGGTAAGAAACGCTTGAGAAACTCAAAATTTTCGCAGTTCTGATGCTCGAAACGAATAACTAGAACGGCCTAGGGGAAAAGTACGCATACCGTTGTAATCGGGCGAGTTTCTACTTTCAGATGCAACAGAAATTTTGCGGATTGGTCAATCCGTTCGCGAGATATGGCAGTTTGGAGGTAAGAAACGCTTGAGAAACTCAAAATTTTCGAAGTTCTGATGCTCGAAATGAATAACTAGAACGGCCTAGGGGAAAAGTACGCATACCGTTGTAATCGGTCCAGTTGCTACTTTCAGACGCAACAGAAATTTTGCGGATTGGTCAATCCGTTCGCGAGATGTGGCAGTTTGTAAGTAAGAAACGCTTGAGAAACTCAAAATTATCGCAGTTCTGATGCTCGAAACGAATAACTAGGACGGCCTAGGGGAAAAGTACTCATACCGTTGTAATCGGGCGAGTATCTACTTTCAGATTCAACAGAAATTTCGCGGATTGGTCTATCGCTTCGCGAGATATGGCAGTTTGGAGGTAAGAAACGCTTGAGAAACTCAAAATTTTCGCAGTTCTGATACTCGAAACGAATAACTAGAACGGCCTAGGGGAAAAGTACGCATACCGTTGTAATCGGGCGGGTTTCTACTTTCAGATGCAACAGAAGTTTTGCGGATTGGTCAATCCGTTCGCGAGATATGGCAGTTTGGATGTAAGAAACGCTTGAGAAACTCAAAATTTTCGCAGTTCTGATGCTCGAAACGAATAACTAGAATGGCCTAGGGGAAAAGCACACATACCGTTGCAATTGGGCGAGTTTCTACTTTCAGATGCAACAGAAATTTTGCGGATTGGGCTATCCATTCGCGAGATATGGCAGTTTGGAGGTAAGAAACGCTTGAGAAACTCAAAATTTTCGAAGTTCTGATGCTCGAAATGAATAACTAGAACGGCCTAGGGGAAAAGTACGCATACCGTTGTAATCGGTCCAGTTGCTACTTTCAGACGCAACAGAAATTTTGCGGATTGGTCAATCCGTTCGCGAGATGTGGCAGTTTGTAAGTAAGAAACGCTTGAGAAACTCAAAATTATCGCAGTTCTGATGCTCGAAACGAATAACTAGGACGGCCTAGGGGAAAAGTACTCATACCGTTGTAATCGGGCGAGTATCTACTTTCAGATTCAACAGAAATTTCGCGGATTGGTCTATCGCTTCGCGAGATATGGCAGTTTGGAGGTAAGAAACGCTTGAGAAACTCAAAATTTTCGCAGTTCTGATACTCGAAACGAATAACTAGAACGGCCTAGGGGAAAAGTACGCATACCGTTGTAATCGGGCGGGTTTCTACTTTCAGATGCAACAGAAGTTTTGCGGATTGGTCAATCCGTTCGCGAGATATGGCAGTTTGGATGTAAGAAACGCTTGAGAAACTCAAAATTTTCGCAGTTCTGATGCTCGAAACGAATAACTAGAATGGCCTAGGGGAAAAGCACACATACCGTTGCAATTGGGCGAGTTTCTACTTTCAGATGCAACAGAAATTTTGCGGATTGGGCTATCCATTCGCGAGATATGGCAGTTTGGAGGTAAGAAACGCTTGAGACACTCAAAATTTTCGCAGTTCTGATGCTCGAGACGAATAACTAGAATGGCCTAGGGGAAGACTGCACATACCGTTGTAATCGGGCGAGTTTCTACTTTCAGATGCAAGAGAAATTTTGCGGATTGGTCAATCCGTTCGCGAGACATGGCAGTTTGGAGGTAAGAAAGGCTTGAGAAGCTCAAAATTTTCGCAGTTCTGATGCTCGAAACGAATAACTAGAACGGCCTAGGGGAAAAGTACGCATACCGTTGTAATCGGTCCAGTTGCTACTTTCAGACGCAACAGAAATTTTGCGTATTGGTCAATCCGTTCGCGAGATATGGCAGTTTGGAGGAAAGAAACGGTTGAGAAACTCAAAATTTTCGCAGTTGTGATGCTCGAAACGAATAACTAGAACGGCCTAGGGGAAAAGTACACATACCGTTGTAATTGCGCGAGTTTCTACGTTCAGACGCAACAGAAATTTTGCGGATTGGTCAATCCGTTCGCGAGATGTGGCAGTTTGGAGGTAAGAAACGCTTGAGAAACTCAAAATTTTCGCAGCTCTGATGCTCGAAACGAATAACTAGAATGAGCTAGGGGAAAAGTACACATACCGTTGTAATTGGGCGAGTTTTTACGTTCAGATGCAACAGAAATTTTTCGGATTGGTCAATCCGTTCGCGAGATGTGGCAGTTTGTAGGTAAGAAACGCTTGAGAAACTCAAAATTATCGCAGTTCTGATGCTCGAAATGAATAACTAGAACGGCCTAGGGGAAAAGTACGCATACCGTTGTAATCGGGCGAGTTTCTACTTTCAGGTGCAACAGAAATTTTGCGGATTCGTCATTCCGTTCGCAAGATATGGTACTTTGGAGGTAAGAAACGCTTGAGAAACTCAAAATTATCGCAGTTCTGATGCTCGAAACGAATAACTAGAACGGCCTAGGGGAAAAGTACTCATACCGTTGTAATCGGGCGAGTATCTACTTTCAGATTCAACAGAAATTTCGCGGATTGGTCTATCCCTTCGCGAGATATGGCAGTTTGGAGGTAAGAAACGCTTGAGAAACTCAAAATTTTCGCAGTTCTGATGCCCGAATCGAATAACTAGAACGGCCTAGGGGAAAAGTACGCATACCGTTATAATTGGGCGAGTATCTACTTTCAGATTCAACAGAAATTTCGCGGATTGGTCTATCCGTTCGCGAGATATGACAGTTTGGAGGTAAGAAACGCTTGAGAAACTCAAAATTTTCGCAGTTCTGATGCTCGAAACGAATAACTAGAATGGCCTAGGGGAAAAGCACACATACCGTTGCAATTGGGCGAGTTTCTACTTTCAGATGCAACAGAAATTTTGCGGATTGGGCTATCCATTCGCGAGATATGGCAGTTTGGAGGTAAGAAACGCTTGAGACACTCAAAATTTTCGCAGTTCTGATGATCGAGACGAATAACTAGAATGGCCTAGGGGAAGACTGTACATACCGTTGGAATCGGGCGAGTTTCTACTTTCAGATGCAAGAGAAATTTTGCGGATTGGTCAATCCGTTCGCGAGATATGGCAGTTTGGAGGAAAGAAACGGTTGAGAAACTCAAAATTTTCGCAGTTCTGATGCTCGAAACGAATAACTAAAACGGCCTAGGGGAAAAGTACGCATACCGTTGTAATCGGGCGGGTTTCTAATTTCAGATGCAACAGAAATTTTGCGGAATGGTGTATCCGTTCGCGAGATATGGCAGTTTGGATGTAAGAAACGCTTGAGCAACTCAAAATTTTCGCAGCTCTGATGCTCGAAACGAATAACTAGAATGGCCTAGGGGAAAACTACACATACCGTTGTAATTGCGCGAGTTTCTACGTTCAGACGCAACAGAAATTTTGCGGATTGGTCAATCCGTTCGCGAGATGTGGCAGTTTGGAGGTAAGAAACGCTTGAGAAACTCAAAATTTTCGCAGCTCTGATGCTCGAAACGAATAACTAGAATGGCCTAGGGGAAAAGTACACATACCGTTGTAATTGGGCGAGTTTTTACGTTCAGATGCAACAGAAATTTTTCGGATTAGTCAATCCGTTCGCGAGATGTGGCAGTTTGTAGGTAAGAAACGCTTGAGAAACTCAAAATTATCGCAGTTCTGATGCTCGAAATGAATAACTAGAACGGCCTAGGGGAAAAGTACGCATACCGTTGTAATCGGGCGAGTTTCTACTTTCAGGTGCAACAGAAATTTTGCGGATTCGTCAATCCGTTCGCAAGATATGGTAGTTTGGAGGTAAGAAACGCTTGAGAAACTCAAAATTTTCGCAGTTCTGATGCTCGCAACGAATAACTAGAACGGCCTAGGGGAAAAGTACGCATACCGTTGTAATCGGTCCAGTTGCTACTTTCAGACGCAACAGAAATTTTGCGTATTGGTCAATCCGTTCGCGAGATATGGCAGTTTGGAGGAAAGAAACGGTTGAGAAACTCAAAATTTTCGCAGTTCTGATGCTCGAAACGAATAACTAGAACGGCCTAGGGGAAAAGTACGCATACCGTTGTAATCGGACGGGTTTCTACTTTCAGATGCAACAGAAATTTTGCGGAGTGGTGTATCCGTTCGCGAGATATGGCAGTTTGGATGTAAGAAACGCTTGAGCAACTCAAAATTTTCGCAGCTCTGATGCTCGAAACGAATAACTAGAATGGCCTAGGGGAAAAGTACACATACCGTTGTAATCGGGCGAGTTTCTACTTTCAGATGCGACAGAAATTTTGCGGATTGGTCAATCCGTTCGCGAGATATGGCAGTTGGGGGGTAAGAAACGCTTGAGAAACTCAAAATTTTCGCAGTTCTGATGCTCGAAACGAATAACTAGAACGGCCTAGGGGAAAAGTACGCATACCGTTGTAATCGGTCCAGTTGCTACTTTCAGACGCAACAGAAATTTTGCGGATTGGTCAATCCGTTCGCGAGATGTGGCAGTTTGTAAGTAAGAAACGCTTGAGAAACTCAAAATTATCGCAGTTCTGATGCTCGAAACGAATAACTAGGACGGCCTAGGGGAAAAGTACTCATACCGTTGTAATCGGGCGAGTATCTACTTTCAGATTCAACAGAAATTTCGCGGATTGGTCTATCCCTTCGCGAGATATGGCAGTTTGGAGGTAAGAAACGCTTGAGAAACTCAAAATTTTCGCAGTTCTGATGCCCGAAACGAATAACTAGAACGGCCTAGGGGAAAAGTACGCATACCGTTATAATCGGGCGAGTATCTACTTTCAGATTCAACAGAAATTTCGCGGATTGGTCTATCCGTTCGCGAGATATGACAGTTTGGATGTAAGAAACGCTTGAGAAACTCAAAATTTTCGCAGTTCTGATGCTCGAAACGAATAACTAGAATGGCCTAGGGGAAAAGCACACATACCGTTGCAATTGGGCGAGTTTCTACTTTCAGATGCAACAGAAATTTTGCGGATTGGGCTATCCATTCGCGAGATATGGCAGTTTGGAGGTAAGAAACGCTTGAGACACTCAAAATTTTCGCAGTTCTGATGCTCGAGACGAATAACTAGAGTGGCCTAGGGGAAGACTGCACATACCGTTGTAATCGGGCCAGTTTCTACTTTCAGATGCAAGAGAAATTTTGTGGATTGGTCAATCCGTTCGCGAGACATGGCAGTTTGGAGGTAAGAAACGCTTGAGAAACTCAAAATTTTCGCAGTTCTGATGCTCGAAACGAATAACTAGAACGGCCTAGGGGAAAAGTACGCATACCGTTGTAATCGGGCGGGTTTCTACTTTCAGATGCAACAGAAGTTTTGCGGATTGGTCAATCCGTTCGCGAGATATGGCAGTTTGGAGGTAAGAAAGGCTTGAGAAGCTCAAAATTTTCGCAATTCTGATGCTCGAAACGAATAACTAGAACGGCCTAGGGGAAAAGTACGCATACCGTTGTAATCGGTCCAGTTGCTACTTTCAGACGCAACAGAAATTTTGCGTATTGGTCAATCCGTTCGCGAGATATTGCAGTTTGGAGGAAAGAAACGGTTGAGAAACTCAAAATTTTCGCAGTTGTGATGCTCGAAACGAATAACTAGAACGGCCTAGGGGAAAAGTACACATACCGTTGTAATTGCGCGAGTTTCTACGTTCAGACGCAACAGAAATTTTGCGGATTGGTCAATCCGTTCGCGAGATGTGGCAGTTTGGAGGTAAGAAACGCTTGAGAAACTCAAAATTTTCGCAGCTCTGATGCTCGAAACGAATAACTAGAATGACCTAGGGGAAAAGTACACATACCGTTGTAATTGGGCGAGTTTTTACGTTCAGATGCAACAGAAATTTTTCGGATTGGTCAATCCGTTCGCGAGATGTGGCAGTTTGTAGGTAAGAAACGCTTGAGAAACTCAAAATTATCGCAGTTCTGATGCTCGAAATGAATAACTAGAACGGCCTAGGGGAAAAGTACGCATACCGTTGTAATCGGGCGAGTTTCTACTTTCAGGTGCAACAGAAATTTTGCGGATTCGTCAATCCGTTCGCAAGATATGGTACTTTGGAGGTAAGAAACGCTTGAGAAACTCAAAATTATCGCAGTTCTGATGCTCGAAACGAATAACTAGAACGGCCTAGGGGAAAAGTACTCATACCGTTGTAATCGGGCGAGTATCTACTTTCAGATTCAACAGAAATTTCGCGGATTGGTCTATCCCTTCGCGAGATATGGCAGTTTGGAGGTAAGAAACGCATGAGAAACTCAAAATTTTCGCAGTTCTGATGCCCGAAACGAATAACTAGAACGGCCTAGGGGAAAAGTACGCATACCGTTATAATCGGGCGAGTATCTACTTTCAGATTCAACAGAAATTTCGCGGATTGGTCTATCCGTTCGCGAGATATGACAGTTTGGAGGTAAGAAACGCTTGAGAAACTCAAAATTTTCGCAGTTCTGATGCTCGAAACGTATAACTAGAATGGCCTAGGGGAAAAGCACACATACCGTTGCAATTGGGCGAGTTTCTACTTTCAGATGCAACAGAAATTTTGCGGATTGGGCTATCCATTCGCGAGATATGGCAGTTTGGAGGTAAGAAACGCTTGAGACACTCAAAATTTTCGCAGTTCTGATGAACGAGACGAATAACTCGAATGGCCTAGGGGAAGACTGTACATACCGTTGGAATCGGGCGAGTTTCTACTTTCAGATGCAAGAGAAATTTTGCGGATTGGTCAATCCGTTCGCGAGATATGGCAGTTTGGAGGAAAGAAACGGTTGAGAAACTCAAAATTTTCGCAGTTCTGATGCTCGAAACGAATAACTAGAACGGCCTAGGGGAAAAGTACGCATACCGTTGTAATCGGGCGGGTTTCTAATTTCAGATGCAACAGAAATTTTGCGGAATGGTGTATCCGTTCGCGAGATATGGCAGTTTGGATGTAAGAAACGCTTCAGCAACTCAAAATTTTCGCAGCTCTGATGCTCGAAACGAATAACTAGAATGGCCTAGGGGAAAAGTACACATACCGTTGTAATTGCGCGAGTTTCTACGTTCAGACGCAACAGAAATTTTGCGGATTGGTCAATCCGTTCGCGAGATGTGGCAGTTTGGAGGTAAGAAACGCTTGAGAAACTCAAAATTTTCGCAGCTCTGATGCTCGAAACGAATAACTAGAATGGCCTAGGGGAAAAGTACACATACCGTTGTAATTGGGCGAGTTTTTACGTTCAGATGCAACAGAAATTTTTCGGATTGGTCAATCCGTTCGCGAGATGTGGCAGTTTGTAGGTAAGAAACGCTTGAGAAACTCAAAATTATCGCAGTTCTGATGCTCGAAATGAATAACTAGAACGGCCTAGGGGAAAAGTACGCATACCGTTGTAATCGGGCGAGTTTCTACTTTCAGGTGCAACAGAAATTTTGCGGATTCGTCAATCCGTTCTCAAGATATGGTAGTTTGGAGGTAAGAAACGCTTGAGAAACTCAAAATTTTCGCAGTTCTGATGCTCGCAACGAATAACTAGAACGGCCTAGGGGAAAAGTACGCATACCGTTGTAATCGGGCGAGTTTCTACTTTCAGATGCGACAGAAATTTTGCGGATTGGTCAATCCGTTCGCGAGATATGGCAGTTGGGGGGTAAGAAACGCTTGAGAAACTCAAAATTTTCGCAGTTCTGATGCTCGAAACGAATAACTAGAACGGCCTAGGGGAAAAGTACGCATACCGTTGTAATCGGGCGAGTTTCTACTTTCAGATGCAACAGAAATTTTGCGGATTGGTCAATCCGTTCGCGAGATATGGCAGTTTGGAGGTAAGAAACGCTTGAGAAACTCAAAATTTTCGAAGTTCTGATGCTCGAAATGAATAACTAGAATGGCCTAGGGGAAAAGTACACATACCGTTGTAATTGCGCGAGTTTCTACGTTCAGACGCAACAGAAATTTTGCGGATTGGTCAATCCGTTCGCGAGATGTGGCAGTTTGGAGGAAAGAAACGCTAGAGAAACTCAAAATTTTCGCAGTTCTGATGCTCGAAACGAATAACTAGAACGGCCTAGGGGAAAAGTACGCATACCGTTGTAATCGGGCGGGTTTCTAATTTCAGATGCAACAGAAATTTTGCGGAATGGTGTATCCGTTCGCGAGATATGGCAGTTTGGATGTAAGAAACGCTTCAGCAACTCAAAATTTTCGCAGCTCTGATGCTCGAAACGAATAACTAGAATGGCCTAGGGGAAAAGTACACATACCGTTGTAATTGCGCGAGTTTCTACGTTCAGACGCAACAGAAATTTTGCGGATTGGTCAATCCGTTCGCGAGATGTGGCAGTTTGGAGGTAAGAAACGCTTGAGAAACTCAAAATTTTCGCAGCTCTGATGCTCGAAACGAATAACTAGAATGGCCTAGGGGAAAAGTACACATACCGTTGTAATTGGGCGAGTTTTTACGTTCAGATGCAACAGAAATTTTTCGGATTGGTCAATCCGTTCGCGAGATGTGGCAGTTTGTAGGTAAGAAACGCTTGAGAAACTCAAAATTATCGCAGTTCTGATGCTCGAAATGAATAACTAGAACGGCCTAGGGGAAAAGTACGCATACCGTTGTAATCGGGCGAGTTTCTACTTTCAGGTGCAACAGAAATTTTGCGGATTCGTCAATCCGTTCTCAAGATATGGTAGTTTGGAGGTAAGAAACGCTTGAGAAACTCAAAATTTTCGCAGTTCTGATGCTCGCAACGAATAACTAGAACGGCCTAGGGGAAAAGTACGCATACCGTTGTAATCGGGCGAGTTTCTACTTTCAGATGCGACAGAAATTTTGCGGATTGGTCAATCCGTTCGCGAGATATGGCAGTTGGGGGGTAAGAAACGCTTGAGAAACTCAAAATTTTCGCAGTTCTGATGCTCGAAACGAATAACTAGAACGGCCTAGGGGAAAAGTACGCATACCGTTGTAATCGGGCGAGTTTCTACTTTCAGATGCAACAGAAATTTTGCGGATTGGTCAATCCGTTCGCGAGATATGGCAGTTTGGAGGTAAGAAACGCTTGAGAAACTCAAAATTTTCGAAGTTCTGATGCTCGAAATGAATAACTAGAATGGCCTAGGGGAAAAGTACACATACCGTTGTAATTGCGCGAGTTTCTACGTTCAGACGCAACAGAAATTTTGCGGATTGGTCAATCCGTTCGCGAGATGTGGCAGTTTGGAGGAAAGAAACGCTAGAGAAACTCAAAATTTTCGCAGTTCTGATGCTCGAAACGAATAACTAGAACGGCCTAGGGGAAAAGTACGCATACCGTTGTAATCGGGCGAGTTTCTACTTTCAGATGCAACAGAAATTTTGCGGATTGGTCAATCCGTTCGCGAGATATGGCAGTTTGGAGGTAAGAAACGCTTGAGAAACTCAAAATTTTCGAAGTTCTGATGCTCGAAATGAATAACTAGAACGGCCTAGGGGAAAAGTACGCATACCGTTGTAAACGGGCGAGTTTCTACTTTCAGGTGCAACAGAAATTTCGCGGATTCGTCAATCCGTTCGCGAGATATGGCAGTTTGGAGGTAAGAAACGCTTGAGAAACTCATAATTTTCGCAGTTCTGATGCTCGAAACGAATAACTAGAATGGCCTAGGGGAAAAGCACACATACCGTTGCAATTGGGCGAGTTTCTACTTTCAGATGCAACAGAAATTTTGCGGATTGGGCTATCCATTCGCGAGATATGGCAGTTTGGAGGTAAGAAACGCTTGAGACACTCAAAATTTTCGCAGTTCTGATGCTCGAAATGAATAACTAGAACGGCCTAGGGGAAAAGTACGCATACCGTTGTAATCGGGCGAGTTTCTACTTTCAGGTGCAACAGAAATTTTGCGGATTCGTCAATCCGTTCGCGAGATATGGCAGTTTGGAGGTAAGAAACGCTTGAGAAACTCATAATTTTCGCAGTTCTGATGCTCGAAACGAATAACTAGAATGGCCTAGGGGAAAAGCACACATACCGTTGCAATTGGGCGAGTTTCTACTTTCAGATGCAACAGAAATTTTGCGGATTGGGCTATCCATTCGCGAGATATGGCAGTTTGGAGGTAAGAAACGCTTGAGACACTCAAAATTTTCGCAGTTCTGATGCTCGAGACGAATAACTAGAATGGCCTAGGGGAAGACTGCACATACCGTTGTAATCGGGCGAGTTTCTACTTTCAGATGCAAGAGAAATTTTGCGGATTGGTCAATCCGTTCGCGAGACATGGCAGTTTGGAGGTAAGAAACGCTTGAGAAACTCAAAATTTTCGCAGTTCTGATGCTCGAAACGAATAACTAGAACGGCCGAGGGGAAAAGTACGCATACCGTTGTAATTGGGCGGGTTTCTACTTTCAGATGCAACAGAAATTTTGCGGAATGGTGTATCCGTTCGCGAGATATGGCAGTTTGGATGTAAGAAACGCTTGAGCAACACAAAATTTTAGCAGCTCTGATGCTCGAAACGAATAACTAGAATGGCCTAGGGGAAAAGTACACATACCGTTGTAATTGCGCGAGTTTCTACGTTCAGACGCAACAGAAATTTTGCGGATTGGTCAATCCGTTCGCGAGATATGGCAGTTTGGAGGAAAGAAACGGTTGAGAAACTCAAAATTTTCGCAGTTCTGATGCTCGAAACGAATAACTAGAACGGCCTAGGGGAAAAGTACGCATACCGTTGTAATCGGGCGGGTTTCTAATTTCAGATGCAACAGAAATTTTGCGGAATGGTGTATCCGTTCGCGAGATATGGCAGTTTGGATGTAAGAAACGCTTCAGCAACTCAAAATTTTCGCAGCTCTGATGCTCGAAACGAATAACTAGAATGGCCTAGGGGAAAAGTACACATACCGTTGTAATTGCGCGAGTTTCTACGTTCAGACGCAACAGAAATTTTGCGGATTGGTCAATCCGTTCGCGAGATGTGGCAGTTTGGAGGTAAGAAACGCTTGAGAAACTCAAAATTTTCGCAGCTCTGATGCTCGAAACGAATAACTAGAATGGCCTAGGGGAAAAGTACACATACCGTTGTAATTGGGCGAGTTTTTACGTTCAGATGCAACAGAAATTTTTCGGATTGGTCAATCCGTTCGCGAGATGTGGCAGTTTGTAGGTAAGAAACGCTTGAGAAACTCAAAATTATCGCAGTTCTGATGCTCGAAATGAATAACTAGAACGGCCTAGGGGAAAAGTACGCATACCGTTGTAATCGGGCGAGTTTCTACTTTCAGGTGCAACAGAAATTTTGCGGATTCGTCAATCCGTTCTCAAGATATGGTAGTTTGGAGGTAAGAAACGCTTGAGAAACTCAAAATTTTCGCAGTTCTGATGCTCGCAACGAATAACTAGAACGGCCTAGGGGAAAAGTACGCATACCGTTGTAATCGGGCGAGTTTCTACTTTCAGATGCGACAGAAATTTTGCGGATTGGTCAATCCGTTCGCGAGATATGGCAGTTGGGGGGTAAGAAACGCTTGAGAAACTCAAAATTTTCGCAGTTCTGATGCTCGAAACGAATAACTAGAACGGCCTAGGGGAAAAGTACGCATACCGTTGTAATCGGGCGAGTTTCTACTTTCAGATGCAACAGAAATTTTGCGGATTGGTCAATCCGTTCGCGAGATATGGCAGTTTGGAGGTAAGAAACGCTTGAGAAACTCAAAATTTTCGAAGTTCTGATGCTCGAAATGAATAACTAGAATGGCCTAGGGGAAAAGTACACATACCGTTGTAATTGCGCGAGTTTCTACGTTCAGACGCAACAGAAATTTTGCGGATTGGTCAATCCGTTCGCGAGATGTGGCAGTTTGGAGGAAAGAAACGCTAGAGAAACTCAAAATTTTCGCAGCTCTGATGCTCGAAACGAATAACTAGAATAGCCTAGGGGAGAAGTACACATACCGTTGTAATTGGGCGAGTTTTTACGTTCAGATGCAACAGAAATTTTTCGGATTGGTCAATCCGTTCGCGAGATGTGGCAGTTTGTAGGTAAGAAACGCTTGAGAAACTCAAAATTATCGCAGTTCTGATGCTCGAAATGAATAACTAGAACGGTCTAGGGGAAAAGTACGCATACCGTTGTAATCGGGCGAGTTTCTACTTTCAGGTGCAACAGAAATTTTGCGGATTCGTCAATCCGTTCGCGAGATATGGCAGTTGGGGGGGTAAGAAACTCTTGAGAAACTCAAAATTTTCGCAGTTCTGATGCTCGAAACGAATAACTGGAACGGCCTAGGGGAAAAGTACGCATACCGTTGTAATCGGGCGAGTTTCTACTTTCAGATGCAACAGAAATTTTGCGGATTGGTCAATCCGTTCGCGAGATATGGCAGTTTGGAGGTAAGAAACGCTTGAGAAACTCAAAATTTTCGAAGTTCTGATGCTCGAAATGAATAACTAGAACGGCCTAGGGGAAAAGTACGCATACCGTTGTAAACGGGCGAGTTTCTACTTTCAGGTGCAACAGAAATTTTGCGGATTCGTCAATCCGTTCGCGAGATATGGCAGTTTGGAGGTAAGAAACGCTTGAGAAACTCATAATTTTCGCAGTTCTGATGCTCGAAACGAATAACTAGAATGGCCTAGGGGAAAAGCACACATACCGTTGCAATTGGGCGAGTTTCTACTTTCAGATGCAACAGAAATTTTGCGGATTGGGCTATCCATTCGCGAGATATGGCAGTTTGGAGGTAAGAAACGCTTGAGACACTCAAAATTTTCGCAGTTCTGATGCTCGAAATGAATAACTAGAACGGCCTAGGGGAAAAGTACGCATACCGTTGTAATCGGGCGAGTTTCTACTTTCAGGTGCAACAGAAATTTTGCGGATTCGTCAATCCGTTCGCGAGATATGGCAGTTTGGAGGTAAGAAACGCTTGAGAAACTCATAATTTTCGCAGTTCTGATGCTCGAAACGAATAACTAGAATGGCCTAGGGGAAAAGCACACATACCGTTGCAATTGGGCGAGTTTCTACTTTCAGATGCAACAGAAATTTTACGGATTGGGCTATCCATTCGCGAGATATGGCAGTTTGGAGGTAAGAAACGCTTGAGACACTCAAAATTTTCGCAGTTCTGATGCTCGAGACGAATAACTAGAATGGCCTAGGGGAAGACTGCACATACCGTTGTAATCGGGCGAGTTTCTACTTTCAGATGCAAGAGAAATTTTGCGGATTGGTCAATCCGTTCGCGAGACATGGCAGTTTGGAGGTAAGAAACGCTTGAGAAACTCAAAATTTTCGCAGTTCTGATGCTCGAAACGAATAACTAGAACGGCCGAGGGGAAAAGTACGCATACCGTTGTAATCGGGCGGGTTTCTACTTTCAGATGCAACAGAAATTTTGCGGAATGGTGTATCCGTTCGCGAGATATGGCAGTTTGGATGTAAGAAACGCTTGAGCAACACAAAATTTTAGCAGCTCTGATGCTCGAAACGAATAACTAGAATGGCCTAGGGGAAAAGTACACATACCGTTGTAATTGCGCGAGTTTCTACGTTCAGACGCAACAGAAATTTTGCGGATTGGTCAATCCGTTCGCGAGATATGGCAGTTTGGAGGAAAGAAACGGTTGAGAAACTCAAAATTTTCGCAGTTCTGATGCTCGAAACGAATAACTAGAACGGCCTAGGGGAAAAGTACGCATACCGTTGTAATCGGGCGGGTTTCTAATTTCAGATGCAACAGAAATTTTGCGGAATGGTGTATCCGTTCGCGAGATATGGCAGTTTGGATGTAAGAAACGCTTCAGCAACTCAAAATTTTCGCAGCTCTGATGCTCGAAACGAATAACTAGAATGGCCTAGGGGAAAAGTACACATACCGTTGTAATTGCGCGAGTTTCTACGTTCAGACGCAACAGAAATTTTGCGGATTGGTCAATCCGTTCGCGAGATGTGGCAGTTTGGAGGTAAGAAACGCTTGAGAAACTCAAAATTTTCGCAGCTCTGATGCTCGAAACGAATAACTAGAATGGCCTAGGGGAAAAGTACACATACCGTTGTAATTGGGCGAGTTTTTACGTTCAGATGCAACAGAAATTTTTCGGATTGGTCAATCCGTTCGCGAGATGTGGCAGTTTGTAGGTAAGAAACGCTTGAGAAACTCAAAATTATCGCAGTTCTGATGCTCGAAATGAATAACTAGAACGGCCTAGGGGAAAAGTACGCATACCGTTGTAATCGGGCGAGTTTCTACTTTCAGGTGCAACAGAAATTTTGCGGATTCGTCAATCCGTTCTCAAGATATGGTAGTTTGGAGGTAAGAAACGCTTGAGAAACTCAAAATTTTCGCAGTTCTGATGCTCGCAACGAATAACTAGAACGGCCTAGGGGAAAAGTACGCATACCGTTGTAATTGGGCGAGTTTTTACGTTCAGATGCAACAGAAATTTTTCGGATTGGTCAATCCGTTCGCGAGATGTGGCAGTTTGTAGGTAAGAAACGCTTGAGAAACTCAAAATTATCGCAGTTCTGATGCTCGCAACGAATAACTAGAACGGCCTAGGGGAAAAGTACGCATACCGTTGTAATCGGGCGAGTTTCTACTTTCAGGTGCAACAGAAATTTTGCGGATTCGTCAATCCGTTCGCGAGATATGGCAGTTGGGGGGGTAAGAAACTCTTGAGAAACTCAAAATTTTCGCAGTTCTGATGCTCGAAACGAATAACTGGAACGGCCTAGGGGAAAAGTACGCATACCGTTGTAATCGGGCGGGTTTCTACTTTCAGATGCAACAGAAATTTTGCGAATGGTGTATCCGTTCGCGAGATATGGCAGTTTGGATGTAAGAAACGCTTGAGCAACACAAAATTTTAGCAGCTCTGATGCTCGAAACGAATAACTAGAATGGCCTAGGGGAAAAGTACACATACCGTTGTAATTGCGCGAGTTTCTACGTTCAGACGCAACAGAAATTTTGCGGATTGGTCAATCCGTTCGCGAGATGTGGCAGTTTGGAGGTAAGAAACGCTTGAGAAACTCAAAATTTTCGCAGCTCTGATGCTCGAAACGAATAACTAGAATGGCCTAGGGGAAAAGTACGCATACCGTTGTAATCGGTCCAGTTGCTACTTTCAGACGCAACAGAAATTTTGCGGATTGGTCAATCCGTTCGCGAGATGTGGCAGTTTGTAAGTAAGAAACGCTTGAGAAACTCAAAATTATCGCAGTTCTGATGCTCGAAACGAATAACTAGAACGGCCTAGGGGAAAAGTACTCATACCGTTGTAATCGGGCGAGTTTCTACTTTTAGATGCAACAGAAATTTTGCATATTGGTCAATCCGTTCGCGCGATATGGCAGTTTGGAAGTGAGAAACGCTTGAGAAACTCAAAATTTTCGCAGTTCTGATGCTCGACAAGCATAACTAGAACGGCCTAGGGGAAAAGTACGCATACCGTTGTAATCGGGCGAGTTTCTACTTTCAGATGCAACAGAAATTTTGCGGACTGGTCAATCCGTTCGCGAGATATGGCAGTTTGGAGGTAAGAAACGGTTGAGAAACTCAAAATTTTCACAGTTCTGATGCTCGAAACGAATAACTAGAACGGCCTAGGGGAAAAGTACTCATACCGTTGTAATCGGGCGAGTTTCTACTTTCAGGTCGAACAGAAATTTTGCGGATTCGTCAATCCGTTCGCGAGATGTGGCAGTTTGGAGGTAAGAAACGCTTGAGCAACTCAAAATTTTCGCAGTTCTGATGCTCGAAACGAATAACCAGAACGGCCTAGGGGAAATGTTCGCATACCGTTGTAATCGGGCGAGTTTCTACTGTCAGATGCAACAGAAATTTTGCGGATTGGTCAATCCGTTCGCGAGACATGGCAGTTTGGAGGTGAGAAACGCTTGAGAAACTCAAAATTGTCGCAGTTCTGATGCTCGAAACGAATAACTAGAACGACCTATGGAAAAGTATGGATACCATTGTAATCGGGCGTGCTTCTACTTTCAGATGCAACAGAAAATTTTACGGATTGGTCAATCCGTTCGCGAGATATGGCAGTTTGGAGGTAAGAACCGCATGAGAAACTCAAAATTTTCGCAGTTCTGATACTCGAAACGAATGACCAGAACGGCCTAGGGGAAAAGTGCTAATACCATTGTAATCGGGCGAGTTTCTACTTTCAGATTCAACAGAAATTTCGCGGATTGGTCTATCCCTTCGCGAGATATGGCAGTTTGGAGGTAAGAAACGCTTGAGAAACTCAAAATTTTCGCAGTTCTGATGCCCGAAACGAATAACTAGAAACGGCCTAGGGGGAAAAGTACGCATACCGTTATAATCGGGCGAGTATCTACTTTCAGATTCAACAGAAATTTCGCGGATTGGTCTATCCGTTCGCGAGATATGACAGCTTGGACGTAAGAAACGCTTGAGAAACTCAAAATTTTCGCAGTTCTGATGCTCGAAACGAATAACTAGAATGGCCTAGGGGAAAAGCACACATAGCGTTGCAATTGGGCGAGTTTCTACTTTCAGATGCAACAGAAATTTTGCGGATTGGGCTATCCATTCGCGAGATATGGCAGTTTGGAGGTAAGAAACGCTTGAGACACTCAAAATTTTCGCAGTTCTGATGCTCGATACGAATAACTAGAATGGCCTAGGGGAAGACTGCACATACCGTTGTAATCGGGCGAGTTTCTACTTTCAGATGCAAGAGAAATTTGCGGATTGGTCAATCCGTTCGCGAGACATGGCAGTTTGGAGGTAAGAAACGCTTGAGAAACTCAAAATTTTCGCAGTTCTGATGCTCGAAACGAATAACTAGAACGGCCGAGGGGAAAAGTACGCATACCGTTGTAATCGGGCGGGTTTCTACTTTCAGATGCAACAGAAATTTTGCGGAATGGTGTATCCGTTCGCGAGATATGGCAGTTTGGATGTAAGAAACGCTTGAGCAACACAAAATTTTAGCAGCTCTGATGCTCGAAACGAATAACTAGAATGGCCTAGGGGAAAAGTACACATACCGTTGTAATTGCGCGAGTTTCTACGTTCAGACGCAACAGAAATTTTGCGGATTGGTCAATCCGTTCGCGAGATATGGCAGTTTGGAGGAAAGAAACGGTTGAGAAACTCAAAATTTTCGCAGTTCTGATGCTCGAAACGAATAACTAGAACGGCCTAGGGGAAAAGTACGCATACCGTTGTAATCGGGGCGGGTTTCTAATTTCAGATGCAACAGAAATTTTGCGGAATGGTGTATCCGTTCGCGAGATATGGCAGTTTGGATGTAAGAAACGCTTCAGCAACTCAAAATTTTTCGCAGCTCTGATGCTCGAAACGAATAACTAGAATGGCCTAGGGAAAAGTACACATACCGTTGTAATTGCGCGAGTTTCTACGTTCAGACGCAACAGAAATTTTGCGGATTGGTCAATCCGTTCGCGAGATGTGCAGTTTGGAGGTAAGAAACGCTTGAGAAACTCAAAATTTTCGCAGCTCTGATGCTCGAAACGAATAACTAGAATGGCCTAGGGGAAAAGTACACATACCGTTGTAATTGGGCGAGTTTTTACGTTCAGATGCAACAGAAATTTTTCGGATTGGTCAATCCGTTCGCGAGATGTGGCAGTTTGTAGTAAGAAACGCTTGAGAAACTCAAAATTATCGCAGTTCTGATGCTCGAAATGAATAACTAGAACGGCCTAGGGAAAAGTACGCATACCGTTGTAATCGGGCGAGTTTCTACTTTCAGGTGCAACAGAAATTTTGCGGATTCGTCAATCCGTTCTCAAGATATGGTAGTTTGGAGGTAAGAAACGCTTGAGAAACTCAAAATTTTCGCAGTTCTGATGCTCGCAACGAATAACTAGAACGGCCTAGGGGGAAAAGTACGCATACCGTTGTAATCGGGCGAGTTTCTACTTTCAGATGCGACAGAAATTTTGCGGATTGGTCAATCCGTTCGCGAGATATGGCAGTTGGGGGGTAAGAAACGCTTGAGAAACTCAAAATTTTCGCAGTTCTGATGCTCGAAACGAATAACTAGAACGGCCTAGGGGAAAAGTACGCATACCGTTGTAATCGGGCGAGTTTCTACTTTCAGATGCAACAGAAATTTTGCGGATTGGTCAATCCGTTCGCGAGATATGGCAGTTTGGAGGTAAGAAACGCTTGAGAAACTCAAAATTTTCGAAGTTCTGATGCTCGAAATGAATAACTAGAATGGCCTAGGGGAAAAGTACACATACCGTTTGTAATTGCGCGAGTTTCTACGTTCAGACGCAACAGAAATTTTGCGGATTGGTCAATCCGTTCGCGAGATGTGGCAGTTTGGAGGAAAGAAACGCTAGAGAAACTCAAAATTTTCGCAGCTCTGATGCTCGAAACGAATAACTAGAATAGCCTAGGGGAGAAGTACACATACCGTTGTAATTGGGCGAGTTTTTACGTTCAGATGCAACAGAAATTTTTCGGATTGGTCAATCCGTTCGCGAGATGTGGCAGTTTGTAGGTAAGAAACGCTTGAGAACTCAAAATTATCGCAGTTCTGATGCTCGAAATGAATAACTAGAACGGTCTAGGGGAAAAGTACGCATACCGTTGTAATCGGGCGAGTTTCTACTTTCAGGTGCAACAGAAATTTTGCGGATTCGTCAATCCGTTCGCGAGATATGGCAGTTGGGGGGGTAAGAAACTCTGAGAAACTCAAAATTTTCGCAGTTCTGATGCTCGAAACGAATAAAACTGGAACGGCCTAGGGGAAAAATACGCATACCGTTGTAATCGGGCGAGTTTCTACTTTCAGATGCAACAGAAATTTTGCGGATTGGTCAATCCGTTCGCGAGATATGGCAGTTTGGAAGTAAGAAACGCTTGAGAAACTCAAAATTTTCGAAGTTCTGATGCTCGAAATGAATAACTAGAACGGCCTAGGGGAAAAGTACGCATACCGTTGTAAACGGGCGAGTTTCTACTTTCAGGTGCAACAGAAATTTTGCGGATTCGTCAATCCGTTCGCGAGATATGGCAGTTTGGAGGTAAGAAACGCTTGAGAAACTCATAATTTTCGCAGTTCTGATGCTCGAAACGAATAACTAGAATGGCCTAGGGGAAAAGCACACATACCGTTGCAATTGGGCGAGTTTCTACTTTCAGATGCAACAGAAATTTTGCGGATTGGGCTATCCATTCGCGAGATATGGCAGTTTGGAGGTAAGAAACGCTTGAGACACTCAAAATTTTCGCAGTTCTGATGCTCGAAATGAATAACTAGAACGGCCTAGGGGAAAAGTACGCATACCGTTGTAATCGGGCGAGTTTCTACTTTCAGGTGCAACAGAAATTTTGCGGATTCGTCAATCCGTTCGCGAGATATGGCAGTTTGGAGGTAAGAAACGCTTGAGAAACTCATAATTTTCGCAGTTCTGATGCTCGAAACGAATAACTAGAATGGCCTAGGGGAAAAGCACACATACCGTTGCAATTGGGCGAGTTTCTACTTTCAGATGCAACAGAAATTTTGCGGATTGGGCTATCCATTCGCGAGATATGGCAGTTTGGAGGTAAGAAACGCTTGAGACACTCAAAATTTTCGCAGTTCTGATGCTCGAGACGAATAACTAGAATGGCCTAGGGGAAGACTGCACATACCGTTGTAATCGGGCGAGTTTCTACTTTCAGATGCAAGAGAAATTTTGCGGATTGGTCAATCCGTTCGCGAGACATGGCAGTTTGGAGGTAAGAAACGCTTGAGAAACTCAAAATTTTCGCAGTTCTGATGCTCGAAACGAATAACTAGAACGGCCGAGGGGAAAAGTACGCATACCGTTGTAATCGGGCGGGTTTCTACTTTCAGATGCAACAGAAATTTTGCGGAATGGTGTATCCGTTCGCGAGATATGGCAGTTTGGATGTAAGAAACGCTTGAGCAACACAAAATTTTAGCAGCTCTGATGCTCGAAACGAATAACTAGAATGGCCTAGGGGAAAAGTACACATACCGTTGTAATTGCGCGAGTTTCTACGTTCAGACGCAACAGAAATTTTGCGGATTGGTCAATCCGTTCGCGAGATGTGGCAGTTTGGAGGTAAGAAACGCTTGAGAAACTCAAAATTTTCGCAGCTCTGATGCTCGAAACGAATAACTAGAATGGCCTAGGGGAAAAGTACGCATACCGTTGTAATCGGTCCAGTTGCTACTTTCAGACGCAACAGAAATTTTGCGGATTGGTCAATCCGTTCGCGAGATGTGGCAGTTTGTAAGTAAGAAACGCTTGAGAAACTCAAAATTATCGCAGTTCTGATGCTCGAAACGAATAACTAGAACGGCCTAGGGGAAAAGTACTCATACCGTTGTAATCGGGCGAGTTTCTACTTTTAGATGCAACAGAAATTTTGCATATTGGTCAATCCGTTCGCGCGATATGGCAGTTTGGAAGTGAGAAACGCTTGAGAAACTCAAAATTTTCGCAGTTCTGATGCTCGACAAGCATAACTAGAACGGCCTAGGGGAAAAGTACGCATACCGTTGTAATCGGGCGAGTTTCTACTTTCAGATGCAACAGAAATTTTGCGGATTGGTCAATCCGTTCGCGAGATATGGCAGTTTGGAGGTAAGAAACGGTTGAGAAACTCAAAATTTTCACAGTTCTGATGCTCGAAACGAATAACTAGAACGGCCTAGGGGAAAAGTACTCATACCGTTGTAATCGGGCGAGTTTCTACTTTCAGGTCGAACAGAAATTTTGCGGATTCGTCAATCCGTTCGCGAGATGTGGCAGTTTGGAGGTAAGAAACGCTTGAGCAACTCAAAATTTTCGCAGTTCTGATGCTCGAAACGAATAACCAGAACGGCCTAGGGGAAATGTTCGCATACCGTTGTAATCGGGCGAGTTTCTACTGTCAGATGCAACAGAAATTTTGCGGATTGGTCAATCCGTTCGCGAGACATGGCAGTTTGGAGGTGAGAAACGCTTGAGAAACTCAAAATTGTCGCAGTTCTGATGCTCGAAACGAATAACTAGAACGACCTATGGGAAAAGTATGGATACCATTGTAATCGGGCGTGCTTCTACTTTCAGATGCAACAGAAATTTTACGGATTGGTCAATCCGTTCGCGAGATATGGCAGTTTGGAGGTAAGAACCGCATGAGAAACTCAAAATTTTCGCAGTTCTGATACTCGAAACGAATGACCAGAACGGCCTAGGGGAAAAGTGCTAATACCATTGTAATCGGGCGAGTTTCTACTTTCAGATTCAACAGAAATTTCGCGGATTGGTCTATCCCTTCGCGAGATATGGCAGTTTGGAGGTAAGAAACGCTTGAGAAACTCAAAATTTTCGCAGTTCTGATGCCCGAAACGAATAACTAGAACGGCCTAGGGGAAAAGTACGCATACCGTTATAATCGGGCGAGTATCTACTTTCAGATTCAACAGAAATTTCGCGGATTGGTCTATCCGTTCGCGAGATATGACAGCTTGGACGTAAGAAACGCTTGAGAAACTCAAAATTTTCGCAGTTCTGATGCTCGAAACGAATAACTAGAATGGCCTAGGGGAAAAGCACACATAGCGTTGCAATTGGGCGAGTTTCTACTTTCAGATGCAACAGAAATTTTGCGGATTGGGCTATCCATTCGCGAGATATGGCAGTTTGGAGGTAAGAAACGCTTGAGACACTCAAAATTTTCGCAGTTCTGATGCTCGATACGAATAACTAGAATGGCCTAGGGGAAGACTGCACATACCGTTGTAATCGGGCGAGTTTCTACTTTCAGATGCAAGAGAAATTTTGCGGATTGGTCAATCCGTTCGCGAGACATGGCAGTTTGGAGGTAAGAAACGCTTGAGAAACTCAAAATTTTCGCAGTTCTGATGCTCGAAACGAATAACTAGAACGGCCTAGGGGAAAAGTACGCATACCGTTGTAATCGGGCGGGTTTCTACTTTCAGATGCAACAGAAGTTTTTCGGATTGGTCAATCCGTTCGCGAGATATGGCAGTTTGGAGGTAAGAAAGGCTTGAGAAGCTCAAAATTTTCGCAGTTCTGATGCTCGAAACGAATAACTAGAACGGCCTAGGGGAAAAGTACGCATACCGTTGTAATCGGTCCAGTTGCTACTTTCAGACGCAACAGAAATTTTGCGTATTGGTCAATCCGTTCGCGAGATATGGCAGTTTGGAGGAAAGAAACGGTTGAGAAACTCAAAATTTTCGCAGTTCTGATGCTCGAAACGAATAACTAGAACGGCCTAGGGGAAAAGTACGCATACCGTTGTAATCGGGCGGGTTTCTACTTTCATATGCAACAGAAATTTTGCGGAATGGTGTATCCGTTCGCGAGATATGGCAGTTTGGATGTAAGAAACGCTTGAGCAACTCAAAATTTTCGCAGCTCTGATGCTCGAAACGAATAACTAGAATGGCCTAGGGGAAAAGTACACATACCGTTGTAATTGCGCGAGTTTCTACGTTCAGACGCAACAGAAATTTTGCGGATTGGTCAATCCGTTCGCAAGATATGGTAGTTTGGAGGTAAGAAACGCTTGAGAAACTCAAAATTTTCGCAGTTCTGATGCTCGCAACGAATAACTAGAACGGCCTAGGGGAAAAGTACGCATACCTTTGTAATCGGGCGAGTTTCTACTTTCAGATGCGACAGAAATTTTGCGGATTGGTCAATCCGTTCGCAAGATATGGCAGTTTGGAGGTAAGAAAGGCTTGAGAAGCTCAAAATTTTCGCAGTTCTGATGCTCGAAACGAATAACTAGAACGGCCTAGGGGAAAAGTACGCATACCGTTATAATCGGGCGAGTATCTACTTTCAGATTCAACAGAAATTTCGCGGATTGGTCTATCCGTTCGCGAGATATGGCAGTTTGGAGGAAAGAAACGGTTGAGAAACTCAAAATTTTCGCAGTTCTGATGCTCGAAACGAATAACTAGAACGGCCTAGGGGAAAAGTACGCATACCGTTGTAATCGGGCGGGTTTCTACTTTCAGATGCAACAGAAATTTTGCGGATTGGTCAATCCGTTCGCGAGATATGCCAGTTTGGATGTAAGAAACGCTTGAGAAACTCAAAATTTTCGCAGTTCTGATGCCCGATAAGTATCACTAGAACGGCCTAGGGGAAGAGTACTCATACTGATGTAATCGGGCTAGTTTCTACTTTCAAATGCAACAGAAATTTTGTGGATTGGTCAATCCGTTCGCGAGATATGGCAGTTTGGACGTAAGAAACGCTTGAGAAACTCAAAATTTTCGCAGTTCTGATACTCGAAACGAATAACTAGAACGGCCTAGGGGAAAGGTTCGGATACCGTTGTAATCGGGCGAGTTTCTACTTTCAGATGCAAAAGAAGTTTTGTGGATTGGTCAATCCGTTCGCGAGATATGGCAGTTTGGACATAAGAAACGCTTGAGAAACTCAAAATTTTCGCAGTTCTGATGCTCGAAACGAATAACTAGAACGGCCTAGGGGAAAAGTACGCATACCGTTGTAATCGGGCGAGTTTCTACTTTCAGATGCAACAGAAATTTTGCGGATTGGTCAATCCGTTCGCGAGATATGGCAGTTGGGGGGTAAGAAACGCTTGAGTAACTCAAAATTTTCGCAGTTCTGATGCTCGAAACGAATAACTAGAACGGCCTAGGGGAAAAGTGCGCATAACGTTGTAATCGGTCGAGTTTCTACTTTCAGATGCAACAGAAATTTTGCGGATTGGTGTATCCGTTCGCGAGATATGGCAGTTTGGATGTAAGAAACGCTTGAGCAACTCAAAATTTTCGCAGTTCTGATGCTCGAAACGAATAACCAGAACGGCCTAGGGGAAAAGTACTCATACCGTTGTAATCGGGCGAGTATCTACTTTCAGATGCAACAGAAATTTTGCGGAATGGTGTATCCGTTCGCGAGATATGGCAGTTTGGATGTAAGAAACGCTTGAGCAACTCAAAATTTTCGCAGTTCTGATGCTCGAAACGAATAACCAGAACGACCTAGGGGAAAAGTACACATACCGTTGTAATTGCGCGAGTTTCTACTTTCAGATGCAACAGAAGTTTTGCGGATTGGTCAATCCGTTCGCGAGATATTGCAGTTTGGAGGTAAGAAAGGCTTGAGAAGCTAAAAATTTTCGCAGTTCTGATGCTCGAAACGAATAACTAGAACGGCCTAGGGGAAAAGTACGCATACCGTTGTAATCGGTCCAGTTGCTACTTTCAGATGCAACAGAAATTTTGCGTATTGGTCAATCCGTTCGCGAGATATGGCAGTTTGGAGGAAAGAAACGGTTGTGAAACTCGAAATTTTCAAACTTCTGATGCTCGAAACGAATAACTAGAACGGCCTAGGGGAAAAGTTCGCATAGCGTTGTAATCGGACGAGTTTCTACTTTCAGATGCAACAGAAATTTTGCGGATTGGTCAATCCGTTCGCCAGACATGGCAGTTTGGAGGTAAGAAACGCTTGAGAAACTCAACATTTTGGCAGCTCTGATGCTCGAAACGAATAACTAGAATGGCCTAGGGGAAAAGTACACATACCGTTGTAATCGGGCGAGTATCTACTTTCAGATGCAACAGAAATTTTGCGGAATGGTGTATCCGTTCGCGAGATATGGCAGTTTGGATGTAAGAAACGCTTGAGCAACTCAAAATTTTCGCAGTTCTGATGCTCGAAACGAATAACCAGAACGGCCTAGGGGAAAAGTACTCATACCGTTGTAATCGGGCGAGTATCTACTTTCAGATGCAACAGAAATTTTGCGGAATGGTGTATCCGTTCGCGAGATATGGCAGTTTGGATGTAAGAAACGCTTGAGCAACTCAAAATTTTCGCAGTTCTGATGCTCGAAACGAATAACCAGAACGGCCTAGGGGAAAAGTACACATACCGTTGTAATTGCGCGAGTTTCTACGTTCAGACGCAATAGAAATTTTGCGGATTGGTCAATCCGTTCGCGAGATGTTGCAGTTTGGAGGTAAGAAACGCTTGAGAAACTCAAAATTTTGGCAGCTCTGATGCTCGAAACGAATAACTAGAATGGCCTAGGGGAAAAGTACACATACCGCTGTAATTGGGCGAGCTTCTACGTTCAGACGCAACAGAAATTTTGCGGATTGGTCAATCCGTTCGCGAGATGTGGCAGTTTGGAGGTAAGAAACGCTTGAGAAACTCAAAATTATCGCAGTTCTGATGCTCGAAACGAATAACTAGAACGGCCTAGGGGAAAAGTACGAATACCGTTGTAATCGGGCGGGTTTCTACTTTCAGATGCAACAGAAATTTTGGGGATCGGTCAACCCCTTCGCGAGATGTGGCAGTTTGGACGTAAGAAACGCTTGAGAAACTCAAAATTTTCGCAGTTCTGATGCTCGAAACGAATAACTAGAACGGCGTAGGGGAAAAGTACGCATACCGTTGTAATCGGGCCAGTTTCTACTTTCAGATGCAACAGAAATTTTGCGGGTTGGTCAATCCGTTCGCGAGATATGGCAGTTTGGAGATAAGAAACGCTTGAGAAACTCAAAATTTTCGCAGTTCTGATGCTCGAAACGAATAACTAGAACGGCGTAGGGGAGAAGTACGCATACCGTTGTAATCGGGCCAGTTTCTACTTTCAGATGCAACAGAAATTTTGCGGGTTGGTCAATCCGTTCGCGAGATATGGCAGTTTGGAGGTAAGAAACGGTTGAGAAAATCAAAATTTTCACAGTTCTGATGCTCGAAACGAATAACTAGAACGGCCTAGGGGAAAAGTACGCATACTTTTGTAATCGGGCGTGTTTCAACTTTCAGATGCAACAGAAATTTTGCGGATTGGTCTATCCGTTCGCGAGATATGGCAGTCTGGATACAGGAAACGCTTGAGAAACTCAAAATTTTCGCAGTTCTGATGCTCGAAACGAATAACTAGAACGGCCTAGGGGAAAAGTACTCATACCGTTGTAATCGGGCGAGCTTCTACTTTCAGGTGCAACAGAAATTTTGCGGATTCGTCAGTCCGTTCGCGAGATGTGGCAGTTTGGAGGTAAGAATCGCTTGAGAAACTCAAAATTTTCGCAGTTCTGATGCTCGAAACGAATAACTAGAACGGCCTAGGGGAAAAGTACACATACCGTTGCAATTGGGCGTGTTTCTACTTTCAGATGCAACAGAAATTTTGCGGATTGGTCTATCCGTTCGCGAGATATGGCAGTTTGGAGGTAAGAAACGCTTGAGAAACTCAAAATTTTCGCAGTTCTGATGCTCGACAAGCATAACTAGAACGGCCTAGGGGAAAAGTACACATACCGTTGCAATTGGGCGTGTGTCTACTTTCAGATGCAACAGAAACTTTGTGGATTGGTCTATCCGTTCGCGAGATATGGCAGTTTGGAGGTAAGAAACGCTTGAGCAACTCAAAATTTTCGCAGTTCTGATGCTCGAAACGAATAACCAGAACGGCCTACGGGAATAGTACGCATACCGTTGTAATCGGGCGAGTTTCTACTTTCAGATGCAACAGAAATTTTGCGGATTGGTCAATCCGTTCGCGAGATATGGCAGTTTGGAGGAAAGAAACGGCTGAGAAACTCGAAATTTTCACATTTCTGAAGCTCGATACTAATAACTAGAACGGCCTAGGGGAAAAGTACTAATACCGTTGTAATCGGGCGAGTTTCTACTTTCAGATGCAACAGAAATTTTGCGGATTGGTCAATCCGTTCGCGAGACATGGCAGGTTGGAGGTGAGAAACGCTTGAGAAACTCAAAATTTTCGAAGTTCTGATGCTCGAAACGAATAACTAGAACGACCTATGGGAAAAGTATGGATACCATTGTAATCGGGCGAGCTTCTACTTTCAGATGCAATAGAAATTTTGCGGATTGGTCAATCCGTTCGCGAGATATGGCAGTTTGGACGTAACAAACGCTTGAGAAACTCAAAATTTTCGCAGTTCTGATGCTCGAAACGAATAACTAGAACGGCCTAGGGGAGAGGTTCGCATACCGTTGTAATCGGGCGAGTTTCTACTTTCAGATGCAACAGAAATTTTGCGGATTGGTCAATCCGTTCGCGATATATGGCAGTTTGGACGTAAAAAACGCTCGAGAAACTCAAAATTTTCGCAGTTCTGATGCTCGAAACGAATAACCAGAACGGCCTAGGGGAAAAGTTCGAATAGCGTTGTAATCGGGCGAGTTTCTACTTTCAGATGCAACAGAAATTTTGCGGATTGGTCAATCCGTTCGCAAGATATGGCAGTTTGGATGTAAGAAACGCTTGAGAAACTCAAAATTTTCGCAGCTCTGATGCTCAAAACGAATAACTAGAATGGCCTAGGGGAAAAGTACACATACCGTTGCAATTGGGCGAGTTTCTACTTTCAGATGCAACAGAAATTTTGCGGATTGGTCTATCCGTTCGCGAGATATGGCAGTCTGGATACAGGATACGCTTGTGAAACTCAAAATTTTCGCAGTTCTGATGCTCGAAACGAATAACTAGAACGCCCTAGGGGAAAAGTACTCATACCGTTGTAATCGGGCGAGTTTCTACTTTCAGGTGCAACAGAAATTTTGCGGATTCGTCAATCCGTTCGCGAGATGTGGCAGTTTGGAGGTAAGAATCGCTTGAGAAACTCAAAATTTTCGCAGTTCTGATGCTCGAAACGAATAACTAGAACGGCCTAGGGGAAAAGTACACATACCGTTGCAATTGGGCGTGTTTCTACTTTCAGATGCAACAGAAATTTTGCGGATTGGTCTATCCGTTCGCGAGATATGGCAGTTTGGAGGTAAGAAACGCTTGAGCAACTCAAAATTTTTGCAGTTCTGATGCTCGAAACGAATAACCAGAACGGCCTACGGGAATAGTACGCATACCGTTGTAATCGGGCGAGTTTCTACTTTCAGGTGCAACAGAAATTTTGCAGATTCGTCAATCTGTTCGCGAGATGTGGCAATTTGGAGGTAAGAATCGCTTGAGAAACTCAAAATTTTCGCAGTTCTGATGCTCGAAACGAATAACTAGAACGGCCTAGGGGAAAAGTACACATACCGTTGCAATTGGGCGTGTTTCTACTTTCAGATGCAACAGAAATTTTGTGGATTGGTCAATCCGTTCGCGAGATATGGCAGTTTGGAGGAAAGAAACGGCTGAGAAACTCGAAATTTTCACACTTCTGAGGCTCGAAACGAATAACTAGAACGGCCTAGGGGAAAAGTACTCATACCGTTGTAATCGGGCGAGTATCTACTTTCAGATGCAACAGAAATTTTGCGGATTGGTGTATCCGTTCGCGAGATATGGCAGTTTGGATGTAAGAAACGCTTGAGCAACACAAAATTTTAGCAGCTCTGATGCTCGAAACGAATAACTAGAATGGCCTAGGGGAAAAGTACACATACCGTTGTAATTGCGCGAGTTTCTACGTTCAGACGCAACAGAAATTTTGCGGATTGGTCAATCCGTTCGCGAGATGTGGCAGTTTGGAGGTAAGAAACGCTTGAGAAACTCAAAATTTTCGCAGCTCTGATGCTCGAAACGAATAACTAGAATGGCCTAGGGGAAAAGTACGCATACCGTTGTAATCGGTCCAGTTGCTACTTTCAGACGCAACAGAAATTTTGCGGATTGGTCAATCCGTTCGCGAGATGTGGCAGTTTGTAAGTAAGAAACGCTTGAGAAACTCAAAATTATCGCAGTTCTGATGCTCGAAACGAATAACTAGAACGGCCTAGGGGAAAAGTACTCATACCGTTGTAATCGGGCGAGTATCTACTTTCAGATTCAACAGAAATTTCGCGGATTGGTCTATCCCTTCGCGAGATATGGCAGTTTGGAGGTAAGAAACGCTTGAGAAACTCAAAATTTTCGCAGTTCTGATGCCCGAAACGAATAACTAGAACGGCCTAGGGGAAAAGTACGCATACCGTTATAATCGGGCGAGTATCTACTTTCAGATTCAACAGAAATTTCGCGGATTGGTCTATCCGTTCGCGAGATATGACAGCTTGGACGTAAGAAACGCTTGAGAAACTCAAAATTTTCGCAGTTCTGATGCTCGAAACGAATAACTAGAATGGCCTAGGGGAAAAGCACACATAGCGTTGCAATTGGGCGAGTTTCTACTTTCAGATGCAACAGAAATTTTGCGGATTGGGCTATCCATTCGCGAGATATGGCAGTTTGGAGGTAAGAAACGCTTGAGACACTCAAAATTTTCGCAGTTCTGATGCTCGATACGAATAACTAGAATGGCCTAGGGGAAGACTGCACATACCGTTGTAATCGGGCGAGTTTCTACTTTCAGATGCAAGAGAAATTTTGCGGATTGGTCAATCCGTTCGCGAGACATGGCAGTTTGGAGGTAAGAAACGCTTGAGAAACTCAAAATTTTCGCAGTTCTGATGCTCGAAACGAATAACTAGAACGGCCTAGGGGAAAAGTACGCATACCGTTGTAATCGGGCGGGTTTCTACTTTCAGATGCAACAGAAGTTTTTCGGATTGGTCAATCCGTTCGCGAGATATGGCAGTTTGGAGGTAAGGAAGGCTTGAGAAGCTCAAAATTTTCGCAGTTCTGATGCTCGAAACGAATAACTAGAACGGCCTAGGGGAAAAGTACGCATACCGTTGTAATCGGTCCAGTTGCTACTTTCAGACGCAACAGAAATTTTGCGTATTGGTCAATCCGTTCGCGAGATATGGCAGTTTGGAGGAAAGAAACGGTTGAGAAACTCAAAATTTTCGCAGTTCTGCTGCTCGAAACGAATAACTAGAACGGCCTAGGGGAAAAGTACGCATACCGTTGTAATCGGGCGGGTTTCTACTTTCATATGCAACAGAAATTTTGCGGAATGGTGTATCCGTTCGCGAGATATGGCAGTTTGGATGTAAGAAACGCTTGAGCAACTCAAAATTTTCGCAGCTCTGATGCTCGAAACGAATAACTAGAATGGCCTAGGGGAAAAGTACACAAACCGTTGTAATTGCGCGAGTTTCTACGTTCAGACGCAACAGAAATTTTGCGGATTGGTCAATCCGTTCGCAAGATATGGTAGTTTGGAGGTAAGAAACGCTTGAGAAACTCAAAATTTTCGCAGTTCTGATGCTCGCAACGAATAACTAGAACGGCCTAGGGGAAAAGTACGCATACCTTTGTAATCGGGCGAGTTTCTACTTTCAGATGCGACAGAAATTTTGCGGATTGGTCAATCCGTTCGCAAGATATGGCAGTTTGGAGGTAAGAAAGGCTTGAGAAGCTCAAAATTTTCGCAGTTCTGATGCTCGAAACGAATAACTAGAACGGCCTAGGGGAAAAGTACGCATACCGTTATAATCGGGCGAGTATCTACTTTCAGATTCAACAGAAATTTCGCGGATTGGTCTATCCGTTCGCGAGATATGGCAGTTTGGAGGAAAGAAACGGTTGAGAAACTCAAAATTTTCGCAGTTCTGATGCTCGAAACGAATAACTAGAACGGCCTAGGGGAAAAGTACGCATACCGTTGTAATCGGGCGGGTTTCTACTTTCAGATGCAACAGAAATTTTGCGGATTGGTCAATCCGTTCGCGAGATATGCCAGTTTGGATGTAAGAAACGCTTGAGAAACTCAAAATTTTCGCAGTTCTGATGCCCGATAAGTATCACTAGAACGGCCTAGGGGAAGAGTACTCATACTGATGTAATCGGGCTAGTTTCTACTTTCAAATGCAACAGAAATTTTGTGGATTGGTCAATCCGTTCGCGAGATATGGCAGTTTGGACGTAAGAAACGCTTGAGAAACTCAAAATTTTCGCAGTTCTGATACTCGAAACGAATAACTAGAACGGCCTAGGGGAAAGGTTCGGATACCGTTGTAATCGGGCGAGTTTCTACTTTCAGATGCAAAAGAAGTTTTGTGGATTGGTCAATCCGTTCGCGAGATATGGCAGTTTGGACATAAGAAACGCTTGAGAAACTCAAAATTTTCGCAGTTCTGATGCTCGAAACGAATAACTAGAACGGCCTAGGGGAAAAGTACGCATACCGTTGTAATCGGGCGAGTTTCTACTTTCAGATGCAACAGAAATTTTGCGGATTGGTCAATCCGTTCGCGAGATATGGCAGTTGGGGGGTAAGAAACGCTTGAGTAACTCAAAATTTTCGCAGTTCTGATGCTCGAAACGAATAACTAGAACGGCCTAGGGGAAAAGTGCGCATAACGTTGTAATCGGTCGAGTTTCTACTTTCAGATGCAACAGAAATTTTGCGGATTGGTGTATCCGTTCGCGAGATATGGCAGTTTGGATGTAAGAAACGCTTGAGCAACTCAAAATTTTCGCAGTTCTGATGCTCGAAACGAATAACCAGAACGGCCTAGGGGAAAAGTACTCATACCGTTGTAATCGGGCGAGTATCTACTTTCAGATGCAACAGAAATTTTGCGGAATGGTGTATCCGTTCGCGAGATATGGCAGTTTGGATGTAAGAAACGCTTGAGCAACTCAAAATTTTCGCAGTTCTGATGCTCGAAACGAATAACCAGAACGACCTAGGGGAAAAGTACACATACCGTTGTAATTGCGCGAGTTTCTACTTTCAGATGCAACAGAAGTTTTGCGGATTGGTCAATCCGTTCGCGAGATATTGCAGTTTGGAGGTAAGAAAGGCTTGAGAAGCTAAAAATTTTCGCAGTTCTGATGCTCGAAACGAATAACTAGAACGGCCTAGGGGAAAAGTACGCATACCGTTGTAATCGGTCCAGTTGCTACTTTCAGATGCAACAGAAATTTTGCGTATTGGTCAATCCGTTCGCGAGATATGGCAGTTTGGAGGAAAGAAACGGTTGTGAAACTCGAAATTTTCAAACTTCTGATGCTCGAAACGAATAACTAGAACGGCCTAGGGGAAAAGTTCGCATAGCGTTGTAATCGGACGAGTTTCTACTTTCAGATGCAACAGAAATTTTGCGGATTGGTCAATCCGTTCGCCAGACATGGCAGTTTGGAGGTAAGAAACGCTTGAGAAACTCAACATTTTGGCAGCTCTGATGCTCGAAACGAATAACTAGAATGGCCTAGGGGAAAAGTACACATACCGTTGTAATCGGGCGAGTATCTACTTTCAGATGCAACAGAAATTTTGCGGAATGGTGTATCCGTTCGCGAGATATGGCAGTTTGGATGTAAGAAACGCTTGAGCAACTCAAAATTTTCGCAGTTCTGATGCTCGAAACGAATAACCAGAACGGCTTAGGGGAAAAGTACTCATACCGTTGTAATCGGGCGAGTATCTACTTTCAGATGCAACAGAAATTTTGCGGAATGGTGTATCCGTTCGCGAGATATGGCAGTTTGGATGTAAGAAACGCTTGAGCAACTCAAAATTTTCGCAGTTCTGATGCTCGAAACGAATAACCAGAACGGCCTAGGGGAAAAGTACACATACCGCTGTAATTGGGCGAGCTTCTACGTTCAGACGCAACAGAAATTTTGCGGATTGGTCAATCCGTTCGCGAGATGTGGCAGTTTGGAGGTAAGAAACGCTTGAGAAACTCAAAATTATCGCAGTTCTGATGCTCGAAACGAATAACTAGAACGGCCTAGGGGAAAAGTACGAATACCGTTGTAATCGGGCGGGTTTCTACTTTCAGATGCAACAGAAATTTTGGGGATTGGTCAACCCCTTCGCGAGATGTGGCAGTTTGGACGTAAGAAACGCTTGAGAAACTCAAAATTTTCGCAGTTCTGATGCTCGAAACGAATAACTAGAACGGCGTAGGGGAAAAGTACGCATACCGTTGTAATCGGGCCAGTTTCTACTTTCAGATGCAACAGAAATTTTGCGGGTTGGTCAATCCGTTCGCGAGATATGGCAGTTTGGAGATAAGAAACGCTTGAGAAACTCAAAATTTTCGCAGTTCTGATGCTCGAAACGAATAACTAGAACGGCGTAGGGGAGAAGTACGCATACCGTTGTAATCGGGCCAGTTTCTACTTTCAGATGCAACAGAAATTTTGCGGGTTGGTCAATCCGTTCGCGAGATATGGCAGTTTGGAGGTAAGAAACGGTTGAGAAAATCAAAATTTTCACAGTTCTGATGCTCGAAACGAATAACTAGAACGGCCTAGGGGAAAAGTACGCATACTTTTGTAATCGGGCGTGTTTCAACTTTCAGATGCAACAGAAATTTTGCGGATTGGTCTATCCGTTCGCGAGATATGGCAGTCTGGATACAGGAAACGCTTGAGAAACTCAAAATTTTCGCAGTTCTGATGCTCGAAACGAATAACTAGAACGGCCTAGGGGAAAAGTACTCATACCGTTGTAATCGGGCGAGCTTCTACTTTCAGGTGCAACAGAAATTTTGCGGATTCGTCAGTCCGTTCGCGAGATGTGGCAGTTTGGAGGTAAGAATCGCTTGAGAAACTCAAAATTTTCGCAGTTCTGATGCTCGAAACGAATAACTAGAACGGCCTAGGGGAAAAGTACACATACCGTTGCAATTGGGCGTGTTTCTACTTTCAGATGCAACAGAAATTTTGCGGAGTGGTCTATCCGTTCGCGAGATATGGCAGTTTGGAGGTAAGAAACGCTTGAGAAACTCAAAATTTTCGCAGTTCTGATGCTCGACAAGCATAACTAGAACGGCCTAGGGGAAAAGTACACATACCGTTGCAATTGGGCGTGTGTCTACTTTCAGATGCAACAGAAACTTTGTGGATTGGTCTATCCGTTCGCGAGATATGGCAGTTTGGAGGTAAGAAACGCTTGAGCAACTCAAAATTTTCGCAGTTCTGATGCTCGAAACGAATAACCAGAACGGCCTACGGGAATAGTACGCATACCGTTGTAATCGGGCGAGTTTCTACTTTCAGATGCAACAGAAATTTTGCGGATTGGTCAATCCGTTCGCGAGATATGGCAGTTTGGAGGAAAGAAACGGCTGAGAAACTCGAAATTTTCACATTTCTGAAGCTCGATACGAATAACTAGAACGGCCTAGGGGAAAAGTACTAATACCGTTGTAATCGGGCGAGTTTCTACTTTCAGATGCAACAGAAATTTTGCGGATTGGTCAATCCGTTCGCGAGACATGGCAGTTTGGAGGTGAGAAACGCTTGAGAAACTCAAAATTTTCGAAGTTCTGATGCTCGAAACGAATAACTAGAACGACCTATGGGAAAAGTATGGATACCATTGTAATCGGGCGAGCTTCTACTTTCAGATGCAATAGAAATTTTGCGGATTGGTCAATCCGTTCGCGAGATATGGCAGTTTGGACGTAACAAACGCTTGAGAAACTCAAAATTTTCGCAGTTCTGATGCTCGAAACGAATAACTAGAACGGCCTAGGGGAGAGGTTCGCATACCGTTGCAATTGGGCGAGTTTCTACTTTCAGATGCAACAGAAATTTTGCGGATTGGTCTATCCGTTCGCGAGATATGGCAGTCTGGATACAGGATACGCTTGTGAAACTCAAAATTTTCGCAGTTCTGATGCTCGAAACGAATAACTAGAACGCCCTAGGGGAAAAGTACTCATACCGTTGTAATCGGGCGAGTTTCTACTTTCAGGTGCAACAGAAATTTTGCGGATTCGTCAATCCGTTCGCGAGATGTGGCAGTTTGGAGGTAAGAATCGCTTGAGAAACTCAAAATTTTCGCAGTTCTGATGCTCGAAACGAATAACTAGAACGGCCTAGGGGAAAAGTACACATACCGTTGCAATTGGGCGTGTTTCTACTTTCAGATGCAACAGAAATTTTGCGGATTGGTCTATCCGTTCGCGAGATATGGCAGTTTGGAGGTAAGAAACGCTTGAGCAACTCAAAATTTTTGCAGTTCTGATGCTCGAAACGAATAACCAGAACGGCCTACGGGAATAGTACGCATACCGTTGTAATCGGGCGAGTTTCTACTTTCAGGTGCAACAGAAATTTTGCAGATTCGTCAATCTGTTCGCGAGATGTGGCAATTTGGAGGTAAGAATCGCTTGAGAAACTCAAAATTTTCGCAGTTCTGATGCTCGAAACGAATAACTAGAACGGCCTAGGGGAAAAGTACACATACCGTTGCAATTGGGCGTGTTTCTACTTTCAGATGCAACAGAAATTTTGTGGATTGGTCAATCCGTTCGCGAGATATGGCAGTTTGGAGGAAAGAAACGGCTGAGAAACTCGAAATTTTCACACTTCTGAGGCTCGAAACGAATAACTAGAACGGCCTAGGGGAAAAGTACTCATACCGTTGTAATCGGGCGAGTATCTACTTTCAGATGCAACAGAAATTTTGCGGATTGGTGTATCCGTTCGCGAGATATGGCAGTTTGGAGGTAAGAAACGCTTGAGCAACTCAAAATTTTCGCAGTTCTGATGCTCGAAACGAATAACCAGAACGGCCTAGGGGAAATGTTCGCATACCGTTGTAATCGGGCGAGTTTCTACTTTCAGATGCAACAGAAATTTTGCGGATTGGTCAATCCGTTCGCGAGACATGGCAGTTTGGAGGTGAGAAACGCTTGAGAAACTCAAAATTTTCGCAGTTCTGATGCTCGAAACAAATAACTAGAACGACCTATGGGAAAAGTATGGATACCATTGTAATTGGGCGAGCTTCTACTTTCAGATGCAACAGAAATTTTACGGATTGGTCAATCCGTTCCTGAGATATGGCAGTTTGGAGGTAAGAAACGCATGAGAAACTCAAAATTTTCGCAGTTCTGATACTCGAAACGAATGACCAGAACGGCCTAGGGGAAAAGTACTCATACCATTGTAATCGGGCGAGATTCTACTTTCAGATGCAATAGAAATTTTGCGGATTGGTCAATCCGTTCGCGAGATATGGCAGTTTGGACATAACAAACGCTTGAGAAACTCAAAATTTTCGCAGTTCTGATGCTCGAAACGGATAACTAGAACGGCCTAGGGGAGAGGTTCGCATACCGTTGTAATCGGGCGAGTTTCTACTTTCAGATGCAACAGAAATTTTGCGGATTGGTCAATCCGTTCGCGAAATATGGCAGTTTGGACGTAAAAAACGCTCGAGAAACTCAAAATTTTCGCAGTTCTGATGATCGAAACGAATAACCAGAACGGCCTAGGGGAAAAGTACGAATAGCGTTGTAATCGGGCGAGTTTCTACTTTCAGATGCAACAGAAATTTTGCGGATTGGTCAATCCGTTCGCAAGATATGGCAGTTTGGATGTAAGAAACGCTCGAGAAACTCAAAATTTTCGCAGCTCTGATGCTCAAAACGAACAACTAGAATGGCCTAGGGGAAAAGTACACATACCGTTGCAATTGGGCGAGTTTCTGCTTTCAGATGCAACAGAAATTTTGCGGATTGGTCTATCCGTTCGAGAGATATGGCAGTTTGGAGGTAAGAAACGCTTGAGAAACTCAAAATTTTCGCAGTTCTGATGCTCGAAACGAATAACTAGAACGGCCTAGGGGAAAGGTTCGCAAACCGTTGTAATCGGGCGAGTTTCTACTTTCAGGTGCAACAGAAATTTTGCGGATTGGTCAATCCGTTCGCTAGATATGGCAGTTTGGAGGTAAGAAACGCTTGAGAAACTCAAAATTTTCGCAGTTCTGATGCTCGAAACGAATAACCAGAACGGCCTAGGGGAAATGTTCGCATACCGTTGTAATCGGGCGAGTTTCTACTTTCAGATGCAACAGAAATTTTGCGGATTGGTCAATCCGTTCGCGAGACATGGCAGTTTGGAGGTGAGAAACGCTTGAGAAACTCAAGATTTTCGCAGTTCTGATGCTCGAAACAAATAACTAGAACGACCTATGGGAAAAGTATGGATACCATTGTAATCGGGCGAGCTTCTACTTTCAGATGCAACAGAAATTTTACGGATTGGTCAATCCGTTCCTGAGATATGGCAGTTTGGAGGTAACAAACGCATGAGAAACTCAAAATTTTCGCAGTTCTGATACTCGAAACGAATGACCAGAACGGCCTAGGGGAAAAGTACTCATACCATTGTAATCGGGCGAGATTCTACTTTCAGATGCAATAGAAATTTTGCGGATTGGTCAATCCGTTCGCGAGATATGGCAGTTTGGACATAACAAACGCTTGAGAAACTCAAAATTTTCGCAGTTCTGATGCTCGAAACGAATAACTAGAACGGCCTAGGGGAGAGGTTCGCATACCGTTGTAATCGGGCGAGTTTCTACTTTCAGATGCAACAGAAATTTTGCGGATTGGTCAATCCGTTCGCGAAATATGGCAGTTTGGACGTAAAAAACGCTCGAGAAACTCAAAATTTTCGCAGTTCTGATGATCGAAACGAATAACCAGAACGGCCTAGGGGAAAAGTTCGAATAGCGTTGTAATCGGGCGAGTTTCTACTTTCAGATGCAACAGAAATTTTGCGGATTGGTCAATCCGTTCGCAAGATATGGCAGTTTGGATGTAAGAAACGCTCGAGAAACTCAAAATTTTCGCAGCTCTGATGCTCAAAACGAATAACTAGAATGGCCTAGGGGAAAAGTACACATACCGTTGCAATTGGGCGAGTTTCTGCTTTCAGATGCAACAGAAATTTTGCGGATTGGTCTATCCGTTCGAGAGATATGGCAGTTTGGAGGTAAGAAACGCTTGAGAAACTCTCAATTTTCGCAGTTCTGATGCTCGAAACGAATAACTAGAACGGCCTAGGGGAAAGGTTCGCATACCGTTGTAATCGGGCGAGTTTCTACTTTCAGGTGCAACAGAAGTTTTGCGGATTGGTCAATCCGTTCGCTAGATATGGCAGTTTGGAGGTAAGAAACGCTTGAGAAACTCAAAATTTTCTCAGCTCTGATGCTCGAAACGAATAACTAGAATGGCCTAGGGGAAAAGTACACATACCGTTGTAATCGGGCGAGCTTCTACTTTCAGATGCAACAGAAATTTTGCGGATTGGTCAATCCGTTCGCGAGATATGGCAGTTTGGACGTAAGAAACGCTTGAGAAACTCAAAACTTTCGCAGTTCTGATACTCGAAACGAATGACCAGAACGGCCTAGGGGAAAAGTACTCATACCATTGTAATCGGGCGAGTTTCTACTTTCAGATGCAATAGAAATTTTGCGGATTGGTCAATCCGTTCGCGAGATATGGCAGTTTGGACGTAACAAACGCTTGAGAAACTCAAAATTTTCGCAGTTCTGATGCTCGAAACGAATAACTAGAACGGCCTAGGGGAAAGGTTGGCATACCGTTGTAATCGGGCGAGTTTCTACTTTCAGATGCAACAGAAATTTTGTGGATTGGTCAATCCGTTCGCGAGATATGGCAGTTTGGACGTAAGAAACGCTTGAGAAACTAAAAATTTTCGCAGTTCTGATGCTCGAAACGAATAACTAGAACGGCCTAGGGGAAAAGTACGCATACTGTTGTAACCGGGCGAGTTTCTACTTTCAGATGCAACAGAAATTTTGCGGATTGGTCAAACCGTTCGCGCGATATGGCAGTTTGGAGGTGAGAAACGCTTGAGAAACTCAAAATTTTCGCAGTTCTGATGATCGACAAGCATAACCAGAACGGCCTAGGGGAAAAGTACGCATACCGTTGTAATCGGGCGAGTTTCTACTTTCAGATGCAACAGAAATTTTGCGGATTGGTCTATCCGTTCGCGAGATATGGCAGTTTGGAGGTAAGAAACGCTTGAGAAACTCAAAATTTTCGCAGTTCTGATGCTCGAAACGAATAACTAGAACGGCCTAGGGGAAAAGTACGCATACCGTTGTAATCGGGCGAGTTTCTACTTTCAGATGCAACAGAAATTTTGCAGATTCGTCAATCTGTTCGCGAGATGTGGCAATTTGGAGGTAAGAATCGCTTGAGAAACTCAAAATTTTCGCAGTTCTGATGCTCGAAACGAATAACTAGAACGGCCTAGGGGAAAAGTACACATACCGTTGCAATTGGGCGTGTTTCTACTTTCAGATGCAACAGAAATTTTGTGGATTGGTCAATCCGTTCGCGAGATATGGCAGTTTGGAGGAAAGAAACGGCTGAGAAACTCGAAATTTTCACACTTCTGAGGCTCGAAACGAATAACTAGAACGGCCTAGGGGAAAAGTACTCATACCGTTGTAATCGGGCGAGTATCTACTTTCAGATGCAACAGAAATTTTGCGGATTGGTGTATCCGTTCGCGAGATATGGCAGTTTGGAGGTAAGAAACGCTTGAGCAACTCAAAATTTTCGCAGTTCTGATGCTCGAAACGAATAACCAGAACGGCCTAGGGGAAATGTTCGCATACCGTTGTAATCGGGCGAGTTTCTACTTTCAGATGCAACAGAAATTTTGCGGATTGGTCAATCCGTTCGCGAGACATGGCAGTTTGGAGGTGAGAAACGCTTGAGAAACTCAAAATTTTCGCAGTTCTGATGCTCGAAACAAATAACTAGAACGACCTATGGGAAAAGTATGGATACCATTGTAATTGGGCGAGCTTCTACTTTCAGATGCAACAGAAATTTTACGGATTGGTCAATCCGTTCCTGAGATATGGCAGTTTGGAGGTAAGAAACGCATGAGAAACTCAAAATTTTCGCAGTTCTGATACTCGAAACGAATGACCAGAACGGCCTAGGGGAAAAGTACTCATACCATTGTAATCGGGCGAGATTCTACTTTCAGATGCAATAGAAATTTTGCGGATTGGTCAATCCGTTCGCGAGATATGGCAGTTTGGACATAACAAACGCTTGAGAAACTCAAAATTTTCGCAGTTCTGATGCTCGAAACGGATAACTAGAACGGCCTAGGGGAGAGGTTCGCATACCGTTGTAATCGGGCGAGTTTCTACTTTCAGATGCAACAGAAATTTTGCGGATTGGTCAATCCGTTCGCGAAATATGGCAGTTTGGACGTAAAAAACGCTCGAGAAACTCAAAATTTTCGCAGTTCTGATAATCGAAACGAATAACCAGAACGGCCTAGGGGAAAAGTACGAATAGCGTTGTAATCGGGCGAGTTTCTACTTTCAGATGCAACAGAAATTTTGCGGATTGGTCAATCCGTTCGCAAGATATGGCAGTTTGGATGTAAGAAACGCTCGAGAAACTCAAAATTTTCGCAGCTCTGATGCTCAAAACGAACAACTAGAATGGCCTAGGGGAAAAGTACACATACCGTTGCAATTGGGCGAGTTTCTGCTTTCAGATGCAACAGAAATTTTGCGGATTGGTCTATCCGTTCGAGAGATATGGCAGTTTGGAGGTAAGAAACGCTTGAGAAACTCAAAATTTTCGCAGTTCTGATGCTCGAAACGAATAACTAGAACGGCCTAGGGGAAAGGTTCGCAAACCGTTGTAATCGGGCGAGTTTCTACTTTCAGGTGCAACAGAAATTTTGCGGATTGGTCAATCCGTTCGCTAGATATGGCAGTTTGGAGGTAAGAAACGCTTGAGAAACTCAAAATTTTCGCAGTTCTGATGCTCGAAACGAATAACCAGAACGGCCTAGGGGAAATGTTCGCATACCGTTGTAATCGGGCGAGTTTCTACTTTCAGATGCAACAGAAATTTTGCGGATTGGTCAATCCGTTCGCGAGACATGGCAGTTTGGAGGTGAGAAACGCTTGAGAAACTCAAAATTTTCGCAGTTCTGATGCTCGAAACAAATAACTAGAACGACCTATGGGAAAAGTATGGATACCATTGTAATCGGGCGAGCTTCTACTTTCAGATGCAACAGAAATTTTACGGATTGGTCAATCCGTTCCTGAGATATGGCAGTTTGGAGGTAACAAACGCATGAGAAACTCAAAATTTTCGCAGTTCTGATACTCGAAACGAATGACCAGAACGGCCTAGGGGAAAAGTACTCATACCATTGTAATCGGGCGAGATTCTACTTTCAGATGCAATAGAAATTTTGCGGATTGGTCAATCCGTTCGCGAGATATGGCAGTTTGGACATAACAAACGCTTGAGAAACTCAAAATTTTCGCAGTTCTGATGCTCGAAACGAATAACTAGAACGGCCTAGGGGAGAGGTTCGCATACCGTTGTAATCGGGCGAGTTTCTACTTTCAGATGCAACAGAAATTTTGCGGATTGGTCAATCCGTTCGCGAAATATGGCAGTTTGGACGTAAAAAACGCTCGAGAAACTCAAAATTTTCGCAGTTCTGATGATCGAAACGAATAACCAGAACGGCCTAGGGGAAAAGTTCGAATAGCGTTGTAATCGGGCGAGTTTCTACTTTCAGATGCAACAGAAATTTTGCGGATTGGTCAATCCGTTCGCAAGATATGGCAGTTTGGATGTAAGAAACGCTCGAGAAACTCAAAATTTTCGCAGCTCTGATGCTCAAAACGAATAACTAGAATGGCCTAGGGGAAAAGTACACATACCGTTGCAATTGGGCGAGTTTCTGCTTTCAGATGCAACAGAAATTTTGCGGATTGGTCTATCCGTTCGAGAGATATGGCAGTTTGGAGGTAAGAAACGCTTGAGAAACTCTCAATTTTCGCAGTTCTGATGCTCGAAAAGAATAACTAGAACGGCCTCGGGGAAAGGTTCGCATACCGTTGTAATCGGGCGAGTTTCTACTTTCAGGTGCAACAGAAGTTTTGCGGATTGGTCAATCCGTTCGCTAGATATGGCAGTTTGGAGGTAAGAAACGCTTGAGAAACTCAAAATTTTCTCAGCTCTGATGCTCGAAACGAATAACTAGAATGGCCTAGGGGAAAAGTACACATACCGTTGTAATCGGGCGAGCTTCTACTTTCAGATGCAACAGAAATTTTGCGGATTGGTCAATCCGTTCGCGAGATATGGCAGTTTGGACGTAAGAAACGCTTGAGAAACTCAAAACTTTCGCAGTTCTGATACTCGAAACGAATGACCAGAACGGCCTAGGGGAAAAGTACTCATACCATTGTAATCGGGCGAGTTTCTACTTTCAGATGCAATAGAAATTTTGCGGATTGGTCAATCCGTTCGCGAGATATGGCAGTTTGGACGTAACAAACGCTTGAGAAACTCAAAATTTTCGCAGTTCTGATGCTCGAAACGAATAACTAGAACGGCCTAGGGGAAAGGTTGGCATACCGTTGTAATCGGGCGAGTTTCTACTTTCAGATGCAACAGAAATTTTGTGGATTGGTCAATCCGTTCGCGAGATATGGCAGTTTGGACGTAAGAAACGCTTGAGAAACTAAAAATTTTCGCAGTTCTGATGCTCGAAACGAATAACTAGAACGGCCTAGGGGAAAAGTACGCATACTGTTGTAACCGGGCGAGTTTCTGCTTTCAGATGCAACAGAAATTTTGCGGATTGGTCAAACCGTTCGCGCGATATGGCAGTTTGGAGGTGAGAAACGCTTGAGAAACTCAAAATTTTCGCAGTTCTGATGATCGACCAGCATAACCAGAACGGCCTAGGGGAAAAGTACGCATACCGTTGTAATCGGGCGAGTTTCTACTTTCAGATGCAACAGAAATTTTGCGGATTGGTCTATCCGTTCGCGAGATATGGCAGTTTGGAGGTAAGAAACGCTTGAGAAACTCAAAATTTTCGCAGTTCTGATGCTCGAAACGAATAACTAGAACGGCCTAGGGGAAAAGTACTCATACCGTTGTAATCGGGCGTGTTTCAACTTTCAGATGCAACAGAAATTTTGCGGATTGGTCTATCCGTTCGCGAGATATGGCAGTCTGGATACAGGAAACGCTTGAGAAACTCAAAATTTTCGCAGTTCTGATGCTCGAAACGAATAACTAGAACGGCCTAGGGGAAAAGTACTCATACCGTTGTAATCGGGCGAGTTTCTACTTTCAGGTGCAACAGAAATTTTGCGGATTCATCAATCCGTTCGCGAGATGTGGCAGTTTGGAGGTAAGAATCGCTTGAGAAACTCAAAATTTTCGCAGTTCTGATGCTCGAAACGAATAACTAGAACGGCCTAGGGGAAAAGTACACATACCGTTGCAATTGGGCGTGTTTCTACTTTCAGATGCAACAGAAATTTTGCGGATTGGTCAATCCGCTCGCGAGACATGGCAGTTTGGAGGTGAGAAACGCTTGAGAAACTCAAAATTTTCGCAGTTCTGATGCTCGAAACGAATAACTAGAACGACCTATGGGAAAAGTATGGATACCATTGTAATCGGGCGAGTTTCTACTTTCAGATGCAACAGAAATTTTACGGATTGTTCAATCCGTTCGCGAGATATGGCAGTTTGGAGGTAAGAAACGCATGAGAAACTCAAAATTTTCGCAGTTCTGATACTCGAAACGAATAACTAGAACGGCCTAGGGGAAAGGTTTGCATACCGTTCTAATCGGGCGAGTTTCTACTTTCAGATGCAAAAGAAATTTTGCGGATTGGTCAATCCGTTCGCGCGATATGGCAGTTTGGAGGTGAGAAACGCTTGAGAAACTCAAAATTTTCGCAGTTCTGATGCTCGAAACGAATAACCAGAACGGCCTAGGGGAAAAGTACGCATACGGTTGTAATCGGGCGAGTTTCTACTTTCAGATGCAACAGAAATTTGCGGATTGGTCAATCCGTTCGCGAGACATGGCAGTTTGGAGGTGAGAAACGCTTGAGAAACTCAAAATTTTCGCAGTTCTGATGCTCGAAACAAATAACTAGAACGACCTATGGGAAAAGTATGGATACCATTGTAATCGGGCGAGCTTCTACTTTCAGATGCAACAGAAATTTTACGGATTGGTCAATCCGTTCCTGAGATATGGCAGTTTGGAGGTAAGAAACGCATGAGAAACTCAAAATTTTCGCAGTTCTGATACTCGAAACGAATGACCAGAACGGCCTAGGGGAAAAGTACTCATACCATTGTAATCGGGCGAGATTCTACTTTCAGATGCAATAGAAATTTTGCGGATTGGTCAATCCGTTCGCGAGATATGGCAGTTTGGACATAACAAACGCTTGAGAAACTCAAAATTTTCGCAGTTCTGATGCTCGAAACGAATAACTAGAACGGCCTAGGGGAGAGGTTCGCATACCGTTGTAATCGGGCGAGTTTCTACTTTCAGATGCAACAGAAATTTTGCGGATTGGTCAATCCGTTCGCGAAATATGGCAGTTTGGACGTAAAAAACGCTCGAGAAACTCAAAATTTTCGCAGTTCTGATGATCGAAACGAATAACCAGAACGGCCTAGGGGAAAAGTTCGAATAGCGTTGTAATCGGGCGAGTTTCTACTTTCAGATGCAACAGAAATTTTGCGGATTGGTCAATCCGTTCGCAAGATATGGCAGTTTGGATGTAAGAAACGCTCGAGAAACTCAAAATTTTCGCAGCTCTGATGCTCAAAACGAATAACTAGAATGGCCTAGGGGAAAAGTACACATACCGTTGCAATTGGGCGAGTTTCTGCTTTCAGATGCAACAGAAATTTTGCGGATTGGTCTATCCGTTCGAGAGATATGGCAGTTTGGAGGTAAGAAACGCTTGAGAAACTCAAAATTTTCGCAGTTCTGATGCTCGAAACGAATAACTAGAACGGCCTAGGGGAAAGGTTCGCATACCGTTGTAATCGGGCGAGTTTCTACTTTCAGGTGCAACAGAAATTTTGCGGATTGGTCAATCCGTTCGCTAGATATGGCAGTTTGGAGGTAAGAAACGCTTGAGAAACTCAAAATTTTCTCAGCTCTGATGCTCGAAACGAATAACTAGAATGGCCTAGGGGAAAAGTACACATACCGTTGTAATCGGGCGAGTTTCTACTTTCAGATGCAACAGAAATTTTGCGGATTGGTCAATCCGTTCGCGAGATATGGCAGTTTGGACGTAAGAAACGCTTGAGAAACTCAAAACTTTCGCAGTTCTGATACTCGAAACGAATGACCAGAACGGCCTAGGGGAAAAGTACTCATACCATTGTAATCGGGCGAGTTTCTACTTTCAGATGCAATAGAAATTTTGCGGATTGGTCAATCCGTTCGCGAGATATGGCAGTTTGGACGTAACAAACGCTTGAGAAACTCAAAATTTTCGCAGTTCTGATGCTCGAAACGAATAACTAGAACGGCCTAGGGGAAAGGTTGGCATACCGTTGTAATCGGGCGAGTTTCTACTTTCAGATGCAACAGAAATTTTGTGGATTGGTCAATCCGTTCGCGAGATATGGCAGTTTGGACGTAAGAAACGCTTGAGAAACTAAAAATTTTCGCAGTTCTGATGCTCGAAACGAATAACTAGAACGGCCTAGGGGAAAAGTACGCATACTGTTGTAACCGGGCGAGTTTCTACTTTCAGATGCAACAGAAATTTTGCGGATTGGTCAAACCGTTCGCGCGATATGGCAGTTTGGAGGTGAGAAACGCTTGAGAAACTCAAAATTTTCGCAGTTCTGATCATCGACAAGCATAACCAGAACGGCCTAGGGGAAAAGTACGCATACCGTTGTAATCGGGCGAGTTTCTACTTTCAGATGCAACAGAAATTTTGCGGATTGGTCTATCCGTTCGCGAGATATGGCAGTTTGGAGGTAAGAAACGCTTGAGAAACTCAAAATTTTCGCAGTTCTGATGCTCGAAACGAATAACTAGAACGGCCTAGGGGAAAAGTACTCATACCGTTGTAATCGGGCGTGTTTCAACTTTCAGATGCAACAGAAATTTTGCGGATTGGTCTATCCGTTCGCGAGATATGGCAGTCTGGATACAGGAAACGCTTGAGAAACTCAAAATTTTCGCAGTTCTGATGCTCGAAACGAATAACTAGAACGGCCTAGGGGAAAAGTACTCATACCGTTGTAATCGGGCGAGTTTCTACTTTCAGGTGCAACAGAAATTTTGCGGATTCATCAATCCGTTCGCGAGATGTGGCAGTTTGGAGGTAAGAATCGCTTGAGAAACTCAAAATTTTCGCAGTTCTGACGCTCGACAAGCATAACTAGAACGGCCTAGGGGAAAAGTACGCATACCGTTGTAATCGGGCGAGTTTCTACTTTCAGATGCAACAGAAATTTTGCGGATTGGTCAAACCGTTCGCGCGATATGGCAGTTTGGAGGTGAGAAACGCTTGAGAAACTCAAAATTTTCGCAGTTCTGATGCTCGACAAGCATAACTAGAACGGCCTAGGGGAAAAGTACGCATTCCGTTGTAATCGGGCGAGTTTCTACTTTCAGGTGCAACAGAAATTTTGCGGATTCGTCAATCCGTTCGCGAGATGTGGCAGTTTGGAGGTAAGAATCGCTTGAGAAACTCAAAATTTTCGCAGTTCTGATGCTCGAAACGAATAACTAGAACGGCCTAGGGGAATAGTACACATACCGTTGCAATTGGGCGTGTTTCTACTTTCAGATGCAACAGAAATTTTGCGGATTGGTCAATCCGCTCGCGAGACATGGCAGTTTGGAGGTGAGAAACGCTTGAGAAACTCAAATTTTTTGCAGTTCTGATGCTCGAAACGAATAACTAGAACGACCGATGGGAAAAGTATGGATACCATTGTAATCGGGCGAGTTTCTACTTTCAGATGCAACAGAAATTTTACGGATTGTTCAATCCGTTCGCGAGATATTGCAGTTTGGAGGTAAGAAACGCATGAGAAACTCAAAATTATCGCAGTTCTGATACTCGAAACGAATGACCAGAACGGCCTAGGGGAATAGTACTCATACCATTGTAATCGGGCGAGTTTCTACTTTCAGATGCAATAGAAATTTTGCGGATTGGTCAATCCGTTCGCGCGATATGGCAGTTTGGAGGTGAGAAACGCTTGAGAAACTCAAAATTTTCGCAGTTCTGACGCTCGACAAGCATAACTAGAACGGCCTAGGGGAAAAGTACGCATACCGTTGTAATCGGGCGAGTTTCTACTTTCAGATGCAACAGAAATTTTGCGGATTGGTCAATCCGTTCGCGAGATATGGCAGTTTGGACGTAAGAAACGCATGAGAAACTCAAAATTTTCGCAGTTCTGATACTCGAAACGAATGACCAGAACGGCCTAGGGGAAAAGTACTCATACCATTGTAGTCGGGCGAGTTTCTACTTTCAGATGCAATAGAAATTTTGCTGATTGGTCAATCCGTTCGCGAGATATGGCAGTTTGGACGTAACAAACGCTTGAGAAACTCAAAATTTTCGCAGTTCTGATGCTCGAAACGAATAACTAGAACGGCCTAGGGGGAAAGTACGCATACCGTTGTAATCGGGCGAGTTTCTACTTTCAGATGCAAAAGAAATTTTGCGGATTGGTCAATCCGTTCGCGAGATATGGCAGTTTGGAGGTAAGAAACGGTTGAGAAACTCAAAATTTTCACAGTTCTGATGCTCGAAACGAATAACTAGAACGGCCTAGGGGAAAAGTACTCATACCGTTGTAATCGGGCGTGTTTCAACTTTCAGATGCAACAGAAATTTTGCGGATTGGTCTATCCGTTCGCGAGATATGGCAGTCTGGATATAGGAAACGCTTGAGAAACTCAAAATTTTCGCAGTTCTGATGCTCGAAACGAATAACTAGAACGGCCTAGGGGAAAAGTACTCATACCGTTGTAATCGGGCCAGTTTCTACTTTCAGGTGCAACAGAAATTTTTCGGATTCGTCAATCCGTTCGCGAGATGTGGTAGTTTGGAGGTAAGAAACGCTTGAGCAACTCAAAATTTTCGCAGTTCTGATGCTCGAAACGAATAACCAGAACGGCCTAGGGGAAGTGTTCGCATACCGTTGTAATCGGGCGAGTTTCTACTTTCAGATGCAACAGAAATTTTGCGGATTGGTCAATCCGTTCGCGAGACATGGCAGTTTGGATGTGAGAAACGCTTGAGAAACTCAAAATTTTCGCAGTTCTGATGCTCGAAACGAATAACTAGAACGACCTATGGGAAAAGTATGGATACCATTGTAATCGGGCGAGTTTCTACTTTCAGATGCAACAGAAATTTTGCATATTGGTCAATCCGTTCGCGCGATATGGCAGTTTGGAGGTGAGTAACGCTTGAGAAACTCAAAATTTTCGCAGTTCTGATGCTCGACAAGCATAACTAGAGCGGCCTAGGGGAAAAGTACGCATGCCGTTGTAATCGGGCGAGTTTCTACTTTCAGATGCAATAGAAATTTTGCGGATTGGTCAATCCGTTCGCGAGATATGGCAGTTTGGATGTAAGAAACGGTTGAGAAACTCAAAATTTTCACAGTTCTGATGCTCGAAACGAATAACTAGAACGGCCTAGGGGAAAAGTACTCATACCGTTGTAATCGGGCGTGTTTCAACTTTCAGATGCAACAGAAATTTTGCGGATTGGTCTATCCGTTCGCGAGATATGGCAGTCTGGATATAGGAAACGCTTGAGAAACTCAAAATTTTCGCAGTTCTGATGCTAGAAACGAATAACTAGAACGGCCTAGGGGAAAAGTACTCATACCGTTGTAATCGGGCGTCTTTCAACTTTCAGATGCAACAGAAATTTTGCGGATTGGTCTATCCGTTCGCGAGATATGGCAGTCTGGATATAGGAAACGCTTGAGAAACTCAAAATTTTCGCAGTTCTGATGCTCGAAACGAATAACTAGAACGGCCTAGGGGAAAAGTACGCATACCGTTGTAATCGGGCGAGTTTCTACTTTCAGGTGCAACAGAAATTTTGCGGATTCGTCAATCCGTTCGCGAGATGTGGCAGTTTGGAGGTAAGAAACGCTTGAGCAACTCAAAATTTTCGCAGTTCTGATGCTCGAAACGAATAACCAGAACGGCCTAGGGGAAATGTTCGCATACCGTTGTAATCGGGCGAGTTTCTACTTTCAGATGCAACATAAATTTTGCGGATTGGTCAATCCGTTCGCGAGACATGGCAGTTTGGAGGTGAGAAACGCTTGAGAAACTCAAAATTTTCGCAGTTCTGATGCTCGAAACGAATAACTAGAACGACCTATGGGAAAAGTATGGATACCATTGTAATCGGGCGAACTTCTCCTTTCAGATGCAACAGAAATTTTACGGATTGGTCAATCCGTTCGCGAGATATGGCAGTTTGGAGGTAAGAAACGCATGAGAAATTCAAAATTTTCGCAGTTCTGATGCTCGAAACGAATAACCAGAACGGCCTAGGGGAAAAGTACGCATACGGTTGTAATCGGGCGAGTTTCTACTTTCAGATGCAACAGAAATTTTGCATATTGGTCAATCCGTTCGCGCGATATGGCAGTTTGGAAGTGAGAAACGCTTGAGAAACTCAAAATTTTCGCAGTTCTGATGCTCGACAAGCATAACTAGAACGGCCTAGGGGAAAAGTACGCATACCGTTGTAATCGGGCGAGTTTCTACTTTCAGATGCAACAGAAATTTTGCGGATTGGTCAATCCGTTCGCGAGATATGGCAGTTTGGAGGTAAGAAACGGTTGAGAAACTCAAAATTTTCACAGTTCTGATGCTCGAAACGAATAACTAGAACGGCCTAGGGGAAAAGTACTCATACCGTTGTAATCGGGCGAGTTTCTACTTTCAGGTCGAACAGAAATTTTGCGGATTCGTCAATCCGTTCGCGAGATGTGGCAGTTTGGAGGTAAGAAACGCTTGAGCAACTCAAAATTTTCGCAGTTCTGATGCTCGAAACGAATAACCAGAACGGCCTAGGGGAAATGTTCGCATACCGTTGTAATCGGGCGAGTTTCTACTGTCAGATGCAACAGAAATTTTGCGGATTGATCAATCCGTTCGCGAGACATGGCAGTTTGGAGGTGAGAAACGCTTGAGAAACTCAAAATTGTCGCAGTTCTGATGCTCGAAACGAATAACTAGAACGACCTATGGGAAAAGTATGGATACCATTGTAATCGGGCGTGCTTCTACTTTCAGATGCAACAGAAATTTTACGGATTGGTCAATCCGTTCGCGAGATATGGCAGTTTGGAGGTAAGAACCGCATGAGAAACTCAAAATTTTCGCAGTTCTGATACTCGAAACGAATGACCAGAACGGCCTAGGGGAAAAGTGCTAATACCATTGTAATCGGGCGAGTTTCTACTTTCAGATGCAACAGAAATTTAGCGGATTGGTCAATCCGTTCGCGAGATATGGCAGTTTGGACGTAAGAAACGCTTGAGAAACTAAAAATTTTCGCAGTTCTGATGCTCGAAACGAATAACTAGAACGGCCTAGGGGAAAAGTACGCATACTGTTGTAACCGGGCGAGTTTCTACTTTCAGATGCAACAGAAATTTTGCGGATTGGTCAATCCGTTCGCGAGATATGGCAGATTGGAGGTAAGAAACGCTTGAGAAACTCAAAATTTTCGCAGTTCTGATGCTCGAAACGAATAACCAGAACGGCCTAGGGGAAATGTTCGCATACCGTTGTAATCGGGCGAGTTTGTACTTTCAGATGCAACAGAAATTTTGCGGATTGGTCAATCCGTTCGCGAGACATGGCAGTTTGGAGGTGAGAAACGCTTGAGAAACTCAAAATTGTCGCAGTTCTGATGCTCGAAACGAATAACTAGAACGACCTATGGGAAAAGTATGGATACCATTGTAATCGGGCGTGCTTCTACTTTCAGATGCAACAGAAATTTTACGGATTGGTCAATCCGTTCGCGAGATATGGCAGTTTGGAGGTAAGAACCGCATGAGAAACTCAAAATTTTCGCAGTTCTGATACTCGAAACGAATGACCAGAACGGCCTAGGGGAAAAGTGCTAATACCATTGTAATCGGGCGAGTTTCTACTTTCAGATGCAACAGAAATTTAGCGGATTGGTCAATCCGTTCGCGAGATATGGCAGTTTGGACGTAACAAACGCTTGAGAAACTCAAAATTTACGCAGTTCTGATGCTCGAAACGAATAACTAGAACGGCCTAGGGGAAAGGTTGGCATACCGTTGTAATCGGGCGAGTTTCTACTTTCAGATGCAACAGAAATTTTGTGGATTGGTCAATCCGTTCGCGAGATATGGCAGTTTGGACGTAAGAAACGCTTGAGAAACTAAAAATTTTCGCAGTTCTGATGCTCGAAACGAATAACTAGAACGGCCTAGGGGAAAAGTACGCATACTGTTGTAACCGGGCGAGTTTCTACTTTCAGATGCAACAGAAATTTTGCGGATTGGTCAAACCGTTCGCGCGATATGGCAGTTTGGAGGTGAGAAACGCTTGAGAAACTCAAAATTTTCGCAGTTCTGATGCTCGACAAGCATAACTAGAACGGCCTAGGGGAAAAGTACGCATTCCGTTGTAATCGGGCGAGTTTCTACTTTCAGGTGCAACAGAAATTTTGCGGATTCGTCAATCCGTTCGCGAGATGTGGCAGTTTGGAGGTAAGAATCGCTTGAGAAACTCAAAATTTTCGCAGTTCTGATGCTCGAAACGAATAACTAGAACGGCCTAGGGGAAAAGTACACATACCGTTGCAATTGGGCGTGTTTCTACTTTCAGATGCAACAGAAATTTTGCGGATTGGTCAATCCGCTCGCGAGACATGGCAGTTTGGAGGTGAGAAACGCTTGAGAAACTCAAATTTTTCGCAGTTCTGATGCTCGAAACGAATAACTAGAACGACCGATGGGAAAAGTATGGATACCATTGTAATCGGGCGAGTTTCTACTTTCAGATGCAACAGAAATTTTACGGATTGTTCAATCCGTTCGCGAGATATTGCAGTTTGGAGGTAAGAAACGCATGAGAAACTCAAAATTATCGCAGTTCTGATACTCGAAACGAATGACCAGAACGGCCTAGGGGAATAGTACTCATACCATTGTAATCGGGCGAGTTTCTACTTTCAGATGCAATAGAAATTTTGCGGATTGGTCAATCCGTTCGCGCGATATGGCAGTTTGGAGGTGAGAAACGCTTGAGAAACTCAAAATTTTCGCAGTTCTGACGCTCGACAAGCATAACTAGAACGGCCTAGGGGAAAAGTACGCATACCGTTGTAATCGGGCGAGTTTCTACTTTCAGATGCAACAGAAATTTTGCGGATTGGTCAATCCGTTCGCGAGATATGGCAGTTTGGACGTAAGAAACGCATGAGAAACTCAAAATTTTCGCAGTTCTGATACTCGAAACGAATGACCAGAACGGCCTAGGGGAAAAGTACTCATACCATTGTAGTCGGGCGAGTTTCTACTTTCAGATGCAATAGAAATTTTGCTGATTGGTCAATCCGTTCGCGAGATATGGCAGTTTGGACGTAACAAACGCTTGAGAAACTCAAAATTTTCGCAGTTCTGATGCTCGAAACGAATAACTAGAACGGCCTAGGGGGAAAGTACGCATACCGTTGTAATCGGGCGAGTTTCTACTTTCAGATGCAAAAGAAATTTTGCGGATTGGTCAATCCGTTCGCGAGATATGGCAGTTTGGAGGTAAGAAACGGTTGAGAAACTCAAAATTTTCACAGTTCTGATGCTCGAAACGAATAACTAGAACGGCCTAGGGGAAAAGTACTCATACCGTTGTAATCGGGCGTGTTTCAACTTTCAGATGCAACAGAAATTTTGCGGATTGGTCTATCCGTTCGCGAGATATGGCAGTCTGGATATAGGAAACGCTTGAGAAACTCAAAATTTTCGCAGTTCTGATGCTCGAAACGAATAACTAGAACGGCCTAGGGGAAAAGTACTCATACCGTTGTAATCGGGCCAGTTTCTACTTTCAGGTGCAACAGAAATTTTTCGGATTCGTCAATCCGTTCGCGAGATGTGGTAGTTTGGAGGTAAGAAACGCTTGAGCAACTCAAAATTTTCGCAGTTCTGATGCTCGAAACGAATAACCAGAACGGCCTAGGGGAAGTGTTCGCATACCGTTGTAATCGGGCGAGTTTCTACTTTCAGATGCAACAGAAATTTTGCGGATTGGTCAATCCGCTCGCGAGACATGGCAGTTTGGAGGTGAGAAACGCTTGAGAAACTCAAATTTTTCGCAGTTCTGATGCTCGAAACGAATAACTAGAACGACCGATGGGAAAAGTATGGATACCATTGTAATCGGGCGAGTTTCTACTTTCAGATGCAACAGAAATTTTACGGATTGTTCAATCCGTTCGCGAGATATTGCAGTTTGGAGGTAAGAAACGCATGAGAAACTCAAAATTATCGCAGTTCTGATACTCGAAACGAATGACCAGAACGGCCTAGGGGAATAGTACTCATACCATTGTAATCGGGCGAGTTTCTACTTTCAGATGCAATAGAAATTTTGCGGATTGGTCAATCCGTTCGCGCGATATGGCAGTTTGGAGGTGAGAAACGCTTGAGAAACTCAAAATTTTCGCAGTTCTGACGCTCGACAAGCATAACTAGAACGGCCTAGGGGAAAAGTACGCATACCGTTGTAATCGGGCGAGTTTCTACTTTCAGATGCAACAGAAATTTTGCGGATTGGTCAATCCGTTCGCGAGATATGGCAGTTTGGACGTAAGAAACGCATGAGAAACTCAAAATTTTCGCAGTTCTGATACTCGAAACGAATGACCAGAACGGCCTAGGGGAAAAGTACTCATACCATTGTAGTCGGGCGAGTTTCTACTTTCAGATGCAATAGAAATTTTGCTGATTGGTCAATCCGTTCGCGAGATATGGCAGTTTGGACGTAACAAACGCTTGAGAAACTCAAAATTTTCGCAGTTCTGATGCTCGAAACGAATAACTAGAACGGCCTAGGGGGAAAGTACGCATACCGTTGTAATCGGGCGAGTTTCTACTTTCAGATGCAAAAGAAATTTTGCGGATTGGTCAATCCGTTCGCGAGATATGGCAGTTTGGAGGTAAGAAACGTTTGAGAAACTCAAAATTTTCACAGTTCTGATGCTCGAAACGAATAACTAGAACGGCCTAGGGGAAAAGTACTCATACCGTTGTAATCGGGCGTGTTTCAACTTTCAGATGCAACAGAAATTTTGCGGATTGGTCTATCCGTTCGCGAGATATGGCAGTCTGGATATAGGAAACGCTTGAGAAACTCAAAATTTTCGCAGTTCTGATGCTCGAAACGAATAACTAGAACGGCCTAGGGGAAAAGTACTCATACCGTTGTAATCGGGCCAGTTTCTACTTTCAGGTGCAACAGAAATTTTTCGGATTCGTCAATCCGTTCGCGAGATGTGGTAGTTTGGAGGTAAGAAACGCTTGAGCAACTCAAAATTTTCGCAGTTCTGATGCTCGAAACGAATAACCAGAACGGCCTAGGGGAAGTGTTCGCATACCGTTGTAATCGGGCGAGTTTCTACTTTCAGATGCAACAGAAATTTTGCGGATTGGTCAATCCGTTCGCGAGACATGGCAGTTTGGATGTGAGAAACGCTTGAGAAACTCAAAATTTTCGCAGTTCTGATGCTCGAAACGAATAACTAGAACGACCTATGGGAAAAGTATGGATACCATTGTAATCGGGCGAGTTTCTACTTTCAGATGCAACAGAAATTTTGCATATTGGTCAATCCGTTCGCGCGATATGGCAGTTTGGAGGTGAGAAACGCTTGAGAAACTCAAAATTTTCGCAGTTCTGATGCTCGACAAGCATAACTAGAGCGGCCTAGGGGAAAAGTACGCATGCCGTTGTAATCGGGCGAGTTTCTACTTTCAGATGCAATAGAAATTTTGCGGATTGGTCAATCCGTTCGCGAGATATGGCAGTTTGGATGTAAGAAACGGTTGAGAAACTCAAAATTTTCACAGTTCTGATGCTCGAAACGAATAACTAGAACGGCCTAGGGGAAAAGTACTCATACCGTTGTAATCGGGCGTGTTTCAACTTTCAGATGCAACAGAAATTTTGCGGATTGGTCTATCCGTTCGCGAGATATGGCAGTCTGGATATAGGAAACGCTTGAGAAACTCAAAATTTTCGCAGTTCTGATGCTAGAAACGAATAACTAGAACGGCCTAGGGGAAAAGTACTCATACCGTTGTAATCGGGCGTCTTTCAACTTTCAGATGCAACAGAAATTTTGCGGATTGGTCTATCCGTTCGCGAGATATGGCAGTCTGGATATAGGAAACGCTTGAGAAACTCAAAATTTTCGCAGTTCTGATGCTAGAAACGAATAACTAGAACGGCCTAGGGGAAAAGTACGCATACCGTTGTAATCGGGCGAGTTTCTACTTTCAGGTGCAACAGAAATTTTGCGGATTCGTCAATCCGTTCGCGAGATGTGGCAGTTTGGAGGTAAGAAACGCTTGAGCAACTCAAAATTTTCGCAGTTCTGATGCTCGAAACGAATAACCAGAACGGCCTAGGGGAAATGTTCGCATACCGTTGTAATCGGGCGAGTTTCTACTTTCAGATGCAACATAAATTTTGCGGATTGGTCAATCCGTTCGCGAGACATGGCAGTTTGGAGGTGAGAAACGCTTGAGAAACTCAAAATTTTCGCAGTTCTGATGCTCGAAACGAATAACTAGAACGACCTATGGGAAAAGTATGGATACCATTGTAATCGGGCGAACTTCTCCTTTCAGATGCAACAGAAATTTTACGGATTGGTCAATCCGTTCGCGAGATATGGCAGTTTGGAGGTAAGAAACGCATGAGAAATTCAAAATTTTCGCAGTTCTGATGCTCGAAACGAATAACCAGAACGGCCTAGGGGAAAAGTACGCATACGGTTGTAATCGGGCGAGTTTCTACTTTCAGATGCAACAGAAATTTTGCATATTGGTCAATCCGTTCGCGCGATATGGCAGTTTGGAAGTGAGAAACGCTTGAGAAACTCAAAATTTTCGCAGTTCTGATGCTCGACAAGCATAACTAGAACGGCCTAGGGGAAAAGTACGCATACCGTTGTAATCGGGCGAGTTTCTACTTTCAGATGCAACAGAAATTTTGCGGATTGGTCAATCCGTTCGCGAGATATGGCAGTTTGGAGGTAAGAAACGGTTGAGAAACTCAAAATTTTCACAGTTCTGATGCTCGAAACGAATAACTAGAACGGCCTAGGGGAAAAGTACTCATACCGTTGTAATCGGGCGAGTTTCTACTCTCAGGTCGAACAGAAATTTTGCGGATTCGTCAATCCGTTCGCGAGATGTGGCAGTTTGGAGGTAAGAAACGCTTGAGCAACTCAAAATTTTCGCAGTTCTGATGCTCGAAACGAATAACCAGAACGGCCTAGGGGAAATGTTCGCATACCGTTGTAATCGGGCGAGTTTCTACTGTCAGATGCAACAGAAATTTTGCGGATTGGTCAATCCGTTCGCGAGACATGGCAGTTTGGAGGTGAGAAACGCTTGAGAAACTCAAAATTGTCGCAGTTCTGATGCTCGAAACGAATAACTAGAACGACCTATGGGAAAAGTATGGATACCATTGTAATCGGGCGTGCTTCTACTTTCAGATGCAACAGAAATTTTACGGATTGGTCAATCCGTTCGCGAGATATGGCAGTTTGGAGGTAAGAACCGCATGAGAAACTCAAAATTTTCGCAGTTCTGATACTCGAAACGAATGACCAGAACGGCCTAGGGGAAAAGTGCTAATACCATTGTAATCGGGCGAGTTTCTACTTTCAGATGCAACAGAAATTTAGCGGATTGGTCAATCCGTTCGCGAGATATGGCAGTTTGGACGTAAGAAACGCTTGAGAAACTAAAAATTTTCGCAGTTCTGATGCTCGAAACGAATAACTAGAACGGCCTAGGGGAAAAGTACGCATACTGTTGTAACCGGGCGAGTTTCTACTTTCAGATGCAACAGAAATTTTACGGATTGTTCAATCCGCTCGCGAGATATGGCAGATTGGAGGTAAGAAACGCATGAGAAACTCAAAATTATCGCAGTTCTGATACTCGAAACGAATGACCAGAACGGCCTAGGGGAATAGTACTCATACCATTGTAATCGGGCGAGTTTCTACTTTCAGATGCAATAGAAATTTTGCGGATTGGTCAATCCGTTCGCGCGATATGGCAGTTTGGAGGTGAGAAACGCTTGAGAAACTCAAAATTTTCGCAGTTCTGACGCTCGACAAGCATAACTAGAACGGCCTAGGGGAAAAGTACGCATACCGTTGTAATAGGGCGAGTTTCTACTTTCAGATGCAACAGAAATTTTGCGGATTGGTCAATCCGTTCGCGAGATATGGCAGTTTGGACGTAAGAAACGCATGAGAAACTCAAAATTTTCGCAGTTCTGATACTCGAAACGAATGACCAGAACGGCCTAGGGGAAAAGTACTCATACCATTGTAGTCGGGCGAGTTTCTACTTTCAGATGCAATAGAAATTTTGCTGATTGGTCAATCCGTTCGCGAGATATGGCAGTTTGGACGTAACAAACGCTTGAGAAACTCAAAATTTTCGCAGTTCTGATGCTCGAAACGAATAACTAGAACGGCCTAGGGGGAAAGTACGCATACCGTTGTAATCGGGCGAGTTTCTACTTTCAGATGCAAAAGAAATTTTGCGGATTGGTCAATCCGTTCGCGAGATATGGCAGTTTGGAGGTAAGAAACGGTTGAGAAACTCAAAATTTTCACAGTTCTGATGCTCGAAACGAATAACTAGAACGGCCTAGGGGAAAAGTACTCATACCGTTGTAATCGGGCGTGTTTCAACTTTCAGATGCAACAGAAATTTTGCGGATTGGTCTATCCGTTCGCGAGATATGGCAGTCTGGATATAGGAAACGCTTGAGAAACTCAAAATTTTCGCAGTTCTGATGCTCGAAACGAATAACTAGAACGGCCTAGGGGAAAAGTACTCATACCGTTGTAATCGGGCCAGTTTCTACTTTCAGGTGCAACAGAAATTTTTCGGATTCGTCAATCCGTTCGCGAGATGTGGTAGTTTGGAGGTAAGAAACGCTTGAGCAACTCAAAATTTTCGCAGTTCTGATGCTCGAAACGAATAACCAGAACGGCCTAGGGGAAGTGTTCGCATACCGTTGTAATCGGGCGAGTTTCTACTTTCAGATGCAACAGAAATTTTGCGGATTGGTCAATCCGCTCGCGAGACATGGCAGTTTGGAGGTGAGAAACGCTTGAGAAACTCAAATTTTTCGCAGTTCTGATGCTCGAAACGAATAACTAGAACGACCGATGGGAAAAGTATGGATACCATTGTAATCGGGCGAGTTTCTACTTTCAGATGCAACAGAAATTTTACGGATTGTTCAATCCGTTCGCGAGATATTGCAGTTTGGAGGTAAGAAACGCATGAGAAACTCAAAATTATCGCAGTTCTGATACTCGAAACGAATGACCAGAACGGCCTAGGGGAATAGTACTCATACCATTGTAATCGGGCGAGTTTCTACTTTCAGATGCAATAGAAATTTTGCGGATTGGTCAATCCGTTCGCGCGATATGGCAGTTTGGAGGTGAGAAACGCTTGAGAAACTCAAAATTTTCGCAGTTCTGACGCTCGACAAGCATAACTAGAACGGCCTAGGGGAAAAGTACGCATACCGTTGTAATCGGGCGAGTTTCTACTTTCAGATGCAACAGAAATTTTGCGGATTGGTCAATCCGTTCGCGAGATATGGCAGTTTGGACGTAAGAAACGCATGAGAAACTCAAAATTTTCGCAGTTCTGATACTCGAAACGAATGACCAGAACGGCCTAGGGGAAAAGTACTCATACCATTGTAGTCGGGCGAGTTTCTACTTTCAGATGCAATAGAAATTTTGCTGATTGGTCAATCCGTTCGCGAGATATGGCAGTTTGGACGTAACAAACGCTTGAGAAACTCAAAATTTTCGCAGTTCTGATGCTCGAAACGAATAACTAGAACGGCCTAGGGGGAAAGTACGCATACCGTTGTAATCGGGCGAGTTTCTACTTTCAGATGCAAAAGAAATTTTGCGGATTGGTCAATCCGTTCGCGAGATATGGCAGTTTGGAGGTAAGAAACGGTTGAGAAACTCAAAATTTTCACAGTTCTGATGCTCGAAACGAATAACTAGAACGGCCTAGGGGAAAAGTACTCATACCGTTGTAATCGGGCGTGTTTCAACTTTCAGATGCAACAGAAATTTTGCGGATTGGTCTATCCGTTCGCGAGATATGGCAGTCTGGATATAGGAAACGCTTGAGAAACTCAAAATTTTCGCAGTTCTGATGCTCGAAACGAATAACTAGAACGGCCTAGGGGAAAAGTACTCATACCGTTGTAATCGGGCCAGTTTCTACTTTCAGGTGCAACAGAAATTTTTCGGATTCGTCAATCCGTTCGCGAGATGTGGTAGTTTGGAGGTAAGAAACGCTTGAGCAACTCAAAATTTTCGCAGTTCTGATGCTCGAAACGAATAACCAGAACGGCCTAGGGGAAGTGTTCGCATACCGTTGTAATCGGGCGAGTTTCTACTTTCAGATGCAACAGAAATTTTGCGGATTGGTCAATCCGTTCGCGAGACATGGCAGTTTGGATGTGAGAAACGCTTGAGAAACTCAAAATTTTCGCAGTTCTGATGCTCGAAACGAATAACTAGAACGACCTATGGGAAAAGTATGGATACCATTGTAATCGGGCGAGTTTCTACTTTCAGATGCAACAGAAATTTTGCATATTGGTCAATCCGTTCGCGCGATATGGCAGTTTGGAGGTGAGAAACGCTTGAGAAACTCAAAATTTTCGCAGTTCTGATGCTCGACAAGCATAACTAGAGCGACCTAGGGGAAAAGTACGCATGCCGTTGTAATCGGGCGAGTTTCTACTTTCAGATGCAATAGAAATTTTGCGGATTGGTCAATCCGTTCGCGAGATATGGCAGTTTGGATGTAAGAAACGGTTGAGAAACTCAAAATTTTCACAGTTCTGATGCTCGAAACGAATAACTAGAACGGCCTAGGGGAAAAGTACTCATACCGTTGTAATCGGGCGTGTTTCAACTTTCAGATGCAACAGAAATTTTGCGGATTGGTCTATCCGTTCGCGAGATATGGCAGTCTGGATATAGGAAACGCTTGAGAAACTCAAAATTTTCGCAGTTCTGATGCTAGAAACGAATAACTAGAACGGCCTAGGGGAAAAGTACTCATACCGTTGTAATCGGGCGTCTTTCAACTTTCAGATGCAACAGAAATTTTGCGGATTGGTCTATCCGTTCGCGAGATATGGCAGTCTGGATATAGGAAACGCTTGAGAAACTCAAAATTTTCGCAGTTCTGATGCTCGAAACGAATAACTAGAACGGCCTAGGGGAAAAGTACGCATACCGTTGTAATCGGGCGAGTTTCTACTTTCAGGTGCAACAGAAATTTTGCGGATTCGTCAATCCGTTCGCGAGATGTGGCAGTTTGGAGGTAAGAAACGCTTGAGCAACTCAAAATTTTCGCAGTTCTGATGCTCGAAACGAATAACCAGAACGGCCTAGGGGAAATGTTCGCATACCGTTGTAATCGGGCGAGTTTCTACTTTCAGATGCAACATAAATTTTGCGGATTGGTCAATCCGTTCGCGAGACATGGCAGTTTGGAGGTGAGAAACGCTTGAGAAACTCAAAATTTTCGCAGTTCTGATGCTCGAAACGAATAACTAGAACGACCTATGGGAAAAGTATGGATACCATTGTAATCGGGCGAACTTCTCCTTTCAGATGCAACAGAAATTTTACGGATTGGTCAATCCGTTCGCGAGATATGGCAGTTTGGAGGTAAGAAACGCATGAGAAATTCAAAATTTTCGCAGTTCTGATGCTCGAAACGAATAACCAGAACGGCCTAGGGGAAAAGTACGCATACGGTTGTAATCGGGCGAGTTTCTACTTTCAGATGCAACAGAAATTTTGCATATTGGTCAATCCGTTCGCGCGATATGGCAGTTTGGAAGTGAGAAACGCTTGAGAAACTCAAAATTTTCGCAGTTCTGATGCTCGACAAGCATAACTAGAACGGCCTAGGGGAAAAGTACGCATACCGTTGTAATCGGGCGAGTTTCTACTTTCAGATGCAACAGAAATTTTGCGGATTGGTCAATCCGTTCGCGAGATATGGCAGTTTGGAGGTAAGAAACGGTTGAGAAACTCAAAATTTTCACAGTTCTGATGCTCGAAACGAATAACTAGAACGGCCTAGGGGAAAAGTACTCATACCGTTGTAATCGGGCGAGTTTCTACTCTCAGGTCGAACAGAAATTTTGCGGATTCGTCAATCCGTTCGCGAGATGTGGCAGTTTGGAGGTAAGAAACGCTTGAGCAACTCAAAATTTTCGCAGTTCTGATGCTCGAAACGAATAACCAGAACGGCCTAGGGGAAATGTTCGCATACCGTTGTAATCGGGCGAGTTTCTACTGTCAGATGCAACAGAAATTTTGCGGATTGGTCAATCCGTTCGCGAGACATGGCAGTTTGGAGGTGAGAAACGCTTGAGAAACTCAAAATTGTCGCAGTTCTGATGCTCGAAACGAATAACTAGAACGACCTATGGGAAAAGTATGGATACCATTGTAATCGGGCGTGCTTCTACTTTCAGATGCAACAGAAATTTTACGGATTGGTCAATCCGTTCGCGAGATATGGCAGTTTGGAGGTAAGAACCGCATGAGAAACTCAAAATTTTCGCAGTTCTGATACTCGAAACGAATGACCAGAACGGCCTAGGGGAAAAGTGCTAATACCATTGTAATCGGGCGAGTTTCTACTTTCAGATGCAACAGAAATTTAGCGGATTGGTCAATCCGTTCGCGAGATATGGCAGTTTGGACGTAAGAAACGCTTGAGAAACTAAAAATTTTCGCAGTTCTGATGCTCGAAACGAATAACTAGAACGGCCTAGGGGAAAAGTACGCATACTGTTGTAACCGGGCGAGTTTCTACTTTCAGATGCAACAGAAATTTTACGGATTGTTCAATCCGCTCGCGAGATATGGCAGATTGGAGGTAAGAAACGCATGAGAAACTCAAAATTATCGCAGTGCTGATACTCGAAACGAATGACCAGAACGGCCTAGGGGAATAGTACTCATACCATTGTAATCGGGCGAGTTTCTACTTTCAGATGCAATAGAAATTTTGCGGATTGGTCAATCCGTTCGCGCGATATGGCAGTTTGGAGGTGAGAAACGCTTGAGAAACTCAAAATTTTCGCAGTTCTGACGCTCGACAAGCATAACTAGAACGGCCTAGGGGAAAAGTACGCATACCGTTGTAATAGGGCGAGTTTCTACTTTCAGATGCAACAGAAATTTTGCGGATTGGTCAATCCGTTCGCGAGATATGGCAGTTTGGACGTAAGAAACGCATGAGAAACTCAAAATTTTCGCAGTTCTGATACTCGAAACGAATGACCAGAACGGCCTAGGGGAAAAGTACTCATACCATTGTAGTCGGGCGAGTTTCTACTTTCAGATGCAATAGAAATTTTGCTGATTGGTCAATCCGTTCGCGAGATATGGCAGTTTGGACGTAACAAACGCTTGAGAAACTCAAAATTTTCGCAGTTCTGATGCTCGAAACGAATAACTAGAACGGCCTAGGGGGAAAGTACGCATACCGTTGTAATCGGGCGAGTTTCTACTTTCAGATGCAAAAGAAATTTTGCGGATTGGTCAATCCGTTCGCGAGATATGGCAGTTTGGAGGTAAGAAACGGTTGAGAAACTCAAAATTTTCACAGTTCTGATGCTCGAAACGAATAACTAGAACGGCCTAGGGGAAAAGTACTCATACCGTTGTAATCGGGCGTGTTTCAACTTTCAGATGCAACAGAAATTTTGCGGATTGGTCTATCCGTTCGCGAGATATGGCAGTCTGGATATAGGAAACGCTTGAGAAACTCAAAATTTTCGCAGTTCTGATGCTCGAAACGAATAACTAGAACGGCCTAGGGGAAAAGTACTCATACCGTTGTAATCGGGCCAGTTTCTACTTTCAGGTGCAACAGAAATTTTTCGGATTCGTCAATCCGTTCGCGAGATGTGGTAGTTTGGAGGTAAGAAACGCTTGAGCAACTCAAAATTTTCGCAGTTCTGATGCTCGAAACGAATAACCAGAACGGCCTAGGGGAAGTGTTCGCATACCGTTGTAATCGGGCGAGTTTCTACTTTCAGATGCAACAGAAATTTTGCGGATTGGTCAATCCGTTCGCGAGACATGGCAGTTTGGATGTGAGAAACGCTTGAGAAACTCAAAATTTTCGCAGTTCTGATGCTCGAAACGAATAACTAGAACGACCTATGGGAAAAGTATGGATACCATTGTAATCGGGCGAGTTTCTACTTTCAGATGCAACAGAAATTTTGCATATTGGTCAATCCGTTCGCGCGATATGGCAGTTTGGAGGTGAGTAACGCTTGAGAAACTCAAAATTTTCGCAGTTCTGATGCTCGACAAGCATAACTAGAGCGGCCTAGGGGAAAAGTACGCATGCCGTTGTAATCGGGCGAGTTTCTACTTTCAGATGCAATAGAAATTTTGCGGATTGGTCAATCCGTTCGCGAGATATGGCAGTTTGGATGTAAGAAACGGTTGAGAAACTCAAAATTTTCACAGTTCTGATGCTCGAAACGAATAACTAGAACGGCCTAGGGGAAAAGTACTCATACCGTTGTAATCGGGCGTGTTTCAACTTTCAGATGCAACAGAAATTTTGCGGATTGGTCTATCCGTTCGCGAGATATGGCAGTCTGGATATAGGAAACGCTTGAGAAACTCAAAATTTTCGCAGTTCTGATGCTAGAAACGAATAACTAGAACGGCCTAGGGGAAAAGTACTCATACCGTTGTAATCGGGCGTCTTTCAACTTTCAGATGCAACAGAAATTTTGCGGATTGGTCTATCCGTTCGCGAGATATGGCAGTCTGGATATAGGAAACGCTTGAGAAACTCAAAATTTTCGCAGTTCTGATGCTCGAAACGAATAACTAGAACGGCCTAGGGGAAAAGTACGCATACCGTTGTAATCGGGCGAGTTTCTACTTTCAGGTGCAACAGAAATTTTGCGGATTCGTCAATCCGTTCGCGAGATGTGGCAGTTTGGAGGTAAGAAACGCTTGAGCAACTCAAAATTTTCGCAGTTCTGATGCTCGAAACGAATAACCAGAACGGCCTAGGGGAAATGTTCGCATACCGTTGTAATCGGGCGAGTTTCTACTTTCAGATGCAACATAAATTTTGCGGATTGGTCAATCCGTTCGCGAGACATGGCAGTTTGGAGGTGAGAAACGCTTGAGAAACTCAAAATTTTCGCAGTTCTGATGCTCGAAACGAATAACTAGAACGACCTATGGGAAAAGTATGGATACCATTGTAATCGGGCGAACTTCTCCTTTCAGATGCAACAGAAATTTTACGGATTGGTCAATCCGTTCGCGAGATATGGCAGTTTGGAGGTAAGAAACGCATGAGAAATTCAAAATTTTCGCAGTTCTGATGCTCGAAACGAATAACCAGAACGGCCTAGGGGAAAAGTACGCATACGGTTGTAATCGGGCGAGTTTCTACTTTCAGATGCAACAGAAATTTTGCATATTGGTCAATCCGTTCGCGCGATATGGCAGTTTGGAAGTGAGAAACGCTTGAGAAACTCAAAATTTTCGCAGTTCTGATGCTCGACAAGCATAACTAGAACGGCCTAGGGGAAAAGTACGCATACCGTTGTAATCGGGCGAGTTTCTACTTTCAGATGCAACAGAAATTTTGCGGATTGGTCAATCCGTTCGCGAGATATGGCAGTTTGGAGGTAAGAAACGGTTGAGAAACTCAAAATTTTCACAGTTCTGATGCTCGAAACGAATAACTAGAACGGCCTAGGGGAAAAGTACTCATACCGTTGTAATCGGGCGAGTTTCTACTTTCAGGTCGAACAGAAATTTTGCGGATTCGTCAATCCGTTCGCGAGATGTGGCAGTTTGGAGGTAAGAAACGCTTGAGCAACTCAAAATTTTCGCAGTTCTGATGCTCGAAACGAATAACCAGAACGGCCTAGGGGAAATGTTCGCATACCGTTGTAATCGGGCGAGTTTCTACTGTCAGATGCAACAGAAATTTTGCGGATTGGTCAATCCGTTCGCGAGACATGGCAGTTTGGAGGTGAGAAACGCTTGAGAAACTCAAAATTGTCGCAGTTCTGATGCTCGAAACGAATAACTAGAACGACCTATGGGAAAAGTATGGATACCATTGTAATCGGGCGTGCTTCTACTTTCAGATGCAACAGAAATTTTACGGATTGGTCAATCCGTTCGCGAGATATGGCAGTTTGGAGGTAAGAACCGCATGAGAAACTCAAAATTTTCGCAGTTCTGATACTCGAAACGAATGACCAGAACGGCCTAGGGGAAAAGTGCTAATACCATTGTAATCGGGCGAGTTTCTACTTTCAGATGCAACAGAAATTTAGCGGATTGGTCAATCCGTTCGCGAGATATGGCAGTTTGGACGTAAGAAACGCTTGAGAAACTAAAAATTTTCGCAGTTCTGATGCTCGAAACGAATAACTAGAACGGCCTAGGGGAAAAGTACGCATACTGTTGTAACCGGGCGAGTTTCTACTTTCAGATGCAACAGAAATTTTGCGGATTGGTCAATCCGTTCGCGAGATATGGCAGATTGGAGGTAAGAAACGCTTGAGAAACTCAAAATTTTCGCAGCTCTGATGCTCGAAACGAATAACCAGAACGGCCTAGGGGAAATGTTCGCATACCGTTGTAATCGGGCGAGTTTGTACTTTCAGATGCAACAGAAATTTTGCGGATTGGTCAATCCGTTCGCGAGACATGGCAGTTTGGAGGTGAGAAACGCTTGAGAAACTCAAAATTGTCGCAGTTCTGATGCTCGAAACGAATAACTAGAACGACCTATGGGAAAAGTATGGATACCATTGTAATCGGGCGTGCTTCTACTTTCAGATGCAACAGAAATTTTACGGATTGGTCAATCCGTTCGCGAGATATGGCAGTTTGGAGGTGAGAAACGCTTGAGAAACTCAAATTTTTCGCAGTTCTGATGCTCGAAACGAATAACTAGAACGACCGATGGGAAAAGTATGGATACCATTGTAATCGGGCGAGTTTCTACTTTCAGATGCAACAGAAATTTTACGGATTGTTCAATCCGTTCGCGAGATATTGCAGTTTGGAGGTAAGAAACGCATGAGAAACTCAAAATTATCGCAGTTCTGATACTCGAAACGAATGACCAGAACGGCCTAGGGGAATAGTACTCATACCATTGTAATCGGGCGAGTTTCTACTTTCAGATGCAATAGAAATTTTGCGGATTGGTCAATCCGTTCGCGCGATATGGCAGTTTGGAGGTGAGAAACGCTTGAGAAACTCAAAATTTTCGCAGTTCTGACGCTCGACAAGCATAACTAGAACGGCCTAGGGGAAAAGAACGCATACCGTTGTAATCGGGCGAGTTTCTACTTTCAGATGCAACAGAAATTTTGCGGATTGGTCAATCCGTTCGCGAGATATGGCTGTTTGGACGTAAGAAACGCATGAGAAACTCAAAATTTTCGCAGTTCTGATACTCGAAACGAATGACCAGAACGGCCTAGGGGAAAAGTACTCATACCATTGTAGTCGGGCGAGTTTCTACTTTCAGATGCAATAGAAATTTTGCTGATTGGTCAATCCGTTCGCGAGATATGGCAGTTTGGACGTAACAAACGCTTGAGAAACTCAAAATTTTCGCAGTTCTGATGCTCGAAACGAATAACTAGAACGGCCTAGGGGGAAAGTACGCATACCGTTGTAATCGGGCGAGTTTCTACTTTCAGATGCAAAAGAAATTTTGCGGATTGGTCAATCCGTTCGCGAGATATGGCAGTTTGGAAGTAAGAAACGGTTGAGAAACTCAAAATTTTCACAGTTCTGATGCTCGAAACGAATAACTAGAACGGCCTAGGGGAAAAGTACTCATACCGTTGTAATCGGGCGTGTTTCAACTTTCAGATGCAACAGAAATTTTGCGGATTGGTCTATCCGTTCGCGAGATATGGCAGTCTGGATATAGGAAACGCTTGAGAAACTCAAAATTTTCGCAGTTCTGATGCTCGAAACGAATAACTAGAACGGCCTAGGGGAAAAGTACTCATACCGTTGTAATCGGGCCAGTTTCTACTTTCAGGTGCAACAGAAATTTTTCGGATTCGTCAATCCGTTCGCGAGATGTGGTAGTTTGGAGGTAAGAAACGCTTGAGCAACTCAAAATTTTCGCAGTTCTGATGCTCGAAACGAATAACCAGAACGGCCTAGGGGAAGTGTTCGCATACCGTTGTAATCGGGCGAGTTTCTACTTTCAGATGCAACAGAAATTTTGCGGATTGGTCAATCCGTTCGCGAGACATGGCAGTTTGGATGTGAGAAACGCTTGAGAAACTCAAAATTTTCGCAGTTCTGATGCTCGAAACGAATAACTAGAACGACCTATGGGAAAAGTATGGATACCATTGTAATCGGGCGAGTTTCTACTTTCAGATGCAACAGAAATTTTGCATATTGGTCAATCCGTTCGCGCGATATGGCAGTTTGGAGGTGAGAAACGCTTGAGAAACTCAAAATTTTCGCAGTTCTGATGCTCGACAAGCATAACTAGAGCGGCCTAGGGGAAAAGTACGCATGCCGTTGTAATCGGGCGAGTTTCTACTTTCAGATGCAATAGAAATTTTGCGGATTGGTCAATCCGTTCGCGAGATATGGCAGTTTGGATGTAAGAAACGGTTGAGAAACTCAAAATTTTCACAGTTCTGATGCTCGAAACGAATAACTAGAACGGCCTAGGGGAAAAGTACTCATACCGTTGTAATCGGGCGTGTTTCAACTTTCAGATGCAACAGAAATTTTGCGGATTGGTCTATCCGTTCGCGAGATATGGCAGTCTGGATATAGGAAACGCTTGAGAAACTCAAAATTTTCGCAGTTCTGATGCTAGAAACGAATAACTAGAACGGCCTAGGGGAAAAGTACTCATACCGTTGTAATCGGGCGTCTTTCAACTTTCAGATGCAACAGAAATTTTGCGGATTGGTCTATCCGTTCGCGAGATATGGCAGTCTGGATATAGGAAACGCTTGAGAAACTCAAAATTTTCGCAGTTCTGATGCTCGAAACGAATAACTAGAACGGCCTAGGGGAAAAGTACGCATACCGTTGTAATCGGGCGAGTTTCTACTTTCAGGTGCAACAGAAATTTTGCGGATTCGTCAATCCGTTCGCGAGATGTGGCAGTTTGGAGGTAAGAAACGCTTGAGCAACTCAAAATTTTCGCAGTTCTGATGCACGAAACGAATAACCAGAACGGCCTAGGGGAAATGTTCGCATACCGTTGTAATCGGGCGAGTTTCTACTTTCAGATGCAACATAAATTTTGCGGATTGGTCAATCCGTTCGCGAGACATGGCAGTTTGGAGGTGAGAAACGCTTGAGAAACTCAAAATTTTCGCAGTTCTGATGCTCGAAACGAATAACTAGAACGACCTATGGGAAAAGTATGGATACCATTGTAATCGGGCGAACTTCTCCTTTCAGATGCAACAGAAATTTTACGGATTGGTCAATCCGTTCGCGAGATATGGCAGTTTGGAGGTAAGAAACGCATGAGAAATTCAAAATTTTCGCAGTTCTGATGCTCGAAACGAATAACCAGAACGGCCTAGGGGAAAAGTACGCATACGGTTGTAATCGGGCGAGTTTCTACTTTCAGATGCAACAGAAATTTTGCATATTGGTCAATCCGTTCGCGCGATATGGCAGTTTGGAAGTGAGAAACGCTTGAGAAATTCAAAATTTTCGCAGTTCTGATGCTCGACAAGCATAACTAGAACGGCCTAGGGGAAAAGTACGCATACCGTTGTAATCGGGCGAGTTTCTACTTTCAGATGCAACAGAAATTTTGCGGATTGGTCAATCCGTTCGCGAGATATGGCAGTCTGGATATAGGAAACGCTTGAGAAACTCAAAATTTTCGCAGTTCTGATGCTCGAAACGAATAACTAGAACGGCCTAGGGGAAAAGTACTCATACCGTTGTAATCGGGCCAGTTTCTACTTTCAGGTGCAACAGAAATTTTTCGGATTCGTCAATCCGTTCGCGAGATGTGGCAGTTTGGAGGTAAGAAACGCTTGAGCAACTCAAAATTTTCGCAGTTCTGATGCTCGAAACTAATAACCAGAACGGCCTAGGGGAAATGTTCGCATACCGTTGTAATCGGGCGAGTTTCTACTGTCAGATGCAACAGAAATTTTGCGGATTGGTCAATCCGTTCGCGAGACATGGCAGTTTGGAGGTGAGAAACGCTTGAGAAACTCAAAATTGTCGCAGTTCTGATGCTCGAAACGAATAACTAGAACGACCTATGGGAAAAGTATGGATACCATTGTAATCGGGCGTGCTTCTACTTTCAGATGCAACAGAAATTTTACGGATTGGTCAATCCGTTCGCGAGATATGGCAGTTTGGAGGTAAGAACCGCATGAGAAACTCAAAATTTTCGCAGTTCTGATACTCGAAACGAATGACCAGAACGGCCTAGGGGAAAAGTGCTAATACCATTGTAATCGGGCGAGTTTCTACTTTCAGATGCAACAGAAATTTAGCGGATTGGTCAATCCGTTCGCGAGATATGGCAGTTTGGACGTAAGAAACGCTTGAGAAACTAAAAATTTTCGCAGTTCTGATGCTCGAAACGAATAACTAGAACGGCCTAGGGGAAAAGTACGCATACTGTTGTAACCGGGCGAGTTTCTACTTTCAGATGCAACAGAAATTTTGCGGATTGGTCAATCCGTTCGCGAGATATGGCAGATTGGAGGTAAGAAACGCTTGAGAAACTCAAAATTTTCGCAGTTCTGATGCTCGAAACGAATAACCAGAACGGCCTAGGGGAAATGTTCGCATACCGTTGTAATCGGGCGAGTTTGTACTTTCAGATGCAACAGAAATTTTGCGGATTGGTCAATCCGTTCGCGAGACATGGCAGTTTGGAGGTGAGAAACGCTTGAGAAACTCAAAATTGTCGCAGTTCTGATGCTCGAAACGAATAACTAGAACGACCTATGGGAAAAGTATGGATACCATTGTAATCGGGCGTGCTTCTACTTTCAGATGCAACAGAAATTTTACGGATTGGTCAATACGTTCGCGAGATATGGCAGTTTGGAGGTAAGAACCGCATGAGAAACTCAAAATTTTCGCAGTTCTGATACTCGAAACGAATGACCAGAACGGCCTAGGGGAAAAGTGCTAATACCATTGTAATCGGGCGAGTTTCTACTTTCAGATGCAACAGAAATTTAGCGGATTGGTCAATCCGTTCGCGAGATATGGCAGTTTGGACGTAACAAACGCTTGAGAAACTCAAAATTTACGCAGTTCTGATGCTCGAAACGAATAACTAGAACGGCCTAGGGGAAAGGTTGGCATACCGTTGTAATCGGGCGAGTTTCTACTTTCAGATGCAACAGAAATTTTGTGGATTGGTCAATCCGTTCGCGAGATATGGCAGTTTGGACGTAAGAAACGCTTGAGAAACTAAAAATTTTCGCAGTTCTGATGCTCGAAACGAATAACTAGAACGGCCTAGGGGAAAAGTACGCATACTGTTGTAACCGGGCGAGTTTCTACTTTCAGATGCAACAGAAATTTTGCGGATTGGTTAATCCGTTCGCGAGGTATGGCAGATTGGAGGTAAGAAACGCTTGAGAAACTCAAAATTTTCGCAGTTCCGATGCTCGAAACGAATAACCAGAACGACCTAGGGGAAATGTTCGCATACCGTTGTAATCGGGCGAGTTTGTACTTTCAGATGCAACGGAAATTTTGCGGATTGGTCAATCCGTTCGCGAGACATGGCAGTTTGGAGGTGAGAAACGCTTGAGAAACTCAAAATTTTCGCAGTTCTCATGCTCGAAACGAATAACTAGAACGACCTATGGGAAAAGTATGGATACCATTGTAATCGGGCGAGCTTCTACTTTCAGATGCAACAGAAATTTTACGGATTGGTCAATCCGTTCGCGAGATATGGCAGTTTGGACGTAAGAAACGCTTGAAAAACTCAAAATTTTCGCAGTTCTGATGCTCCAAACGAATAACAAGAACGGCCTAGGGGAAAAGTACGCATACCGTTGTAATCGGGCGAGTTTCTACTTTCAGATGCAACAGAAATTTTGCGGATTGGTCAATCCGTTCGCGAGATATGGCAGTTTGGGGGTAAGAAACGCTTGAGAAACTCAAAATTTTCGCAGTTCTGATGCTCCAAACGAATAACCAGAACGGCCTAGGGGAAAAGTACGCATACCGTTGTAATTGGGCGAGTTTCTACTTTCAGATGCAACAGAAATTTTGCGGATTGGTCAATCCGTTCGCGAGATATGGCAGTTTGGAGGTAAGAAACGCTTGAGAAACTCAAAATTTTCGCAGTTCTGATGCTCGAAACGAATAACTAGAACGGCCTAGGGGAATGGTTCGCATACTGTTGTAATCGGGCGAGTTTCTACTTTCAGGTGCAACAGAAATTTTGCGGATTGGTCAATCCGTTCGCGAGATATGGCAGTTTGGAGGTAAGAAACGCTTGAGAAACGCAAAATTTTCGCAGCTCTGATGCTCGAAACGAATAACTAGAATGGCCTAGGGGAAAAGTACACATACCGTTGCAATTGGGCGAGTTTCTACTTTCATATGCAACAGAAATTTTGCGGATTGGTCTATCCGTTCGAGAGATATGGCAGTTTGGAGGTAAGAAACGCTTGAGCAACTCAAAATTTTCGCAGTTCTGATGCTCGAAACGAATAACCAGAACGGCCTACGGGAAAAGTACGCATACCGTTGTAATCGGGCGAGTTTCTACTTTCAGATGCAACAGAAATTTTGCGGATTGGTCAATCCGCTCGCGAGATATGGCAGTTTGGAGGTAAGAAACGCTTGAGAAACTCAAAATTTTCGCAGTTCTGAAGCTCGAAACGAATAACTAGAACGGCCTAGGGGAAAGGTTGGCATACCGTTGTAATCGGGCGAGCTTCTACTTTCAGATGCAACAGAAATTTTACGGATTGGTCAATCCGTTCGCGAGATATGGCAGTTTGGACGTAAGAAACGCTTGAAAAACTCAAAATTTTCGCAGTTCTGATGCTCCATACGAATAACCAGAACGGCCTAGGGGAAAAGTACGCATACCGTTGTAATCGGGCGAGTTTCTACTTTCAGATGCAACAGAAATTTTGCGGATTGGTCAATCCGTTCGCGAGATATGGCAGTTTGGAGGTAAGAAACGCTTGAGAAACTCAAAATTTTCGCAGTTCTGATGCTCCAAACGAATAACCAGAACGGCCTAGGGGAAAAGTACGCATACCGTTGTAATCGGGCGAGTTTCTACTTTCAGATGCAACAGAAATTTTGCGGATTGGTCAATCCGTTCGCGAGATATGGCAGTTTGGAGGTAAGAAACGCTTGAGAAACTCAAAATTTTCGCAGTTCTGATGCTCGAAACGAATAACTAGAACGGCCTAGGGGAATGGTTCGCATACTGTTGTAATCGGGCGAGTTTCTACTTTCAGGTGCAACAAAAATTTTGCGGATTGGTCAATCCGTTCGCGAGATATGGCAGTTTGGAGGTAAGAAACGCTTGAGAAACGCAAAATTTTCGCAGCTCTGATGCTCGAAACGAATAACTAGAATGGCCTAGGGGAAAAGTACACATACCGTTGCAATTGGGCGAGTTTCTACTTTCAGATGCAACAGAAATTTTGCGGATTGGTCAATCCGTTCGCGAGATATGGCAGTTTGGAGTTTGAAACGCTTGAGAAACTCAAAATTTTCGCAGTTCTGATGCTCGAAACGAATAACTAGAACGGCCTAGTGGAAAGGTTGGCATACCGTTGTAATCGGGCGAGTTTCTACTTTCAGATGCAACAGAAATTTTGCGGATTGGTCTATCCGTTCGAGAGATATGGCAGTTTGGAGGTAAGAAACGCTTGAGCAACTCAAAATTTTCGCAGTTCTGATGCTCCAAACGAATAACCAGAACGGCCTAGGGGAAAAGTACGCATACCGTTGTGATCGGGCGAGTTTCTACTTTCAGACACAACAGAAATTTTGTGGATTGGTCAATCCGTTCGCGAGATATGGCAGTTTGGACGTAAGAAACGCTTGAGAAACTCAAAATTTTCGCAGTTCTGATGCTCGAAACGAATAACTAGAACGGCCTAGGGGAAAAGTACGCATACAGTTGTAATCGGGCGAGTTTCTACTTTCAGATGCAACAGAAATTTTGCGGATTGGTCAATCCTTTCGCGCGATATGGCAGTTTGGAGGTGAGAAACGCTTGAGAAACTCAAAATTTTCGCAGTTCTGATGCTCGACAAGCATAACTAGAACGGCCTAGGGGAAAAGTACGCATACCGTTGTAATCGGGCGAGTTTCTACTTTCAGATGCAACAGAAATTTTGCGGATTGGTCAATCCGTTCGCGAGATATGGCAGTTTGGAGGTAAGAAACGGTTGAGAAACTCAAAATTTTCACAGTTCTGATGCTCGAAACGAATAACCAGAACGGCCTAGGGGAAATGTTCGCATACCGTTGTAATCGGGCGAGTTTCTACTTTCAGATGCAACAGAAATTTTGCGGATTGGTCAATCCGTTCGCGAGACATGGCAGTTTGGAGGTGAGAAACGCTTGAGAAACTCAAAATTTTCGCAGTTCTGATGCTCGAAACGAATAACTAGAACGGCCTAGGGGAAAAGTACTCATACCGTTGTAATCGGGCGTGTTTCAACTTTCAGATGCAACAGAAATTTTGCGGAGTGGTCTATCCGTTCGCGAGATATGGCAGTCTGGATATAGGAAACGCTTGAGAAACTCAAAATTTTCGCATTTCTGATGCTCGAAACGAATAACTAGAACGGCCTAGGGGAAAAGTACTCATACCGTTGAAATCGGGCGAGTTTCTACTTTCAGGTGCAACAGAAATTTTGCGGATTCATCAATCCGTTCGCGAGATGTGGCAGTTTGGAGGTAAGAAACGCTTGAGCAACTCAAAATTTTCGCAGTTCTGATGCTCGAAACCAATAACCAGAACGGCCTAGGGGAAATGTTCGCATACCGTTGTAATCGGGCGAGTTTCTACTTTCAGATGCAACAGAAATTTTGCGGATTGGTCAATCCGTTCGCGAGACATGGCAGTTTGGAGGTGAGAAACGCTTGAGAAACTCAAAATTTTCGCAGTTCTGATGCTCGAAACGAATAACTAGAACGGCCTAGGGGAAAGGTTGACATACCGTTGTAATCGGGCGAGTTTCTACTTTCAGATGCAACAGAAATTTTGTGGATTGGTCAATCCGTTCGTGAGATATGGCAGTTTGGACGTAAGAAACGCTTGAGAAACTAAAAATTTTCGCAGTTCTGATGCTCGAAACGAATAACTAGAACGGCCTAGGGGAAAAGTACGCATACCGTTGTAATCGGGCGAGTTTCTACTTTCAGATGCAACAGAAATTTTGCGGATTGGTGAATCCGTTCGCGAGATATGGCAGTTTGGAGGTAAGAAACGCTTGAGAAACTAAAAATTTTAGCAGTTCTGATGCTCGAAACGAATAACTAGAACGGCCTAGGGTTAAAGTACGCATTCAGTTGTAATCGGGCGAGTTTCTACTTTCAGATGCAACAGAAATTTTGCGGATTCGTCAATCCGTTCGCGAGATGTGGCAGTTTGGAGGTAGGAAACGCTTGAGCAACTCAAAATTTTAGCAGTTCTGATGCTCGAAACGAATAACCAGAACGGCCTAGGGGAAATGTTCGCATACCGTTGTAATCGGATGAGTTTCTACTTTCAGATGCAACAGAAATTTTGCGGATTGGTCAATCCGTTCGCGAGACATGGCAGTTTGGAGGTGAGAAACGCTTGAGAAACTCAAAATTTTCGCAGTTCTGATGCTCGAAACGAATAACTAGAACGGCCTAGGGGAAAAGTACGCATACCGTTGTAATCGGGCGAGTTTCTACTTTCAGATGCAACAGAAATTTTGCGGATTGGTCAATCCGTTCGCGAGATATGGCAGTTTGGAGGTAAGAAACGATTGAGAAACTCAAAATTTTCACAGTTCTGATGCTCGAAACGAATAACTAGAACGGCCTAGGGGAAAAGTACTCATACCGTTGTAATCGGGCGTGTTTCAACTTTCAGATGCAACAGAAATTTTGCGGAGTGGTCTATCCGTTCGCGAGATATGGCAGTCTGGATATAGGAAACGCTTGAGAAACTCAAAATTTTCGCAGTTCTGATGCTCGAAACGAATAACTAGAACGGCCTAGGGGAAAAGTACTCATACCGTTGAAATCGGGCGAGTTTCTACTTTCAGGTGCAACAGAAATTTTGCGGATTCATCAATCCGTTCGCGAGATGTGGCAGTTTGGAGGTAAGAAACGCTTGAGCAACTCAAAATTTTCGCAGTTCTGATGCTCGAAACGAATAACCAGAACGGCCTAGGGGAAATGTTCGCATACCGTTGTAATCGGGCGAGTTTCTACTTTCAGATGCAACAGAAATTTTGCGGATTGGTCAATCCGTTCGCGAGACATGGCAGTTTGGAGGTGAGAAACGCTTGAGAAACTCAAAATTTTCGCAGTTCTGATGCTCGAAACGAATAACTAGAACGGCCTAGGGGAAAGGTTGACATACCGTTGTAATCGGGCGAGTTTCTACTTTCAGATGCAACAGAAATTTTGTGGATTGGTCAATCCGTTCGCGAGATATGGCAGTTTGGACGTAAGAAACGCTTGAGAAACTAAAAATTTTCGCAGTTCTGGTGCTCGAAACGAATAACTAGAACGGCCTAGGGGAAAAGTACGCATACCGTTGTAATCGGGCGAGTTTCTACTTTCAGATGCAACAGAAATTTTGCGGATTGGTGAATCCGTTCGCGAGATATGGCAGTTTGGAGGTAAGAAACGCTTGAGAAACTAAAAATTTTAGCAGTTCTGATGCTCGAAACGAATAACTAGAACGGCCTAGGGTTAAAGTACGCATACAGTTGTAATCGGGCGAGTTTCTACTTTCAGATGCAACAGAAATTTTGCGGATTCGTCAATCCGTTCGCGAGATGTGGCAGTTTGGAGGTAGGAAACGCTTGAGCAACTCAAAATTTTAGCAGTTCTGATGCTCGAAACGAATAACCAGAACGGCCTAGGGGAAATGTTCGCATACCGTTGTAATCGGATGAGTTTCTACTTTCAGATGCAACAGAAATTTTGCGGATTGGTCAATCCGTTCGCGAGACATGGCAGTTTGGAGGTGAGAAACGCTTGAGAAACTCAAAATTTTCGCAGTTCTGATGCTCGAAACGAATAACTAGAACGGCCTAGGGGAAAAGTACGCATACTGTTGTAACCGGGCGAGTTTCTACTTTCAGATGCAACAGAAATTTTGCGGATTGGTCAATCCGTTCGCGAGATATGGCAGTTTGGAGGTAAGAAACGCTTGAGAAACTAAAAATTTTCGCAGTTCTAATGCTCGAAACGAATAACTAGAACGGCCTAGGGGAAAAGTACGCATACAGTTGTAATCGGGCGAGTTTCTACTTTCAGATGCAACAGAAATTTTGCGGATTTGTCAATCCTTTCGCGCGATATGTCAGTTTGGAGGTGAGAAACGCTTGAGAAACTCAAAATTTTCGCAGTTCTGATGCTCGACAAGCATAACTAGAACGGCCTAGAGGAGAAGTACGCATACCGTTGTAATCGGGCGAGTTTCTACTTTCAGATGCAACAGAAATTTTGCGGATTGGTCAATCCGTTCGCGAGATATGGCAGTTTGGAGGTAAGAAACGGTTGAGAAACTCAAAATTTTCACAGTTCTGATGCTCGAAACGAATAACTAGAACGGCCTAGGGGAAAAGTACTCATACCGTTGTAATCGGGCGTGTTTCAACTTTCAGACGCAACAGAAATTTTGCGGATTGGTCTATCCGTTCGCGAGATATGGCAGTCTGGATATAGGAAACGCTTGAGAAACTCAAAATTTTCGCAGTTCTGATGCTCGAAACGAATAACTAGAACGGCCTAGGGGAAAAGTACTCATACCGTTGAAATCGGGCGAGTTTCTACTTTCAGGTGCAACAGAATTTTTGCGGATTCGTCAATCCGTTCGCGAGATGTGGCAGTTTGGAGGTAAGAAACGCTTGAGCAACTCAAAATTTTCGCAGTTCTGATGCTCGAAACGAATAACCAGAACGGCCTAGGGGAAATGTTCGCATACCGTTGTAATCGGGCGAGTTTCTACTTTCAGATGCAACAGAAATTTTGCGGATTGGTCAATCCGTTCGCGAGACATGGCAGTTTGGAGGTGAGAAACGCTTGAGAAACTCAAAATTTTCGCAGTTCTGATGCTCGAAACGAATAACTAGAATGGCCTAGGGGAAAGGTTGACATACCGTTGTAATCGGGCGAGTTTCTACTTTCAGATGCAACAGAAATTTTGTGGATTGGTCAATCCGTTCGCGAGATATGGCAGTTTGGACGTAAGAAACGCTTGAGAAACTAAAAATTTTCGCAGTTCTGATGCTCGAAACGAATAACTAGAACGGCCTAGGGGAAAAGTACGCATACCGTTGTAATCGGGCGAGTTTCTACTTTCAGATGCAACAGAAATTTTGCGGATTGGTAAATCCGTTCGCGAGATATGGCAGTTTGGAGGTAAGAAACGCTTGAGAAACTAAAAATTTTAGCAGTTCTGATGCTCGAAACGAATAACTAGAACGGCCTAGGGTTAAAGTACGCATACAGTTGTAATCGGGCGAGTTTCTACTTTCAGATGCAACAGAAATTTTGCGGATTGGTCAATCCGTTCGCGCGATACGGCAGTTTGGAGGTGAGAAACGCTTGAGAAACTCAAAATTTTCGCAGCTCTGATGCTCAAAACGAATAACTAGAATGGCCTAGGGGAAAAGTACACATACCGTTGCAATTGGGCGAGTTTCTACTTTCAGATGCAACAGAAATTTTGCGGATTGGTCTATCCGTTCGAGAGATATGGCAGTTTGGAGGTAAGAAACGCTTGAGAAACTAAAAATTTTAGCAGTTCTGATGCTCGAAACGAATAACTAGAACGGCCTAGGGTTAAAGTACGCATACAGTTGTAATCGGGCGAGTTTCTACTTTCAGATGCAACAGAAATTTTGCGGATTGGTCAATCCGTTCGCGCGATACGGCAGTTTGGAGGTGAGAAACGCTTGAGAAACTCAAAATTTTCGCAGCTCTGATGCTCGAAACGAATAACGAGAATGGCCTAGGGGAAAAGTACACATACCGTTGCAATTGGGCGAGTTTCTACTTTCAGATGCAACAGAAATTTTGCGGATTGGTCAATCCGTTCGCGAGATATGGCAGTTTGGAGGTAAGAAACGCTTGAGAAACTCAAAATTTTCGCAGTTCTGATGCTCGAAACGAATAACTAGAACGGCCTAGGGGAAAGGTTGGCATACCGTTGTAATCGGGCGAGTTTCTACTTTCAGATGCAACAGAAATTTTGCGGATTGGTCTATCCGTTCGAGAGATATGGCAGTTTGGAGGTAAGAAACGATTGAGAAACTCAAAATTTTCGCAGCTCTGATGCTCAAAACGAATAACTAGAATGGCCTAGGGGAAAAGTACACATACCGTTGCAATTGGGCGAGTTTCTACTTTCAGATGCAACAGAAATTTTGCGGATTGGTCTATCCGTTCGAGAGATATGGCAGTTTGGAGGTAAGAAACGCTTGAGAAACTAAAAATTTTCGCAGTTCTAATGCTCGAAACGAATAACTAGAACGGCCTAGGGGAAAAGTACGCATACAGTTGTAATCGGGCGAGTTTCTACTTTCAGATGCAACAGAAATTTTGCGGATTGGTCAATCCTTTCGCGCGATATGGCAGTTTGGAGGTGAGAAACGCTTGAGAAACTCAAAATTTTCGCAGTTCTGATGCTCGACAAGCATAACTAGAACGGCCTAGGGGAAAAGTACGCATACCGTTGTAATCGGGCGAGTTTCTACTTTCAGATGCAACAGAAATTTTGCGGATTGGTCAATCCGTTCGCGAGATATGGCAGTTTGGAGGTAAGAAACGGTTGAGAAACTCAAAATTTTCACAGTTCTGATGCTCGAAACGAATAACTAGAACGGCCTAGGGGAAAAGTACTCATACCGTTGTAATCGGGCGTGTTTCAACTTTCAGATGCAACAGAAATTTTGCGGATTGGTCTATCCGTTCGCGAGATATGGCAGTCTGGATATAGGAAACGCTTGAGAAACTCAAAATTTTCGCAGTTCTGATGCTCGAAACGAATAACTAGAACGGCCTAGGGGAAAAGTACTCATACCGTTGAAATCGGGCGAGTTTCTACTTTCAGGTGCAACAGAAATTTTGCGGATTCGTCAATCCGTTCGCGAGATGTGGCAGTTTGGAGGTGAGAAACGCTTGAGAAACTCAAAATTTTCGCAGTTCTGATGCTCGAAACGAATAACTAGAACGGCCTAGGGCAAAGGTTGGCATACCGTTGTAATCGGGCGAGTTTCTACTTTCAGATGCAAAGAAATTTTGTGGATTGGTCAATCCGTTCGCGAGATATGGCAGTTTGGACGTAAGAAACGCTTGAGGAACTCAAAATTTTCGCAGTTCTGATGCTCGAAACGAATAACTAGAACGGCCTAGGGGAAAAGTACTCATACCGTTGAAATCGGGCGAGTTTCTACTTTCAGGTGCAACAGAAATTTTGCGGATTCGTCAATCCGTTCGCGAGATGTGGCAGTTTGGAGGTAAGAAACGCTTGAGCAACTCAAAATTTTCGCAGTTCTGATGCTCGAAACGAATAACCAGAACGGCCTAGGGGAAATGTTCGCATACCGTTGTAATCGGGCGAGTTTCTGCTTTCAGATGCAACAGAAATTTTGCGGATTGGTCAATCCGTTCGCGAGACATGGCAGTTTGGAGGTGAGAAACGCTTGAGAAACTCAAAATTTTCGCAGTTCTGATGCTCGAAACGAATAACTAGAACGACCTATGGGAAAAGTATGGATACCATTGTAATCGGGCGAGCTTCTACTTTCAGATGCAACAGAAATTTTACGGATTGGTCAATCCGTTCGCGAGATATGGCAGTTTGGAGGTAAGAAACGCATGAGAAACTAAAAATTTTCGCAGTTCTGATGCTCGAAACGAATAACTAGAATGGCCTAGGGGAAAAGTACACATACCGTTGCAATTGGGGGAGTTTCTACTTTCAGATGCAACAGAAATTTTGCGGATTGGTCAATCCGATCGCGAGATATGGCAGTTTGGAGGTAAGAAACGCTTGAGAAACTCAAAATTTTCGCAGTTCTGATGCTCCAAACGAATAACCAGAACGGCCTAGGGGAAAAGTACGCATACCGTTGTAATCGGGCGAGTTTCTACTTTCAGATGCAACAGAAATTTTGCGGATTGGTCAATCCGTTCGCGAGATATGGCAGTTTGGAGGTAAGAAACGCTTGAGAAACTCAAAATTGTCGCAGTTCTAATGCTCCAAACGAATAACCAGAACGGCCTAGGGGAAAAGTACACTTACCGTTGCAATTGGGCGAGTTTCTACTTTCAGATGCAACAGAAATTTTGCGGATTGGTCTATCCGTTCTAGAGATATGGCAGTTTGGAGGTAAGAAACGCTTGAGAAACTCAAAATTTTCGCAGTTCTGATGCTCCAAACGAATAACCAGAACGGCCTAGGGGAAAAGTACGCATACCGTTGTAATCGGGCGAGTTTCTACTTTCAGATGCAACAGAAATTTTGCGGATTGGTCAATCCGTTCGCGAGATATGGCAGTTTGGAGGTAAGAAACGCTTGAGAAACTAAAATTTTCGCAGTTCTGATGCTCGAAACGAATAACTAGAACGGCCTAGGGGAGAAGTACGCATACAGTTGTAATCCGGCCAGTTTCTACTTTCAGATGCAACAGAAATTTTGCGGATTGGTCAATCCGTTCGCGCGATATGGCAGTTTGGAGGTGAGAAACGCTTGAGAAACTCAAAATTTTCGCAGCTCTGATGCTCGAAACGAATAACTAGAACGACCTATGGGAAAAGTATGGATACCATTGTAATCGGGCGAGCTTCTACTTTCAGATGCAACAGAAATTTTACGGATTGGTCAATCCGTTCGCGAGATATGGCAGTTTGGAGGTAAGAAACGCATGAGAAACTAAAAATTTTCGCAGTTCTGATGCTCGAAACGAATAACTAGAATGGCCTAGGGGAAAAGTACACATACCGTTGCAATTGGGGGAGTTTCTACTTTCAGATGCAACAGAAATTTTGCGGATTGGTCAATCCGATCGCGAGATATGGCAGTTTGGAGGTAAGAAACGCTTGAGAAACTCATAATTTTCGCAGTTCTGATGCTCCAAACGAATAACCAGAACGGCCTAGGGGAAAAGTACGCATACCGTTGTAATCGGGCGAGTTTCTACTTTCAGATGCAACAGAAATTTTGCGGATTGGTCAATCCGTTCGCGAGATATGGCAGTTTGGAGGTAAGAAACGCTTGAGAAACTCAAAATTGTCGTAGTTCTAATGCTCCAAACGAATAACCAGAACGGCCTAGGGGAAAAGTACACTTACCGTTGCAATTGGGCGAGTTTCTACTTTCAGATGCAACAGAAATTTTGCGGATTGGTCTATCCGTTCTAGAGATATGGCAGTTTGGAGGTAAGAAACGCTTGAGAAACTCAAAATTTTCGCAGTTCTGATGCTCCAAACGAATAACCAGAACGGCCTAGGGGAAAAGTACGCATACCGTTGTAATCGGGCGAGTTTCTACTTTCAGATGCAACAGAAATTTTGCGGATTGGTCAATCCGTTCGCGAGATATGGCAGTTTGGAGGTAAGAAACGCTTGAGAAACTAAAATTTTCGCAGTTCTGATGCTCGAAACGAATAACTAGAACGGCCTAGGGGAGAAGTACGCATACAGTTGTAATCCGGCCAGTTTCTACTTTCAGATGCAACAGAAATTTTGCGGATTGGTCAATCCGTTCGCGCGATATGGCAGTTTGGAGGTGAGAAACGCTTGAGAAACTCAAAATTTTCGCAGCTCTGATGCTCAAAACGAATAACTAGAATGGCCTAGGGGAAAAGTACACATACCGTTGCAATTGGGCGAGTTTCTACTTTCAGATGCAACAGAAATTTTGCGGATTGGTCAATCCGTTCGCGAGATATGGCAGTTTTGAGGTAAGAAACGCTTGAGAAACTCAAAATTTTCGCAGCTCTGATGCTCGAAACGAATAACTAGAATGGCCTAGGGGAAAAGTACACATACCGTTGCAATTGGGCGAGTTTCTACTTTCAGATGCAACAGAAATTTTGCGGATTGGTCAATCCGTTCGCGAGATATGGCAGTTTGGACGTAAGAAACGCTTGAGAAACTCAAAATTTTCGCAGTTCTGATGCTCGAAACGAATAACTAGAACGGCCTAGGGCAAAGGTTGGCATACCGTTGTAATCGGGCGAGTTTCTACTTTCAGATGCAAAGAAATTTTGTGGATTGGTCAATCCGTTCGCGAGATATGGCAGTTTGGACGTAAGAAACGCTTGAGGAACTCAAAAAATTTCGCAGTTCTGATGCTCGAAACGAATAACTAGAACGGCCTAGGGGAAAAGTACTCATACCGTTGAAATCGGGCGAGTTTCTACTTTCAGGTGCAACAGAAATTTTGCGGATTCGTCAATCCGTTCGCGAGATGTGGCAGTTTGGAGGTAAGAAACGCTTGAGCAACTCAAAATTTTCGCAGTTCTGATGCTCGAAACGAATAACCAGAACGGCCTAGGGGAAATGTTCGCATACCGTTGTAATCGGGCGAGTTTCTACTTTCAGATGCAACAGAAATTTTGCGGATTGGTCAATCCGTTCGCGAGACATGGCAGTTTGGAGGTGAGAAACGCTTGAGAAACTCAAAATTTTCGCAGTTCTGATGCTCGAAACGAATAACTAGAACGACCTATGGGAAAAGTATGGATACCATTGTAATCGGGCGAGCTTCTACTTTCAGATGCAACAGAAATTTTACGGATTGGTCAATCCGTTCGCGAGATATGGCAGTTTGGAGGTAAGAAACGCATGAGAAACTAAAAATTTTCGCAGTTCTGATGCTCGAAACGAATAACTAGAATGGCCTAGGGGAAAAGTACACATACCGTTGCAATTGGGGGAGTTTCTACTTTCAGATGCAACAGAAATTTTGCGGATTGGTCAATCCGTTCGCGAGATATGGCAGTTTGGAGGTAAGAAACGCTTGAGAAACTCAAAATTTTCGCAGTTCTGATGCTCCAAACGAATAACCAGAACGGCCTAGGGGAAAAGTACGCATACCGTTGTAATCGGGCGAGTTTCTACTTTCAGATGCAACAGAAATTTTGCGGATTGGTCAATCCGTTCGCGAGATATGGCAGTTTGGAGGTAAGAAACGCTTGAGAAACTCAAAATTGTCGCAGTTCTAATGCTCCAAACGAATAACCAGAACGGCCTAGGGGAAAAGTACACTTACCGTTGCAATTGGGCGAGTTTCTACTTTCAGATGCAACAGAAATTTTGCGGATTGGTCTATCCGTTCTAGAGATATGGCAGTTTGGAGGTAAGAAACGCTTGAGCAACTCAAATTTTTCGCAGTTCTGATTCTCGAAACGAATAACCAGAACGGCCTACGGGAAAAGTACGCATACCGTTGAAATCGGGCGAGTTTCTACTTTCAGATGCAACAGAAATTTTGCGGATTGGGCTATCCATTCGCGAGATATGGCAGTTTGGAAGTAAGAAACGCTTGAGACACTCAAAATTTTCGCAGTTCTGATTCTCGAAACGAATAACTAGAACGGCCTAGGTGAAAAGTACGCATACTGTTGTAACCGGGCGAGTTTCTACTTTCAGATGCAACAGAAATTTTGTGGATTGGTCAATCCGTTCGCGAGATATGGCAGTTTGGACGTAAGAAACGCTTGAGAAACTAAAAATTTTCGCAGTTCTGATGCTCGAAACGAATAACTAGAACGGCCTAGGGGAAAAGTACTCATACCGTTGTAATCGGGCGTGTTTCAACTTTCAGATGCAACAGAAATTTTGCGGATTGGTCTATCCGTTCGGGAGATATGGCAGTCTGGATATAGGAAACGCTTGAGAAACTCAAAATTTTCGCAGTTCTGATGCTCGACAAGCATAACTAGAACGGCCTAGGGGAAAAGTACACATACCGTTGCAATTGGGCGTGTGTATACTTTCAGATGCAACAGAAATTTTGTGGATTGGTCAATCCGTTCGCGAGATATGGCAGTTTGGAGGTAAGAAACGCTTGAGAAACTCAAAATTTTCGCAGTTCTGATGCTCCAAACGAATAACCAGAACGGCCTAGGTGAAAAGTACGCATACTGTTGTAACCGGGCGAGTTTCTACTTTCAGATGCAACAGAAATTTTGTGGATTGGTCAATCCGTTCGCGAGATATGGCAGTTTGGACGTAAGAAACGCTTGAGAAACTAAAAATTTTCGCAGTTCTGATGCTCGAAACGAATAACTAGAACGGCCTAGGGGAAAAGTACTCATACCGTTGTAATCGGGCGTGTTTCAACTTTCAGATGCAACAGAAATTTTGCGGATTGGTCTATCCGTTCGCGAGATATGGCAGTCTGGATATAGGAAACGCTTGAGAAACTCAAAATTTTCGCAGTTCTGATGCTCGACAAGCATAACTAGAACGGCCTAGGGGAAAAGTACACATACCGTTGCAATTGGGCGTGTGTATACTTTCAGATGCAACAGAAATTTTGTGGATTGGTCAATCCGTTCGCGAGATATGGCAGTTTGGAGGTAAGAAACGCTTGAGAAACTCAAAATTTTCGCAGTTCTGATGCTCGAAACGAATAACTAGAACGGCCTAGGGGAAAGGTTGGCTTACCGTTGTAATCGGGCGAGTTTCTACTTTCAGATGCAACAGAAATTTTGCGGATTGGTCAATCCGTTCGCGAGATATGGCAGTTTGGAGGTAAGAAACGCTTGAGAAACTCAAAATTTTCGCAGTTCTGATGGTCGAAACGAATAACCAGAACGGCCTAGGGGAAAAGTACGCATACCGTTGTAATCGGGCGAGTTTCTACTTTCAGATGCAACAGAAATTTTGCGGATTGGTCAATCCGTTCGCGAGATATGGCAGTTTGGAGGTAAGAAACGCTTGAGAAACTCAAAATTTTCGCAGTTCTGATGCTCCAAACGAATAACCAGAACGGCCTAGGGGAAAAGTACACATACCGTTGCAATTGGGCGAGTTTCTACTTTCAGATGCAACAGAAAGTTTGCGGATTGGTCTATCCGTTCGAGAGATATGGCAGTTTGGAGGTAAGAAACGCTTGAGCAAATCAAATTTTTCGCAGTTCTGATGCTCGAAACGAATAACCAGAACGGCCTACGGGAAAAGTACGCATACCGTTGTAATCGGGCGAGTTTCTACTTTCAGATGCAACAGAAATTTTGCGGATTGGGCTATCCATTCGCGAGATATGGCAGTTTGGAGGTAAGAAACGCTTGAGACACTCAAAATTTTCGCAGTTCTGATGCTCGAAACGAATAACTAGAACGGCCTAGGTGAAAAGTACGCATACTGTTGTAACCGGGCGAGTTTCTACTTTCAGATGCAACAGAAATTTTGTGGATTGGTCAATCCGTTCGCGAGATATGGCAGTTTGGACGTAAGAAACGCTTGAGAAACTAAAAATTTTCGCAGTTCTGATGCTCGAAACGAATAACTAGAACGGCCTAGGGGAAAAGTACACATACCGTTGCAATTGGGGGAGTTTCTACTTTCAGATGCAACAGAAATTTTGCGGATTGGTCAATCCGTTCGCGAGATATGGCAGTTTGGAGGTAAGAAACGCTTGAGAAACTCAAAATTTTCGCAGTTCTGATGGTCGAAACGAATAACCAGAACGGCCTAGGGGAAAAGTACGCATACCGTTGTAATCGGGCGAGTTTCTACTTTCAGATGCAACAGAAATTTTGCGGATTGGTCAATCCGTTCGCGAGATATGGCAGTTTGGAGGTAAGAAACGCTTGAGAAACTCAAAATTTTCGCAGTTCTGATGCTCCAAACGAATAACCAGAACGGCCTAGGGGAAAAGTACACATATCGTTGCAATTGGGCGAGTTTCTACTTTCAGATGCAACAGAAAGTTTGCGGATTGGTCTATCCGTTCGAGAGATATGGCAGTTTGGAGGTAAGAAACGCTTGAGCAAATCAAATTTTTCGCAGTTCTGATGCTCGAAACGAATAACCAGAACGGCCTACGGGAAAAGTACGCATACCGTTGTAATCGGGCGAGTTTCTACTTTCAGATGCAACAGAAATTTTGCGGATTGGGCTATCCATTCGCGAGATATGGCAGTTTGGAGGTAAGAAACGCTTGAGACACTCAAAATTTTCGCAGTTCTGATGCTCGAAACGAATAACTAGAACGGCCTAGGTGAAAAGTACGCATACTGTTGTAACCGGGCGAGTTTCTACTTTCAGATGCAACAGAAATTTTGTGGATTGGTCAATCCGTTCGCGAGATATGGCAGTTTGGACGTAAGAAACGCTTGAGAAACTAAAAATTTTCGCAGTTCTGATGCTCGAAACGAATAACTAGAACGGCCTAGGGGAAAAGTACACATACCGTTGCAATTGGGGGAGTTTCTACTTTCAGATGCAACAGAAATTTTGCGGATTGGTCAATCCGTTCGCGAGATATGGCAGTTTGGAGGTAAGAAACGCTTGAGAAACTCAAAATTTTCGCAGTTCTGATGCTCCAAACGAATAACAAGAACGGCCTAGGGGAAAAGTACGCATACCGTTGTAATAGGGCGAGTTTCTACTTTCAGATGCAACAGAAATTTTGCGGATTGGGCTATCCATTCGCGAGATATGGCAGTTTGGAGGTAAGAAACGCTTGAGACACTCAAAATTTTCGCAGTTCTGATGCTCGAAACGAATAACTAGAACGGCCTAGGTGAAAAGTACGCATACTGTTGTAACCGGGCGAGTTTCTACTTTCAGATGCAACAGAAATTTTGCGGATTGGTCAATCCGTTCGCGAGATATGGCAGTTTGGACGTAAGAAACGCTTGAGAAACTCAAAATTTTCGCAGTTCTGATGCTCGAAACGAATAACCAGAACGGACTAGGGGAAAAGTACGCATACCGTTGTAATCGGGCAAGTTTCTACTTTCAGATGCAACAGAAATTTTGCGGATTGGTCAATCCGTTCGCGAGATATGGCAGTTTGGATGTAAGAAACGCTTGAGAAACTCAAAATTTTCGCAGTTCTGATGCTCCAAACGAATAACCAGAACGGCCTAGGGGAAAAGTACGCATACCGTTGTAATCGGGCGAGTTTCTACTTTCAGATGCAACAGAAATTTTGCGGATTGGTCAATCCGTTCGCGAGATATGGCAGTTTGGATGTAAGAAACGCTTGAGAAACTAAAAATTTTCGCAGTTCTGATGCTCGAAACGAATAACTAGAACGGCCTAGGGGAAAAGTACTCATACCGTTGTAATCGGGCGTGTTTCAACTTTCAGATGCAACAGAAATTTTGCGGATTGGTCTATCCGTTCGCGAGATATGGCAGTCTGGATATAGGAAACGCTTGAGAAACTCAAAATTTTCGCAGTTCTGATGCTCGACAAGCATAACTAGAACGGCCTAGGGGAAAAGTACACATACCGTTGCAATTGGGCGTGTGTATACTTTCAGATGCAACAGAAATTTTGTGGATTGGTCAATCCGTTCGCGAGATATGGCAGTTTGGAGGTAAGAAACGCTTGAGAAACTCAAAATTTTCGCAGTTCTGATGCTCGAAACGAATAACTAGAACGGCCTAGGGGAAAGGTTGGCTTACCGTTGTAATCGGGCGAGTTTCTACTTTCAGATGCAACAGAAATTTTGCGGATTGGTCAATCCGTTCGCGAGATATGGCAGTTTGGAGGTAAGAAACGCTTGAGAAACTCAAAATTTTCGCAGTTCTGATGGTCGAAACGAATAACCAGAACGGCCTAGGGGAAAAGTACGCATACCGTTGTAATCGGGCGAGTTTCTACTTTCAGATGCAACAGAAATTTTGCGGATTGGTCAATCCGTTCGCGAGATATGGCAGTTTGGAGGTAAGAAACGCTTGAGAAACTCAAAATTTTCGCAGTTCTGATGCTCCAAACGAATAACCAGAACGGCCTAGGGGAAAAGTACGCATACCGTTGTAATCGGGCGAGTTTCTACTTTCAGATGCAACAGAAATTTTGCGGATTGGTCAATCCGTTCGCGAGATATGGCAGTTTGGAGGTAAGAAACGCTTGAGAAACTCAAAATTTTCGCAGTTCTGATGCTCCAAACGAATAACCAGAACGGCCTAGGGGAAAAGTACACATACCGTTGCAATTGGGCGAGTTTCTACTTTCAGATGCAACAGAAAGTTTGCGGATTGGTCTATCCGTTCGAGAGATATGGCAGTTTGGAGGTAAGAAACGCTTGAGCAAATCAAATTTTTCGCAGTTCTGATGCTCGAAACGAATAACCAGAACGGCCTACGGGAAAAGTACGCATACCGTTGGAATCGGGCGAGTTTCTACTTTCAGATGCAACAGAAATTTTGCGGATTGGTCAATCCGTTCGCGAGATATGGCAGTTTGGACGTAAGAAACGCTTGAGAAACTCAAAATTTTCGCAGTTCTGATGCCCGAAACGAATAACTAGAACGGCCTAGGGGAAAGGTTGGCATACTGTTGTAATCGGGCGAGATTCTACTTTCAGATGCAACAGAAATTTTGTGGATTGGTCAATCCGTTCGCGAGGTATGGCAGTTTGGACGTAAGAAACGCTTGAGAAACTCAAAATTTTCGCAGTTCTGATGCTCGAAACGAATAACTAGAACGGCCTAGGGGAAAGGTTGGCATACCGTTGTAATCGGGCGAGTTTCTACTTTCAGATGCAACAGAAATTTTGTGGATTGGTCAATCCGTTCGCGAGATATGGCAGTTTGGACGTAAGAAACGCTTGAGAAACTAAAAATTTTCGCAGTTCTGATGCTCGAAACGAATAACTAGAACGGCCTAGGGGAAAGGTTGGCATACCGTTGTAATCGGGCGAGTTTCTACTTTCAGATGCAACAGAAATTTTGTGGATTGGTCAATCCGTTCGCGAGATATGGCAGTTTGGACGTAAGAAACGCTTGAGAAACTAAAAATTTTCGCAGTTCTGATGCTCCAAACGAATAACCAGAACGGCCTAGGGGAAAAGTACACATACCGTTGCAATTGGGCGAGTTTCTACTTTCAGATGCAACAGAAAGTTTGCGGATTGGTCTATCCGTTCGAGAGATATGGCAGTTTGGAGGTAAGAAACGCTTGAGCAACTCAAATTTTTCGCAGTTCTGATGCTCGAAACGAATAACCAGAACGGCCTACGGGAAAAGTACGCATACCGTTGTAATCGGGCGAGTTTCTACTTTCAGATGCAACAGAAATTTTGCGGATTGGTCAATCCGTTCGCGAGATATGGCAGTTTGGACGTAAGAAACGCTTGAGAAACTCAAAATTTTCGCAGTTCTGATGCCCGAAACGAATAACTAGAACGGCCTAGGGGAAAGGTTGGCATACTGTTGTAATCGGGCGAGATTCTACTTTCAGATGCAACAGAAATTTTGTGGATTGGTCAATCCGTTCGCGAGATATGGCAGTTTGGACGTAAGAAACGCTTGAGAAACACAAAATTTTCGCAGTTCTGATGCTCGAAACGAATAACTAGAACGGCCTAGGGGAAAGGTTGGCATACCGTTGTAATCGGGCGAGTTTCTACTTTCAGATGCAACAGAAATTTTGTGGATTGGTCGATCCGTTCGCGAGATATGGCAGTTTGGACGTAAGAAACGCTTGAGAAACTGAAAATTTTCGCAGTTCTGATGCTCGAAACGAATAACTAGAACGGCCTAGTTGAAAAGTACGCATACTGTTGTAACCGGGCGAGATTCTACTTTCAGATGCAACAGAAATTTTGTGGATTGGTCAATCCGTTCGTGAGATATGGCAGTTTGGACGTAAGAAACGCTTGAGAAACTCAAAATTTTCGCAGTTCTGATGCTCGAAACGAATAACCAGAACGGCCTAGGGGAAAGGTTGGCATACCGTTGTAATCGGGCGAGATTCTACTTTCAGATGCAACAGAAATTTTGTGGATTGGTCAATCCGTTCGCGAGATATGGCAGTTTGGACGTAAGAAACGCTTGAGAAACACAAAATTTTCGCAGTTCTGATGCTCGAAACGAATAACTAGAACGGCCTAGGGGAAAGGTTGGCATACCGTTGTAATCGGGCGAGTTTCTACTTTCAGATGCAACAGAAATTTTGCGGATTGGGCTATCCATTCGCGAGATATGGCAGTTTGGAGGTAAGAAACGCTTGAGACACTCAAAATTTTCGCAGTTCTGATGCTCGAAACGAATAACTAGAACGGCCTAGGTGAAAAGTGCGCATACTGTTGTAACCGGGCGAGTTTCTACTTTCAGATGCAACAGAAATTTTGTGGATTGGTCAATCCGTTCGCGAGATATGGCAGTTTGGACGTAAGAAACGCTTGAGAAACTCAAAATTTTCGCAGTTCTGATGCTCGAAACGAATAACTAGAACGGCCTAGGGGAAAGGTTGGCATACCGTTGTAATCGGGCGAGTTTCTACTTTCAGATGCAACAGAAATTTTGTGGATTGGTCAATCCGTTCGCGAGATATGGCAGTTTGGACGTAAGAAACGCTTGAGAAACTAAAAATTTTCGCAGTTCTGATGCTCGAAACGAATAACTAGAACGGCCTAGGTGAAAAGTACGCATACTGTTGTAACCGGGCGAGTTTCTACTTTCAGATGCAACAGAAATTTTGCGGATTGGTCAATCCGTTCGCGAGATATGGCAGTTTGGAGGTAAGAAACGCTTGAGAAACTCAAAATTTTCGCAGTTCTGATGCTCGAAACGAATAACCAGAACGGACTAGGGGAAAAGTACGCATACCCTTGTAATCGGGCGAGTTTCTACTTTCAGATGCAACAGAAATTTTGCGGATTGGTCAATCCGTTCGCGAGATATGGCAGTTTGGATGTAAGAAACGCTTGAGAAACTCAAAATTTTCGCAGTTCTGATGCTCCAAACGAATAACCAGAACGGCCTAGGGGAAAAGTACGCATACCGTTGTAATCGGGCGAGTTTCTACTTTCAGATGCAACAGAAATTTTGCGGATTGGTCAATCCGTTCGCGAGATATGGCAGTTTGGATGTAAGAAACGCTTGAGAAACTAAAAATTTTCGCAGTTCTGATGCTCGAAACGAATAACTAGAACGGCCTAGGGGAAAAGTACTCATACCGTTGTAATCGGGCGTGTTTCAACTTTCAGATGCAACAGAAATTTTGCGGATTGGTCTATCCGTTCGCGAGATATGGCAGTCTGGATATAGGAAACGCTTGAGAAACTCAAAATTTTCGCAGTTCTGATGCTCGACAAGCATAACTAGAACGGCCTAGGGGAAAAGTACACATACCGTTGCAATTGGGCGTGTGTATACTTTCAGATGCAACAGAAATTTTGTGGATTGGTCAATCCGTTCGCGAGATATGGCAGTTTGGAGGTAAGAAACGCTTGAGAAACTCAAAATTTTCGCAGTTCTGATGCTCGAAACGAATAACTAGAACGGCCTAGGGGAAAGGTTGGCATACCGTTGTAATCGGGCGAGTTTCTACTTTCAGATGCAACAGAAATTTTGCGGATTGGTCAATCCGTTCGCGAGATATGGCAGTTTGGAGGTAAGAAACGCTTGAGAAACTAAAAATTTTCGCAGTTCTGATGCTCGAAACGAATAACTAGAACGGCCTAGGTGAAAAGTACGCATACTGTTGTAACTGGGCGAGTTTCTACTTTCAGATGCAACAGAAATTTTGCGGATTGGTCAATCCGTTCGCGAGATATGGCAGTTTGGAGGTAAGAAACGCTTGAGAAACTCAAAATTTTCGCAGTTCTGATGCTCGAAACGAATAACCAGAACGGACTAGGGGAAAAGTACGCATACCGTTGTAATCGGGCGAGTTTCTACTTTCAGATGCAACAGAAATTTTGCGGATTGGTCAATCCGTTCGCGAGATATGGCAGTTTGGATGTAAGAAACGCTTGAGAAACTCAAAATTTTCGCAGTTCTGATGCTCCAGACGAATAACCAGAACGGCCTAGGGGAAAAGTACGCATACCGTTGTAATCGGGCGAGTTTCTACTTTCAGATGCAACAGAAATTTTGCGGATTGGTCAATCCGTTCGCGAGATATGGCAGTTTGGATGTAAGAAACGCTTGAGAAACTAAAAATTTTCGCAGTTCTGATGCTCGAAACGAATAACTAGAACGGCCTAGGGGAAAAGTACTCATACCGTTGTAATCGGGCGTGTTTCAACTTTCAGATGCAACAGAAATTTTGCGGATTGGTCTATCCGTTCGCGAGAAGTGGCAGTCTGGATATAGGAAACGCTTGAGAAACTCAAAATTTTCGCAGTTCTGATGCTCGACAAGCATAACTAGAACGGCCTAGGGGAAAAGTACACATACCGTTGCAATTGGGCGTGTGTATACTTTCAGATGCAACAGAAATTTTGTGGATTGGTCAATCCGTTCGCGAGATATGGCAGTTTGGAGGTAAGAAACGCTTGAGAAACTCAAAATTTTCGCAGTTCTGATGCTCGAAACGAATAACTAGAACGGCCTAGGGGAAAGGTTGGCATACCGTTGTAATCGGGCGAGTTTCTACTTTCAGATGCAACAGAAATTTTGCGGATTGGTCAATCCGTTCGCGAGATATGGCAGTTTGGAGGTAAGAAACGCTTGAGAAACTCAAAATTTTCGCAGTTCTGATGCTCAAAACGAATAACCAGAACGGCCTAGGGGAAAAGTACGCATACCGTTGTAATCGGGCGAGTTTCTACTTTCAGATGCAACAGAAATTTTGCGTATTGGTCAATCCGTTCGCGAGATATGGCAGTTTGGAGGTAAGAAACGCTTGAGAAACTCAAAATTTTCGCAGTTCTGATGCTCCAAACGAATAACCAGAACGGCCTAGGGGAAAAGTACACATACCGTTGCAATTGGGCGAGTTTCTACTTTCAGATGCAACAGAAAGTTTGCGGATTGGTCTATCCGTTCGAGAGATATGGCAGTTTGGAGGTAAGAAACGCTTGAGCAACTCAAATTTTTCGCAGTTCTGATGCTCGAAACGAATAACCAGAACGGCCTACGGGAAAAGTACGCTTACCGTTGTAATCGGGCGAGTTTCTACTTTCAGATGCAACAGAAATTTTGCGGATTGGTCAATCCGTTCGCGAGATATGGCAGTTTGGACGTAAGAAACGCTTGAGAAACTCAAAATTTTCGCAGTTCTGATGCCCGAAACGAATAACTAGAACGGCCTAGGGGAAAGGTTGGCATACTGTTGTAATCGGGCGAGATTCTACTTTCAGATGCAACAGAAATTTTGTGGATTGGTCAATCCGTTCGCGAGATATGGCAGTTTGGACGTAAGAAACGCTTGAGAAACTCAAAATTTTCGCAGTTCTGATGCTCGAAACGAATAACTAGAACGGCCTAGGGGAAAGGTTGGCATACCGTTGTAATCGGGCGAGTTTCTACTTTCAGATGCAACAGAAATTTTGCGGATTGGTCAATCCGTTCGCGAGATATGGCAGTTTGGAGGTAAGAAACGCTTGAGAAACTCAAAATTTTCGCAGTTCTGATGCTCAAAACGAATAACCAGAACGGCCTAGGGGAAAAGTACGCATACCGTTGTAATCGGGCGAGTTTCTACTTTCAGATGCAACAGAAATTTTGCGGATTGGTCAATCCGTTCGCGAGATATGGCAGTTTGGAGGTAAGAAACGCTTGAGAAACTCAAAATTTTCGCAGTTCTGATGCTCCAAACGAATAACCAGAACGGCCTAGGGGAAAAGTACACATACCGTTGCAATTGGGCGAGTTTCTACTTTCAGATGCAACAGAAAGTTTGCGGATTGGTCTATCCGTTCGAGAGATATGGCAGTTTGGAGGTAAGAAACGCTTGAGCAACTCAAATTTTTCGCAGTTCTGATGCTCGAAACGAATAACCAGAACGGCCTACGGGAAAAGTACGCTTACCGTTGTAATCGGGCGAGTTTCTACTTTCAGATGCAACAGAAATTTTGCGGATTGGTCAATCCGTTCGCGAGATATGGCAGTTTGGACGTAAGAAACGCTTGAGAAACTCAAAATTTTCGCAGTTCTGATGCCCGAAACGAATAACTAGAACGGCCTAGGGGAAAGGTTGGCATACTGTTGTAATCGGGCGAGATTCTACTTTCAGATGCAACAGAAATTTTGTGGATTGGTCAATCCGTTCGCGAGATATGGCAGTTTGGACGTAAGAAACGCTTGAGAAACTCAAAATTTTCGCAGTTCTGATGCTCGAAACGAATAACTAGAACGGCCTAGGGGAAAGGTTGGCATACCGTTGTAGTCGGGCGAGTTTCTACTTTCAGATGCAACAGAAATTTTGTGGATTGGTCAATCCGTTCGCGAGATATGGCAGTTTGGACGTAAGAAACGCTTGAGAAACTAAAAATTTTCGCAGTTCTGATGCTCGAAACGAATAACTAGAACGGCCTAGGTGAAAAGTACGCATACTGTTGTAACCGGGCGAGTTTCTACTTTCAGATGCAACAGAAATTTTGCGGATTGGTCAATCCGTTCGCGAGATATGGCAGTTTGGAGGTAAGAAACGCTTGAGAAACTCAAAATTTTCGCAGTTCTGATGCTCGAAACGAATAACCAGAACGGACTAGGGGAAAAGTACGCATACCGTTGTAATCGGGCGAGTTTCTACTTTCAGATGCAACAGAAATTTTGCGGATTGGTCAATCCGTTCGCGAGATATGGCAGTTTGGAGGTAAGAAACGCTTGAGAAACTCAAAATTTTCGCAGTTCTGATGCTCGAAACGAATAACCAGAACGGCCTAGGGGAAAAGTACGAACACCGATGTAATCGGGCGAGTTTCTACTTTCAGATGCAACAGAAATTTTGCGGATTGGTCAATCCGTTCGCGAGATATGGCAGTTTGGAGGTAAGAAACGCTTGAGAAACTCAAAATTTTCGCAGTTCTGATGCTCCAAACGAATAACCAGAACGGCCTAGGGGAAAAGTACACATACCGTTGCAATTGGGCGAGTTTCTACTTTCAGATGCAACAGAAAGTTTGCGGATTGGTCTATCCGTTCGAGAGATATGGCAGTTTGGAGGTAAGAAACGCTTGAGCAACTCAAATTTTTCGCAGTTCTGATGCTCGAAACGAATAACCAGAACGGCCTACGGGAAAAGTACGCATACCGTTGTAATCGGGCGAGTTTCTACTTTCAGATGCAACAGAAATTTTGCGGATTGGTCAATCCGTTCGCGAGATATGGCAGTTTGGACGTAAGAAACGCTTGAGAAACTCAAAATTTTCGCAGTTCTGATGCCCGAAACGAATAACTAGAACGGCCTAGGGGAAAGGTTGGCATACTGTTGTAATCGGGCGAGATTCTACTTTCAGATGCAACAGAAATTTTGTGGATTGGTCAATCCGTTCGCGAGATATGGCAGTTTGGACGTAAGAAACGCTTGAGAAACACAAAATTTTCGCAGTTCTGATGCTCGAAACGAATAACTAGAACGGCCTAGGGGAAAGGTTGGCATACCGTTGTAATCGGGCGAGTTTCTACTTTCAGATGCAACAGAAATTTTGTGGATTGGTCAATCCGTTCGCGAGATATGGCAGTTTGGACGTAAGAAACGCTTGAGAAACTAAAAATTTTCGCAGTTCTGATGCTCGAAACGAATAACCAGAACGGCCTAGGGGAAAAGTACGCATACCGTTGTAATCGGGCGAGTTTCTACTTTCAGATGCAACAGAAATTTTGCGGATTGGTCAATCCGTTCGCGAGATATGGCAGTTTGGAGGTAAGAAACGCTTGAGAAACTCAAAATTTTCGCAGTTCTGATGCTCCAAATGAATAACCAGAAAGGCCTAGGGGAAAAGTACACATACCGTTGCAATTGGGCGAGTTTCTACTTTCAGATGCAACAGAAAGTTTGCGGATTGGTGTATCCGTTCGAGAGATATGGCAGTTTGGAGGTAAGAAACGCTTGAGCAACTCAAGTTTTTCGCAGTTCTGATGTTCGAAACGAATAACCAGAACGGCCTACGGGAAAAGTACGGATACCGTTGTAATCGGGCGAGTTTCTACTTTCAGATGCAACAGAAATTTTGCGGATTGGTCAATCTGTTCGCGAGATATGGCAGTTTGGACGTAACAAACGCTTGAGAAACTCAAAATTTTCGCAGTTCTGATGCCCGAAACGAATAACTAGAACGGCCTAGGGGAAAGGTTGGCATACTGTTGTAATCGGGCGAGAATCTACTTTCAGATGCAACAGAAATTTTGTGGATTGGTCAATCCGTTCGCGAGATATGGCAGTTTGGACGTAAGAAACGCTTGAGAAACTCAAAATTTTCGCAGTTCTGATGCTCGAAACGAATAACTAGAACGGCCTAGGGGAAAGGTTGGCATACCGTTGTAATCGGGCGAGTTTCTACTTTCAGATGCAACAGAAATTTTGTGGATTGGTCAATCCGTTCGCGAGATATGGCAGTTTGGACGTAAGAAACGCTTGAGAAACTAAAAATTTTCGCAGTTCTGATGCTCGAAACGAATAACTAGAACGGCCTAGGTGAAAAGTACGCATACTGTTGTAACCGGGCGAGTTTCTACTTTCAGATGCAACAGAAATTTTGCGGATTGGTCAATCCGTTCGCGAGATATGGCAGTTTGGAGGTAAGAAACGCTTGAGAAACTCAAAATTTTCGCAGTTCTGATGCTCGAAACGAATAACCAGAACGGACTAGGGGAAAAGTACGCATACCGTTGTAATCGGGCGAGTTTCTACTTTCAGATGCAACAGAAATTTTGCGGATTGGTCAATCCGTTCGCGAGATATGGCAGTTTGGAGGTAAGAAACGCTTGAGAAACTCAAAATTTTCGCAGTTCTGATGCTCGAAACGAATAACCAGAACGGCCTAGGGGAAAAGTACGCACACCGATGTAATCGGGCGAGTTTCTACTTTCAGATGCAACAGAAATTTTGCGGATTGGTCAATCCGTTCGCGAGATATGGCAGTTTGGAGGTAAGAAACGCTTGAGAAACTCAAAATTTTCGCAGTTCTGATGCTCCAAACGAATAACCAGAACGGCCTAGGGGAAAAGTACACATACCGTTGCAATTGGGCGAGTTTCTACTTTCAGATGCAACAGAAAGTTTGCGGATTGGTCTATCCGTTCGAGAGATATGGCAGTTTGGAGGTAAGAAACGCTTGAGCAACTCAAATTTTTCGCAGTTCTGATGCTCGAAACGAATAACCAGAACGGCCTACGGGAAAAGTACGCATACCGTTGTAATCGGGCGAGTTTCTACTTTCAGATGCAACAGAAATTTTGCGGATTGGTCAATCCGTTCGCGAGATATGGCAGTTTGGACGTAAGAAACGCTTGAGAAACTCAAAATTTTCGCAGTTCTGATGCCCGAAACGAATAACTAGAACGGCCTAGGGGAAAGGTTGGCATACTGTTGTAATCGGGCGAGATTCTACTTTCAGATGCAACAGAAATTTTGTGGATTGGTCAATCCGTTCGCGAGATATGGCAGTTTGGACGTAAGAAACGCTTGAGAAACACAAAATTTTCGCAGTTCTGATGCTCGAAACGAATAACTAGAACGGCCTAGGGGAAAGGTTGGCATACCGTTGTAATCGGGCGAGTTTCTACTTTCAGATGCAACAGAAATTTTGTGGATTGGTCAATCCGTTCGCGAGATATGGCAGTTTGGACGTAAGAAACGCTTGAGAAACTAAAAATTTTCGCAGTTCTGATGCTCGAAACGAATAACTAGAACGGCCTAGGTGAAAAGTACGCATACTGTTGTAACCGGGCGAGTTTCTACTTTCAGATGCAACAGAAATTTTGCGGATTGGTCAATCCGTTCGCGAGATATGGCAGTTTGGAGGTAAGAAACGCTTGAGAAACTCAAAATTTTCGCAGTTCTGATGCTCGAAACGAATAACCAGAACGGACTAGGGGAAAAGTACGCATACCGTTGTAATCGGGCGAGTTTCTACTTTCAGATGCAACAGAAATTTTGCGGATTGGTCAATCCGTTCGCGAGATATGGCAGTTTGGAGGTAAGAAACGCTTGAGAAACTCAAAATTTTCGCAGTTCTGATGCTCGAAACGAATAACCAGAACGGCCTAGGGGAAAAGTACGCACACCGATGTAATCGGGCGAGTTTCTACTTTCAGATGCAACAGAAATTTTGCGGATTGGTCAATCCGTTCGCGAGATATGGCAGTTTGGAGGTAAGAAACGCTTGAGAAACTCAAAATTTTCGCAGTTCTGATGCTCCAAACGAATAACCAGAACGGCGTAGGGGAAAAGTACACATACCGTTGCAATTGGGCGAGTTTCTACTTTCAGATGCAACAGAAAGTTTGCGGATTGGTCTATCCGTTCGAGAGATATGGCAGTTTGGAGGTAAGAAACGCTTGAGCAACTCAAATTTTTCGCAGTTCTGATGCTCGAAACGAATAACCAGAACGGCCTACGGGAAAAGTACGCATACCGTTGTAATCGGGCGAGTTTCTACTTTCAGATGCAACGGAAATTTTGCGGATTGGTCAATCCGTTCGCGAGATATGGCAGTTTGGACGTAAGAAACGCTTGAGAAACTCAAAATTTTCGCAGTTCTGATGCCCGAAACGAATAACTAGAACGGCCTAGGGGAAAGGTTGGCATACTGTTGTAATCGGGCGAGATTCTACTTTCAGATGCAACAGAAATTTTGTGGATTGGTCAATCCGTTCGCGAGATATGGCAGTTTGGACGTAAGAAACGCTTGAGAAACACAAAATTTTCGCAGTTCTGATGCTCGAAACGAATAACTAGAACGGCCTAGGGGAAAGGTTGGCATACCGTTGTAATCGGGCGAGTTTCTACTTTCAGATGCAACAGAAATTTTGTGGATTGGTCAATCCGTTCGCGAGATATGGCAGTTTGGACGTAAGAAACGCTTGAGAAACTAAAAATTTTCGCAGTTCTGATGCTCGAAACGAATAACTAGAACGGCCTAGGTGAAAAGTACGCATACTGTTGTAACCGGGCGAGTTTCTACTTTCAGATGCAACAGAAATTTTGCGGATTGGTCAATCCGTTCGCGAGATATGGCAGTTTGGAGGTAAGAAACGCTTGAGAAACTCAAAATTTTCGCAGTTCTGATGCTCGAAACGAATAACCAGAACGGACTAGGGGAAAAGTACGCATACCGTTGTAATCGGGCGAGTTTCTACTTTCAGATGCAACAGAAATTTTGCGGATTGGTCAATCCGTTCGCGAGATATGGCAGTTTGGAGGTAAGAAACGCTTGAGAAACTCAAAATTTTCGCAGTTCTGATGCTCGAAACGAATAACCAGAACGGCCTAGGGGAAAAGTACGCATACCGTTGTAATCGGGCGAGTTTCTACTTTCAGATGCAACAGAAATTTTGCGGATTGGTCAATCCGTTCGCGAGATATGGCAGTTTGGAGGTAAGAAACGCTTGAGAAACTCAAAATTTTCGCAGTTCTGATGCTCCAAATGAATAACCAGAAAGGCCTAGGGGAAAAGTACACATACCGTTGCAATTGGGCGAGTTTCTACTTTCAGATGCAACAGAAAGTTTGCGGATTTGTGTATCCGTTCGAGAGATATGGCAGTTTGGAGGTAAGAAACGCTTGAGCAACTCAAGTTTTTCGCAGTTCTGATGTTCGAAACGAATAACCAGAACGGCCTACGGGAAAAGTACGGATACCGTTGTAATCGGGCGAGTTTCTACTTTCAGATGCAACAGAAATTTTGCGGATTGGTCAATCCGTTCGCGAGATATGGCAGTTTGGACGTAAGAAACGCTTGAGCAACTCAAGTTTTTCGCAGTTCTGATGTTCGAAACGAATAACCAGAACGGCCTACGGGAAAAGTACGGATACCGTTGTAATCGGGCGAGTTTCTACTTTCAGATGCAACAGAAATTTTGCGGATTGGTCAATCCGTTCGCGAGATATGGCAGTTTGGAGGTAAGAAACGCTTGAGAAACTCAAAATTTTCGCAGTTCTGATGCTCCAAACGAATAACCAGAACGGCCTAGGGGAAAAGTACACATACCGTTGCAATTGGGCGAGTTTCTACTTTCAGATGCAACAGAAAGTTTGCGGATTGGTCTATCCGTTCGAGAGATATGGCAGTTTGGAGGTAAGAAACGCTTGAGCAACTCAAATTTTTCGCAGTTCTGATGCTCGAAACGAATAACCAGAACGGCCTACGGGAAAAGTACGCTTACCGTTGTAATCGGGCGAGTTTCTACTTTCAGATGCAACAGAAATTTTGCGGATTGGTCAATCCGTTCGCGAGATATGGCAGTTTGGACGTAAGAAACGCTTGAGAAACTCAAAATTTTCGCAGTTCTGATGCCCGAAACGAATAACTAGAACGGCCTAGGGGAAAGGTTGGCATACTGTTGTAATCGGGCGAGATTCTACTTTCAGATGCAACAGAAATTTTGTGGATTGGTCAATCCGTTCGCGAGATATGGCAGTTTGGACGTAAGAAACGCTTGAGAAACTCAAAATTTTCGCAGTTCTGATGCTCGAAACGAATAACTAGAACGGCCTAGGGGAAAGGTTGGCATACCGTTGTAATCGGGCGAGTTTCTACTTTCAGATGCAACAGAAATTTTGTGGATTGGTCAATCCGTTCGCGAGATATGGCAGTTTGGACGTAAGAAACGCTTGAGAAACTAAAAATTTTCGCAGTTCTGATGCTCGAAACGAATAACTAGAACGGCCTAGGTGAAAAGTACGCATACTGTTGTAACCGGGCGAGTTTCTACTTTCAGATGCAACAGAAATTTTGCGGATTGGTCAATCCGTTCGCGAGATATGGCAGTTTGGAGGTAAGAAACGCTTGAGAAACTCAAAATTTTCGCAGTTCTGATGCTCGAAACGAATAACCAGAACGGACTAGGGGAAAAGTTCGCATACCGTTGTAATCGGGCGAGTTTCTACTTTCAGATGCAACAGAAATTTTGCGGATTGGTCAATCCGTTCGCGAGATATGGCAGTTTGGAGGTAAGAAACGCTTGAGAAACTCAAAATTTTCGCAGTTCTGATGCTCGAAACGAATAACCAGAACGGCCTAGGGGAAAGGTTGGCATACCGTTGTAATCGGGCGAGTTTCTACTTTCAGATGCAACAGAAATTTTGTGGATTGGTCAATCCGTTCGCGAGATATGGCAGTTTGGACGTAAGAAACGCTTGAGAAACTAAAAATTTTCGCAGTTCTGATGCTCGAAACGAATAACTAGAACGGCCTAGGTGAAAAGTACGCATACTGTTGTAACCGGGCGAGTTTCTACTTTCAGATGCAACAGAAATTTTGCGAATTGGTCAATCCGTTCGCGAGATATGGCAGTTTGGAGGTAAGAAACGCTTGAGAAACTCAAAATTTTCGCAGTTCTGATGCTCGAAACGAATAACCAGAACGGACTAGGGGAAAAGTACGCATACCGTTGTAATCGGGCGAGTTTCTACTTTCAGATGCAACAGAAATTTTGTGGATTGGTCAATCCGTTCGCGAGATATGGCAGTTTGGACGTAAGAAACGCTTGAGAAACACAAAATTTTCGCAGTTCTGATGCTCGAAACGAATAACTAGAACGGCCTAGGGGAAAGGTTGGCATACCGTTGTAATCGGGCGAGTTTCTACTTTCAGATGCAACAGAAATTTTGTGGATTGGTCAATCCGTTCGCGAGATATGGCAGTTTGGACGTAAGAAACGCTTGAGAAACTAAAAATTTTCGCAGTTCTGATGCTCGAAACGAATAACTAGAACGGCCTAGGTGAAAAGTACGCATACTGTTGTAACCGGGCGAGTTTCTACTTTCAGATGCAACAGAAATTTTGCGGATTGGTCAATCCGTTCGCGAGATATGGCAGTTTGGAGGTAAGAAACGCTTGAGAAACTCAAAATTTTCGCAGTTCTGATGCTCGAAACGAATAACCAGAACGGACTAGGGGAAAAGTACGCATACCGTTGTAATCGGGCGAGTTTCTACTTTCAGATGCAACAGAAATTTTGCGGATTGGTCAATCCGTTCGCGAGATATGGCAGTTTGGAGGTAAGAAACGCTTGAGCAACTCAAGTTTTTCGCAGTTCTGATGTTCGAAACGAATAACCAGAACGGCCTACGGGAAAAGTACGGATACCGTTGTAATCGGGCGAGTTTCTACTTTCAGATGCAACAGAAATTTTGCGGATTGGTCAATCCGTTCGCGAGATATGGCAATTTGGACGTAAGAAACGCTTGAGAAACTCAAAATTTCCGCAGTTCTGATGCCCGAAACGAATAACTAGAACGGCCTAGGGGAAAGGTTGGCATACTGTTGTAATCGGGCGAGATTCTACTTTCAGATGCAACAGAAATTTTGTGGATTGGTCAATCCGTTCGCGAGATATGGCAGTTTGGACGTAAGAAACGCTTGAGAAACTCAAAATTTTCGCAGTTCTGATGCTCGAAACGAATAACTAGAACGGCCTAGGGGAAAGGTTGGCATACCGTTGTAATCGGGCGAGTTTCTACTTTCAGATGCAACAGAAATTTTGTGGATTGGTCAATCCGTTCGCGAGATATGGCAGTTTGGACGTAAGAAACGCTTGAGAAACTAAAAATTTTCGCAGTTCTGATGCTCGAAACGAATAACTAGAACGGCCTAGGTGAAAAGTACGCATACTGTTGTAACCGGGCGAGTTTCTACTTTCAGATGCAACAGAAATTTTGCGAATTGGTCAATCCGTTCGCGAGATATGGCAGTTTGGAGGTAAGAAACGCTTGAGAAACTCAAAATTTTCGCAGTTCTGATGCTCGAAACGAATAACCAGAACGGACTAGGGGAAAAGTACGCATACCGTTGTAATCGGGCGAGTTTCTACTTTCAGATGCAACAGAAATTTTGTGGATTGGTCAATCCGTTCGCGAGATATGGCAGTTTGGACGTAAGAAACGCTTGAGAAACACAAAATTTTCGCAGTTCTGATGCTCGAAACGAATAACTAGAACGGCCTAGGGGAAAGGTTGGCATACCGTTGTAATCGGGCGAGTTTCTACTTTCAGATGCAACAGAAATTTTGTGGATTGGTCAATCCGTTCGCGAGATATGGCAGTTTGGACGTAAGAAACGCTTGAGAAACTAAAAATTTTCGCAGTTCTGATGCTCGAAACGAATAACTAGAACGGCCTAGGTGAAAAGTACGCATACTGTTGTAACCGGGCGAGTTTCTACTTTCAGATGCAACAGAAATTTTGCGGATTGGTCAATCCGTTCGCGAGATATGGCAGTTTGGAGGTAAGAAACGCTTGAGAAACTCAAAATTTTCGCAGTTCTGATGCTCGAAACGAATAACCAGAACGGACTAGGGGAAAAGTACGCATACCGTTGTAATCGGGCGAGTTTCTACTTTCAGATGCAACAGAAATTTTGCGGATTGGTCAATCCGTTCGCGAGATATGGCAGTTTGGAGGTAAGAAACGCTTGAGCAACTCAAGTTTTTCGCAGTTCTGATGTTCGAAACGAATAACCAGAACGGCCTACGGGAAAAGTACGGATACCGTTGTAATCGGGCGAGTTTCTACTTTCAGATGCAACAGAAATTTTGCGGATTGGTCAATCCGTTCGCGAGATATGGCAGTTTGGACGTAAGAAACGCTTGAGAAACTCAAAATTTTCGCAGTTCTGATGCTCGAAACGAATAACTAGAACGGCCTAGGGGAAATGTTGGCATACCGTTGTAATCGGGCGAGATTCTACTTTCAGATGCAACAGAAATTTTGTGGATTGGACAATCCGTTCGCAAGATATGGCAGTTTGGATGTAAGAAACGCTTGAGAAACTCAAAATTTTCGCAGTTCTGATGCTCGAAACGAATAACTAGAACGGCCTAGGGGAAAGGTTGGCATACCGTTGTAATCGGGCGAGTTTCTACTTTCAGATGCAACAGAAATTTTGTGGATTGGTCAATCCGTTCGCGAGATATGGCAGTTTGGACGTAAGAAACGCTTGAGAAACTAAAAATTTTCGCAGTTCTGATGCTCGAAACGAATAACTAGAACGGCCTAGGTGAAAAGTACGCATACTGTTGTAACCGGGCGAGTTTCTACTTTCAGATGCAACAGAAATTTTGCGGATTGGTCAATCCGTTCGCGAGATATGGCAGTTTGGAGGTAAGAAACGGTTGAGAAACTCAAAATTTTCGCAGTTCTGATGCTCGAAACGAAAAACCAGAACGGACTAGGGGAAAAGTACGCATACCGTTGTAATCGGGCGAGTTTCTACTTTCAGATGCAACAGAAATTTTGCGGATTGGTCAATCCGTTCGCGAGATATGGCAGTTTGGAGGTAAGAAACGCTTGAGAAACTCAAAATTTTCGCAGTTCTGATGCTCCAAACGAATAACCAGAACGGCCTAGGGGAAAAGTACACATACCGTTGCAATTGGGCGAGTTTCTACTTTCAGATGCAACAGAAAGTTTGCGGATTGGTCTATCCGTTCGAGAGATATGGCAGTTTGGAGGTAAGAAACGCTTGAGCAACTCAAATTTTTCGCAGTTCTGATGCTCGAAACGAATAACCAGAACGGCCTACGGGAAAAGTACGCATACCGTTGTAATCGGGCGAGTTTCTACTTTCAGATGCAACAGAAATTTTGCGGATTGGTCAATCCGTTCGCGAGATATGGCAGTTTGGACGTAAGAAACGCTTGAGAAACTCAAAATTTTCGCAGTTCTGATGCCCGAAACGAATAACTAGAACGGCCTAGGGGAAAGGTTGGCATACTGTTGTAATCGGGCGAGATTCTACTTTCAGATGCAACAGAAATTTTGTGGATTGGTCAATCCGTTCGCGAGATATGGCAGTTTGGACGTAAGAAACGCTTGAGAAACTAAATATTTTCGCAGTTCTGATGCTCGAAACGAATAACTAGAACGGCCTAGGTGAAAAGTACGCATACTGTTGTAACCGGGCGAATTTCTACTTTCAGATGCAACAGAAATTTTGCGGATTGGTCAATCCGTTCGCGAGATATGGCAGTTTGGAGGTAAGAAACGCTTGAGAAACTCAAAATTTTCGCAGTTCTGATGCTCGAAACGAATAACCAGAACGGACTAGGGGAAAAGTACGCATACCGTTGTAATCGGGCGAGTTTCTACTTTCAGATGCAACAGAAATTTTGCGGATTGTTCAATCCGTTCGCGAGATATGGCAGATTGGAGGTAAGAAACTCTTGAGAAACTCAAAATTTTCGCAGTTCTGATGCTCCAAACGAATAACCAGAACGGCCTAGGGGAAAAGTACGCATACCGTTGTAATCGGGCGAGTTTCTACTTTCAGATGCAACAGACATTTTGCGGATTGGTCAATCCGTTCGCGAGATATGGCAGTTTGGAGGTAAGAAACGCTTGAGAAACTCAAAATTTTCGCAGTTCTGATGCTCGAAACGAATAACTAGAACGGCCTAGGGGAAAGGTTGGCATACCGTTGTAATCGGGCGAGTTTCTACTTTCAGATGCAACAGAAATTTTGTGGATTGGTCAATCCGTTCGCGAGATATGGCAGTTTGGACGTAAGAAACGCTTGAGAAACTAAAAATTTTCGCAGTTCTGATGCTCGAAACGAATAACTAGAACGGCCTAGGTGAAAAGTACGCATACTGTTGTAACCGGGCGAGTTTCTACTTTCAGATGCAACAGAAATTTTGCGGATTGGTCAATCCGTTCGCGAGATATGGCAGTTTGGAGGTAAGAAACGCTTGAGAAACTCAAAATTTTCGCAGTTCTGATGCTCGAAACGAATAACCAGAACGGACTAGGGGAAAAGTACGCATACCGTTGTAATCGGGCGAGTTTCTACTTTCAGATGCAACAGAAATTTTGCGGATTGGTCAATCCGTTCGCGAGATATGGCAGTTTGGAGGTAAGAAACGCTTGAGAAACTCAAAATTTTCGCAGTTCTGATGCTCGAAACGAATAACCAGAACGGCCTAGGGGAAAAGTACGCATACCGTTGTAATCGGGCGAGTTTCTACTTTCAGATGCAACAGAAATTTTGCGGATTGGTCAATCCGTTCGCGAGATATGGCAGTTTGGAGGTAAGAAACGCTTGAGAAACTCAAAATTTTCGCAGTTCTGATGCTCCAAATGAATAACCAGAAAGGCCTAGGGGAAAAGTACACATACCGTTGCAATTGGGCGAGTTTCTACTTTCAGATGCAACAGAAAGTTTGCGGATTGGTGTATCCGTTCGAGAGATATGGCAGTTTGGAGGTAAGAAACGCTTGAGCAACTCAAGTTTTTCGCAGTTCTGATGTTCGAAACGAATAACCAGAACGGCCTACGGGAAAAGTACGGATACCGTTGTAATCGGGCGAGTTTCTACTTTCAGATGCAACAGAAATTTTGCGGATTGGTCAATCCGTTCGCGAGATATGGCAGTTTGGACGTAAGAAACGCTTGAGAAACTCCAAACTTTCGCAGTTCTGATGCTCGAAACGAATAACTAGAACGGCCTAGGGGAAAGGTTGGCATACCGTTGTAATCGGGCGAGATTCTACTTTCAGATGCAACAGAAATTTTGTGGATTGGTCAATCCGTTCGCGAGATATGGCAGTTTGGACGTAAGAAACGCTTGAGAAACTCAAAATTTTCGCAGTTCTGATGCTCGAAACGAATAACTAGAACGGCCTAGGGGAAAGGTTGGCATACCGTTGTAATCGGGCGAGTTTCTACTTTCAGATGCAACAGAAATTTTGTGGATTGGTCAATCCGTTCGCGAGATATAGCAGTTTGGACGTAAGAAACGCTTGAGAAACTAAAAATTTTCGCAGTTCTGATGCTCGAAACGAATAACTAGAACGGCCTAGGTGAAAAGTACGCATACTGTTGTAACCGGGCGAGTTTCTACTTTCAGATGCAACAGAAATTTTGCGGATTGGTCAATCCGTTCGCGAGATATGGCAGTTTGGAGGTAAGAAACGGTTGAGAAACTCAAAATTTTCGCAGTTCTGATGCTCGAAACGAATAACCAGAACGGACTAGGGGAAAAGTACGCATACCGTTGTAATCGGGCGAGTTTCTACTTTCAGATGCAACAGAAATTTTGCGGATTGGTCAATCCGTTCGCGAGATATGGCAGTTTGGAGGTAAGAAACGCTTGAGAAACTCAAAATTTTCGCAGTTCTGATGCTCCAAACGAATAACCAGAACGGCCTAGGGGAAAAGTACACATACCGTTGCAATTGGGCGAGTTTCTACTTTCAGATGCAACAGAAAGTTTGCGGATTGGTCTATCCGTTCGAGAGATATGGCAGTTTGGAGGTAAGAAACGCTTGAGCAACTCAAATTTTTCGCAGTTCTGATGCTCGAAACGAATAACCAGAACGGCCTACGGGAAAAGTACGCATACCGTTGTAATCGGGCGAGTTTCTACTTTCAGATGCAACAGAAATTTTGCGGATTGGTCAATCCGTTCGCGAGATATGGCAGTTTGGACGTAAGAAACGCTTGAGAAACTCAAAATTTTCGCAGTTCTGATGCCCGAAACGAATAACTAGAACGGCCTAGGGGAAAGGTTGGCATACTGTTGTAATCGGGCGAGATTCTACTTTCAGATGCAACAGAAATTTTGTGGATTGGTCAATCCGTTCGCGAGATATGGCAGTTTGGACGTTAGAAACGCTTGAGAAACTCAAAATTTTCGCAGTTCTGATGCCCGAAACGAATAACTAGAACGGCCTAGGGGAAAGGTTGGCATACCGTTGTAATCGGGCGAGTTTCTACTTTCAGATGCAACAGAAATTTTGCGGATTGGTCAATCCGTTCGCGAGATATGGCAGATTGGAGGTAAGAAACGCTTGAGAAACTCAAAATTTTCGCAGTTCTGATGCTCCAAACGAATAACCAGAACGGCCTAGGGGAAAAGTACGCATACCGTTGTAATCGGGCGAACTTCTACTTTCAGATGCAACAGAAATTTTGCGGATTGGTCAATCCGTTCGCGAGATATGGCAGTTTGGAGGTAAGAAACGCTTGAGAAACTAAAAATTTTCGCAGTTCTGATGCTCGAAACGAATAACTAGAACGGCCTAGGGGAAAAGTACGCATACCGTTGTAATCGGGCGAGTTTCTACTTTCAGATGCAACAGAAATTTTGCGGATTGGTCAATCCGTTCGCGAGATATGGCAGTTTGGAGGTAAGAAACGCTTGAGAAACTAAAAATTTTCGCAGTTCTGATGCTCGAAACGAATAACCAGAACGTCCTAGGGGAAAAGTACGCATACCGTTGTAATCGGGCGAGTTTCTACTTTCAGATGCAACAGAAATTTTGCGGATTGGTCAATCCGTTCGCGAGATATGGCAGTTTGGAGGTAAGAAACGCTTGAGAAACTCAAAATTTTCGCAGTTCTGATGCTCCAAACGAATAACCAGAACGGCCTAGGGGAAAAGTTCACATACCGTTGCAATTGGGCGAGTTTCTACTTTCAGATGCAACAGAAAGTTTGCGGATTGGTGTATCCGTTCGAGAGATATGGCAGTTTGGAGGTAAGAAACGCTTGAGCAACTCAAATTTTTCGCAGTTCTGATGCTCGAAACGAATAACCAGAACGGCCTACGGGAAAAGTACGCATACCGTTGTAATCGGGCGAGTTTCTACTTTCAGATGAAACAGAAATTTTGCGGATTGGTCAATCCGTTCGCGAGATATGGCAGTTTGGAGGTAAGAAGCACTTGAGAAACTCAAAATTTTCGCAGTTCTGATGCTCGAAACGAATAACTAGAACGGCCTAGGGGAAAGGTTGGCATACCGTTGTAATCGGGCGAGATTCTACTTTCAGATGCAACAGAAATTTTGTGGATTGTTCAATCCGTTCGCGAGATATGGCAGTTTGGACGTAAGAAACGCTTGAGAAACTCAAAATTTTCGCAGTTCTGATGCTCGAAACGAATAACTAGAACGGCCTAGGGGAAAGGTTGGCATACCGTTGTAATCGGGCGAGTTTCTACTTTCAGATGCAACAGAAATTTTGTGGATTGGTCAATCCGTTCGCGAGATATGGCAGTTTGGACGTAAGAAACGCTTGAGAAACTAAAAATTTTCGCAGTTCTGATGCTCGAAACGAATAACTAGAACGGCCTAGGTGAAAAGTACGCATACTGTTGTAACCGGGCGAGTTTCTACTTTCAGATGCAACAGAAATTTTGCGGATTGGTCAATCCGTTCGCGAGATATGGCAGTTTGGATGTAAGAAACGCTTGAGAAACTCAAAATTTTCGCAGTTCTGATGCTCCAAACGAATAACCAGAACGGCCTAGGGGAAAAGTACGCATACCGTTGTAATCGGGCGAGTTTCTACTTTCAGATGCAACAGAAATTTTGCGGATTGGTCAATCCGTTCGCGAAATATGGCAGTTTGGATGTAAGAAACGCTTGAGAAACTAAAAATTTTCGCAGTTCTGATGCTCGAAACGAATAACTAGAACGGCCTAGGGGAAAAGTACTCATACCGTTGTAATCGGGCGTGTTTCAACTTTCAGATGCAACAGAAATTTTGCGGATTGGTCTATCCGTTCGCGAGATATGGCAGTCTGGATATAGGAAACGCTTGAGAAACTCAAAATTTTCGCAGTTCTGATGCTCGACAAGCATAACTAGAACGGCCTAGGGGAAAAGTACACATACCGTTGCAATTGGGCGTGTGTATACTTTCAGATGCAACAGAAATTTTGTGGATTGGTCAATCCGTTCGCGAGATATGACAGTTTGGAGGTAAGAAACGCTTGAGAAACTCAAAATTTTCGCAGTTCTGATGCTCGAAACGAATAACTAGAACGGCCTAGGGGAAAGGTTGGCATACCGTTGTAATCGGGCGAGTTTCTACTTTCAGATGCAACAGAAATTTTGCGGATTGGTCAATCCGTTCGCGAGATATGGCAGTTTGGAGGTAAGAAACGCTTGAGAAACTCAAAATTTTCGCAGTTCTGATGCTCGAAACGAATAACCAGAAGGGCCTAGGGGAAAAGTACGCATACCGTTGTAATCGGGCGAGTTTCTACTTTCAGATGCAACAGAAATTCTGCGGATTGGTCAATCCGTTCGCGAGATATGGCAGTTTGGATGTAATAAACGCTTGAGAAACTCAAAATTTTCGCAGTTCTGATGCTCGACAAGCATAACTAGAACGGCCTAGGGGAAAAGTACGCATACGGTTGTAATCGGGCGAGTTTCTACTTTCAGATGCAACAGAAATATTGCGGATTGGTCAATCCGTTCGCGAGATATGGCAGTTTGGAGGTAAGAAACGCTTGAGAAACTCAAAATTTTCGCAGTTCTGATGCTCGAAACGAATAACTGGAACGGCGTAGGGGAAAAGTATACATACCGTTGTAATCGGGCGAGTTTCTACTTTCAGATGCAACAGAAACTTTGCGGATTGGTCAATCCGTTCGCGAGATATGGCAGTTTGGATGTAAGAAACGCTTGAGAAACTCAAAATGTTCACAGTTCTGATTATCGACAAGCATAGCTAGAACTGCCTAGGGGAAGAGTACGCATACCGTTGTAATCGGGCGGATTTCTACTTTCAGATGCAACAGGAATTTTGCGGTTTGGTCAATCCGTTCGCGAGATATGGGAGTTTGGAGGTAAGAAACGCTTGAGAAACTCAAAATTTTCGCAGTTCTGATGCTCGAAACGAATAACTAGAACGGCCTAGGGAAAAAGTACGCATACCGTTGTAATCGGGCGAGTTTCTACTTTCAGATGCAACAGAAATTTTGCGGATCGGTCAATCCGTTCGCGAGATATGGCAGTTTGGAGGTAAGAAACGGTTGAGAAACTCAAAATTTTCGCAGTTCTGATGCTCGAAACGAATAACTGGAGCGGCCTAGGGGAAAAGTACACATACCGTTGTAATCGAGCGGGTTTCTACTTTCAGATGCAACAGAAATTTTGCGGATCGGTCAATCCGTTCGCGAGATATGGCAGTTTGGAGGTAAAAAACGGTCGAGAAACTCAAAATGTTCACAGTTCTGATGCTCGACAAGCATAACTAGGACGGACAAGGGGAAAAGTACGCATACGGTTGTAATCGGGCGAGTTTCTACTTTCAGATGCAACAGAAATTTTGCGGATCGGTCAATCCGTTCGCGAGATATGGCAGTTTGGAGGTAAAAAACGGTCGAGAAACTCAAAATGTTCACAGTTCTGATGCTCGACAAGCATAACTAGAACGGCCTAGGGGAATAGTACTCATACTGTTGAAATCGGGCGAGTTTCTACTTTCAGATGCAACAGAAATTTTGCGGATTGGTCAATCCGTTCGCGAGATATGGCAGTTTGGAGGTACGAAACGCTTGAGAAACTCAGAATTTTCGCAGTTCTGGTGCTCGACAAGCATAACTAGAACGGACTAGGGGAAAAGTACGCATACCGTTGTAATAGGGCGAGCTTCTACTTTCAGATGCAACAGAAATTTTGCGGGTTGGTCAATCCGTTCGCGAAATATGGCAGTTTGGAGGTAAGAAACGGTTGAGAAACTCATAATGTTCACAGTTCTGATGCTCGAAACGAATAACTAGAACGGCCTAGGGGAAAAGTACTCATACCGTTGTGATCGGGCGAGTTTCTACTTTCAGATGCAACAGAAATTTTGCGGATTGGTCAATCCGTTCGCGAGATATGGCAGTTTGGAGGTAAGAAACGCTTGAGAAACTCAAAATTTTCGCTGTTCTGATGCTCGAAACGAATAACTAGAACGGCCTAGGGGAAAAGTACACATACCGTTGTAATCGGGCGAGTTTCTACTTTCAGATGCAACAGAAATTTTGCGGATTGGTCAATCCTTTCGTGAGATATGGCAGTTTGGAGGTAAGAAACGCTTGAGAAACTCAAAATTTCCGCTGTTCTGATGCTCGAAACGAATAACTAGAACGGCCTAGGGGAAAAGTACGCATACCGTTGTAGTCGGGCGAGTTTCTGCTTTCAGGTGCAACAGAACTTTTGCGGATTGGTCAATCCGTTCGCGAGATAAGGGAGTTTGGAGGTAAGAAGCACTTGAGAAACTCAAAATTTTCGCAGTTCTGATGCTCTAAACGAATAACTGGAACGGTCTAGGGGAAAAGTACACATACCGTTGTAATCGGGCGAGTTTCTACTTTCAGATGCAACAGAAATTTTGCGGATTGTTCAATCCGTTCGCGAGATATGGCAGTTTGGAGGTAAGAAACGCTTGAGAAACTAAAAATTTTCGCAGTTCTGATGCTCGAAACGAATAACTAGAACGGGCTAGGGGAAAAGTACTCATACCGTTGTGATCGGGCGAGTTTCTACTTTCAGGTGCAATAGAAATTTTGCGGATTGGTCAATCCGTTCGCGAGATATGGCAGTTTGGAGGTAAGAAACGCTTGAGAAACTCAAAATTTTCGTAGTTTTGATGCTCGAAACGAATAACTAGAACGGCCTAGGGGAAAAGTACACATACCGTTGTAATCGGGCGAGTTTCTACTTTCAGATGCAACAGAAATTTTGCGGATTGGTCAATCCTTTCGCGAGATATTGCAGTTTGGAGGTAAGAAACGCTTGAGCAACTCAAAATTTTCGCAGTTCTGATGCTCGACAAGCATAACTAGAACGGACTAGGGGAAAAGTACTCATACCGTTGTGATCGGGCGAGTTTCTACTTTCAGATGCAACAGAAATTTTGCGGATTGGTCAATCTGTTCGCGAGATATGGCAGTTTGGAGGTACGAAACGCTTGAGAAACTCAAAATTTTCGCAGTTCTGGTGCTCGACAAGCATAACTAGAACGGACTAGGGGAAAAGTACGCATACCGTTGTAGTCGGGCGAGTTTCTGCTTTCAGGTGCAACAGAAATTTTGCGGACTGGTCAATCCGTTCGCGAGATGTGGCAGTTTGTATGTAAGAAACGGTTGAGAAACTCAAAATTTTCGCAGTTCTGATGCTCGAAACGAATAACTGGAACGGCCTAGGGGAAGAGTACACATACCGTTGTAATCGGGCGAGATTCTACTTTCAGATGCAACAGAAATTTTGCGGATTGGTCAATCCGTTCGCGAGATATGGCAGTTTGGAGGTAAGAAACGCTTGAGAATCTCAAAATTTTCGCAGTTCTGATGCTCGACAAGCATAACTAGAACGGACTAGGGGAAAAGTACTCACACTGTTGAAATCGGGCGAGTTTCTACTTTCAGATGCAACAGAAATTTTGCGGATTGGTCAATCCGTTCGCGAGATATGGCAGTTTGGAGGTACGAAACGCTTGAGAAACTCAAAATTTTCGCAGTTCTGGTGCTCGACAAGCATGACTAGAACGGACTAGGGGAAAAGTACGCATACCGTTGTAGTCGGGCGAGTTTCTGCTTTCAGGTGCAACAGAAATTTTGCGGACTGGTCAATCCGTTCGCGAGATGTGGCAGTTTGTATGTAAGAAACGGTTGAGAAACTCAAAATTTTCGCAGTTCTGATGCTCGAAACGAATAACTGGAACGGCCTAGGGGAAGAGTACACATACCGTTGTAATCGGGCGAGATTCTACTTTCAGATGCAACAGAAATTTTGCGGATTGGTCAATCCGTTCGCGAGATATGGCAGTTTGGAGGTAAGAAACGCTTGAGAATCTCAAAATTTTCGCAGTTCTGATGCTCGACAAGCATAACTAGAACGGACTAGGGGAAAAGTACTCACACTGTTGAAATCGGGCGAGTTTCTACTTTCAGATGCAACAGAAATTTTGCAGATTGGTCAATCCGTTCGCGAGATATGGCAGTTTGGAGGTAAGAAACGCTTGAGAAACTCAAAATTTTCGCAGTTCTGATGCTCGAAACGAATAACCAGAACGGCCTAGGGGAAAGGTACGCATACCGTCGTAATCGGGCGAGTTTCTACTTTCAGATGCAACAGAAATTTTGCGGATTGGTCAATCCGTTCGCGTGATGTGGCAGTTTGTAAGTAAGAAACGCTTTAGAAACTAAAAATTTTCGCAGTTCTGATGCTCGAAACGAATAACTAGAACGGCCTACGGGAAAAGTACGCATACCTTTGTAATCGGGCGGGTTTCTGCTTTCAGATGCAACAGAAATTTTGCGGATTGGTCAATCCGTTCGCGAGATATGGGAGTTTGGAGGTAAGAAACACTTGAGAAACACAAAATTTTCGCAGTTCTGGTGCTCGACAAGCATAACTAGAACGGACTAGGGGAAAAGTACTCATACCGTTGTGATCGGGCGAGTTTCTACTTTCAGATGCAACAGAAATTTTGCGGATTGGTCAATCCGTTCGCGAGATATGGCAGTTTGGAGGTACGAAACGCTTGAGAAACTCAAAATTTTCGCAGTTCTGGTGCTCGACAAGCATAACTAGAACGGACTAGGGGAAAAGTACGCATACCGTTGTAGTCGGGCGAGTTTCTGCTTTCAGGTGCAACAGAACTTTTGCGGATTGGTCAATCCGTTCGCGAGATATGGCAGTTTGGAGGTAAGAAGCACTTGAGAAACTCAAAATTTTCGCAGTTCTGATGCTCTAAACGAATAACTGGAACGGTCTAGGGGAAAAGTACACATACCGTTGTAATCGGGCGAGTTTCTACTTTCAGATGCAACAGAAATTTTGCGGATTGTTCAATCCGTTCGCGAGATATGGCAGTTTGGAGGTAAGAAACGCTTGAGAAACTCAAAATTTTCGCAGTTCTGATGCTCGACAAGCATAACTAGAACGGCCTAGGGGAAAAGTACGCATACCGTTGTAATCGGGCGAGTTTCTACTTTCAGATGCAACAGAAATTTTGCGGATTGGTCAATCCGTTCGCGAGATATGGCAGTTTGGAGGTAAGAAACGGTTGAGAAACTCAAAATTTTCGCAGTTCTGATGCTCGAAACGAATAACTGGAACGGCGTAGGGGAAAAGTATACATACCGTTGTAATCGGGCGAGTTTCTACTTTCAGATGCAATAGGAATTTTGCGGTTTGGTCAATCCGTTCGCGAGACATGGGAGTTTGGAGGTAAGAAACGCTTGAGAAACTCAAAATTTTCGCAGTTCTGATGCTCGAAACGAATAACTAGAACGGCCTCGGGAAAAAGTACGCATACCGTTGTGATCGGGCGAGTTTCTACTTTCAGATGCCACAGAAATTTTGCGGATTGGTCAATCCGTTCGCGAGATATGGCAGTTTGGAGGTAAGAAACGCTTGAGAAACTCAAAATTTTCGCAGTTCTGATGCTCGACAAGCATAACTAGAACGGCCTAGGGGAAAAGTACGCATACCGTTGTAATCGGGCGAGTTTCTACTTTCAGATGCAACAGAAATTTTGCGGATTGGTCAATCCGTTCGCGAGATATGGCAGTTTGGAGGTAAGAAACGGTTGAGAAACTCAAAATTTTCGCATTTCTGATGCTCGAAACGAATAACTGGAACGGCGTAGGGGAAAAGTATACATACCGTTGTAATCGGGCGAGTTTCTGCTTTCAGATGCAACAGAAATTTTGCGGATTGGTCAATCCGTTCGCGAGATATGGTAGTTTGGAGGTAAGAAACGCTTGAGAAACTCAAAATGTTCACAGTTCTGATGCTCGAAACGAATAACTAGAACGACCTAGGGGAAAAGTACACATACCGTTGTAATCGGGCGAGTTTCTACTTTCAGATGCAACAGAAATTTTGCGGATTGGTCAATCCTTTCGCGAGATATGGCAGTTTGGAGGTAAGAAACGCTTGAGAAACTCGAAATTTTCGCTATTCTGATGCTCGAAACGAATAACTAGAACGGCCTAGGGGAAAAGTACGCATGCCGTTGTAGTCGAGCGAGTTTCTGCTTTCAGGTGCAACAGAAATTTTGCGGATTTGTCAATCCGTTCGCGAGATATGGGAGTTTGGAGGTAAGAAGCTCTTGAGAAACTCAAAATTTTCGCTGTTCTGATGCTCTAAACGAATAACTGGAACGGTCTAGGGGAAGAGTACACATACCGTTGTAATCGGGCGAGTTTCTACTTTCAGATGCAACAGCAATTTTGCGGATTGGTCAATCCGTTCGCGAGATATGGCAGTTTGGAGGTAAGAAACGCTTGAGAAACTAAAAATTTTTGCAGTTCTGATGCTCGAAACGAATAACTAGAACGGTCTAGGGGAAAAGTACTCATACCTTTGTGATCGGGCGAGTTTCTACTTTCAGATGCAACAGAAATTTTGCGGATTGGTCAATCCGTTCGCGAGATATGGCAGTTTGGAGGTAAGAAACGCTTGAGAAACTCAAAATTTTCGCAGTTCTGATGCTCGAAACGAATAACTAGAACGGCCTAGGGGAAAAGTACACATACCGTTGTAACCGGGCGAGTTTCTACTTTCAGATGCAACAGAAATTTTGCGGATTGGTCAATCCTTTCGCGAAATATGGCAGTTTGGAGGTAAGAAACGCTTGAGAAACTCAAAATTTTCGCAGTTCTGATGCTCGAAACGAATAACCAGAACGGCCTAGGGGAAAAGAACGCATACCGTCGTAATCGGGAGAGTTTCTACTTTCAGATGCAACAGAAATTTTGCGGATTGGTCAATCCGTTCGCGAGATGTGGCAGTTTGTAAGTAAGAAACGCTTGAGAAACTAAAAATTTTCGCAGTTCTGGTGTTCGACAAGCATAACTTGAACGGCCTACGGGAAAAGTACGCGTACCGTTGTAATAGGGCAAGCTTCTACTTTCAGATGCAACAGAAATTTTGCGGATTGGTCAATCCGTTCGCGAGATATGGCAGTTTGGAGGTACGAAACGGTTGAGAAACTCAAAATGTTCACAGTTCTGATGCTCGAAACGAATAACAAGAACGGCCTAGGGGAAAAGTACTCATACCGTTGTAATCGGGCGTGTTTCAACTTTCAGATGCAACAGAAATTTTGCGGATTGGTCAATCCGTTCGCGAGACATGGCAGTTGGGAGGTAAGAAACGCTTGAGAAACTCAAAATTTTCGCAGTTCTGATGCTCGAAACGAATAACTAGAACGGCCTAGGGGAAAAGTACTCATACCGTTGCAATTGGGCGAGTTTCTACTTTCAGATGCAACAGAAATTTTGCGGATTGGTCTATCCATTCGCGAGATATGGCAGTTTGGAGGTAAGAAACGCTTGAGAAACTCAAAATTTTCGCAGATCTGATGCTCGAGTCGAATAACTAGAATGGCCTAGGGGAAAACTGCACATACCGTTGTAATCGGGCGAGTTTCTACTTTCAGATGCAAGAGAAATTTTGCGGATTGGTCAATCCGTTCGCGAGATATGGCAGTTTGGAGGTAAGAAACGGTTGAGAAACTCAAAATGTTCACAGTTCTGATGCTCGAAACGAATAACTAGAACGGCCTAGGGGAAAAGTACTCATACCGTTGTAATCGGGCGTGTTTCAACTTTCAGATGCAACAGAAGTTTTGCGGATTGGTCAATCCATTCGCGAGATATGGCAGTTTGGATGTAAGAAACGCTTGAGAAACTCAAAATTTTCGCAGTTCTGATGCTCGAAACGAATAACCAGAACGGCCTAGGGGAAAACTACGCATACCGTTGTAATCGGGCGAGTTTCTACTTTCAGATGCAACAGACACTTTGCGGATTGGTCAATCCGTTCGCGAGATATGGCAGTTTGGAGGAAAGAAACGCTTGAGAAACTCAAAATTTTCGCAGTTCTGATGCTCGAAACGAATAACTAGAACGGCATAGGGGAAAAGTACGCATACCGTTGTAATCGGGCGAGTTTCTACTTTCAGATGCAACAGAAGTTTTGCGGATTGGTCAATCCGTTCGCGAGATATCGCAGTTTGGATGTAAGAAACGCATGAGAAACTCAAAATTTTCACAGTTCAGATGCTCGAAACGAATAACTAGAACGGCCTAGGGGAAAAGTACTCATACCGCTGTAATCGGGCGTGTTTCAACTTTCAGATGCAACAGAAATTTTGCGGATTGGTCAATCCGTTCGCGAGATATGGCAGTTGGGAGGTAAGAAACGCTTGAGAAACTCAAAATTTTCGCAGTTCTGATGCTCGAAACGAATGACCAGAACGGCCTAGGGGAAAAGTACTCATACCGTTGTAATCGGGCGAGTTTCTACTTTCAGATGCAACAGAAGTTTTGCGGATTGGTCAATCTGTTCGCGAGATATGGCAGTTTGGATGTAAGAAACGCTTGAGAAACTCAAAATTTTCGCAGTTCTGATGCTCGAAACGAATAACTAGAACGGCCTAGGGGTCAAGTACGCATACCGTTGTAATCGGGCCAGTTTCTACTTTCAGATGCAACAGAAATTTTGCGGGTTGGTCAATCCGTTCGCGAGATATGGCAGTTTGGATGTAAGAAACGCTTGAGAAACTCAAAATTTTCGCAGTTCTGATGCTCGAAACGAATAACCAGAACGGCCTAGGGGAAAACTACGCATACCGTTGCAATTGGGCGAGTTTCTACTTTCAGATGCAACAGAAATTTTGCGGATTGGTCTATCCATTCGCGAGATATGGCAGTTTGGAGGTAAGAAACGCTTGAGAAACTCAAAATTTTCGCAGATCTGATGCTCGAGTCGAATAACTAGAATGGCCTAGGGGAAAACTGCACATACCGTTGTAATCGGGCGAGTTTCTACTTTCAGATGCAAGAGAAATTTTGCGGATTGGTCAATCCGTTCGCGAGATATGGCAGTTTGGAGGTAAGAAACGGTTGAGAAACTCAAAATGTTCACAGTTCTGATGCTCGAAACGAATAACTAGAACGGCCTAGGGGAAAAGTACTCATACCGTTGTAATCGGGCGTGTTTCAACTTTCAGATGCAACAGAAGTTTTGCGGATTGGTCAATCCATTCGCGAGATATGGCAGTTTGGATGTAAGAAACGCTTGAGAAACTCAAAATTTTCGCAGTTCTGATGCTCGAAACGAATAACCAGAACGGCCTAGGGGAAAACTGCGCATACCGTTGTAATCGGGCGAGTTTCTACTTTCAGAGGCAACAGAAATTTTGCGGATTGGTCAATCCGTTTCCGAGACATTGCAGTTTGGAGGAAAGAAACGGTTGAGAAACACAAAATTTTCACATTTCTGATGCTCGAAACGAATAACTAGAACGGCATAGGGGAAAAGTACGCATACCGTTGTAATCGGGCGAGTTTCTACTTTCAGATGCAACAGAAGTTTTGCGGATTGGTCAATCCGTTCGCGAGATATGGCAGTTTGGATGTAAGAAACGCTTGAGAAACTCAAAATTTTCGCGGTTCTGATGCTCGAAACGAATAACCAGAACGGCCTAGGGGAAAACTACGCATACCGTTGTAATCGGGCGAGTTTCTACTTTCAGATGCAACAGACACTTTGCGGATTGGTCAATCCGTTCGCGAGATATGGCAGTTTGCAGGTAAGAAACGCTTGAGAAACTCAAAATTTTCGCAGCTCTGATGGTCGAAACGAGTAACTAGAACGGCCTAAGGGAATAGTACGCATACCGTTGAAATCGGGCGAGTTTCTACTTTCAGATGCAACAGAAATTTTGCGGATTGGTCAATCCGTTCGCGAGATATGGCAATTTGGGGGTAAGACGCGCTTGAGAAACTCAAAATTTTCGCAGTTCTGATGCTCGAAACGAATAACGAGAACGGCCTAGGGGAAAAGTACGTATACAGTTGTAATCGGGCGACTTTCTACTTTCAGATGCAACAGAAATTTTGCGGATTGGTCAATCCGTTCGCGAGATATGGCAGTTTGGAGGTAAGAAACGGTTGAGAAACTCAAAATTTTCACAGTTCTGATGCTCGAAACGAATAACTAGAACGGCCTAGGGGAAAAGTACTCATACCGTTGTAATCGGGCGTGTTTCAACTTTCAGATGCAACAGAAATTTTGCGGATTGGTCAATCCGTTCGCGAGATATGGCAGTTGGGAGGTAAGAAACGCTTGAGAAACTCAAAATTTTCGCAGTTCTGATAATCGAAACGAATAACTAGAACGGCCTAGGGGAAAAGTACGCATACCGTAGTAATCGGGCGGGTTTCTACTTTCAGATGCAACAGAAGTTTTGCGGATTGGTCAATCCGTTCGCGAGATGTGGCAGTTTGGGGGTAAGAAAGGCTTGAGAAGCTCAAAATTTTCGCAGTTCTGATGCTCGAAACGAATAACTAGAACGGCCTAGGGGAAAAGTACGCATACCGTTGTAATCGGTCCAGTTGCTACTTTCAGAGGCAACAGAAATTTTGCGTATTGGTCAATCCGTTCGCGAGATATGGCAGTTTGGAGGAAAGAAACGGCTGAGAAACTCGAAATTTTCAAACTTCTGATGCTCGAAACGAATAACTAGAATGGCCTAGGGGAAAAGTACTCATACCGTTGTAATCGGGCGAGTATCTACTTTCAGATGCAACAGAAATTTTGCGGAATGGTGTATCCGTTCGCGAGATATAGCAGTTTGGATGTAAGAAACGCTTGAGCAACTCAAAATTTTCGCAGTTCTGATGCTCGAAACGAATAACCAGAACGGCCTAGGGGAACAGTTCGCATAGCGTTGTAATCGGGCGAGTTTCTACTTTCAGATGCAACAGAAATTTTGCGGATTGGTCAATCCGTTCGCCAGACATGGCAGTTTGGAAGTAAGAAACGCTTGAGAAACTCAAAATTTTGGCAGCTCTGATGCTCGAAACGTATAACTAGAATGGCCTAGGGGAAAAGTACACATACCGTTGTAATTGGGCGAGTTTCTACGTTCAGACGCAACAGAAATTTTGCGGATTGGTCAATCCGTTCGCGAGATGTGGCAGTTTGTAGGTAAGAAACGCTTGAGAAACTCAAAATTATCGCAGTTCTGATGCTCGAAACGTATAACTAGAACGGCCAAGGGGAAAAGTACACATACCGTTGTAATCGGGCGAGTTTCTACTTTCAGATGCAACAGTAATTTTGCGGATTGGTCAATCCCTTCTCGAGATGTGGCAGTTTGGACGTAAGAAACGCTTGAGAAACTCAAAATTTTCGCCGTTCTGATGCTCGAAACGAATAACTAGAACGGCCTAGGGGACAGGTTCGCATACCGTTGTAATCGGGCGAGTTTCTACATTCAGATGCAACAGAAATTTTGCTGATTGGTCAATCCGTTCGCGAGATATGGCAGTTTGGAGGTAAGAAACGCTTGAGAAACTCAAAATTTTCGCAGTTCTGATGCTCGAAACGAATAACTAGAACGGCCTAGGGGAAAAGTACACATACCGTTGCAATTGGGCGTGTGTCTACTTTCAGATGCAACAGAAATTTTGCGGATTGGTCTATCCGTTCGCGAGATATGGCAGTTTGGAGGTAAGAAACGCTTGAGCAACTCAAAATTTTCGCAGTTCTGATGCTCGAAACGAATAACCAGAACGGCCTACGGGAATAGTACGCATACCGTTGTAATCGGGCGAGTTTCTACTTTCAGATGCAACAGAAATTTTGCGGATTGGTCAATCCGTTCGCGAGATATGGCAGTTTGGAGGTAAGAAACGCATGAGAAACTCAAAATTTTCGCAGTTCTGATACTCGAAACGAATGACCAGAACGGCCTAGGGGAAAAGTACGCATACCGTTGTAATCGGGCGAGTTTCTACTTTCAGAGGCAACAGAAATTTTGCGGATTGGTCAATCCGTTCCCGAGACATGGCAGTTTGGAGGAAAGAAACGGTTGAGAAACTCAAAATTTTCACATTTCTGATGCTCGAAACGAATAACTAGAACGGCAAAGGGGAAAAGTACGCATACCGTTGTAATCGGGCGAGTTTCTACTTTCAGATGCAACAGAAGTTTTGCGGATTGGTCAATCCGTTTGCGAGATATGGCAGTTTGGATGTAAGAAACGCTTGAGAAACTCAAAATTTTCGCAGTTCTGATGCTCGAAACGAATAACCAGAACGGCCTAGGGGAAAACTACCCATACCGTTGTAATCGGGCGAGTTTCTACTTTCAGATGCAACAGACACTTTGCGGATTGGTCAATCCGTTCGCGAGATATGGCAGTTTGGAGGTAAGAAACGCTTGAGAAACTCAAAATTTTCGCAGTTCTGATGCTCGAACCGAATAACTAGAACGGCCTAGGGGAAAAGTACGCATACAGTTGTAATCGGGCGAGTTTCTACTTTCAGATGCAACAGAAATTTTGCGGATTGGTCAATCCGTTCGCGAGATATGGCAGTTGGGATGTAAGAAACGCTTGAGAAACTCAAAATTTTGGCAGCTCTGATGCTCGAAACGAATAACTAGAATGGCCTAGGGGAAAAGTACGCATAGAGTTGTAATCGGGCGAGTTTCTACTTTCAGATGCAACAGAAATTTTGCGGATTGGTCAATCCGTTCGCGCGATATGGCAGTTTGGAGGTGAGAAACGCATGAGAAACTCAAAATTTTCGCAGTTCTGATGCTCGACAAGCATAACTAGAACGGCCTAGGGGAAAAGTACGCATACCGTTGTAATCGGGCGAGTTTCTACTTTCAGATGCAACAGAAATTTTGCGGATTGGTCAATCCGTTCGCGAGATATGGCAGTTTGGAGGTAAGAAACGGTTGAGAAACTCAAAATTTTCACAGTTCTGATTCTCGAAACGAATAACTAGAACGGCCTAGGGGAAAAGTACTCATACCGTTGTAATCGGGCGTGTTTCAACTTTCAGATGCAACAGAAATTTTGCGGATTGGTCAATCCGTTCGCGAGACATGGCAGTTTGGATGTAAGAAACGCTTGAGAAACTCAAAATTTTCGCAGTTCTGATGCTCCAAACGAATAACTAGAACGGCCTAGGGGAAAAGTACGCATACCGTTGTAATCGGGCGGGTTTCTACTTTCAGATGCAACAGAAGTTTTGCGGATTGGTCAATCCGTTCGCGAGATATGGCAGTTTGGAGGTAAGAAACGCTTGAGAAACTCAAAATTTTGGCAGCTCTGATGCTCGAAACGAATAACTAGAATGGCCTAGGGGAAAAGTACGCATAGAGTTGTAATCGGGCGAGTTTCTACTTTCAGATGCAACAGAAATTTTGCGGATTGGTCAATCCGTTCGCGCGATATGGCAGTTTGGAGGTGAGAAACGCTTGAGAAACTCAAAATTTTCGCAGTTCTGATGCTCGACAAGCATAACTAGAACGGCCTAGGGGAAAAGTACGCATACCGTTGTAATCGGGCGAGTTTCTACTTTCAGATGCAACAGAAATTTTGCGGATTGGTCAATCCGTTCGCGAGATATGGCAGTTTGGAGGTAAGAAACGGTTGAGAAACTCAAAATTTTCACAGTTCTGATTCTCGAAACGAATAACTAGAACGGCCTAGGGGAAAAGTACGCATACCGTTGTAATCGGGCGAGTTTCTACTTTCAGAGGCAACAGAAATTTTGCGGATTGGTCAATCCGTTCCCGAGACATGGCAGTTTGGAGGAAAGAAACGGTTGAGAAACTCAAAATTTTCACATTTCTGATGCTCGAAACGAATAACTAGAACGGCAAAGGGGAAAAGTACGCATACCGTTGTAATCGGGCGAGTTTCTACTTTCAGATGCAACAGAAGTTTTGCGGATTGGTCAATCCGTTTGCGAGATATGGCAGTTTGGATGTAAGAAACGCTTGAGAAACTCAAAATTTTCGCAGTTCTGATGCTCGAAACGAATAACCAGAACGGCCTAGGGGAAAACTACCCATACCGTTGTAATCGGGCGAGTTTCTACTTTCAGATGCAACAGACACTTTGCGGATTGGTCAATCCGTTCGCGAGATATGGCAGTTTGGAGGTAAGAAACGCTTGAGAAACTCAAAATTTTCGCAGTTCTGATGCTCGAACCGAATAACTAGAACGGCCTAGGGGAAAAGTACGCATACAGTTGTAATCGGGCGAGTTTCTACTTTCAGATGCAACAGAAATTTTGCGGATTGGTCAATCCGTTCGCGAGATATGGCAGTTGGGATGTAAGAAACGCTTGAGAAACTCAAAATTTTGGCAGCTCTGATGCTCGAAACGAATAACTAGAATGGCCTAGGGGAAAAGTACGCATAGAGTTGTAATCGGGCGAGTTTCTACTTTCAGATGCAACAGAAATTTTGCGGATTGGTCAATCCGTTCGCGCGATATGGCAGTTTGGAGGTGAGAAACGCATGAGAAACTCAAAATTTTCGCAGTTCTGATGCTCGACAAGCATAACTAGAACGGCCTAGGGGAAAAGTACGCATAGCGTTGTAATCGGGCGAGTTTCTACTTTCAGATGCAACAGAAATTTTGCGGATTGGTCAATCCGTTCGCGAGATATGGCAGTTTGGAGGTAAGAAACGGTTGAGAAACTCAAAATTTTCACAGTTCTGATTCTCGAAACGAATAACTAGAACGGCCTAGGGGAAAAGTACTCATACCGTTGTAATCGGGCGTGTTTCAACTTTCAGATGCAACAGAAATTTTGCGGATTGGTCAATCCGTTCGCGAGACATGGCAGTTTGGATGTAAGAAACGCTTGAGAAACTCAAAATTTTCGCAGTTCTGATGCTCCAAACGAATAACTAGAACGGCCTAGGGGAAAAGTACGCATACCGTTGTAATCGGGCGGGTTTCTACTTTCAGATGCAACAGAAGTTTTGCGGATTGGTCAATCCGTTCGCGAGATATGGCAGTTTGGAGGTAAGAAACGCTTGAGAAACTCAAAATTTTGGCAGCTCTGATGCTCGAAACGAATAACTAGAATGGCCTAGGGGAAAAGTACGCATAGAGTTGTAATCGGGCGAGTTTCTACTTTCAGATGCAACAGAAATTTTGCGGATTGGTCAATCCGTTCGCGCGATATGGCAGTTTGGAGGTGAGAAACGCTTGAGAAACTCAAAATTTTCGCAGTTCTGATGCTCGACAAGCATAACTAGAACGGCCTAGGGGAAAAGTACGCATACCGTTGTAATCGGGCGAGTTTCTACTTTCAGATGCAACAGAAATTTTGCGGATTGGTCAATCCGTTCGCGAGATATGGCAGTTTGGAGGTAAGAAACGGTTGAGAAACTCAAAATTTTCACAGTTCTGATTCTCGAAACGAATAACTAGAACGGCCTAGGGGAAAAGTACTCATACCGTTGTAATCGGGCGTGTTTCAACTTTCAGATGCAACAGAAATTTTGCGGATTGGTCAATCCGTTCGCGAGATATGGCAGTTTGGACGTAAGAAACGCTTGAGAAACTCAAAATTTTCGCAGTTCTGATGCTCGAAACGAATAACTAAAACGGCCTAGGGGACAGGTTCGCATACCGTTGTAATCGGGCGAGTTTCTACATTCAGATGCAACAGAAATTTTGCTGATTGGTCAATCCGTTCGCGAGATATGGCAGTTTGGACGTAACAAACGCTTGAGAAACTCAAAATTTTCGCAGTTCTGGTGCTCGAAACGAATAACTAGAACGGCCTAGGGGAAAAGTACGCATACCGTTGTAATCGGGCGAGTTTCTACTTTCAGAGGCAACAGAAATTTTGCGGATTGGTCAATCCGTTCCCGAGACATGGCAGTTTGGAGGAAAGAAACGGTTGAGAAACTCAAAATTTTCACATTTCTGATGCTCGAAACGAATAACTAGAACGGCAAAGGGGAAAAGTACGCATACCGTTGTAATCGGGCGAGTTTCTACTTTCAGATGCAACAGAAGTTTTGCGGATTGGTCAATCCGTTCGCGAGATATGGCAGTTGGGATGTAAGAAACGCTTGAGAAACTCAAAATTTTCGCAGTTCTGATGCTCGAAACGAATAACCAGAACGGCCTAGGGGAAAACTACGCATACCGTTGTAATCGGGCGAGTTTCTACTTTCAGATGCAACAGACACTTTGCGGATTGGTCAATCCGTTCGCGAGATATGGCAGTTTGGAGGTAAGAAACGCTTGAGAAACTCAAAATTTTCGCAGTTCTGATGCTCGAACCGAATAACTAGAACGGCCTAGGGGAAAAGTACGCATACAGTTGTAATCGGGCGAGTTTCTACTTTCAGATGCAACAGAAATTTTGCGGATTGGTCAATGCGTTCGCGAGATATGGCAGTTGGGATGTAAGAAACGCTTGAGATACTCAAAATTTTCGCAGTTCTGATGCTCGAAACGAATAACTAGAACGGTCTAGGGGAGAAGTACGCACACCGTTGTAATCGGGCGAGTTTCTACTTTCAGATGCAACAGAAGTTTTGCGGATTGGTCAATCCGTTCGCGAGATATGGCAGTTTGGATGTAAGAAACGCTTGAGAAACTCAAAATTTTCGCAGTTCTGGTGCTCGAAACGAATAACTAGAACGGCCTAGGGGAAAAGTACGCATACCGTTGTAATCGGGCGGGTTTCTACTTTCAGATGCAACAGAAATTTTGCGGATTGGTGAATCCGTTCGCGAGATATGGCAGTTTGGAGGTAAGAAACGCTTGAGAAACTCAAAATTTTCGCAGCTCTGATGCTCGAAACGAGTAACTAGAACGGCCTAAGGGAAAACTACTCATACCGTTGAAATCGGGCGAGATTCTACTTTCAGATGCAACAGAAATTTTGCGGATTGGTCAATCCGTTCGCGAGATATGGCAGTTTGGAGGTAAGACGCGCTTGAGAAACTCAAAATTTTCGCAGTTCTGATGCTCGAAACGAATAACGAGAACGGCCTAGCGGAAAAGTACGCATACAGTTGTAATCGGGCGAGTTTCTACTTTCAGATGCGACAGAAATTTTGCGGATTGGTCAATCCGTTCGCGAGATATGGCAGTTTGGAGGTAAGAAACGGTTGAGAAACTCAAAATTTTCACAGTTCTGATGCTCGAAACGAATCACTAGAACGGCCTAGGGGAAAAGTACTCATACCGTTGTAATCGGGCGAGTATCTACTTTCAGATTCAACAGAAATTTCGCGGATTGGTCTATCCGTTCGCGAGATATGACAGTTTGGAGGTAAGAAACGCTTGAGAAACTCAAAATTTTCGCAGTTCTGATGCTCGAAACGAATAACTAGAATGGCCTAGGGGAAAAGCACACATACCGTTGCAATTGGGCGAGTTTCTACTTTCAGATGCAACAGAAATTTTGCGGATTGGTCTATCCATTCGCGAGATATGGCAGTTTGGAGGTAAGAAACGCTTGAGAAACTCAAAATTTTCGCAGATCTGATGCTCGAGACGAATAACTAGAATGGCCTAGGGGAAAACTGCACATACCGTTGTAATCGGGCGAGTTTCTACTTTCAGATGCAAGAGAAATTTTGCGGATTGGACAATCCGTTCGCGAGACATGGCAGTTTGGAGGTAAGAAACGCTTGGTAAACTCAAAATTTTCGCAGTTCTGATGCTCGAAACGAATAACTAGAACGGCCTAGGGGAAAAGTACGCATACCGTTGTAATCGGGCGGGTTTCTACTTTCAGATGCAACAGAAGTTTTGCGGATTGGTCAATCCGTTCGCGAGATATGGCAGTTTGGAGGTAAGAAAGGCTTGAGAAGCTCAAAATTTTCGCAGTTCTGATGCTCGAAACGAATAACTAGAACGGCCTAGGGGAAAAGTACGCATACCGTTGTAATCGGTCCAGTTGCTACTTTCAGATGCAACAGAAATTTTGCGTATTGGTCAATCCGTTCGCGAGATGTGGCAGTTTGGAGGAAAGAAACGGCTGAGAAACACGAAATTTTCAAACTTCTGATGCTCGAAACGAATAACTAGAACGGCCTAGGGGAAAAGTACTCATACCGTTGTAATCGGGCGAGTATCTACTTTCAGATGCAACAGAAATTTTGCGGAATGGTGTATCCGTTCGCGAGATATGGCAGTTTGGATGTAAGAAACGCTTGAGCAACTCAAAATTTTCGCAGTTCTGATGCTCGAAACGAATAACCAGAACGGCCTAGGGGAAAAGTTCGCATAGCGTTGTAATCGGGCGAGTTTCTACTTTCAGATGCCACAGAAATTTTGCTGATTGGTCAATCCGTTCGCGAGATATGGCAGTTTGGAGATAAGAAACGCTTGAGAAACTCAAAATTTTCACAACTCTGATGCTCGAAACGAATAACTAGAACGGCCTAGGGGAAAATACTCATACCGTTGTAATCGGGCGCGTTTCTACTTTCAGATGCAACAGAAATTTTGCGGATTGGTCAATCCATTCGCGAGATATGGCAGTTTGGATGTAAGAAACGCTTGAGAAACTCAAAATTTTCGCAGTTCTGATGCTCGAAACGAATAACCAGAACGGCCTAGGGGAAAACTACGCATACCGTTGTAATCGGGCGAGTATCTACTTTCAGATGCAACAGAAATTTTGCGGATTGGTCAATCCGTTCGCGAGATATGGCAGTTTGGAGGTAAGAAACGGTTGAGAAACTCAAAATTTTCACAGTTCAGATGCTCGAAACGAATAACTAGAACGGCCTAGGGGAAAAGTACTCATACCGCTGTAATCGGGCGTGTTTCAACTTTCAGATGCAACAGAAATTTTGCGGATTGGTCAATCCGTTCGCGAGATATGGCAGTTGGGAGGTAAGAAACGCTTGAGAAACTCAAAATTTTCGCAGTTCTGATGCTCGAAACGAATGACCAGAACGGCCTAGGGGAAAAGTACTCATACCGTTGTAATCGGGCGAGTTTCTACTTTCAGATGCAACAGAAGTTTTGCGGATTGGTCAATCTGTTCGCGAGATATGGCAGTTTGGATGTAAGAAACGCTTGAGAAACTCAAAATTTTCGCAGTTCTGATGCTCGAAACGAATAACTAGAACGGCCTAGGGGTCAAGTACGCATACCGTTGTAATCGGGCCAGTTTCTACTTTCAGATGCAACAGAAATTTTGCGGGTTGGTCAATCCGTTCGCGAGATATGGCAGTTTGGATATAAGAAACGCTTGAGAAACTCAAAATTTTCACACCTCTGATGCTCGAAACGAATAACTAGAACGGCCTAGGGGAAAAGTACTCATACCGTTGTAATCGGGCGAGTTTCTACTTTCAGATGCAACAGAAATTTTGCGGAATGGTGTATCCGTTCGCGAGATATGGCAGTTTGGATGTAAGAAACGCTTGAGCAACTCAAAATTTTCGCAGTTCTGATGCTTGAAACGCATAACCAGAACGGCCTAGGGGAAAACTACGCATACCGTTGTAATCGGGCGAGTTTCTACTTTCAGATGCAACAGACACTTTGCGGATTGGTCAATCCGTTCGCGAGATATGGCAGTTTGGAGGAAAGAAACGCTTGAGAAACTCAAAATTTTCGCAGTTCTGATGCTCGAAACGAATAACTAGAACGGCATAGGGGAAAAGTACGCATACCGTTGTAATCGGGCGAGTTTCTACTTTCAGATGCAACAGAAGTTTTGCAGATTGGTCAATCCGTTCGCGAGATATGGCAGTTTGGATGTAAGAAACGCTTGAGAAACTCAAAATTTTCGCAGTTCTGATGCTCGAAACGAATGACCAGAACGGCCTAGGGGAAAAGTACTCATACCGTTGTAATCGGGCGAGTATCTACTTTCAGATGCAACAGAAATTTTGCGGATTGGTCAATCCGTTCGCAAGATATGGCAGTTTGGAGGTAAGAAACGCTTGAGCAACTCAAAATTTTCGCAGTTCTGATGCTCGAAACGAACAACCAGAACGGCCTAGGGGAAAAGTACGCATACCGTTGTAATCGGGCGAGTTTCTACTTTCAGATGCAACAGAAATTTTGCGGATTGGTCAATCCGTTCCCGAGATATGGCAGTTTGGAGGAAAGAAACGGTTGAGAAACTCAAAATTTTCACATTTCTGATGCTCGAAACGAATAACTAGAACGGCATAGGGGAAAAGTACGCATACCGTTGTAATCGGGCGAGTTTCTACTTTCAGATGCAACAGAAGTTTTGCGGATTGGTCAATCCGTTCGCGAGATATGGCAGTTTGGATGTAAGAAACGCTTGAGAAACTCAAAATTTTCGCAGTTCTGATACTCGAAACGAATAACCAGAACGGCCTAGGGGAAAACTACGCATACCGTTGTAATCGGGCGAGTTTCTACTTTCAGATGCAACAGACACTTTGCGGATTGGTCAATCCGTTCGCGAGATATGGCAGTTTGGAGGTAAGAAACGCTTGAGAAACACAAAATTTTCGCAGTTCTGATGCTCGAAACGAATAACTAGAACGGCATAGGGGAAAAGTACGCATACCGTTGTAATCGGGCGAGTTTCTACTTTCAGATGCAACAGAAGTTTTGCGGATTGGTCAATCCGTTCCCGAGATATGGCAGTTTGGATGTAAGAAACGCTTGAGAAACTCAAAATTTTCGCAGTTCTGATGCTCGAAACGAATAACCAGAACGGCCTAGGGGAAAACTACGCATACCGTTGTAATCGGGCGAGTTTCTACTTTCAGATGCAACAGACACTTTGCGGATTGGTCAATCCGTTCGCGAGATATGGCAGTTTCGAGGTAAGAAACGCTTGAGAAACTCAAAATTTTCACATTTCTGATGCTCGAAACGAATAACTAGAACGGCATAGGGGAAAAGTACGCATACCGTTGTAATCGGGCGAGTTTCTACTTTCAGATGCAACAGAAATTTTGCGGATTGGTCATTCCGTTCGCGAGATATGGCAGTTTGGAGGTAAGTAACGGTTGAGAAACTCAAAATTTTCGCAGTTCTGATGCTCGAAACGAATAACCAGAACGGCTTAGGGGAAAACTACGCATACCGTTGTAATCGGGCGAGTTTCTACTTTCAGAGGCAACAGAAATTTTGCGGATTGGTCAATCCGTTCCCGAGACATGGCAGTTTGGAGGAAAGAAACGGTTGAGAAACACAAAATTTTCACATTTCTGATGCTCGAAACGAATAACTAGAACGGCATAGGGGAAAAGTACGCATACCGTTGTAATCGGGCGAGTTTCTACTTTCAGATGCAACAGAAGTTTTGCGGATTGGTCAATCCGTTCGCGAGATATGGCAGTTTGGATGTAAGAAACACTTGAGAAACTCAAAATTTTCGCAGTTCTGATGCTCGAAACGAATAACCAGAACGGCCTAGGGGAAAACTACGCATACCGTTGTAATCGGGCGAGTTACTACTTTCAGATGCAACAGACACTTTGTGGATTGGTCAATCCGTTCGCGAGATATGGCAGTTTGGAGGTAAGAAACGCTTGAGAAACTCAAAATTTTCGCAGTTCTGATGCTCGAACCGAATAACTAGAACGGCCTAGGGGAAAAGTACGCATACAGTTGTAATCGGGCGAGTTTCTACTTTCAGATGCAACAGAAATTTTGCGGATTGGTCAATCCGTTCGCGAGATATGGCAGTTGGGATGTAAGAAACGCTTGAGAAACTCAAAATTTTCGCAGTTCTGATGCTCGAAACGAATAACTAGAACGGTCTATGGGAAAAGTACGCATACCGTTGTAATCGGGCGAGTTTCTACTTTCAGATGCAACAGAAGTTTTGCGGATTGGTCAATCCGTTCGCGAGATATGGCAGTTTGGATGTAAGAAACGCTTGAGAAACTCAAAATTTTCGCAGTTCTGGTGCTCGAAACGAATAACTAGAACGGCCTAGGGGAAAAGTACGCATACCGTTGTAATCGGGCGAGTTTCTACTTTCAGAGGCAACAGAAATTTTGCGGATTGGTGAATCCGTTCGCGAGATATGGCAGTTTGCAGGTAAGAAACGCTTGAGAAACTCAAAATTTTCGCAGCTCTGATGCTCGAAACGAATAACTAGAACGGCCTAGGGGAAAAGTACTCATACCTTTGTAATCGGGCGTGTTTCAACTTTCAGATGCAACAGAAATTTTGCGGATTGGTCAATCCGTTCGCGAGATATGGCAGTTTGGAGGTAAGAAACGCTTGAGCAACTCAAAATTTTCGCAGTTCTGATGCTCGAAACGAATGACCAGAACGGCCTAGGGGAAAAGTACTCATACCGTTGTAATCGGGCGAGTATCTACTTTCAGATGCAACAGAAACTTTGCGGATTGGTGTATCCGTTCGCGAGATATGGCAGTTTGGAGGTAAGAAAGGCTTGAGAAGCTCAAAATTTTCGCAGTTCTGATGCTCGAAACGAATAACCAGAACGGCCTAGGGGAAAACTACGCATACCGTTGTAATCGGGCGAGTTTCTACTTTCAGATGCAACAGACACTTTGCGGATTGGTCAATCCGTTCGCGAGATATGGCAGTTTCGAGGTAAGAAACGCTTGAGAAACTGAAAATTTTCGCAGTTCTGACGCTCGACAAGCATAACTAGAACGGCCTAGGGGAAGGGTACGCATACCGTTGTAATCGGGCGAGTTTCTACTTTCAGATGCAACAGAAATTTTGCGGATTGGTCATTCCGTTCGCGAGATATGGCAGTTTGGAGGTAAGTAACGGTTGAGAAACTCAAAATTTTCGCAGTTCTGATGCTCGAAACGAATAACCAGAACGGCCTAGGGGAAAACTGCGCATACCGTTGTAATCGGGCGAGTTTCTACTTTCAGAGGCAACAGAAATTTTGCGGATTGGTCAATCCGTTTCCGAGACATTGCAGTTTGGAGGAAAGAAACGGTTGAGAAACACAAAATTTTCACATTTCTGATGCTCGAAACGAATAACTAGAACGGCATAGGGGAAAAGTACGCATACCGTTGTAATCGGGCGAGTTTCTACTTTCAGATGCAACAGAAGTTTTGCGGATTGGTCAATCCGTTCGCGAGATATGGCAGTTTGGATGTAAGAAACGCTTGAGAAACTCAAAATTTTCGCAGTTCTGATGCTCGAAACGAATAACCAGAACGGCCTAGGGGAAAACTACGCATACCGTTGTAATCGGGCGAGTTTCTACTTTCAGATGCAACAGACACTTTGCGGATTGGTCAATCCGTTCGCGAGATATGGCAGTTTGCAGGTAAGAAACGCTTGAGAAACTCAAAATTTTCGCAGCTCTGATGGTCGAAACGAGTAACTAGAACGGCCTAAGGGAATAGTACGCATACCGTTGAAATCGGGCGAGTTTCTACTTTCAGATGCAACAGAAATTTTGCGGATTGGTCAATCCGTTCGCGAGATATGGCAATTTGGGGGTAAGACGCGCTTGAGAAACTCAAAATTTTCGCAGTTCTGATGCTCGAAACGAATAACGAGAACGGCCTAGGGGAAAAGTACGTATACAGTTGTAATCGGGCGACTTTCTACTTTCAGATGCAACAGAAATTTTGCGGATTGGTCAATCCGTTCGCGAGATATGGCAGTTTGGAGGTAAGAAACGGTTGAGAAACTCAAAATTTTCACAGTTCTGATGCTCGAAACGAATAACTAGAACGGCCTAGGGGAAAAGTACTCATACCGTTGTAATCGGGCGTGTTTCAACTTTCAGATGCAACAGAAATTTTGCGGATTGGTCAATCCGTTCGCGAGATATGGCAGTTGGGAGGTAAGAAACGCTTGAGAAACTCAAAATTTTCGCAGTTCTGATGCTCGAAACGAATAACTAGAACGGTCTAGGGGAAAACTACGCATACCGTTGTAATCGGGCGAGTTTCTACTTTCAGATGCAACAGAAATTTTGCGGATTGGTCTATCCGTTCGCGAGATATGGCAGTTTGGAGGTAAGAAATGCTTGAGAAACTCAAAATTTTCGCAGTGCTGATGCTCGAAACGAATAACTAGAACGGCTTAGGGGAAAAGTACGCATACAGTTGTAATCGGGCGAGTTTCTACTTTCAGATGCAACAGAAATTTTGCGGATTGGTCAATCCGTTCGCGCGTTATGGCAGTTTGGAGGTGAGAAACGCCTGAGAAACTAAAAATTTTCGCAGTTCTGATGTTCGACAAGCATAACTAGAACGGCCTAGGGGAAAAGTACGCATACCGTTGTAATCGGGCGAGTTTCTACTTTCAGATGCAACAGAAATTTTGCGGATTGGTCAATCCGTTCGCGAGATATGGCAGTTTGGAGGCAAGAAACGCTTGAGAAACTCAAAATTTTCGCAGATCTGATGCTCGAGACGAATAACTAGAATGGTCTAGGGGAAAACTGCACATACCGTTGTAATCGGGCGAGTTTCTACTTTCAGATGCAAGAGAAATTTTGCGGATTGGTCAATCCGTTCGCGAGACATGGCAGTTTGGAGGTAAGAAACGCTTGAGAAACTCAAAATTTTCGCAGTTCTGATAATCGAAACGAATAACTAGAACGGCCTAGGGGAAAAGTACGCATACCGTAGTAATCGGGCGGGTTTCTACTTTCAGATGCAACAGAAGTTTTGCGGATTGGTCAATCCGTTCGCGAGATGTGGCAGTTTGGGGGTAAGAAAGGCTTGAGAAGCTCAAAATTTTCGCAGTTCTGATGCTCGAAACGAATAACTAGAACGGCCTAGGGGAAAAGTACGCATACCGTTGTAATCGGTCCAGTTGCTACTTTCAGAGGCAACAGAAATTTTGCGTATTGGTCAATCCGTTCGCGAGATATGGCAGTTTGGAGGAAAGAAACGGCTGAGAAACTCGAAATTTTCAAACTTCTGATGCTCGAAACGAATAACTAGAATGGCCTAGGGGAAAAGTACTCATACCGTTGTAATCGGGCGAGTATCTACTTTCAGATGCAACAGAAATTTTGCGGAATGGTGTATCCGTTCGCGAGATATAGCAGTTTGGATGTAAGAAACGCTTGAGCAACTCAAAATTTTCGCAGTTCTGATGCTCGAAACGAATAACTAGAACGGCAAAGGGGAAAAGTACGCATACCGTTGTAATCGGGCGAGTTTCTACTTTCAGATGCAACAGACACATTGCGGATTGGTCAGTCCGTTCCCGAGACATGGCAGTTTGGATGTAAGAAACGCTTGAGAAACTCAAAATTTTCGCAGTTCTGGTGCTCGAAACGAATAACTAGAACGGCCTAGGGGAAAAGTACGCATACCGTTGTAATCGGGCGAGTTTCTACTTTCAGAGGCAACAGAAATTTTGCGGATTGGTGAATCCGTTCGCGAGATATGGCAGTTTGCAGGTAAGAAACGCTTGAGAAACTCAAAATTTTCGCAGCTCTGATGCTCGAAACGAATAACCAGAACGGCCTACGGGAATAGTACGCATACCGTTGTAATCGGGCGAGTTTCTACTTTCAGATGCAACAGAAATTTTGCGGATTGGTCAATCCGTACGCGAGATATGGCAGTTTGGAGGTAAGAAACGCATGAGAAACTCAAAATTTTCGCAGTTCTGATACTCGAAACGAATGACCAGAACGGCCTAGGGGAAAAGTACGCATACCGTTGTAATCGGGCGAGTTTCTACTTTCAGAGGCAACAGGAATTTTGCGGATTGGTCAGTCCGTTCCCGAGACATGGCAGTTTGGAGGAAAGAAACGGTTGAGAAACTCAAAATTTTCACATTTCTGATGCTCGAAACGAATAACTAGAACGGCAAAGGGGAAAAGTACGCATACCGTTGTAATCGGGCGAGTTTCTACTTTCAGATGCAACAGAAGTTTTGCGGATTGGTCAATCCGTTTGCGAGATATGGCAGTTTGGATGTAAGAAACGCTTGAGAAACTCAAAATTTTCGCAGTTCTGATGCTCGAAACGAATAACCAGAACGGCCTAGGGGAAAACTACCCATACCGTTGTAATCGGGCGAGTTTCTACTTTCAGATGCAACAGACACTTTGCGGATTGGTCAATCCGTTCGCGAGATATGGCAGTTTGGAGGTAAGAAACGCTTGAGAAACTCAAAATTTTCGCAGTTCTGATGCTCGAACCGAATAACTAGAACGGCCTAGGGGAAAAGTACGCCTACAGTTGTAATCGGGCGAGTTTCTACTTTCAGATGCAACAGAAATTTTGCGGATTGGTCAATCCGTTCGCGAGATATGGCAGTTGGGATGTAAGAAACGCTTGAGAAACTCAAAATTTTGGCAGCTCTGATGCTCGAAACGAATAACTAGAATGGCCTAGGGGAAAAGTACGCATAGAGTTGTAATCGGGCGAGTTTCTACTTTCAGATGCAACAGAAATTTTGCGGATTGGTCAATCCGTTCGCGCGATATGGCAGTTTGGAGGTGAGAAACGCATGAGAAACTCAAAATTTTCGCAGTTCTGATGCTCGACAAGCATAACTAGAACGGCCTAGGGGAAAAGTACGCATACCGTTGTAATCGGGCGAGTTTCTACTTTCAGATGCAACAGAAATTTTGCGGATTGGTCAATCCGTTCGCGAGATATGGCAGTTTGGAGGTAAGAAACGGTTGAGAAACTCAAAATTTTCACAGTTCTGATTCTCGAAACGAATAACTAGAACGGCCTAGGGGAAAAGTACTCATACCGTTGTAATCGGGCGTGTTTCAACTTTCAGATGCAACAGAAATTTTGCGGATTGGTCAATCCGTTCGCGAGACATGGCAGTTTGGATGTAAGAAACGCTTGAGAAACTCAAAATTTTCGCAGTTCTGATGCTCCAAACGAATAACTAGAACGGCCTAGGGGAAAAGTACGCATACCGTTGTAATCGGGCGGGTTTCTACTTTCAGATGCAACAGAAGTTTTGCGGATTGGTCAATCCGTTCGCGAGATATGGCAGTTTGGATGTAAGAAAGGCTTGAGAAGCTCAAAATTTTCGCAGTTCTGATGCTCGAAACGAATAACTAGAACGGCCTAGGGGAAAAGTACGCATACCGTTGTAATCGGTCCAGTTGCTACTTTCAGATGCAACAGAAATTTTGCGTATTCGTCAATCCGTTCGCGAGATATGGCAGTTTGGAGGAAAGAAACGGCTGAGAAACTCGAAATTTTCAAACTTCTGATGCTCGAAACGAATAACTAGAACGGCCTAGGGGAAAAGTACTCATACCGTTGTAATCGGGCGAGTATCTACTTTCAGATGCAACAGAAATTTTGCGGAATGGTGTATCCGTTCGCGAGATATGGCAGTTTGGAGGTAAGAAACGCTTGAGAAACTCAAAATTTTGGCAGCTCTGATGCTCGAAACGAATAACTAGAATGGCCTAGGGGAAAAGTACGCATAGAGTTGTAATCGGGCGAGTTTCTACTTTCAGATGCAACAGAAATTTTGCGGATTGGTCAATCCGTTCGCGCGATATGGCAGTTTGGAGGTGAGAAACGCTTGAGAAACTCAAAATTTTCGCAGTTCTGATGCTCGACAAGCATAACTAGAACGGCCTAGGGGAAAAGTACTCATACCGTTGTAATCGGGCGAGTTTCTACTTTCAGGTCGAACAGAAATTTTGCGGATTCGTCAATCCGTTCGCGAGATGTGGCAGTTTGGAGGTAAGAAACGCTTGAGCAACTCAAAATTTTCGCAGTTCTGATGCTCGAAACGAATAACCAGAACGGCCTAGGGGAAAACTGCACATACCGTTGTAATCGGGCGAGTTTCTACTTTCAGATGCAACAGAAATTTTGCGGATTGGTCAATCCGTTCGCGAGATATGGCAGTTTGGAGGTAAGAAACGCTTGAGAAACTCAAAATTTTCGCAGATCTGATGCTCGAGACGAATAACTAGAATGGCCTAGGGGAAAACTGCACATACCGTTGTAATCGGGCGAGTTTCTACTTTCAGATGCAAGAGAAATTTTGCGGATTGGTCAATCCGTTCGCGAGACATGGCAGTTTGGAGGTAAGAAACGCTTGAGAAACTCAAAATTTTCGCAGTTCTGATGCTCCAAACGAATAACTAGAACAGCCTAGGGGAAAAGTACGCATACCGTTGTAATCGGGCGGGTTTCTACTTTCAGATGCAACAGAAGTTTTGCGGATTGGTCAATCCGTTCGCGCGATATGGCAGTTTGGAGGTGAGAAACGCTTGAGAAACTCAAAATTTTCGCAGTTCTGATGCTCGACAAGCATAACTAGAACGGCCTAGGGGAAAAGTACGCATACCGTTGTAATCGGGCGAGTTTCTACTTTCAGATGCAACAGAAATTTTGCGGATTGGTCAATCCGTTCGCGAGATATGGCAGTTTGGAGGTAAGAAACGGTTGAGAAACTCAAAATTTTCACAGTTCTGATTCTCGAAACGAATAACTAGAACGGCCTAGGGGAAAAGTACTCATACCGTTGTAATCGGGCGTGTTTCAACTTTCAGATGCAACAGAAATTTTGCGGATTGGTCAATCCGTTCGCGAGATATGGCAGTTTGGACGTAAGAAACGCTTGAGAAACTCAAAATTTTCGCAGTTCTGATGCTCGAAACGAATAACTAAAACGGCCTAGGGGACAGGTTCGCATACCGTTGTAATCGGGCGAGTTTCTACATTCAGATGCAACAGAAATTTTGCTGATTGGTCAATCCGTTCGCGAGATATGGCAGTTTGGACGTAACAAACGCTTGAGAAACTCAAAATTTTCGCAGTTCTGGTGCTCGAAACGAATAACTAGAACGGCCTAGGGGAAAAGTACGCATACCGTTGTAATCGGGCGAGTTTCTACTTTCAGAGGCAACAGAAATTTTGCGGATTGGTCAATCCGTTCCCGAGACATGGCAGTTTGGAGGAAAGAAACGGTTGAGAAACTCAAAATTTTCACATTTCTGATGCTCGAAACGAATAACTAGAACGGCAAAGGGGAAAAGTACGCATACCGTTGTAATCGGGCGAGTTTCTACTTTCAGATGCAACAGAAGTTTTGCGGATTGGTCAATCCGTTCGCGAGATATGGCAGTTGGGATGTAAGAAACGCTTGAGAAACTCAAAATTTTCGCAGTTCTGATGCTCGAAACGAATAACCAGAACGGCCTAGGGGAAAACTACGCATACCGTTGTAATCGGGCGAGTTTCTACTTTCAGATGCAACAGACACTTTGCGGATTGGTCAATCCGTTCGCGAGATATGGCAGTTTGGAGGTAAGAAACGCTTGAGAAACTCAAAATTTTCGCAGTTCTGATGCTCGAACCGAATAACTAGAACGGCCTAGGGGAAAAGTACGCATACAGTTGTAATCGGGCGAGTTTCTACTTTCAGATGCAACAGAAATTTTGCGGATTGGTCAATGCGTTCGCGAGATATGGCAGTTGGGATGTAAGAAACGCTTGAGATACTCAAAATTTTCGCAGTTCTGATGCTCGAAACGAATAACTAGAACGGTCTAGGGGAGAAGTACGCATACCGTTGTAATCGGGCGAGTTTCTACTTTCAGATGCAACAGAAGTTTTGCGGATTGGTCAATCCGTTCGCGAGATATGGCAGTTTGGATGTAAGAAACGCTTGAGAAACTCAAAATTTTCGCAGTTCTGGTGCTCGAAACGAATAACTAGAACGGCCTAGGGGAAAAGTACGCATACCGTTGTAATCGGGCGGGTTTCTACTTTCAGATGCAACAGAAATTTTGCGGATTGGTGAATCCGTTCGCGAGATATGGCAGTTTGGAGGTAAGAAACGCTTGAGAAACTCAAAATTTTCGCAGCTCTGATGCTCGAAACGAGTAACTAGAACGGCCTAAGGGAAAAGTACTCATACCGTTGAAATCGGGCGAGATTCTACTTTCAGATGCAACAGAAATTTTGCGGATTGGTCAATCCGTTCGCGAGATATGGCAGTTTGGAGGTAAGACGCGCTTGAGAAACTCAAAATTTTCGCAGTTCTGATGCTCGAAACGAATAACGAGAACGGCCTAGGGGAAAAGTACGCATACAGTTGTAATCGGGCGAGTTTCTACTTTCAGATGCAACAGAAATTTTGCGGATTGGTCAATCCGTTCGCGAGATATGGCAGTTTGGAGGTAAGAAACGGTTGAGAAACTCAAAATTTTCACAGTTCTGATGCTCGAAACGAATCACTAGAACGGCCTAGGGGAAAAGTACTCATACCGTTGTAATCGGGCGAGTATCTACTTTCAGATTCAACAGAAATTTCGCGGATTGGTCTATCCGTTCGCGAGATATGACAGTTTGGAGGTAAGAAACGCTTGAGAAACTCAAAATTTTCGCAGTTCTGTTGCTCGAAACGAATAACTAGAATGGCCTAGGGGAAAAGCACACATACCGTTGCAATTGGGCGAGTTTCTACTTTCAGATGCAACAGAAATTTTGCGGATTGGTCTATCCATTCGCGAGATATGGCAGTTTGGAGGTAAGAAACGCTTGAGAAACTCAAAATTTTCGCAGATCTGATGCTCGAGACGAATAACTAGAATGGCCTAGGGGAAAACTGCACATACCGTTGTAATCGGGCGAGTTTCTACTTTCAGATGCAAGAGAAATTTTGCGGATTGGACAATCCGTTCGCGAGACATGGCAGTTTGGAGGTAAGAAACGCTTGGTAAACTCAAAATTTTCGCAGTTCTGATGCTCGAAACGAATAACTAGAACGGCCTAGGGGAAAAGTACGCATACCGTTGTAATCGGGCGGGTTTCTACTTTCAGATGCATCAGAAGTTTTGCGGATTGGTCAATCCGTTCGCGAGATATGGCAGTTTGGAGGTAAGAAAGGCTTGAGAAGCTCAAAATTTTCGCAGTTCTGATGCTCGAAACGAATAACTAGAACGGCCTAGGGGAAAAGTACGCATACCGTTGTAATCGGTCCAGTTGCTACTTTCAGATGCAACAGAAATTTTGCGTATTGGTCAATCCGTTCGCGAGATGTGGCAGTTTGGAGGAAAGAAACGGCTGAGAAACACGAAATTTTCAAACTTCTGATGCTCGAAACGAATAACTAGAACGGCCTAGGGGAAAAGTACTCATACCGTTGTAATCGGGCGAGTATCTACTTTCAGATGCAACAGAAATTTTGCGGAATGGTGTATCCGTTCGCGAGATATGGCAGTTTGGATGTAAGAAACGCTTGAGCAACTCAAAATTTTCGCAGTTCTGATGCTCGAAACGAATAACCAGAACGGCCTAGGGGAAAAGTTCGCATAGCGTTGTAATCGGGCGAGTTTCTACTTTCAGATGCCACAGAAATTTTGCTGATTGGTCAATCCGTTCGCGAGATATGGCAGTTTGGAGATAAGAAACGCTTGAGAAACTCAAAATTTTCACAACTCTGATGCTCGAAACGAATAACTAGAACGGCCTAGGGGAAAATACTCATACCGTTGTAATCGGGCGCGTTTCTACTTTCAGATGCAACAGAAATTTTGCGGATTGGTCTATCCGTTCGCGAGATATGGCAGTTTGGAAGTAAGAAACGCTTGAGAAACTCAAAATTTTCGCAGTGCTGATGCTCGAAACGAATAACTAGAACGGCTTAGGGGAAATGTACGCATACAGTTGTAATCGGGCGAGTTTCTACTTTCAGATGCAACAGAAATTTTGCGGATTGGTCAATCCGTTCGCGAGATATGGCAGTTTGGAGGTAAGACGCGCTTGAGAAACTCAAAATTTTCGCAGTTCTGATGCTCGAAACGAATAACGAGAACGGCCTAGGGGAAAAGTACGCATACAGTTGTAATCGGGCGAGTTTCTACTTTCAGATGCAACAGAAATTTTGCGGATTGGTCAATCCGTTCGCGAGATATGGCAGTTTGGAGGTAAGAAACGGTTGAGAAACTCAAAATTTTCACAATTCTGATGCTCGAAACGAATAACTAGAACGGCCTAGGGGAAAAGTACTCATACCGTTGTAATCGGGCGTGTTTCAACTTTCAGATGCAACAGAAATTTTGCGGATTGGTCAATCCGTTCGCGAGATATGGCAGTTTGGACGTAAGAAACGCTTGAGAAACTCAAAATTTTCGCAGTTCTGATGCTCGAAACGAATAACTAAAACGGCCTAGGGGAAAAGTACGCATACCGTTGTAATCGGGCGAGTTTCTACTTTCAGAGGCAACAGAAATTTTGCGGATTGGTCAATCCGTTCCCGAGACATGGCAGTTTGGAGGAAAGAAACGGTTGAGAAACTCAAAATTTTCACATTTCTGATGCTCGAAACGAATAACTAGAACGGCAAAGGGGAAAAGTATGCATACCGTTGTAATCGGGCGAGTTTCTACTTTCAGATGCAACAGAAGTTTTGCGGATTGGTCAATCCGTTTGCGAGATATGGCAGTTTGGATGTAAGAAACGCTTGAGAAACTCAAAATTTTCGCAGTTCTGATGCTCGAAACGAATAACCAGAACGGCCTAGGGGAAAACTACGCATACCGTTGTAATCGGGCGAGTTTCTACTTTCAGATGCAACAGACACTTTGCGGATTGGTCAATCCGTTCGCGAGATATGGCAGTTTGGAGGTAAGAAACGCTTGAGAAACTCAAAATTTTCGCAGTTCTGATGCACGAACCGAATAACTAGAACGGCCTAGGGGAAAAGTACGCATACCGTTGTAATCGGTCCAGTTGCTACTTTCAGATGCAACAGAAATTTTGCGTATTCGTCAATCCGTTCGCGAGATATGGCAGTTTGGAGGAAAGAAACGGCTGAGAAACTCGAAATTTTCAAACTTCTGATGCTCGAAACGAATAACTAGAACGGCCTAGGGGAAAAGTACTCATACCGTTGTAATCGGGCGAGTATCTACTTTCAGATGCAACAGAAATTTTGCGGATTGGTCTATCCGTTCGCGAGATATGGCAGTTTGGAAGTAAGAAACGCTTGAGAAACTCAAAATTTTCGCAGATCTGATGCTCGAGACGAATAACTAGAATGGCCTAGGGGAAAACTGCACATACCGTTGTAATCGGGCGAGTTTCTACTTTCAGATGCAAGAGAAATTTTGCGGATTGGTCAATCCGTTCGCGAGACATGGCAGTTTGGAGGTAAGAAACGCTTGAGAAACTCAAAATTTTCGCAGTTCTGATGCTCCAAACGAATAACTAGAACGGCCTAGGGGAAAAGTACGCATACCGTTGTAATCGGGCGGGTTTCTACTTTCAGATGCAACAGAAGTTTTGCGGATTGGTCAATCCGTTCGCGAGATATGGCAGTTTGGATGTAAGAAAGGCTTGAGAAGCTCAAAATTTTCGCAGTTCTGATGCTCGAAACGAATAACTAGAACGGCCTAGGGGAAAAGTACGCATACCGTTGTAATCGGTCCAGTTGCTACTTTCAGATGCAACAGAAATTTTGCGTATTCGTCAATCCGTTCGCGAGATATGGCAGTTTGGAGGAAAGAAACGGCTGAGAAACTCGAAATTTTCAAACTTCTGATGCTCGAAACGAATAACTAGAACGGCCTAGGGGAAAAGTACTCATACCGTTGTAATCGGGCGAGTATCTACTTTCAGATGCAACAGAAATTTTGCGGAATGGTGTATCCGTTCGCGAGATATGGCAGTTTGGATGTAAGAAACGCTTGAGCAACTCAAAATTTTCGCAGTTCTCATGCTCGAAACGAATAACCAGAACGGCCTAGGGGAAAAGTTCGCATAGCGTTGTAATCGGGCGAGTTTCTACTTTCAGATGCAACAGAAATTTTGCGGATTGGTCAATCCGTTCGCCAGACATGGCAGTTTGGATGTAAGAAACGCTTGAGAAACTCAAAATTTTGGCAGCTCTGATGCTCGAAACGAATAACTAGAATGGCCTAGGGGAAAAGTACGCATAGAGTTGTAATCGGGCGAGTTTCTACTTTCAGATGCAACAGAAATTTTGCGGATTGGTCAATCCGTTCGCGCGATATGGCAGTTTGGAGGTAAGAAACGCTTGAGAAACTCAAAATTTTCGCAGTTCTGATGCTCGACAAGCATAACTAGAACGGCCTAGGGGAAAAGTACGCATACCGTTGTAATCGGGCGAGTTTCTACTTTCAGATGCAACAGAAATTTTGCGGATTGGTCAATCCGTTCGCGAGATATGGCAGTTTGGAGGTAAGAAACGCTTGAGAAACTCAAAATTTTCGCAGATCTGATGCTCGAGACGAATAACTAGAATGGCCTAGGGGAAAACTGCACATACCGTTGTAATCGGGCGAGTTTCTACTTTCAGATGCAAGAGAAATTTTGCGGATTGGTCAATCCGTTCGCGAGACATGGCAGTTTGGAGGTAAGAAACGCTTGAGAAACTCAAAATTTTCACAGTTCTGATTCTCGAAACGAATAACTAGAACGGCCTAGGGGAAAAGTACTCATACCGTTGTAATCGGGCGAGTTTCTACATTCAGATGCAACAGAAATTTTGCTGATTGGTCAATCCGTTCGCGAGATATGGCAGTTTGGACGTAACAAACGCTTGAGAAACTCAAAATTTTCGCAGTTCTGATGCTCGAACCGAATAACTAGAACGGCCTAGGGGAAAAGTACGCATACAGTTGTAATCGGGCGAGTTTCTACTTTCAGATGCAACAGAAATTTTGCGGATTGGTCAATCCGTTCGCGAGATATGGCAGTTGGGATGTAAGAAACGCTTGAGATACTCAAAATTTTCGCAGTTCTGATGCTCGAAACGAATAACTAGAACGGTCTAGGGGAGAAGTACGCATACCGTTGTAATCGGGCGAGTTTCTACTTTCAGATGCAACAGAAGTTTTGCGGATTGGTCAATCCGTTCGCGAGATATGGCAGTTTAGATGTAAGAAACGCTTGAGAAACTCAAAATTTTCGCAGTTCTGGTGCTCGAAACGAATAACTAGAACGGCCTAGGGGAAAAGTACGCATACCGTTGTAATCGGGCGAGATTCTACTTTCAGAGGCAACAGAAATTTTGCGGATTGGTGAATCCGTTCGCGAGATATGGCAGTTTGGAGGTAAGAAACGCTTGAGAAACTCAAAATTTTCGCAGCTCTGATGCTCGAAACGAGTAACTAGAACGGCCTAAGGGAAAAGTACTCATACCGTTGAAATCGGGCGAGTTTCTACTTTCAGATGCAACAGAAATTTTGCGGATTGGTCAATCCGTTCGCGAGATATGGCAGTTTGGAGGTAAGACGCGCTTGAGAAACTCAAAATTTTCGCAGTTCTGATGCTCGAAACGAATAACGAGAACGGCCTAGGGGAAAAGTACGCATACAGTTGTAATCGGGCGAGTTTCTACTTTCAGATGCAACAGAAATTTTGCGGATTGGTCAATCCGTTCGCGAGATATGGCAGTTTGGAGGTAAGAAACGGTTGAGAAACTCAAAATTTTCACAGTTCTGATGCTCGAAACGAATAACTAGAACGGCCTAGGGGAAAAGTACTCATACCGTTGTAATCGGGCGAGTATCTACTTTCAGATTCAACAGAAATTTCGCGGATTGGTCTATCCGTTCGCGAGATATGGCAGTTTGGAAGTAAGAAACGCTTGAGAAACTCAAAATTTTCGCAGTGCTGATGCTCGAAACGAATAACTAGAACGGCTTAGGGGAAATGTACGCATACAGTTGTAATCGGGCGAGTTTCTACTTTCAGATGCAACAGAAATTTTGCGGATTGGTCAATCCGTTCGCGAGATATGGCAGTTTGGAGGTAAGACGCGCTTGAGAAACTCAAAATTTTCGCAGTTCTGATGCTCGAAACGAATAACGAGAACGGCCTAGGGGAAAAGTACGCATACAGTTGTAATCGGGCGAGTTTCTACTTTCAGATGCAACAGAAATTTTGCGGATTGGTCAATCCGTTCGCGAGATATGGCAGTTTGGAGGTAAGAAACGGTTGAGAAACTCAAAATTTTCACAATTCTGATGCTCGAAACGAATAACTAGAACGGCCTAGGGGAAAAGTACTCATACCGTTGTAATCGGGCGTGTTTCAACTTTCAGATGCAACAGAAATTTTGCGGATTGGTCAATCCGTTCGCGAGATATGGCAGTTTGGACGTAAGAAACGCTTGAGAAACTCAAAATTTTCGCAGTTCTGATGCTCGAAACGAATAACTAAAACGGCCTAGGGGAAAAGTACGCATACCGTTGTAATCGGGCGAGTTTCTACTTTCAGAGGCAACAGAAATTTTGCGGATTGGTCAATCCGTTCCCGAGACATGGCAGTTTGGAGGAAAGAAACGGTTGAGAAACTCAAAATTTTCACATTTCTGATGCTCGAAACGAATAACTAGAACGGCAAAGGGGAAAAGTATGCATACCGTTGTAATCGGGCGAGTTTCTACTTTCAGATGCAACAGAAGTTTTGCGGATTGGTCAATCCGTTTGCGAGATATGGCAGTTTGGATGTAAGAAACGCTTGAGAAACTCAAAATTTTCGCAGTTCTGATGCTCGAAACGAATAACCAGAACGGCCTAGGGGAAAACTACGCATACCGTTGTAATCGGGCGAGTTTCTACTTTCAGATGCAACAGACACTTTGCGGATTGGTCAATCCGTTCGCGAGATATGGCAGTTTGGAGGTAAGAAACGCTTGAGAAACTCAAAATTTTCGCAGTTCTGATGCACGAACCGAATAACTAGAACGGCCTAGGGGAAAAGTACGCATACCGTTGTAATCGGTCCAGTTGCTACTTTCAGATGCAACAGAAATTTTGCGTATTCGTCAATCCGTTCGCGAGATATGGCAGTTTGGAGGAAAGAAACGGCTGAGAAACTCGAAATTTTCAAACTTCTGATGCTCGAAACGAATAACTAGAACGGCCTAGGGGAAAAGTACTCATACCGTTGTAATCGGGCGAGTATCTACTTTCAGATGCAACAGAAATTTTGCGGATTGGTCTATCCGTTCGCGAGATATGGCAGTTTGGAAGTAAGAAACGCTTGAGAAACTCAAAATTTTCGCAGATCTGATGCTCGAGACGAATAACTAGAATGGCCTAGGGGAAAACTGCACATACCGTTGTAATCGGGCGAGTTTCTACTTTCAGATGCAAGAGAAATTTTGCGGATTGGTCAATCCGTTCGCGAGACATGGCAGTTTGGAGGTAAGAAACGCTTGAGAAACTCAAAATTTTCGCAGTTCTGATGCTCCAAACGAATAACTAGAACGGCCTAGGGGAAAAGTACGCATACCGTTGTAATCGGGCGGGTTTCTACTTTCAGATGCAACAGAAGTTTTGCGGATTGGTCAATCCGTTCGCGAGATATGGCAGTTTGGATGTAAGAAAGGCTTGAGAAGCTCAAAATTTTCGCAGTTCTGATGCTCGAAACGAATAACTAGAACGGCCTAGGGGAAAAGTACGCATACCGTTGTAATCGGTCCAGTTGCTACTTTCAGATGCAACAGAAATTTTGCGTATTCGTCAATCCGTTCGCGAGATATGGCAGTTTGGAGGAAAGAAACGGCTGAGAAACTCGAAATTTTCAAACTTCTGATGCTCGAAACGAATAACTAGAACGGCCTAGGGGAAAAGTACTCATACCGTTGTAATCGGGCGAGTATCTACTTTCAGATGCAACAGAAATTTTGCGGAATGGTGTATCCGTTCGCGAGATATGGCAGTTTGGATGTAAGAAACGCTTGAGCAACTCAAAATTTTCGCAGTTCTCATGCTCGAAACGAATAACCAGAACGGCCTAGGGGAAAAGTTCGCATAGCGTTGTAATCGGGCGAGTTTCTACTTTCAGATGCAACAGAAATTTTGCGGATTGGTCAATCCGTTCGCGAGATATGGCAGTTTGGAGGTAAGAAACGCTTGAGAAACTCAAAATTTTCGCAGATCTGATGCTCGAGACGAATAACTAGAATGGCCTAGGGGAAAAGTACGCATAGAGTTGTAATCGGGCGAGTTTCTACTTTCAGATGCAACAGAAATTTTGCGGATTGGTCAATCCGTTCGCGCGATATGGCAGTTTGGAGGTAAGAAACGCTTGAGAAACTCAAAATTTTCGCAGTTCTGATGCTCGACAAGCATAACTAGAACGGCCTAGGGGAAAAGTACGCATACCGTTGTAATCGGGCGAGTTTCTACTTTCAGATGCAACAGAAATTTTGCGGATTGGTCAATCCGTTCGCGAGATATGGCAGTTTGGAGGTAAGAAACGCTTGAGAAACTCAAAATTTTCGCAGATCTGATGCTCGAGACGAATAACTAGAATGGCCTAGGGGAAAACTGCACATACCGTTGTAATCGGGCGAGTTTCTACTTTCAGATGCAAGAGAAATTTTGCGGATTGGTCAATCCGTTCGCGAGACATGGCAGTTTGGAGGTAAGAAACGCTTGAGAAACTCAAAATTTTCACAGTTCTGATTCTCGAAACGAATAACTAGAACGGCCTAGGGGAAAAGTACTCATACCGTTGTAATCGGGCGAGTTTCTACATTCAGATGCAACAGAAATTTTGCTGATTGGTCAATCCGTTCGCGAGATATGGCAGTTTGGACGTAACAAACGCTTGAGAAACTCAAAATTTTCGCAGTTCTGATGCTCGAACCGAATAACTAGAACGGCCTAGGGGAAAAGTACGCATACAGTTGTAATCGGGCGAGTTTCTACTTTCAGATGCAACAGAAATTTTGCGGATTGGTCAATCCGTTCGCGAGATATGGCAGTTGGGATGTAAGAAACGCTTGAGATACTCAAAATTTTCGCAGTTCTGATGCTCGAAACGAATAACTAGAACGGTCTAGGGGAGAAGTACGCATACCGTTGTAATCGGGCGAGTTTCTACTTTCAGATGCAACAGAAGTTTTGCGGATTGGTCAATCCGTTCGCGAGATATGGCAGTTTGGATGTAAGAAACGCTTGAGAAACTCAAAATTTTCGCAGTTCTGGTGCTCGAAACGAATAACTAGAACGGCCTAGGGGAAAAGTACGCATACCGTTGTAATCGGGCGAGATTCTACTTTCAGAGGCAACAGAAATTTTGCGGATTGGTGAATCCGTTCGCGAGATATGGCAGTTTGGAGGTAAGAAACGCTTGAGAAACTCAAAATTTTCGCAGCTCTGATGCTCGAAACGAGTAACTAGAACGGCCTAAGGGAAAAGTACTCATACCGTTGAAATCGGGCGAGTTTCTACTTTCAGATGCAACAGAAATTTTGCGGATTGGTCAATCCGTTCGCGAGATATGGCAGTTTGGAGGTAAGACGCGCTTGAGAAACTCAAAATTTTCGCAGTTCTGATGCTCGAAACGAATAACGAGAACGGCCTAGGGGAAAAGTACGCATACAGTTGTAATCGGGCGAGTTTCTACTTTCAGATGCAACAGAAATTTTGCGGATTGGTCAATCCGTTCGCGAGATATGGCAGTTTGGAGGTAAGAAACGGTTGAGAAACTCAAAATTTTCACAGTTCTGATGCTCGAAACGAATAACTAGAACGGCCTAGGGGAAAAGTACTCATACCGTTGTAATCGGGCGAGTATCTACTTTCAGATTCAACAGAAATTTCGCGGATTGGTCTATCCGTTCGCGAGATATGACAGTTTGGAGGTAAGAAACGCTTGAGAAACTCAAAATTTTCGCAGTTCTGATGCTCGAAACGAATAACTAGAATGGCCTAGGGGAAAAGCACACATACCGTTGCAATTGGGCGAGTTTCTACTTTCAGATGCAACAGAAATTTTGCGGATTGGTCTATCCATTCGCGAGATATGGCAGTTTGGAGGTAAGAAACGCTTGAGAAACTCAAAATTTTCGCAGATCTGATGCTCGAGACGAATAACTAGAATGGCCTAGGGGAAAACTGCACATACCGTTGTAATCGGGCGAGTTTCTACTTTCAGATGCAAGAGAAATTTTGCGGATTGGACAATCCGTTCGCGAGACATGGCAGTTTGGAGGTAAGAAACGCTTGGTCAACTCAAAATTTTCGCAGTTCTGATGCTCGAAACGAATAACTAGAACGGCCTAGGGGAAAAGTACGCATACCGTTGTAATCGGGCGGGTTTCTACTTTCAGATGCAACAGAAGTTTTGCGGATTGGTCAATCCGTTCGCGAGATATGGCAGTTTGGAGGTAAGAAAGGCTTGAGAAGCTCAAAATTTTCGCAGTTCTGATGCTCGAAACGAATAACTAGAACGGCCTAGGGGAAAAGTACGCATACCGTTGTAATCGGTCCAGTTGCTACTTTCAGATGCAACAGAAATTTTGCGTATTCGTCAATCCGTTCGCGAGATATGGCAGTTTGGAGGAAAGAAACGGCTGAGAAACTCGAAATTTTCAAACTTCTGATGCTCGAAACGAATAACTAGAACGGCCTAGGGGAAAAGTACTCATACCGTTGTAATCGGGCGAGTATCTACTTTCAGATGCAACAGAAATTTTGCGGATTGGCCTATCCGTTCGCGAGATATGGCAGTTTGGAAGTAAGAAACGCTTGAGAAACTCAAAATTTTCGCAGATCTGATGCTCGAGACGAATAACTAGAATGGCCTAGGGGAAAACTGCACATACCGTTGTAATCGGGCGAGTTTCTACTTTCAGATGCAAGAGAAATTTTGCGGATTGGTCAATCCGTTCGCGAGACATGGCAGTTTGGAGGTAAGAAACGCTTGAGAAACTCAAAATTTTCGCAGTTCTGATGCTCCAAACGAATAACTAGAACGGCCTAGGGGAAAAGTACGCATACCGTTGTAATCGGGCGGGTTTCTACTTTCAGATGCAACAGAAGTTTTGCGGATTGGTCAATCCGTTCGCGAGATATGGCAGTTTGGATGTAAGAAAGGCTTGAGAAGCTCAAAATTTTCGCAGTTCTGATGCTCGAAACGAATAACTAGAACGGCCTAGGGGAAAAGTACGCATACCGTTGTAATCGGTCCAGTTGCTACTTTCAGATGCAACAGAAATTTTGCGTATTCGTCAATCCGTTCGCGAGATATGGCAGTTTGGAGGAAAGAAACGGCTGAGAAACTCGAAATTTTCAAACTTCTGATGCTCGAAACGAATAACTAGAACGGCCTAGGGGAAAAGTACTCATACCGTTGTAATCGGGCGAGTATCTACTTTCAGATGCAACAGAAATTTTGCGGAATGGTGTATCCGTTCGCGAGATATGGCAGTTTGGATGTAAGAAACGCTTGAGCAACTCAAAATTTTCGCAGTTCTCATGCTCGAAACGAATAACCAGAACGGCCTAGGGGAAAAGTTCGCATAGCGTTGTAATCGGGCGAGTTTCTACTTTCAGATGCAACAGAAATTTTGCGGATTGGTCAATCCGTTCGCCAGACATGGCAGTTTGGATGTAAGAAACGCTTGAGAAACTCAAAATTTTGGCAGCTCTGATGCTCGAAACGAATAACTAGAATGGCCTAGGGGAAAAGTACGCATAGAGTTGTAATCGGGCGAGTTTCTACTTTCAGATGCAACAGAAATTTTGCGGATTGGTCAATCCGTTCGCGCGATATGGCAGTTTGGAGGTAAGAAACGCTTGAGAAACTCAAAATTTTCGCAGTTCTGATGCTCGACAAGCATAACTAGAACGGCCTAGGGGAAAAGTACGCATACCGTTGTAATCGGGCGAGTTTCTACTTTCAGATGCAACAGAAATTTTGCGGATTGGTCAATCCGTTCGCGAGATATGGCAGTTTGGAGGTAAGAAACGCTTGAGAAACTCAAAATTTTCGCAGATCTGATGCTCGAGACGAATAACTAGAATGGCCTAGGGGAAAACTGCACATACCGTTGTAATCGGGCGAGTTTCTACTTTCAGATGCAAGAGAAATTTTGCGGATTGGTCAATCCGTTCGCGAGACATGGCAGTTTGGAGGTAAGAAACGCTTGAGAAACTCAAAATTTTCACAGTTCTGATTCTCGAAACGAATAACTAGAACGGCCTAGGGGAAAAGTACTCATACCGTTGTAATCGGGCGAGTTTCTACATTCAGATGCAACAGAAATTTTGCTGATTGGTCAATCCGTTCGCGAGATATGGCAGTTTGGACGTAACAAACGCTTGAGAAACTCAAAATTTTCGCAGTTCTGATGCTCGAACCGAATAACTAGAACGGCCTAGGGGAAAAGTACGCATACAGTTGTAATCGGGCGAGTTTCTACTTTCAGATGCAACAGAAATTTTGCGGATTGGTCAATCCGTTCGCGAGATATGGCAGTTGGGATGTAAGAAACGCTTGAGATACTCAAAATTTTCGCAGTTCTGATGCTCGAAACGAATAACTAGAACGGTCTAGGGGAGAAGTACGCATACCGTTGTAATCGGGCGAGTTTCTACTTTCAGATGCAACAGAAGTTTTGCGGATTGGTCAATCCGTTCGCGAGATATGGCAGTTTGGATGTAAGAAACGCTTGAGAAACTCAAAATTTTCGCAGTTCTGGTGCTCGAAACGAATAACTAGAACGGCCTAGGGGAAAAGTACGCATACCGTTGTAATCGGGCGAGATTCTACTTTCAGAGGCAACAGAAATTTTGCGGATTGGTGAATCCGTTCGCGAGATATGGCAGTTTGGAGGTAAGAAACGCTTGAGAAACTCAAAATTTTCGCAGCTCTGATGCTCGAAACGAGTAACTAGAACGGCCTAAGGGAAAAGTACTCATACCGTTGAAATCGGGCGAGTTTCTACTTTCAGATGCAACAGAAATTTTGCGGATTGGTCAATCCGTTCGCGAGATATGGCAGTTTGGAGGTAAGACGCGCTTGAGAAACTCAAAATTTTCGCAGTTCTGATGCTCGAAACGAATAACGAGAACGGCCTAGGGGAAAAGTACGCATACAGTTGTAATCGGTCGAGTTTCTACTTTCAGATGCAACAGAAATTTTGCGGATTGGTCAATCCGTTCGCGAGATATGGCAGTTTGGAGGTAAGAAACGGTTGAGAAACTCAAAATTTTCACAGTTCTGATGCTCGAAACGAATAACTAGAACGGCCTAGGGGAAAAGTACTCATACCGTTGTAATCGGGCGAGTATCTACTTTCAGATTCAACAGAAATTTCGCGGATTGGTCTATCCGTTCGCGAGATATGACAGTTTGGAGGTAAGAAACGCTTGAGAAACTCAAAATTTTCGCAGTTCTGATGCTCGAAACGAATAACTAGAATGGCCTAGGGGAAAAGCACACATACCGTTGCAATTGGGCGAGTTTCTACTTTCAGATGCAACAGAAATTTTGCGGATTGGTCTATCCATTCGCGAGATATGGCAGTTTGGAGGTAAGAAACGCTTGAGAAACTCAAAATTTTCGCAGATCTGATGCTCGAGACGAATAACTAGAATGGCCTAGGGGAAAACTGCACATACCGTTGTAATCGGGCGAGTTTCTACTTTCAGATGCAAGAGAAATTTTGCGGATTGGACAATCCGTTCGCGAGACATGGCAGTTTGGAGGTAAGAAACGCTTGGTAAACTCAAAATTTTCGCAGTTCTGATGCTCGAAACGAATAACTAGAACGGCCTAGGGGAAAAGTACGCATACCGTTGTAATCGGGCGGGTTTCTACTTTCAGATGCAACAGAAGTTTTGCGGATTGGTCAATCCGTTCGCGAGATATGGCAGTTTGGAGGTAAGAAAGGCTTGAGAAGCTCAAAATTTTCGCAGTTCTGATGCTCGAAACGAATAACTAGAACGGCCTAGGGGAAAAGTACGCATACCGTTGTAATCGGTCCAGTTGCTACTTTCAGATGCAACAGAAATTTTGCGTATTGGTCAATCCGTTCGCGAGATGTGGCAGTTTGGAGGAAAGAAACGGCTGAGAAACACGAAATTTTCAAACTTCTGATGCTCGAAACGAATAACTAGAACGGCCTAGGGGAAAAGTACTCATACCGTTGTAATCGGGCGAGTATCTACTTTCAGATGCAACAGAAATTTTGCGGAATGGTGTATCCGTTCGCGAGATATGGCAGTTTGGATGTAAGAAACGCTTGAGCAACTCAAAATTTTCGCAGTTCTGATGCTCGAAACGAAGAACCAGAACGGCCTAGGGGAAAAGTTCGCATAGCGTTGTAATCGGGCGAGTTTCTACTTTCAGATGCCACAGAAATTTTGCTGATTGGTCAATCCGTTCGCGAGATATGGCAGTTTGGAGATAAGAAACGCTTGAGAAACTCAAAATTTTCACAACTCTGATGCTCGAAACGAATAACTAGAACGGCCTAGGGGAAAATACTCATACCGTTGTAATCGGGCGCGTTTCTACTTTCAGATGCAACAGAAATTTTGCGGATTGGTCTATCCGTTCGCGAGATATGGCAGTTTGGAAGTAAGAAGCGCTTGAGAAACTCAAAATTTTCGCAGTGCTGATGCTCGAAACGAATAACTAGAACGGCTTAGGGGAAATGTACGCATACAGTTGTAATCGGGCGAGTTTCTACTTTCAGATGCAACAGAAATTTTGCGGATTGGTCAATCCGTTCGCGAGATATGGCAGTTTGGAGGTAAGACGCGCTTGAGAAACTCAAAATTTTCGCAGTTCTGATGCTCGAAACGAATAACGAGAACGGCCTAGGGGAAAAGTACGCATACAGTTGTAATCGGGCGAGTTTCTACTTTCAGATGCAACAGAAATTTTGCGGATTGGTCAATCCGTTCGCGAGATATGGCAGTTTGGAGGTAAGAAACGGTTGAGAAACTCAAAATTTTCACAATTCTGATGCTCGAAACGAATAACTAGAACGGCCTAGGGGAAAAGTACTCATACCGTTGTAATCGGGCGTGTTTCAACTTTCAGATGCAACAGAAATTTTGCGGATTGGTCAATCCGTTCGCGAGATATGGCAGTTTGGACGTAAGAAACGCTTGAGAAACTCAAAATTTTCGCAGTTCTGATGCTCGAAACGAATAACTAAAACGGCCTAGGGGAAAAGTACGCATACCGTTGTAATCGGGCGAGTTTCTACTTTCAGAGGCAACAGAAATTTTGCGGATTGGTCAATCCGTTCCCGAGACATGGCAGTTTGGAGGAAAGAAACGCTTGAGAAACTCAAAATTTTCGCAGTTCTGATGCTCGAAACGAATAACCAGAACGGCCTAGGGGAAAACTACGCATACCGTTGTAATCGGGCGAGTTTCTACTTTCAGATGCAACAGACACTTTGCGGATTGGTCAATCCGTTCGCGAGATATGGCAGTTTGGAGGTAAGAAACGCTTGAGAAACTCAAAATTTTCGCAGTTCTGATGCACGAACCGAATAACTAGAACGGCCTAGGGGAAAAGTACGCATACAGTTGTAATCGGGCGAGTTTCTACTTTCAGATGCAACAGAAATTTTGCGGATTGGTCAATCCGTTCGCGAGATATGGCAGTTTGGAGGTAAGAAACGCTTGAGAAACTCAAAATTTTCGCAGATCTGATGCTCGAGACGAATAACTAGAATGGCCTAGGGGAAAACTGCACATACCGTTGTAATCGGGCGAGTTTCTACTTTCAGATGCAAGAGAAATTTTGCGGATTGGTCAATCCGTTCGCGAGACATGGCAGTTTGGAGGTAAGAAACGCTTGAGAAACTCAAAATTTTCGCAGTTCTGATGCTCCAAACGAATAACTAGAACGGCCTAGGGGAAAAGTACGCATACCGTTGTAATCGGGCGGGTTTCTACTTTCAGATGCAACAGAAGTTTTGCGGATTGGTCAATCCGTTCGCGAGATATGGCAGTTTGGATGTAAGAAAGGCTTGAGAAGCTCAAAATTTTCGCAGTTCTGATGCTCGAAACGAATAACTAGAACGGCCTAGGGGAAAAGTACACATACCGTTGTAATCGGTCCAGTTGCTACTTTCAGATGCAACAGAAATTTTGCGTATTCGCCAATCCTTTCGCGAGATATGGCAGTTTGGAGGAAAGAAACGGCTGAGAAACTCGAAATTTTCAAACTTCTGATGCTCGAAACGAATAACTAGAACGGCCTAGGGGAAAAGTACTCATACCGTTGTAATCGGGCGAGTATCTACTTTCAGATGCAACAGAAATTTTGCGGAATGGTGTATCCGTTCGCGAGATATGGCAGTTTGGATGTAAGAAACGCTTGAGCAACTCAAAATTTTCGCAGTTCTGATGCTCGAAACGAATAACCAGAACGGCCCAGGGGAAAAGTTCGCATAGCGTTGTAATCGGGCGAGTTTCTACTTTCAGATGCAACAGAAATTTTGCGGATTGGTCAATCCGTTCGCCAGACATGGCAGTTTGGAGGTAAGAAACGCTTGAGAAACTTAAAATTTTGGCAGCTCTGATGCTCGAAACGAATAACTAGAATGGCCTAGGGGAAAAGTACGCATAGAGTTGTAATCGGGCGAGTTTCTACTTTCAGATGCAACAGAAATTTTGCGGATTGGTCAATCCGTTCGCGCGATATGGCAGTTTGGAGGTGAGAAACGCTTGAGAAACTCAAAATTTTCGCAGTTCTGATGCTCGACAAGCATAACTAGAACGGCCTAGGGGAAAAGTACGCATACCGTTGTAATCGGGCGAGTTTCTACTTTCAGATGCAACAGAAATTTTGCGGATTGGTCAATCCGTTCGCGAGATATGGCAGTTTGGAGGTAAGAAACGGTTGAGAAACTCAAAATTTTCACAGTTCTGATTCACGAAACGAATAACTAGAACGGCCTAGGGGAAAACTGCACATACCGTTGTAATCGGGCGAGTTTCTACTTTCAGATGCAAGAGAAATTTTGCGGATTGGTCAATCCGTTCGCGAGACATGGCAGTTTGGAGGTAAGAAACGCTTGAGAAACTCAAAATTTTCGCAGATCTGATGCTCGAGACGAATAACTAGAATGGCCTAGGGGAAAACTGCACATACCGTTGTAATCGGGCGTGTTTCAACTTTCAGATGCAACAGAAATTTTGCGGATTGGTCAATCCGTTCGCGAGATATGGCAGTTTGGACGTAAGAAACGCTTGAGAAACTCAAAATTTTCGCAGTTCTGATGCTCGAAACGAATAACTAAAACGGCCTAGGGGAAAAGTACGCATACCGTTGTAATCGGGCGAGTTTCTACTTTCAGAGGCAACAGAAATTTTGCGGATTGGTCAATCCGTTCCCGAGACATGGCAGTTTGGAGGAAAGAAACGCTTGAGAAACTCAAAATTTTCGCAGTTCTGATGCTCGAAACGAATAACCAGAACGGCCTAGGGGAAAACTACGCATACCGTTGTAATCGGGCGAGTTTCTACTTTCAGATGCAACAGACACTTTGCGGATTGGTCAATCCGTTCGCGAGATATGGCAGTTTGGAGGTAAGAAACGCTTGAGAAACTCAAAATTTTCGCAGTTCTGATGCACGAACCGAATAACTAGAACGGCCTAGGGGAAAAGTACACATACCGTTGTAATCGGTCCAGTTGCTACTTTCAGATGCAACAGAAATTTTGCGGATTGGTCAATCCGTTCGCGAGATATGGCAGTTTGGAGGTAAGACGCGCTTGAGAAACTCAAAATTTTCGCAGTTCTGATGCTCGAAACGAATAACGAGAACGGCCTAGGGGAAAAGTACGCATACAGTTGTAATCGGGCGAGTTTCTACTTTCAGATGCAACAGAAATTTTGCGGATTGGTCAATCCGTTCGCGAGATATGGCAGTTTGGAGGTAAGAAACGGTTGAGAAACTCAAAATTTTCACAATTCTGATGCTCGAAACGAATAACTAGAACGGCCTAGGGGAAAAGTACTCATACCGTTGTAATCGGGCGTGTTTCAACTTTCAGATGCAACAGAAATTTTGCGGATTGGTCAATCCGTTCGCGAGATATGGCAGTTTGGACGTAAGAAACGCTTGAGAAACTCAAAATTTTCGCAGTTCTGATGCTCGAAACGAATAACTAAAACGGCCTAGGGGAAAAGTACGCATACCGTTGTAATCGGGCGAGTTTCTACTTTCAGAGGCAACAGAAATTTTGCGGATTGGTCAATCCGTTCCCGAGACATGGCAGTTTGGAGGAAAGAAACGCTTGAGAAACTCAAAATTTTCGCAGTTCTGATGCTCGAAACGAATAACCAGAACGGCCTAGGGGAAAACTACGCATACCGTTGTAATCGGGCGAGTTTCTACTTTCAGATGCAACAGACACTTTGCGGATTGGTCAATCCGTTCGCGAGATATGGCAGTTTGGAGGTAAGAAACGCTTGAGAAACTCAAAATTTTCGCAGTTCTGATGCACGAACCGAATAACTAGAACGGCCTAGGGGAAAAGTACGCATACAGTTGTAATCGGGCGAGTTTCTACTTTCAGATGCAACAGAAATTTTGCGGATTGGTCAATCCGTTCGCGAGATATGGCAGTTTGGAGGTAAGAAACGCTTGAGAAACTCAAAATTTTCGCAGATCTGATGCTCGAGACGAATAACTAGAATGGCCTAGGGGAAAACTGCACATACCGTTGTAATCGGGCGAGTTTCTACTTTCAGATGCAAGAGAAATTTTGCGGATTGGTCAATCCGTTCGCGAGACATGGCAGTTTGGAGGTAAGAAACGCTTGAGAAACTCAAAATTTTCGCAGTTCTGATGCTCCAAACGAATAACTAGAACGGCCTAGGGGAAAAGTACGCATACCGTTGTAATCGGGCGGGTTTCTACTTTCAGATGCAACAGAAGTTTTGCGGATTGGTCAATCCGTTCGCGAGATATGGCAGTTTGGATGTAAGAAAGGCTTGAGAAGCTCAAAATTTTCGCAGTTCTGATGCTCGAAACGAATAACTAGAACGGCCTAGGGGAAAAGTACACATACCGTTGTAATCGGTCCAGTTGCTACTTTCAGATGCAACAGAAATTTTGCGTATTCGCCAATCCTTTCGCGAGATATGGCAGTTTGGAGGAAAGAAACGGCTGAGAAACTCGAAATTTTCAAACTTCTGATGCTCGAAACGAATAACTAGAACGGCCTAGGGGAAAAGTACTCATACCGTTGTAATCGGGCGAGTATCTACTTTCAGATGCAACAGAAATTTTGCGGAATGGTGTATCCGTTCGCGAGATATGGCAGTTTGGATGTAAGAAACGCTTGAGCAACTCAAAATTTTCGCAGTTCTGATGCTCGAAACGAATAACCAGAACGGCCTAGGGGAAAAGTTCGCATAGCGTTGTAATCGGGCGAGTTTCTACTTTCAGATGCAACAGAAATTTTGCGGATTGGTCAATCCGTTCGCCAGACATGGCAGTTTGGAGGTAAGAAACGCTTGAGAAACTTAAAATTTTGGCAGCTCTGATGCTCGAAACGAATAACTAGAATGGCCTAGGGGAAAAGTACGCATAGAGTTGTAATCGGGCGAGTTTCTACTTTCAGATGCAACAGAAATTTTGCGGATTGGTCAATCCGTTCGCGCGATATGGCAGTTTGGAGGTGAGAAACGCTTGAGAAACTCAAAATTTTCGCAGTTCTGATGCTCGACAAGCATAACTAGAACGGCCTAGGGGAAAAGTACGCATACCGTTGTAATCGGGCGAGTTTCTACTTTCAGATGCAACAGAAATTTTGCGGATTGGTCAATCCGTTCGCGAGATATGGCAGTTTGGAGGTAAGAAACGGTTGAGAAACTCAAAATTTTCACAGTTCTGATTCACGAAACGAATAACTAGAACGGCCTAGGGGAAAACTGCACATACCGTTGTAATCGGGCGAGTTTCTACTTTCAGATGCAAGAGAAATTTTGCGGATTGGTCAATCCGTTCGCGAGACATGGCAGTTTGGAGGTAAGAAACGCTTGAGAAACTCAAAATTTTCGCAGATCTGATGCTCGAGACGAATAACTAGAATGGCCTAGGGGAAAACTGCACATACCGTTGTAATCGGGCGTGTTTCAACTTTCAGATGCAACAGAAATTTTGCGGATTGGTCAATCCGTTCGCGAGATATGGCAGTTTGGACGTAAGAAACGCTTGAGAAACTCAAAATTTTCGCAGTTCTGATGCTCGAAACGAATAACTAAAACGGCCTAGGGGAAAAGTACGCATACCGTTGTAATCGGGCGAGTTTCTACTTTCAGAGGCAACAGAAATTTTGCGGATTGGTCAATCCGTTCCCGAGACATGGCAGTTTGGAGGAAAGAAACGCTTGAGAAACTCAAAATTTTCGCAGTTCTGATGCTCGAAACGAATAACCAGAACGGCCTAGGGGAAAACTACGCATACCGTTGTAATCGGGCGAGTTTCTACTTTCAGATGCAACAGACACTTTGCGGATTGGTCAATCCGTTCGCGAGATATGGCAGTTTGGAGGTAAGAAACGCTTGAGAAACTCAAAATTTTCGCAGTTCTGATGCACGAACCGAATAACTAGAACGGCCTAGGGGAAAAGTACGCATACAGTTGTAATCGGGCGAGTTTCTACTTTCAGATGCAACAGAAATTTTGCGGATTGGTCAATCCGTTCGCGAGATATGGCAGTTTGGAGGTAAGAAACGCTTGAGAAACTCAAAATTTTCGCAGATCTGATGCTCGAGACGAATAACTAGAATGGCCTAGGGGAAAACTGCACATACCGTTGTAATCGGGCGAGTTTCTACTTTCAGATGCAAGAGAAATTTTGCGGATTGGTCAATCCGTTCGCGAGACATGGCAGTTTGGAGGTAAGAAACGCTTGAGAAACTCAAAATTTTCGCAGTTCTGATGCTCCAAACGAATAACTAGAACGGCCTAGGGGAAAAGTACGCATACCGTTGTAATCGGGCGGGTTTCTACTTTCAGATGCAACAGAAGTTTTGCGGATTGGTCAATCCGTTCGCGAGATATGGCAGTTTGGATGTAAGAAAGGCTTGAGAAGCTCAAAATTTTCGCAGTTCTGATGCTCGAAACGAATAACTAGAACGGCCTAGGGGAAAAGTACGCATACCGTTGTAATCGGTCCAGTTGCTACTTTCAGATGCAACAGAAATTTTGCGTATTCGCCAATCCTTTCGCGAGATATGGCAGTTTGGAGGAAAGAAACGGCTGAGAAACTCGAAATTTTCAAACTTCTGATGCTCGAAACGAATAACTAGAACGGCCTAGGGGAAAAGTACTCATACCGTTGTAATCGGGCGAGTATCTACTTTCAGATGCAACAGAAATTTTGCGGAATGGTGTATCCGTTCGCGAGATATGGCAGTTTGGATGTAAGAAACGCTTGAGCAACTCAAAATTTTCGCAGTTCTGATGCTCGAAACGAATAACCAGTACGGCCTAGGGGAAAAGTTCGCATAGCGTTGTAATCGGGCGAGTTTCTACTTTCAGATGCAACAGAAATTTTGCGGATTGGTCAATCCGTTCGCCAGACATGGCAGTTTGGAGGTAAGAAACGCTTGAGAAACTTAAAATTTTGGCAGCTCTGATGCTCGAAACGAATAACTAGAATGGCCTAGGGGAAAAGTACGCATAGAGTTGTAATCGGGCGAGTTTCTACTTTCAGATGCAACAGAAATTTTGCGGATTGGTCAATCCGTTCGCGCGATATGGCAGTTTGGAGGTGAGAAACGCTTGAGAAACTCAAAATTTTCGCAGTTCTGATGCTCGACAAGCATAACTAGAACGGCCTAGGGGAAAAGTACGCATACCGTTGTAATCGGGCGAGTTTCTACTTTCAGATGCAACAGAAATTTTGCGGATTGGTCAATCCGTTCGCGAGATATGGCAGTTTGGAGGTAAGAAACGGTTGAGAAACTCAAAATTTTCACAGTTCTGATTCTCGAAACGAATAACTAGAACGGCCTAGGGGAAAAGTACTCATACCGTTGTAATCGGGCGTGTTTCAACTTTCAGATGCAACAGAAATTTTGCGGATTGGTCAATCCGTTCGCGAGATATGGCAGTTTGGACGTAAGAAACGCTTGAGAAACTCAAAATTTTCGCAGTTCTGATGCTCGAAACGAATAACTAAAACGGCCTAGGGGACAGGTTCGCATACCGTTGTAATCGGGCGAGTTTCTACATTCAGATGCAACAGAAATTTTGCTGATTGGTCAATCCGTTCGCGAGATATGGCAGTTTGGACGTAACAAACGCTTGAGAAACTCAAAATTTTCGCAGTTCTGGTGCTCGAAACGAATAACTAGAACGGCCTAGGGGAAAAGTACGCATACCGTTGTAATCGGGCGAGTTTCTACTTTCAGAGGCAACAGAAATTTTGCGGATTGGTCAATCCGTTCCCGAGACATGGCAGTTTGGAGGAAAGAAACGGTTGAGAAACTCAAAATTTTCACATTTCTGATGCTCGAAACGAATAACTAGAACGGCAAAGGGGAAAAGTACGCATACCGTTGTAATCGGGCGAGTTTCTACTTTCAGATGCAACAGAAGTTTTGCGGATTGGTCAATCCGTTCGCGAGATATGGCAGTTGGGATGTAAGAAACGCTTGAGAAACTCAAAATTTTCGCAGTTCTGATGCTCTCAACGAATAACCAGAACGGCCTAGGGGAAAACTACGCATACCGTTGTAATCGGGCGAGTTTCTACTTTCAGATGCAACAGACACTTTGCGGATTGGTCAATCCGTTCGCGAGATATGGCAGTTTGGAGGTAAGAAACGCTTGAGAAACTCAAAATTTTCGCAGTTCTGATGCTCGAACCGAATAACTAGCACGGTCTAGGGGAGAAGTACGCATACCGTTGTAATCGGGCGAGTTTCTACTTTCAGATGCAACAGAAGTTTTGCGGATTGGTCAATCCGTTCGCGAGATATGGCAGTTTGGATGTAAGAAACGCTTGAGAAACTCAAAATTTTCGCAGTTCTGGTGCTCGAAACGAATAACTAGAACGGCCTAGGGGAAAAGTACGCATACCGTTGTAATCGGGCGAGATTCTACTTTCAGAGGCAACAGAAATTTTGCGGATTGGTGAATCCGTTCGCGAGATATGGCAGTTTGGAGGTAAGAAACGCTTGAGAAACTCAAAATTTTCGCAGCTCTGATGCTCGAAACGAGTAACTAGAACGGCCTAAGGGAAAAGTACTCATATCGTTGAAATCGGGCGAGTTTCTACTTTCAGATGCAACAGAAATTTTGCGGATTGGTCAATCCGTTCGCGAGATATGGCAGTTTGGAGGTAAGACGCGCTTGAGAAACTCAAAATTTTCGCAGTTCTGATGCTCGAAACGAATAACGAGAACGGCCTAGGGGAAAAGTACGCATACAGTTGTAATCGGGCGAGTTTCTACTTTCAGATGCAACAGAAATTTTGCGGATTGGTCAATCCGTTCGCGAGATATGGCAGTTTGGAGGTAAGAAACGGTTGAGAAACTCAAAATTTTCACAGTTCTGATGCTCGAAACGAATAACTAGAACGGCCTAGGGGAAAAGTACTCATACCGTTGTAATCGGGCGAGTATCTACTTTCAGATTCAACAGAAATTTCGCGGATTGGTCTATCCGTTCGCGAGATATGACAGTTTGGAGGTAAGAAACGCTTGAGAAACTCAAAATTTTCGCAGTTCTGATGCTCGAAACGAATAACTAGAATGGCCTAGGGGAAAAGCACACATACCGTTGCAATTGGGCGAGTTTCTACTTTCAGATGCAACAGAAATTTTGCGGATTGGTCTATCCATTCGCGAGATATGGCAGTTTGGAGGTAAGAAACGCTTGAGAAACTCAAAATTTTCGCAGATCTGATGCTCGAGACGAATAACTAGAATGGCCTAGGGGAAAACTGCACATACCGTTGTAATCGGGCGAGTTTCTACTTTCAGATGCAAGAGAAATTTTGCGGATTGGACAATCCGTTCGCGAGACATGGCAGTTTGGAGGTAAGAAACGCTTGGTAAACTCAAAATTTTCGCAGTTCTGATGCTCGAAACGAATAACTAGAACGGCCTAGGGGAAAAGTACGCATACCGTTGTAATCGGGCGGGTTTCTACTTTCAGATGCAACAGAAGTTTTGCGGATTGGTCAATCCGTTCGCGAGATATGGCAGTTTGGAGGTAAGAAAGGCTTGAGAAGCTCAAAATTTTCGCAGTTCTGATGCTCGAAACGAATAACTAGAACGGCTTAGGGGAAAAGTACGCATACCGTTGTAATCGGTCCAGTTGCTACTTTCAGATGCAACAGAAATTTTGCGTATTGGTCAATCCGTTCGCGAGATGTGGCAGTTTGGAGGAAAGAAACGGCTGAGAAACACGAAACTTTCAAACTTCTGATGCTCGAAACGAATAACTAGAACGGCCTAGGGGAAAAGTACTCATACCGTTGTAATCGGGCGAGTATCTACTTTCAGATGCAACAGAAATTTTGCGGATTGGTGTATCCGTTCGCGAGATATGGCAGTTTGGATGTAAGAAACGCTTGAGCAACTCAAAATTTTCGCAGTTCTGATGCTCGAAACGAATAACCAGAACGGCCTAGGGGAAAAGTTCGCATAGCGTTGTAATCGGGCGAGTTTCTACTTTCAGATGCCACAGAAATTTTGCTGATTGGTCAATCTGTTCGCGAGATATGGCAGTTTGGAGATAAGAAACGCTTGAGAAACTCAAAATTTTCACAACTCTGATGCTCGAAACGAATAACTAGAACGGCCTAGGGGAAAATACTCATACCGTTGTAATCGGGCGCGTTTCTACTTTCAGATGCAACAGAAATTTTGCGGATTGGTCTATCCGTTCGCGAGATATGGCAGTTTGGAAGTAAGAAACGCTTGAGAAACTCAAAATTTTCGCAGTGCTGATGCTCGAAATGAATAACTAGAACGGCTTAGGGGAAATGTACGCATACAGTTGTAATCGGGCGAGTTTCTACTTTCAGATGCAACAGAAATTTTGCGGATTGGTCAATCCGTTCGCGAGATATGGCAGTTTGGATGTAAGAAACGCTTGAGCAACTCAAAATTTTCGCAGTTCTGATGCTCGAAACGAATAACCAGAACGGCCTAGGGGAAAAGTTCGCATAGCGTTGTAATCGGGCGAGTTTCTACTTTCAGATGCAACAGAAATTTTGCGGATTGGTCAATCCGTTCGCGAGATATGGCAGTTTGGAGGTAAGAAACGGTTGAGAAACTCAAAATTTTCACAATTCTGATGCTCGAAACGAATAACTAGAACGGCCTAGGGGAAAAGTACTCATACCGTTGTAATCGGGCGTGTTTCAACCTTCAGATGCAACAGAAATTTTGCGGATTGGTCAATCCGTTCGCGAGATATGGCAGTTTGGACGTAAGAAACGCTTGAGAAACTCAAAATTTTCGCAGTTCTGATGCTCGAAACGAATAACTAAAACGGCCTAGGGGAAAAGTACGCATACCTTTGTAATCGGGCGAGTTTCTACTTTCAGAGGCAACAGAAATTTTGCGGATTGGTCAATCCGTTCCCGAGACATGGCAGTTTGGAGGAAAGAAACGGTTGAGAAACTCAAAATTTTCACATTTCTGATGCTCGAAACGAATAACTAGAACGGCAAAGGGGAAAAGTATGCATACCATTGTAATCGGGCGAGTTTCTACTTTCAGATGCAACAGAAGTTTTGCGGATTGGTCAATCCGTTTGCGAGATATGGCAGTTTGGATGTAAGAAACGCTTGAGAAACTCAAAATTTTCGCAGTTCTGATGCTCGAAACGAATAACCAGAACGGCCTAGGGGAAAACTACGCATACCGTTGTAATCGGGCGAGTTTCTACTTTCAGGTGCAACAGACACTTTGCGGATTGGTCAATCCGTTCGCGAGATATGGCAGTTTGGAGGAAAGAAACGGTTGAGAAACTCAAAATTTTCACATTTCTGATGCTCGAAACGAATAACTAGAACGGCAAAGGGGAAAAGTACGCATACCGTTGTAATCGGGCGAGTTTCTACTTTCAGATGCAACAGAAGTTTTGCGGATTGGTCAATCCGTTTGCGAGATATGGCAGTTTGGATGTAAGAAACGCTTGAGAAACTCAAAATTTTCGCAGTTCTGATGCTCGAAACGAATAACCAGAACGGCCTAGGGGAAAACTACGCATACCGTTGTAATCGGGCGAGTTTCTACTTTCAGATGCAACAGACACTTTGCGGATTGGTCAATCCGTTCGCGAGATATGGCAGTTTGGAGGTAAGAAACGCTTGAGAAACTCAAAATTTTCGCAGTTCTGATGCACGAACCGAATAACTAGAACGGCCTAGGGGAAAACTACGCATACCGTTGTAATCGGGCGAGTTTCTACTTTCAGATGCAACAGACACTTTGCGGATTGGTCAATCCGTTCGCGAGATATGGCAGTTTGGAGGTAAGAAACGCTTGAGAAACTCAAAATTTTCGCAGTTCTGATGCTCGAAACGAATAACCAGAACGGCCTAGGGGAAAAGTTCGCATAGCGTTGTAATCGGGCGAGTTTCTACTTTCAGATGCCACAGAAATTTTGCTGATTGGTCAATCCGTTCGCGAGATATGGCAGTTTGGAGATAAGAAACGCTTGAGAAACTCAAAATTTTCACAACTCTGATGCTCGAAACGAATAACTAGAACGGCCTAGGGGAAAATACTCATACCGTTGTAATCGGGCGCGTTTCTACTTTCAGATGCAACAGAAATTTTGCGGATTGGTCTATCCGTTCGCGAGATATGGCAGTTTGGAAGTAAGAAACGCTTGAGAAACTCAAAATTTTCGCAGTGCTGATGCTCGAAACGAATAACTAGAACGGCAAAGGGGAAAAGTAAGCATACCGTTGTAATCGGGCGAGTTTCTACTTTCAGATGCAACAGAAGTTTTGCGGATTGGTCAATCCGTTTGCGAGATATGGCAGTTTGGATGTAAGAAACGCTTGAGAAACTCAAAATTTTCGCAGTTCTGATGCTCGAAACGAATAACCAGAACGGCCTAGGGGAAAACTACGCATACCGTTGTAATCGAGCGAGTTTCTACTTTCAGATGCAACAGACACTTTGCGGATTGGTCAATCCGTTCGCGAGATATGGCAGTTTGGAGGTAAGAAACGCTTGAGAAACTCAAAATTTTCGCAGTTCTGATGCACGAACCGAATAACTAGAACGGCCTAGGGGAAAACTACGCATACCGTTGTAATCGGGCGAGTTTCTACTTTCAGATGCAACAGACACTTTGCGGATTGGTCAATCCGTTCGCGAGATATGGCAGTTTGGAGGTAAGAAACGCTTGAGAAACTCAAAATTTTCGCAGTTCTGATGCACGAACCGAATAACTAGAACGGCCTAGGGGAAAACTACGCATACCGTTGTAATCGGGCGAGTTTCTACTTTCAGATGCAACAGACACTTTGCGGATTGGTCAATCCGTTCGCGAGATATGGCAGTTTGGAGGTAAGAAACGCTTGAGAAACTCAAAATTTTCGCAGTTCTGATGCTCGAAACGAATAACCAGAACGGCCTAGGGGAAAAGTTCGCATAGCGTTGTAATCGGGCGAGCTTCTACTTTCAGATGCCACAGAAATTTTGCTGATTGGTCAATCCGTTCGCGAGATATGGCAGTTTGGAGATAAGAAACGCTTGAGAAACTCAAAATTTTCACAACTCTGATGCTCGAAACGAATAACTAGAACGGCCTAGGGGAAAATACTCATACCGTTGTAATCGGGCGCGTTTCTACTTTCAGATGCAACAGAAATTTTGCGGATTGGTCTATCCGTTCGCGAGATATGGCAGTTTGGAAGTAAGAAACGCTTGAGAAACTCAAAATTTTCGCAGTGCTGATGCTCGAAACGAATAACTAGAACGGCTTAGGGGAAAAGTACGCATACAGTTGTAATCGGGCGAGTTTCTACTTTCAGATGCAACAGAAATTTTGCGGATTGGTCAATCCGTTCGCGAGATATGGCAGTTTGGAGGTAAGACGCGCTTGAGAAACTCAAAATTTTCGCAGTTCTGATGCTCGAAACGAATAACGAGAACGGCCTAGGGGTAAAGTACGCATACAGTTGTAATCGGGCGAGTTTCTACTTTCAGATGCAACAGAAATTTTGCGGATTGGTCAATCCGTTCGCGAGATATGGCAGTTTGGAGGTAAGAAACGGTTGAGAAACTCAAAATTTTCACAATTCTGATGCTCGAAACGAATAACTAGAACGGCCTAGGGGAAAAGTACTCATACCGTTGTAATCGGGCGTGTTTCAACTTTCAGATGCAACAGAAATTTTGCGGATTGGTCAATCCGTTCGCGAGATATGGCAGTTTGGAGATAAGAAACGCTTGAGAAACTCAAAATTTTCACAACTCTGATGCTCGAAACGAATAACTAGAACGGCCTAGGGGAAAATACTCATACCGTTGTAATCGGGCGCGTTTCTACTTTCAGATGCAACAGAAATTTTGCGGATTGGTCTATCCGTTCGCGAGATATGGCAGTTTGGAAGTAAGAAACGCTTGAGAAACTCAAAATTTTCGCAGTGCTGATGCTCGAAACGAATAACTAGAACGGCAAAGGGGAAAAGTACGCATACCGTTGTAATCGGGCGAGTTTCTACTTTCAGATGCAACAGAAGTTTTGCGGATTGGTCAATCCGTTTGCGAGATATGGCAGTTTGGAAGTAAGAAACGCTTGAGAAACTCAAAATTTTCGCAGTGCTGATGCTCGAAACGAATAACTAGAACGGCAAAGGGGAAAAGTACGCATACCGTTGTAATCGGGCGAGTTTCTACTTTCAGATGCCACAGAAATTTTGCTGATTGGTCAATCCGTTCGCGAGATATGGCAGTTTGGAGATAAGAAACGCTTGAGAAACTCAAAATTTTCACAACTCTGATGCTCGAAACGAATAACTAGAACGCCCTAGGGGAAAATACTCATACCGTTGTAATCGGGCGCGTTTCTACTTTCAGATGCAACAGAAATTTTGCGGATTGGTCTATCCGTTCGCGAGATATGGCAGTTTGGAAGTAAGAAACGCTTGAGAAACTCAAAATTTTCGCAGTGCTGATGCTCGAAACGAATAACTAGAACGGCTTAGGGGAAAAGTACGCATACAGTTGTAATCGGGCGAGTTTCTACTTTCAGATGCAACAGAAATTTTGCGGATTGGTCAATCCGTTCGCGAGATATGGCAGTTTGGAGGTAAGACGCGCTTGAGAAACTCAAAATTTTCGCAGTTCTGATGCTCGAAACGAATAACGAGAACGGCCTAGGGGTAAAGTACGCATACAGTTGTAATCGGGCGAGTTTCTACTTTCAGATGCAACAGAAATTTTGCGGATTGGTCAATCCGTTCGCGAGATATGGCAGTTTGGAGGTAAGAAACGGTTGAGAAACTCAAAATTTTCACAATTCTGATGCTCGAAACGAATAACTAGAACGGCCTAGGGGAAAAGTACTCATACCGTTGTAATCGGGCGTGTTTCAACTTTCAGATGCAACAGAAATTTTGCGGATTGGTCAATCCGTTCGCGAGATATGGCAGTTTGGACGTAAGAAACGCTTGAGAAACTCAAAATTTTCGCAGTTCTGATGCTCGAAACGAATAACTAAAACGGCCTAGGGGACAGGTTCGCATACCGTTGTAATCGCGCGAGTTTCTACATTCAGATGCAACAGAAGTTTTGCGGATTGGTCAATCCGTTTGCGAGATATGGCAGTTTGGATGTAAGAAACGCTTGAGAAACTCAAAATTTTCGCAGTTCTGATGCTCGAAACGAATAACCAGAACGGCCTAGGGGAAAACTACGCATACCGTTGTAATCGGGCGAGTTTCTACTTTCAGATGCAACAGACACTTTGCGGATTGGTCAATCCGTTCGCGAGATATGGCAGTTTGGAGGTAAGAAACGCTTGAGAAACTCAAAATTTTCGCAGTTCTGATGCACGAACCGAATAACTAGAACGGCCTAGGGGAAAACTACGCATACCGTTGTAATCGGGCGAGTTTCTACTTTCAGATGCAACAGACACTTTGCGGATTGGTCAATCCGTTCGCGAGATATGGCAGTTTGGAGGTAAGAAACGCTTGAGAAACTCAAAATTTTCGCAGTTCTGATGCTCGAAACGAATAACCAGAACGGCCTAGGGGAAAAGTTCGCATAGCGTTGTAATCGGGCGAGTTTCTACTTTCAGATGCCACAGAAATTTTGCTGATTGGTCAATCCGTTCGCGAGATATGGCAGTTTGGAGATAAGAAACGCTTGAGAAACTCAAAATTTTCACAACTCTGATGCTCGAAACGAATAACTAGAACGGCCTAGGGGAAAATACTCTATACCGTTGTAATCGGGCGCGTTTCTACTTTCAGATGCAACAGAAATTTTGCGGATTGGTCTATGCGTTCGCGAGATATGGCAGTTTGGAAGTAAGAAACGCTTGAGAAACTCAAAATTTTCGCAGTGCTGATGCTCGAAACGAATAACTAGAACGGCAAAGGGGAAAAGTACGCATACCGTTGTAATCGGGCGAGTTTCTACTTTCAGATGCAACAGAAGTTTTGCGGATTGGTCAATCCGTTTGCGAGATATGGCAGTTTGGATGTAAGAAACGCTTGAGAAACTCAAAATTTTCGCAGTTCTGATGCTCGAAACGAATAACCAGAACGGCCTAGGGGAAAACTACGCATACCGTTGTAATCGGGCGAGTTTCTACTTTCAGATGCAACAGACACTTTGCGGATTGGTCAATCCGTTCGCGAGATATGGCAGTTTGGAGGTAAGAAACGCTTGAGAAACTCAAAATTTTCGCAGTTCTGATGCACGAACCGAATAACTAGAACGGCCTAGGGGAAAACTACGCATACCGTTGTAATCGGGCGAGTTTCTACTTTCAGATGCAACAGACACTTTGCGGATTGGTCAATCCGTTCGCGAGATATGGCAGTTTGGAGGTAAGAAACGCTTGAGAAACTCAAAATTTTCGCAGTTCTGATGCTCGAAACGAATAACCAGAACGGCCTAGGGGAAAAGTTCGCATAGCGTTGTAATCGGGCGAGTTTCTACTTTCAGATGCCACAGAAATTTTGCTGATTGGTCAATCCGTTCGCGAGATATGGCAGTTTGGAGATAAGAAACGCTTGAGAAACTCAAAATTTTCACAACTCTGATGCTCGAAACGAATAACTAGAACGGCCTAGGGGAAAATACTCATACCGTTGTAATCGGGCGCGTTTCTACTTTCAGATGCAACAGAAATTTTGCGGATTGGTCTATCCGTTCGCGAGATATGGCAGTTTGGAAGTAAGAAACGCTTGAGAAACTCAAAATTTTCGCAGTGCTGATGCTCGAAACGAATAACTAGAACGGCTTAGGGGAAAAGTACGCATACAGTTGTAATCGGGCGAGTTTCTACTTTCAGATGCAACAGAAATTTTGCGGATTGGTCAATCCGTTCGCGAGATATGGCAGTTTGGAGGTAAGACGCGCTTGAGAAACTCAAAATTTTCGCAGTTCTGATGCTCGAAACGAATAACGAGAACGGCCTAGGGGTAAAGTACGCATACAGTTGTAATCGGGCGAGTTTCTACTTTCAGATGCAACAGAAATTTTGCGGATTGGTCAATCCGTTCGCGAGATATGGCAGTTTGGAGGTAAGAAACGGTTGAGAAACTCAAAATTTTCACAATTCTGATGCTCGAAACGAATAACTAGAACGGCCTAGGGGAAAAGTACTCATACCGTTGTAATCGGGCGTGTTTCAACTTTCAGATGCAACAGAAATTTTGCGGATTGGTCAATCCGTTCGCGAGATATGGCAGTTTGGACGTAAGAAACGCTTGAGAAACTCAAAATTTTCGCAGTTCTGATGCTCGAAACGAATAACTAAAACGGCCTAGGGGACAGGTTCGCATACCGTTGTAATCGCGCGAGTTTCTACATTCAGATGCAACAGAAGTTTTGCGGATTGGTCAATCCGTTTGCGAGATATGGCAGTTTGGATGTAAGAAACGCTTGAGAAACTCAAAATTTTCGCAGTTCTGATGCTCGAAACGAATAACCAGAACGGCCTAGGGGAAAACTACGCATACCGTTGTAATCGGGCGAGTTTCTACTTTCAGATGCAACAGACACTTTGCGGATTGGTCAATCCGTTCGCGAGATATGGCAGTTTGGAGGTAAGAAACGCTTGAGAAACTCAAAATTTTCGCAGTTCTGATGCACGAACCGAATAACTAGAACGGCCTAGGGGAAAACTACGCATACCGTTGTAATCGGGCGAGTTTCTACTTTCAGATGCAACAGACACTTTGCGGATTGGTCAATCCGTTCGCGAGATATGGCAGTTTGGAGGTAAGAAACGCTTGAGAAACTCAAAATTTTCGCAGTTCTGATGCTCGAAACGAATAACCAGAACGGCCTAGGGGAAAAGTTCGCATAGCGTTGTAATCGGGCGAGTTTCTACTTTCAGATGCCACAGAAATTTTGCTGATTGGTCAATCCGTTCGCGAGATATGGCAGTTTGGAGATAAGAAACGCTTGAGAAACTCAAAATTTTCACAACTCTGATGCTCGAAACGAATAACTAGAACGGCCTAGGGGAAAATACTCTATACCGTTGTAATCGGGCGCGTTTCTACTTTCAGATGCAACAGAAATTTTGCGGATTGGTCTATGCGTTCGCGAGATATGGCAGTTTGGAAGTAAGAAACGCTTGAGAAACTCAAAATTTTCGCAGTGCTGATGCTCGAAACGAATAACTAGAACGGCAAAGGGGAAAAGTACGCATACCGTTGTAATCGGGCGAGTTTCTACTTTCAGATGCAACAGAAGTTTTGCGGATTGGTCAATCCGTTTGCGAGATATGGCAGTTTGGATGTAAGAAACGCTTGAGAAACTCAAAATTTTCGCAGTTCTGATGCTCGAAACGAATAACCAGAACGGCCTAGGGGAAAACTACGCATACCGTTGTAATCGGGCGAGTTTCTACTTTCAGATGCAACAGACACTTTGCGGATTGGTCAATCCGTTCGCGAGATATGGCAGTTTGGAGGTAAGAAACGCTTGAGAAACTCAAAATTTTCGCAGTTCTGATGCACGAACCGAATAACTAGAACGGCCTAGGGGAAAACTACGCATACCGTTGTAATCGGGCGAGTTTCTACTTTCAGATGCAACAGACACTTTGCGGATTGGTCAATCCGTTCGCGAGATATGGCAGTTTGGAGGTAAGAAACGCTTGAGAAACTCAAAATTTTCGCAGTTCTGATGCTCGAAACGAATAACCAGAACGGCCTAGGGGAAAAGTTCGCATAGCGTTGTAATCGGGCGAGTTTCTACTTTCAGATGCCACAGAAATTTTGCTGATTGGTCAATCCGTTCGCGAGATATGGCAGTTTGGAGATAAGAAACGCTTGAGAAACTCAAAATTTTCACAACTCTGATGCTCGAAACGAATAACTAGAACGGCCTAGGGGAAAATACTCATACCGTTGTAATCGGGCGCGTTTCTACTTTCAGATGCAACAGAAATTTTGCGGATTGGTCTATCCGTTCGCGAGATATGGCAGTTTGGAAGTAAGAAACGCTTGAGAAACTCAAAATTTTCGCAGTGCTGATGCTCGAAACGAATAACTAGAACGGCTTAGGGGAAAAGTACGCATACAGTTGTAATCGGGCGAGTTTCTACTTTCAGATGCAACAGAAATTTTGCGGATTGGTCAATCCGTTCGCGAGATATGGCAGTTTGGAGGTAAGACGCGCTTGAGAAACTCAAAATTTTCGCAGTTCTGATGCTCGAAACGAATAACGAGAACGGCCTAGGGGTAAAGTACGCATACAGTTGTAATCGGGCGAGTTTCTACTTTCAGATGCAACAGAAATTTTGCGGATTGGTCAATCCGTTCGCGAGATATGGCAGTTTGGAGGTAAGAAACGGTTGAGAAACTCAAAATTTTCACAATTCTGATGCTCGAAACGAATAACTAGAACGGCCTAGGGGAAAAGTACTCATACCGTTGTAATCGGGCGTGTTTCAACTTTCAGATGCAACAGAAATTTTGCGGATTGGTCAATCCGTTCGCGAGATATGGCAGTTTGGAGATAAGAAACGCTTGAGAAACTCAAAATTTTCACAACTCTGATGCTCGAAACGAATAACTAGAACGGCCTAGGGGAAAATACTCATACCGTTGTAATCGGGCGCGTTTCTACTTTCAGATGCAACAGAAATTTTGCGGATTGGTCTATCCGTTCGCGAGATATGGCAGTTTGGAAGTAAGAAACGCTTGAGAAACTCAAAATTTTCGCAGTGCTGATGCTCGAAACGAATAACTAGAACGGCAAAGGGGAAAAGTACGCATACCGTTGTAATCGGGCGAGTTTCTACTTTCAGATGCAACAGAAGTTTTGCGGATTGGTCAATCCGTTTGCGAGATATGGCAGTTTGGATGTAAGAAACGCTTGAGAAACTCAAAATTTTCGCAGTTCTGATGCTCGAAACGAATAACCAGAACGGCCTAGGGGAAAACTACGCATACCGTTGTAATCGGGCGAGTTTCTACTTTCAGATGCAACAGACACTTTGCGGATTGGTCAATCCGTTCGCGAGATATGGCACTTTGGAGGTAAGAAACGCTTGAGAAACTCAAAATTTTCGCAGTTCTGATGCACGAACCGAATAACTAGAACGGCCTAGGGGAAAACTACGCATACCGTTGTAATCGGGCGAGTTTCTACTTTCAGATGCAACAGACACTTTGCGGATTGGTCAATCCGTTCGCGAGATATGGCAGTTTGGAGGTAAGAAACGCTTGAGAAACTCAAAATTTTCGCAGTTCTGATGCTCGAAACGAATAACCAGAACGGCCTAGGGGAAAAGTTCGCATACTGTTGTAATCGGGCGAGTTTCTACTTTCAGATGCCACAGAAATTTTGCTGATTGGTCAATCCGTTCGCGAGATATGGCAGTTTGGAGATAAGAAACGCTTGAGAAACTCAAAATTTTCACAACTCTGATGCTCGAAACGAATAACTAGAACGGCCTAGGGGAAAATACTCATACCGTTGTAATCGGGCGCGTTTCTACTTTCAGATGCAACAGAAATTTTGCGGATTGGTCTATCCGTTCGCGAGATATGGCAGTTTGGAAGTAAGAAACGCTTGAGAAACTCAAAATTTTCGCAGTGCTGATGCTCGAAACGAATAACTAGAACGGCTTAGGGGAAAAGTACGCATACAGTTGTAATCGGGCGAGTTTCTACTTTCAGATGCAACAGAAATTTTGCGGATTGGTCAATCCGTTCGCGAGATATGGCAGTTTGGAGGTAAGAAACGGTTGAGAAACTCAAAATTTTCACAATTCTGATGCTCGAAACGAATAACTAGAACGGCCTAGGGGAAAAGTACTCATACCGTTGTAATCGGGCGTGTTTCAACTTTCAGATGCAACAGAAATTTTGCGGATTGGTCAATCAGTTCGCGAGATATGGCAGTTTGGAGATAAGAAACGCTTGAGAAACTCAAAATTTTCACAACTCTGATGCTCGAAACGAATAACTAGAACGGCCTAGGGGAAAATACTCATACCGTTGTAATCGGGCGCGTTTCTACTTTCAGATGCAACAGAAATTTTGCGGATTGGTCTATCCGTTCGCGAGATATGGCAGTTTGGAAGTAAGAAACGCTTGAGAAACTCAAAATTTTCGCAGTGCTGATGCTCGAAACGAATAACTAGAACGGCAAAGGGGAAAAGTACGCATACCGTTGTAATCGGGCGAGTTTCTACTTTCAGATGCAACAGAAGTTTTGCGGATTGGTCAATCCGTTTGCGAGATATGGCAGTTTGGATGTAAGAAACGCTTGAGAAACTCAAAATTTTCGCAGTTCTGATGCTCGAAACGAATAACCAGAACGGCCTAGGGGAAAACTACGCATACCGTTGTAATCGGGCGAGTTTCTACTTTCAGATGCAACAGACACTTTGCGGATTGGTCAATCCGTTCGCGAGATATGGCAGTTTGGAGGTAAGAAACGCTTGAGAAACTCAAAATTTTCGCAGTTCTGATGCACGAACCGAATAACTAGAACGGCCTAGGGGAAAACTACGCATACCGTTGTAATCGGGCGAGTTTCTACTTTCAGATGCAACAGACACTTTGCGGATTGGTCAATCCGTTCGCGAGATATGGCAGTTTGGAGGTAAGAAACGCTTGAGAAACTCAAAATTTTCGCAGTTCTGATGCTCGAAACGAATAACCAGAACGGCCTAGGGGAAAAGTTCGCATACTGTTGTAATCGGGCGAGTTTCTACTTTCAGATGCCACAGAAATTTTGCTGATTGGTCAATCCGTTCGCGAGATATGGCAGTTTGGAGATAAGAAACGCTTGAGAAACTCAAAATTTTCACAACTCTGATGCTCGAAACGAATAACTAGAACGGCCTAGGGGAAAATACTCATGCCGTTGTAATCGGGCGCGTTTCTACTTTCAGATGCAACAGAAATTTTGCGGATTGGTCTATCCGTTCGCGAGATATGGCAGTTTGGAAGTAAGAAACGCTTGAGAAACTCAAAATTTTCGCAGTGCTGATGCTCGAAACGAATAACTAGAACGGCTTAGGGGAAAAGTACGCATACAGTTGTAATCGGGCGAGTTTCTACTTTCAGATGCAACAGAAATTTTGCGGATTGGTCAATCCGTTCGCGAGATATGGCAGTTTGGAGGTAAGACGCGCTTGAGAAACTCAAAATTTTCGCAGTTCTGATGCTCGAAACGAATAACGAGAACGGCCTAGGGGTAAAGTACGCATACAGTTGTAATCGGGCGAGTTTCTACTTTCAGATGCAACAGAAATTTTGCGGATTGGTCAATTCGTTCGCGAGATATGGCAGTTTGGAGGTAAGAAACGGTTGAGAAACTCAAAATTTTCACAATTCTGATGCTCGAAACGAATAACTAGAACGGCCTAGGGGAAAAGTACTCATACCGTTGTAATCGGGCGTGTTTCAACTTTCAGATGCAACAGAAATTTTGCGGATTGGTCAATCCGTTCGCGAGATATGGCAGTTTGGACGTAAGAAACGCTTGAGAAACTCAAAATTTTCGCAGTTCTGATGCTCGAAACGAATAACTAAAACGGCCTAGGGGACAGGTTCGCATACCGTTGTAATCGCGCGAGTTTCTACATTCAGATGCAACAGAAATTTTGCTGATTGGTCAATCCGTTCGCGAGATATGGCAGTTTGGAGGTAAGAAACGCTTGAGAAACTCAAAATTTTCGCAGTTCTGATGCTCGAAACGAATAACCAGAACGGCCTAGGGGAAAACTACGCATACCGTTGTAATCGGGCGAGTTTCTACTTTCAGATGCAACAGACACTTTGCGGATTGGTCAATCCGTTCGCGAGATATGGCTGTTTGGAGGTAAGAAACGCTTGAGAAACTCAAAATTTTCGCAGTTCTGATGCACGAACCGAATAACTAGAACGGCCTAGGGGAAAAGTACGCATACAGTTGTAATCGGGCGAGTTTCTACTTTCAGATGCAACAGAAATTTTGCGGATTGGTCAATCCGTTCGCGAGATATGGCAGTTGGGATGTAAGAAACGCTTGAGATACCCAAAATTTTCGCAGTTCTGATGCTCGAAACGAATAACTAGAACGGTCTAGGGGAAAAGTACGCATACCGTTGTAATCGGGCGAGTTTCTACTTTCAGATGCAACAGAAGTTTTGCGGATTGGTCTATCCGTTCGCGAGATATGGCAGTTTGGAGGTAAGAAACGCATGAGTAACTCAAAATTTTCGCAGTTCTGATACTCGAAACGAATGACCAGAACGGCCTAGGGGAAAAGTACTCATACCATTGTAATCGGGCGAGTTTCTACTTTCAGATGCAACAGAAATTTTGCGGATTGGTCAATCCGTTCGCGAGTAATGGCAGTTTGGACGTAACAAACGCTTGAGAAACTCAAAATTTTCGCAGTTCTGGTGCTCGAAACGAATAACTAGATCGGCCTAGGGGAAAAGTACGCATACCGTTGTAATCGGGCGAGTTTCTACTTTCAGAGGCAACAGAAATTTTGCGGATTGGTCAATCCGTTCCCGAGACATGGCAGTTTGGAGGAAAGAAACGGTTGAGAAACTCAAAATTTTCACATTTCTGATGCTCGAAACGAATAACTAGAACGGCAAAGGGGAAAAGTACGCATACCGTTGTAATCGGGCGAGTTTCTACTTTCAGATGCAACAGAAGTTTTGCGGATTGGTCAATCCGTTTGCGAGATATGGCAGTTTGGATGTAAGAAACGCTTGAGAAACTCAAAATTTTCGCAGTTCTGATGCTCGAAACGAATAACCAGAACGGCCTAGGGGAAAACTACGCATACCGTTGTAATCGGGCGAGTTTCTACTTTCAGATGCAACAGACACTTTGCGGATTGGTCAATCCGTTCGCGAGATATGGCAGTTTGGAGGTAAGAAACGCTTGAGAAACTCAAAATTTTCGCAGTTCTGATGCTCGAACGGAATAACTAGAACGGCCTAGGGGAAAAGTACGCATACAGTTGTAATCGGGCGAGTTTCTACTTTCAGATGCAACAGAAATTTTGCGGATTGGTCAATCCGTTCGCGAGATATGGCGGTTGGGATGTAAGAAACGCTTGAGATACTCAAAATTTTCGCAGTTCTGATGCTCGAAACGAATAACTAGAACGGCCTAGGGGAAAAGTACGCATACCGTTGTAATCGGGCGAGTTTCTACTTTCAGAGGCAACAGAAATTTTGCGGATTGGTGAATCCGTTCGCGAGATATGGCAGTTTGGAGGTAAGAAACGCTTGAGAAACTCAAAATTTTCGCAGCTCTGATGCTCGAAACGAGTAACTAGAACGGCCTAAGGGAAAAGTACGCATACCGTTGAAATCGGGCGAGTTTCTACTTTCAGATGCAACAGAAATTTTGCGGATTGGTCAATCCGTTCGCGAGATATGGCAGTTTGGAGGTAAGACGCGCTTGAGAAACTCAAAATTTTCGCAGTTCTGATGCTCGAAACGAATAACGAGAACGGCCTAGGGGAAAAGTACGCATACAGTTGTAATCGGGCGAGTTTCTACTTTCAGATGCAACAGAAATGTTGCGGATTGGTCAATCCGTTCGCGAGATATGGCAGTTTGGAGGTAAGAAACGGTTGAGAAACTCAAAATTTTCACAGTTCTGATGCTCGAAACGAATAACTAGAACGGCCTAGGGGAAAAGTACTCATACCGTTGTAATCGGGCGAGTATCTACTTTCAGATTCAACAGAAATTTCGCGGATTGGTCTATCCGTTCGCGAGATATGACAGTTTGGAGGTAAGAAACGCTTGAGAAACTCAAAATTTTCGCAGTTCTGATGCTCGAAACGAATAACTAGAATGGCCTAGGGGAAAAGCACACATACCGTTGCAATTGGGCGAGTTTCTACTTTCAGATGCAACAGAAATTTTGCGGATTGGTCTATCCATTCGCGAGATATGGCAGTTTGGAGGTAAGAAACGCTTGAGAAACTCAAAATTTTCGCAGATCTGATGCTCGAGACGAATAACTAGAATGGCCTAGGGGAAAACTGCACATACCGTTGTAATCGGGCGAGTTTCTACTTTCAGATGCAAGAGAAATTTTGCGGATTGGTCAATCCGTTCGCGAGACATGGCAGTTTGGAGGTAAGAAACGCTTGGTAAACTCAAAATTTTCGCAATTCTGATGCTCGAAACGAATAACTAGAACGGCCTAGGGGAAAAGTACGCATACCGTTGTAATCGGGCGGGTTTCTACTTTCAGATGCAACAGAAGTTTTGCGGATTGGTCAATCCGTTCGCGAGATATGGCAGTTGGGATGTAAGAAACGCTTGAGATACTCAAAATTTTCGCAGTTCTGATGCTCGAAACGAATAACTAGAACGGTCTAGGGGAAAAGTACGCATACCGTTGTAGTCGGGCGAGTTTCTACTTTCAGATGCAACAGAAATTTTGCGGATTGGTGAATCCGTTCGCGAGATATGGCAGTTTGGAGGTAAGAAACGCTTGAGAAACTCAAAATTTTCGCAGCTCTGATGCTCGAAACGAGTAACTAGAACGGCCTAAGGGAAAAGTACGCATACCGTTGAAATCGGGCGAGTTTCTACTTTCAGATGCAACAGAAATTTTGCGGATTGGTCAATCCGTTCGCGAGATATGGCAGTTTGGAGGTAAGACGCGCTTGAGAAACTCAAAATTTTCGCAGTTCTGATGCTCGAAACGAATAACGAGAACGGCCTAGGGGAAAAGTACGCATACAGTTGTAATCGGGCGAGTTTCTACTTTCAGATGCAACAGAAATTTTGCGGATTGGTCAATCCGTTCGCGAGATATGGCAGTTTGGAGGTAAGAAACGGTTGAGAAACTCAAAATTTTCACAGTTCTGTTGCTCGAAACGAATAACTAGAACGGCCTAGGGGAAAAGTACTCATACCGTTGTAATCGGGCGAGTATCTACTTTCAGATTCAACAGAAATTTCGCGGATTGGTCTATCCGTTCGCGAGATATGACAGTTTGGAGGTAAGAAACGCTTGAGAAACTCAAAATTTTCGCAGTTCTGATGCTCGAAACGAATAACTAGAATGGCTAGGGGCCTCCACTCCAATACATCAATGCCTATTTAAACCTACCCTATCAAACAAATTTAATTAACCAATTCTCTAAATTCCTAATCTACTAACTACCCTAAATCCCCACCAAAACTCTCAATCATCACTCTACACACCACTCATTACTTTTCCCCCATCCCACCTAATACAATTTCTCTAAAACAAACTCTCCCATCCACTCAAAAATTTCAATTACCATCAACTCTCTCAATTCTAAATTCTTACCTCCCCTCAATTACCCACCCCAAAACTCAAAATCATATCACTCCACCCACTACTTACTTTTCCCAACTCACTAATACCACTTTTCTTAAAACAAACCTCATCCCCTCCTAAAATTTCAATTACCATAACTTCTCACATTCTAATTTCATACCTCCCCTAATCTCACCCCCAAAACTCTAAATCATACCTCCCCTCCACACACTCCCTTAACTTTTCCCCTACTCACTAATACTACTTTCTCTAAAACAAACCTCATCCCCCTCCCAAATCTTCAATTATCCATAACTCTCTCACATTCTAAATTCTTACCTCCCCCTCAATCTCCCCACCCCAAAACTACTACATCATACTCCCCTCTACCCACTCCTTACCTTTCCCCTACTCACCTAATCACTTTCTCTAAAACCAAACCTCATCCCCTACCAAAATTTCAATTACCATAACTTCTCACATTCTAAATTCTTACCTCCTCTCAATCTCCCACCCCAAACTCTAACATCATACTCTCTCACTCTCCTTACTTTTCCCCTACCTCAAATACCACTATTCTAAAACAAACCTCATCCCCTCCCAAAATCTCAATTACCACTAACTTCTCACATCCTAAATTCTTACCTCCCTTAATCTCCCCACCCCAAAACCCCTAACATAATACTCCCCTCCACCACTCCTTACTTTTCCCTACAACAACTAATACATTTCTACAACAAACTCAACCCTCCCAAACTTTCAATTAACCCTAACTTCTCAATCTAAATACTACCTCCTAACTCCTCCACCCAAACTCAAAATCAAAACCTCACTCCTCACCACTCATTACTTATCCCCCTCCCCAAATAATTACTCTAAAACCAACCACTCCCCTCCCAAAATCATAAACCAAAACTCACATTCTAAATTCTTACCTCCCTCAATCACCCCACCCAAAACTCAACTAACTACACCCTCACACTCCATACTCTCCACCTAATCAACTTTCTTAACAACAATCTCCCTCCCAAAACTTCAATACATACTCCTCACATTCCTAAATTCTACTCTAACCCTACTACCACCCAACCCCACTAATCACACTCATCACTCCCTACCACTACAACAAACATACAACCTCCCACACAAATACTACAACCTAAACCTCAAACTCACACTCTACCAAATCAACAAATCCTAACCCCTCACACACTACTACCAACCAAACCTAAACCTCAACTCACCAACAACACCTCCCTCACCCAAAACACAACCTAACAACTAACAACAACAATCCACACCAACTAAACCCAACTACTACCCACACAAACTCACCACACCTAAACTACAATAACCAAACACCACACACCACCAAAACAAACAACAATACCAACCCCCCCCAAACATCACACCAACACCCAACCCCAACAAACCACCCCCACAACAAACCCATCCAACCAATCACCCAAACCACTCACACCTCACCAAACAAACCCACAAACAAACACCCACAACCAAACTCCAACAACCTCAACCACCCACAACCTCACACCACTCCAATACCAACTCTAACCTCAAACACAACCCAATCCTACCACAACCACCCCCCATCCACAACCAACAACACCCCCCACCCCACAACTAACACACCACAAAACAACTCCACTCAACCCCTAATCAAAAACCTTACACCTCAACCAAAACCTCTCACACACCAATCCAACACCTAACAACTCCAACCAAACAACACATCCCTACCTCACCAACCCTACACTATCTAACAACAACCTAAACTAACAACTCACATCCCCAAACTCCCCAAAATCTAAACCTCAAAAAACACCCATCACAACTTCAACACTCCACTCCCCAACATAATCAATCCCTACTCCCATCCAACTCTACATATATCAAAACTTAACTACAACTAAATCTCACTCCAATCCCCAAATCTAAAACCTTAAAACACCCATACAACTCTCCTTCACTCCCATCTCCCAAAAATCACATCCCTACTCCCACTCTCAACCCCTTACATCTACAAAAACTTTAAACTAACAACTAAACTCTCCCTCCATATCCCCCAAAATCTAAAACCTAAAACACCCCATCACACACTCTCCTTCAATCCCCACCTCCACCAAAATAATCAATCCACTACTCCACTCTCAACCCATACATTACAAAACTTCTAACACTAACACTAAACTCTCACCTCACACTTCCCCAAATCTAAACCCTTCTAAACCACCCCAATCCACAACTCTCCTTCAATCCCACTCACCCAAACATAATCAATCCCTAATCCCCACTTCAAACCCTTACATTACAAACAACTTCCTAACTACAATTAATCTCACTCTCATTCCACCAAAATCTAAACCTCTAAACAAACTCACCCACTACAACTTACTAACACCCACTCAAAATTCCTAAGTCCAGACGCCACTAAAACTCTGACTACCTCGCATACTATACCTAACAGTATAATCAGAACTCCAGAACTCAACAATAAATCATCAGCGTCATACCTCCCCAAGCCTACTCGCGAACGATAGACCATCCGAAAACTCTTTGCATCCTTCAACGTAGCCATCGCATACACGGTAGACTCTAAGCGCTCTAGATATCGTTTCGAGCTCCAGACCTAGCGACAAATTATAGTTACAGGTTTCTTACCTCAACCTGCTCTCGCGAACGAACACTCCAAATTCTACTGCCTCTGACCTTACGAACACGCGATACAAAGCAGTATCTAGGCCTTTAGTAATTCGTCTCGAGCATCAGACTGCGCAAAATTAGAGTTTCTCAAGCGATTCTACTCAACTGCTATCTCGCGCATGGATCGACCAATCCGCAAATTCTGTTGCATCTGAAAGTAGACACTCGCACCATTGCCACGTACTGTGTGCTTTACCTAGGCATACTAGTAATCGTTTCGAGCACAGAACTGCGAAAATTTGAGTTTCTCAAGCGTTTCTTCTCAAACTGTCCATATCTCGCGAACGGCTAGCCCAATCCGCTAAATTCTGTTGAATCTGAAAGTAGATACTCGCCGATACACCGTACTGCGTACTTTTCCCTAGGCCGATCTAGTTATACGTTTCGAGCACAGAACAGTGAAAATTTAGAGTTTCTCAACGTTCTATACCTCACACTGCATATCTCGCGAACGGATTGACCAATCCGCAAAATTTCTGTTGCATCTGAAGTAGAACTCGCCGATACCACTGTATGCGTACCTTTTCCTAGGCCGTTCTCGTTACTTCGTTTCGAGCATCAGACCTGCGAAAATTTGAGTTTCTCAAGGCGTCTTACCTCCAAATGCCATATCTCGCGAACGGATTGACCACTCCGCAAAATTTCTGTTGCATCTGAAAGTAGAAACTCGCCCGATTCAACGGTATGGTACTTTTCCTTACGGCCGTATCCGTTACATCGTTCGAGCATCAGAGCTGCGAAAATTATGCGTTTCTCACGCGTTTCTTACCTCCAAACTGCATATCTCGCGAACGGATTCACCCACTCCGCAAACATTTCTGTTGCATCTGAAAGTAGAACTCGCCGACTACAACGGTATGCGTACTTTTCCCTAGACGTTCTAGTTATTCGTTTCGAGCATCAGAACTGCGAAAATATTGAGTATCTCAAGCGTTTCTACATCCAACATGCCATATCTCGCGAACGGATTGACCAATCGCAAAACTTCTGTTGCATCTGAAAGTAGAAACGCCGATTACAACGGTATGCGTACTTTCTCCTAGGCGTTCTAGTTATTCGTTTCGAGCATCAGAATTGCGAAAATTTTGAGTTTACCAAGCGTTTCTACCTCCAAACTGCATGTCTCGCGAACGGATTGACCAATCCGCAAAATTTCTCTTGCATCTGAAAGTAGAAACTCGCCGATTACAACGGTATGTGCAGTTTTCCCTAGGCCATTCTAGTTATTCGTCTCGAGCATCAGATCTGCGAAAATTTTGAGTTTTCAAGCGTTTCTTACCTCCAAACTGCCATATCTCGCGAATGGATAGACCAATCGCAAAATTCTGTTGCATCTGAAAGTAGAAACTCGCCAATTGCAACGGTATGTGTGCTTTTCCCTAGGCCATTCTAGTTATTCGTTTCGAGCATCAGAACTGCGAAATTTTGAGTTTCTCAAGCGTTTCTTACTCCAAACTGTCATATCTCGCGAACGGATAGACCAATCCGCGAAATTTCTGTTGAATCTGAAAGTAGATACTCGCCGATTACAACGGTATGAGTACTTTTCCCCTAGGCGTTCTAGTTATTCGTTTCGAGCAACAGAACTGTGAAAATTTTGAGTTTCTCAACGTTTCTTACCTCCAAACTGCCATATCTCGCGAACGGATTGACCAATCCGCAACATTTCTGTTGCATCTGAAAGTAGAAACTCGCCCGATTACAACTGTATGCGTACTTTTCCTAGGCCGTTCTGTTATTCGTTTCGAGCATCAGAACTGCGAAAATTTTGAGTTTCTCAAGCGCGTCTTACCTCCAAACTGCCATATCTCGCGAACGGATTGACCAATCCGCAAAATTTCTGTTGCATCTGAAAGTAGAAACTCGCCGATTCAACGGTATGCGTACTTTTCCTTAGGCGTTCTAGTTACTCGTTTCGAGCATCAGAGCTGCGAAAATTTTGAGTTTCTCAAGCGTTTCTTACTCCAAACTGCCATATCTCGCGAACGGATTCACCAATCCGCAAAATTTCTGTTGCCTCTGACAGTAGAACACTCGCCGATTACAACGGTATGCGTACTTTTCCCTAGGCCGTTCTAGTTATTCGTTTCGAGCATCAGAACTGCGAAAATTTTGAGTATCTCAAGCGTTTCTTACATCCCAACCGCATATCTCGCGAACGGATTGACCAATCCGCAAAACTTCTGTTGCATCTGAAAGTAGAAACCTCGCCGATTACAACTGTATGCGTACTTTTCCCTAGGCCGTTCTAGTTATTCCGTTCGAGCATCAGAACTGCGAAAATTTTGAGTTTCTCAAGCGTTTCTACCTCCAAACTGCCATATCTCGCGAACGGATTGACCCAATCCGCAAAGTGTCTGTTGCATCTGAAAGTAGAAACTCGCCCGATTACAACGGTATGCGTAGTTTTCCCTAGGCGTTCTGGTTATTCGTTTCGAGCATCAGAACTGCGAAAATTTGAGTTTCTCAAGCGTTTCTTACATCCAAACTGCCATATCTCGCAACGGATAGACCCAATCCGCAAAATTCTGTTGCATCTGAAAGTAGAAACTCGCCCGATTACAACGGTATGGTACTTTTCCCTTTGCGTTCTAGTTATTCGTTTCGAGCATCAGAAATGTGAAAATTTTGAGTTTCTCAACGTTTCTTTCCTCCAACTGCCATGTCTCGGGAACGGATAGACCAATCCGCAAAATTTCTGTTGCCTCTGAAAGTAGAAACTCGCCGATTACAACGGTATGCGTACTATTCCCTAGGCCGATCTAGTTATTCGTTTCGAGCACCAGAACTGCGAAAATTTTGAGTTTCTCAAGCGTTTGTTACGTCCAACACTGCCATTACTCGCGAACGGATTGACCAATCCGCAAAATTTCTGTTGCATCTGAAGTAGAAACTCGCCGATTACAACTGGTATGAGTACTTTTCCCCTAGGCGTTCTGGTCATTCGTTTCGAGTATCAGAACTGCGAAAATTTTGAGTTACTCATGCGTTTCTTACCTCCAAACTGCCATATCTCGCGAACGGATAGACCAATCCGCAAAACTTCTGTTGCATCTGAAAGTAGAAACTCGCCCGATTACAACGGTATGCGTACTTTTCCCTAGACGTTCTAGTTATTCGTTTCGCAGCATCAGAACTGCGAAAATTTTGGGTATCTCAAGCGTTTTTACATCCAACTGCCATATCTCGCGAACGGATTGACCAATCCGCAAAATTTCTGTTGCATCTGAAAGTAGAAACTCGCCGATTACAACTGTATGCGTACTTTTCCCTAGGCGTTCTAGTTATTCGGTTCGTGCATCAGAACTGCGAAAATTTTGAGTTTCTCAAGCGTTTCTTACCTCCAAACAGCCATATCTCGCGAACGGATTGACCAATCCGCAAAGTGTCTGTTGCATCTGAAAGTAGAAACTCGCCCGCTTACAACGGTATGCGTAGTTTTCCACTAGGCCGTTCTGGTTATTCGTTTCGAGCATCAGAACTGCGAAAATTTTGAGTTTCTCAAGCGTTTCTTACCTCCAAACTGCCATATCTCGCGAACGGATTGACCAATCAGCAAAATTTCTGTTGCATCTGAATGTAGAAACTCGCGCGATTACAACGGTATGCGAACCTGTCCCCTAGGCGTTTTAGTTATTCGTTTCGAGCATCAGAACTGCGAAAATTTTGAGTTTCTCAAGCGTTTCTTACGTCCAAACTGCCATATCTCGCGAACGGATTGACCAATCCGCAAAATTCTGTTGCATCTGAAAGTTGAAACACCGCCGATTACAACGGTATGAGTACTTTTCCCCTAGGCCGTTCTAGTTATTCGTTTCGAGCATCAGAATTGTGAAAATTTTGAGTTTCTCAACCGTTTCTTACCTCCAAACTGCCATATCTCGCGAACGAATTGACCAATCCGCAAAATTTCTGTTGCATCTGAAAGTAGAAACTCGCCCGATTACCAACTGTATGCGTACTTTACCCCTAGGCCGTTCTCGTTATTCGTTTCGAGCATCAGAACTGCGAAAATTTTGAGTTTCTCAAGCGCGTTTACCTCCAAACTGCCATATCTCGCGAACGGATTGACCAATCCGCAAAATTTCTGTTGCATCTGAAAGTAGAAACTCGCCCGATTACAACTGTATGCGTACTTTTCCCCTAAGCCGTTCTAGTTATTCGTTTCGAGCATCAGCACTGCGAAAATTTTGAGTTTCTCAAGCGTTTCTTACCTTCCAAACCTGCCATATCTCGCGAACGGATAGACCAATCCGCAAAATTTCTGTTGCATCTGAAGTAGAAACGCGCCCGATTACAACCGGCATGAGTACTTTTCCCTAGGCCGTTCTAGTTCATCGTTTCGAGCATCAGAGTTGTGAAAATTTTGAGTTTCTCAAGCGTTTCTTATCTCCAACCTGCCATATCTCGCGAACGGATTGACCAATCAGCAAAATTTCTGTGGCATCTGAAAGTAGAAACTCGCCCGATTACAACAGTATGCGAACTTTTCCCTAGGCCGTTCTGGTTATTCGTTTCGAGCATCAGAACTGCGAAAATTTTGAGTTTCTCAAGCGTTTCTACCTCCAAACTGCCATATCTCGCGAACGGATTGACCAATCCGCAAAGTGTCTGTTGCATCTGAAAGTAGAAACTCGCCGATTACAACGGTATGCGTAGTTTTCCCTAGGCGTTCTAGTTATTCGGTTCGTGCATCAGAACTGCGAAAATTTTGAGTTTCTCAAGCGTTTCTTACCTCCAAACTGCCATATCTCGCGAACGGATTGACCAATCCGCAAAGTGTCTGTTGCATCTGAAAGTAGAAACTCGCCCGATTACAACGGTATGCGTAGTTTTCCCTAGGCGTTCTGGTTATTCGTTTCGAGCATCAGAACTGCGAAAATTTTGAGTTTCTCAAGCGTTTCTTACATCCAAACTGCATATCTCGCAAACGGATTGACCAATCCGCAAAACTTCTGTTGCATCTGAAAGTAGAAACCTCGCCCGATTACAACGGTATGCGTACTTTTCCCTATGCCGTTCTAGTTATCGTTTCGAGCATCAGCACTGCGAAAATTTTGAGTTTCTCAAGCGTTTCTTACTCTCCAAACTGCCATATCTCGCGAACGGATAGACCAATCCGCAAAATTTCTGTTGCATCTGAAAGTAGAAACGCGCCCGATTACAACGGTATGAGTATTTTCCCCTAGGCCGTTCTAGTTATTCGTTTCGAGCATCAGAGTTGTGAAAATTTTGAGTTTCTCAAGCGTTTCTTATCTCCAAACTGCCATATCTCGCGAACTGATTGACCAATCCGCAAAATTTCTGTTGCATCTGAAAGTTGAAACACGCCCGATTACAACGGTATGCAGTACTTTTCCCTAGGCCGTTCTAGTTATTCGTTTCGAGCATCAGAATGTCGAAAATTTTGAGTTTCTCAACCGTTTCTTACCTCCAAACTGCCATATCTCGCGAACGGATTGACCAATCCGCAAAATTTCTGTTGCATCTGAAAGTAGAAACTCGCCCGATTACAACTGTATGCGTACTTTTCCCTAAGCCGTTCTAGTTATTCGTTTCGAGCATCAGCACTGCGAAAATTTTGAGTTTCTCAAGCGTTTCTTACTTCCAAACTGCCATATCTCGCGAACGGATAGACCAATCCGCAAAATTTCTGTTGCATCTGAAAGTAGAAACGCGCCCGATTACAACGGTATGCGTATTTTC